>NC_140951.1:81334620-81934620 GCF_014529385.1 Adiantum capillus-veneris
ATTATTAAAAGATCAAAATGTATCAAAATGTATACATACAAAGGGGGGTGGGGGTTTTTTAAATAGGCACGTAGTGTAAATATAGTATGTATATTGAGGTATTATTAATAACCTTTTGAACGCACGTGATATAGGAAGCTTTTGATAAGTGACCGCCCCGGGGGAATTACCACCTGCTTGCTGACATTCTCTCTCTCTCTCTCTCTCTCTCTCTTTCTCTTTCTAACAATAGCTAGCAGTGTGTGTGTGTGTGTGAGTGTGTGTGGAAACAAACAAATCTATATTGTTGAACACACACACAGAAACTCTCTCTCTCTCTCTCTCTCTCTCTCTCTCTCTCTCTCTCTCTCTCTCTCTGTGTGTGTGTGTGTGTGTGTGTACTAAAGGTACGCGGAGACAACCAAGTACACTTTGGAAGTCCCTACACGCGCCTTTAGTACTGTTGAGAGGCAGAGAGAAAGAGTGATTGAGAGAGAGAGAGAGAGAGAGAGAGAGAGAGAGAGAGAGAGAGAGAGAGAACAAAGACTTGACATTGATTCTTGATGAATAGGATTAAGGTGCAGTAGGCAGAAGAGACTAAAATCGGACATAGAGCTTGTGCCAGGATTCCAACCTTTACAGGCTCAGTTGCTTAGCACTTCTGCCAAAAGAATTGTTGACTTTTGTCAGGACTTTGATCAAGAAGATTCTATCTGTGAAGATGAGTCAGACAGGTGGGCTAGCCAAGAGGATCCCTCACCCTACAAGGTTCCCTCACCCTCTACAGTACTTGTCGAGAAAAATACAAGAAAGAGGAATGTAGAATTCTCAGATGATGCACATCTCCCAATAGGCAGTCCTTGTGCAAGTAAAGGCAAAGCCAAAGAGGATGTGCCTTCTCTGGAAGAGCCAGCTGTAACTGATGAGAGGTTGTTCGATTTTGCAGCATCGTGTGGTGCTGGGGACAAATACGATCTAGTTCATTCTATGGTCAACCCAAAATTTGATATTGAAGACCTTTTAGCTCAGCACAATGAATTCTTACAGCGCTACAGAGATCAATTTGAACTTATGGTGGAGGTAGGGAGGGTTGTTCTACCTAGTATGGCTGTGGTTCATTTAGATGACTGCGGTGGCAAAGGATAGGGACTAAAGAAGTCTAGGGAATTACCACCTGCTTTCCGACATTCAACTTTCCCTTTGCACCAAAAAGAGTGCAAACTTATTCAGGAATCTTTTGGCTTTATGATTTACCTGAACAGCCTGTTTGGATTCCTCATGCAGAATCCTCATGAGGTGTAGAGGAGTAGGATGCAGCACCAAATGAAGAATGCAAGGAGACAACACACATACAAGAAGTCGAGGAGGTTGAAGATACAGTCAACCTTGAGGTTGAGGCAATTGAATTTCAAAGAATTAAGATGCTCTCTGTGAAGACAACAGAAATCAAACTACCCTTGGATGTCAGTAAAGCATGCTCAAATGATGTTGCCTGTTGTTCCTCAGTTCAGGATTGGAGACAGGACCTATATCTTTTTACATGATGTGCAAAGAATCATTTTTATTTAAGGGAGGACTTCTCCCTGGCTATCATTTCCAGAATCCAAGAGGAGAGGAGTGGATTTGTTTCAGAGGATAGTAGCGATGATGAGGCAATGGAAACATCCAACAATCCAATGGAATGCCTCCGAAGTTTCTTTGAGAAAGCTGAAAAATACAAGGAGACACTACCGAATGAAGCCACCTTCCAAGCAATAAGACAAAGCCTAAGACCATCAACAAGTCACAAAGAAGTGGAGGATTGGTTTAACCATTCAAGTCCGGAGTCAACGACGTTTGTGGACCTGTGGCAGGAAAACCTCTTTTTGCAGGATGAGAGCTTCATGGTAACTCTCTCTCTCTCTCTCTCTCTCTCTCTCTCTCTCTCTCTCTCTCTCTCTCTCTGTGTGTGTGTGTGTGTGTGTGTGTGTGTGTGTGTGTGTGTGTGTGTGTGTGTGTGTGTGTGTGTGTGTGTGTGACTTACTCAAACATGATATGTGCAGTCTTGGATTGCTGACAAGGATGACTTCCTTCGACGGCGGACACAAGAGTATTGTGGAAGGGATGCGGCCCTAGCACAGTACCTTTCGAAGCTTTGCGAGGCACCAATAATAGTTTTTCACAATGGAATGTCACAAGGGTGTACAACAACAACTTACACATTAAAGACACTATCACGCTTCTTGGGTGGATCCGTGATGCCCAAAAGTGCAAATAAAGTCATTCGCTCTTGGCAGATAAAACCCGGATGAACTGTTAGAGTATGGCAAACATCTCATGATTCGTTACAAGGGTGATGTGCCAAAAAACAAAATTGAACCTTCAAAATCTTGATACACTTCAAGTAGCAATTGTATTAAGAGCATGTATTACAGAAATATTGAAGTTTTGTACAATGTTATCCACTCAAAGTATCTATCTCCACTTGTGGTTCACATACACCATTGTCTCTCTCCACGTTCGTTGACCTTCACGAGCACTGGAGTTTTTGTATGCCATTGATCTTTTAATTTTATTTTGTTGTAAATGTCTGATGGCTTGTGCTGTTCCTGAAGAGTCCAAGACTTCTTTTGCCTGCATTTGATGAATGATTCTATGATAGAACCATTCAAATAGTTCTCTCAAACTATTAGCCTTGATTAAAGAGCCGCCATGTCGTGTGTGCCTGAAATAGGCATTTCTGGCCATGTAATGAGACTTTTCCATCCCTTGGGTATTCCATATGGCCGGGTTCCCATACTTTTATATAAAATATGGTAAATGATTGAAAATGCTTTGCTGGATATGAAAACAGATTACTTAGAATGTTTTACACTCACATAATTACACATAAAAGAGAATCAAAATACACAACAACACCATGTAGTGAGTAATCTGGGTATCTGTCCATGCTGTCTTGAATGATTTCTTGAGAAGGTTGAGATTCTCCTTGAACTTGTTCATATCACCTTGTGACCAGTCATCTTTGTCGCACATCAAAAATAGCATGTCTATCGATCGCCAAACCTCAGCCTTCACGTTACGAGTAGTTGGTTCTTGATCTTTGACTGCAATATGTAGCTTTTTCCAGCTCTAATACTC
Source organism: Adiantum capillus-veneris (assembly GCF_014529385.1). Taxonomy (NCBI): domain Eukaryota; kingdom Viridiplantae; phylum Streptophyta; class Polypodiopsida; order Polypodiales; family Pteridaceae; genus Adiantum; species Adiantum capillus-veneris. Next base: position 81,337,720 of record NC_140951.1, read on the forward strand.
TACCTTGCTAACATAAGATGTGTTATGTATTTTTCCATGCTTTGTTAGCTTTGGATCTCGTATTCCTTGGGGTTTAGATAAAAACCACCGTGCCTTCACCCCACCGATGGATGGTTTGCATGGGACATCCTTCTCAGCAGTTGATCTCTTTTCATCCCGCTGGATTTTCACATCGCCACCATGAAGCCCCATATCCGACAGTACCAATTCTAAGCAGTGCAAGGCCATTTGTTGCTCTGTTGCATTCTTGATTTTCCAAGCAAACCCGATATATAAGTAGACCAATTTCTCCACAATTCTACAAAGGGCATGCATTGTACAGATGTGGACATTCACAAGTGGTATTTTCAAAACCGGTCAAAAAGCAGGGTCCTCAATGTGATGTGTTGGAGCTTTTCTCCACCACTTTGGGTCCATGAGCTTTGCAGGCTCCATGCGAACAAACATGGTGACTTTTCCATTGCACCCATTCCACAATTATACATGCACTTTAATGTTTTGAGGTCACCTGCAAGATGCCACTGAACTTGAAAGTCTCCCCTTCCATCAAGGCATAGTACCTCTCCCTAGTTAGTCTGTTGATCAATCACCTCTGGAACATTAGTTTGATGGAACACCCAATATAGAATGTCATGATCTTCTTTCTTTACCTGCAACACAAAATAAATGACAGTTAAGTAGATGTGAACATTTGAGCTCAGCTGAGAATCTCACTTACCTCAAAAGCACCAAGCCACCATATGTTAGATTCTGATTGAACACTAAAATACAAAGGATCATCAGTGGGACACTTTGAGAGGGCTCTATTCATTAAATTAATAGTAACACGCTCTAGCTTCTTGTCTTTAACAATCTCACACTCGTCTAGTTTCAACACAAAATGTAATAACCCTCATGACTCTTCAAATGTGATGTTGTAAAACTCCACCATTCTCTTTTGCAACATCTGCAGGTCCATAAAAATATTATTGAACTCATCATATGTTATGTTTGCTCCACGGCCACTATAAGTTGCTTTAATATGAAACGGATGTCCAAGATATTCTCCCTGTGCGTCGTTAAGTTGAAGCCTCTCTTTCCAAACACTTGAGGCTAATGGTAAAAGTTTGGACTTTATTCCCTTCTTAACAAAGATGGATGAGACAGATTTCTATATAGCCGAATTTCCTCTTTTGCTTACACCAAGCGAATCAAGTGTGCCTTGTATCTCTTTTGGAGGCACTGAGTTCTCTGAAATAAAGCGGTCCACTACATTTTGTTGTAGAACCTTAAACTTCTTGTCATGTACTATATCTGCTGTTGCAAGGCTTCTACTTATAAGTGGCTTCCATCTCTTTCCTATATTGGCTTTGGGGTCAATGTTTTCCTTGTCAGGATAGATTGAATCTCTACATGAAGACAATGCATAAGTAAATAACAAAAAATTTACTTAACTAACACTCTTTAGACACATGAAAACAATGCATAACTAGAAAAACAAAATATTTACTTAACTAAGACTATTTAGTCAACCAAGAAGCATCACCTTATTGCTCGGATTCTTTTCTTAAGACCTCCAGATGCAACCTGCAATGTTTCAAGATTACACAATTTCTTCTTTCGGATACGACCACCCAAGATGGTGTCCTTCATTTGACAACTTCGTACCTTTCCTTTCAATTCCTGTACCTCTATTTTGTGTTGCAAAATGGTAACCTGATCTGTAGAATGCAAATGTGAAAGACAAACAATCTCACATTGTTGAGCTGGGAGAATGCCCTTATAAGTTTTAGCTTGCCTTGTAAGAGATTTACAATAATCCAGAAGGCTGTTTTCTCCATCCAGTAAAGGTCAATAAGCTTGTAGGATTGACAAATGCTGGAGACGCATTAGTCATTGGATTCTTAGGATAGAGAGAGTTTCTCATCCAGATATCTATGTGTTTAGCTCCCTGAGCTCTGAGCGTGTCTATGGATGCGCGAGGTATATGTGTGTTTGTTTTACTCCGCTTAATCAATGGTTGGTACTCGTTGTCCAAATCAATGTAAAGGTGATATTTGGCTCGTTTTTGCATAATATTTGTGCCATTTGAGGAGTGTGCCATTAGCCAAAGGTGCAGGTTTAATGAAAATTGTGTAGTTGCTGTGACTTCGTCCCTCCATGTTGACGAGGTTCATTCAATGCAACTAAAAAAATGATTATCCCTCAATCATTACAGAAGAATGTTCAGAAGGGTAAAGAATCTACTAAAAGTACACTTTTTGAACTTTTACCATGATAGACCCGCCTCTATTATTCACCATATTTTCTAGAGAGAAAGTGCGAAAAATACATTTTCTTAGAAGGACCTCCAAATGACCTCCAAAATTTTCTAATGGCATGCCATAGCATATGAGAGACGAAGGCTCAATACCAGTGATGAGTCTTGGGCATTTATGAGAAAGAGATTTTAGTTTTTCTACATGCCCTAGACACATGGAAGCACTATTTATTGGGGACTCCATTTATTTTATGAACACACCACCAAAGTCTCAAATATTTCATGACGCAAACCAAGATTTCCGACAAACAAATGAGGTGGGAAAATTTTCTTTTGCAATTTAATTTCCATATTGTTCACATTGCTGGTAAGCACAATCAAGCGGCTGATGCACTTTCACACGATGGCCAAAAGTTAATGTGGTGTCTATAGCTACTCACAATGATCTATCCTCTATGATAGATGAGTATGCTATTGACCCTGACTTTAGAGACATAATGTCAGCCCTTGCTTTGAAGAAGAAAGAGGAACTGTTCACCTTGCAGGATGGTTATATTCTCCACGGCAATAGGCTATGTGTTACCCATTCCCTTCATGAAAAATTTATGTATGAATCCCATGCTCCTCCCTGTGGTATTCAACCTACTCTTCAAGGAGTAGAGACGTATTTCTATTGGCCTACCGTGAAAGTGGACATACAAGAGTATGTTTCAAAATGTGTAGTATGCCAAAAGATCAAGGATGATAGAGGGAAGCAACCTGGATTACTCCATCCATTGCCTATCCCAAATGCACCATGGGAGAGTATATCCATAGATTTCATCTTTGGATTGCCCAAGTCTATCCATAGGAATACGGGAATATGGAAAATAGTTGACAAGTTTAGCAAGCCAGCACACTCTATTCCTGTCAAAAAGACTAATAAATCACACCAAATGGCAACTCTCTTCATATCTCAGATTTTCAAACACCATGGATTACCAACATCCATCATGTCAGCTAGAGATCCTAGAATGACCAGTAATTTTTGGAAAGGTCTCTTTGAAAATCTAGGAACAAGATTGAATTTCTCTTCGGCCTATCACCCACAAACAGATGGTCAAAGTGAGATAGCCAATCTTACGATACTCGATCTACTCAAGACTTATGTTATCGAAGTAGATCAATGCTCACAATCAAAAAAGTACTTAATTCTTGTAGAGTATGACTACAATAATAATGTACATACCTCTATAGGAAAAGCACCTTTTGAGATCATTGAAGGAAGACCTAAAATTCCCTTGCTACTCAAAGTACCCGAGAAGCCGTGAGTATAGCCGTGACCTCTACAATAATCTTTTCAAAATATTAAGGAGGCTATATCCATCTCTCAACAAAGGCAAAAAGCTGTTGCTGACAAGCACAAAAGGGCCTTAACGTTCAAAGAAAATAATTGGGTCTTGCTGAAGCTTCCTAAGGCTCGATTGAGGCAAACCACAGGCAAAAATTCTACCATCCATCAAAAGTAGTATGCTAAGCTAGCAAAAAGATACCAATGGTTCTTTCCAAATTTTGAAGCCTATCATTGAGACGGCCTACCAACTCAAGTTGCCCAGCCATTGGCTCATACACAATGCTTTTCATGTGAGCCTACTCAAGCCCTACGAAGGAGAGCCACCAAGTGAACCAATTATTGAAGACCCTTCCGAATTTGAAGACCAAGAAGAGGTACTACAACCCGAAGCTATCCATTGGCATGAAGACAAGCTACTACAACATGGTAAGATGTTCCAATGGTATTTTATCAAGTTCAAAAATTATCCTTTTGAAGATGCTAGATGGATGCAAGGAATATAGCTTAAGGATAGTATGAACCTTGTCAATGCTTACAATGCTACATTAGAGTAAGAAAATGTACAGATTTCTTTTAAATGACCCATGGTTTTGTCTTATAAGACTATTTCTCTGTTTAATTGTGCACAAATTTAAATAGTATGCATGCTTAGACTCATGTTTGTGATGACGACGTCTCTCAAACACCAAGTAGAATTTGTCACTCTACTTTGGGAGAATGAAATGGACTAAACAGTATACATGCTTGCAAGACCTATGTCTCCCACACCAAATGGATTAGTCATCCATCTTGGAAAGATGTCATAGGGTAAAAAGGGATCCTCTACCTCCTAAGTAAGATTGACTAATGACTAAGGCTTTATCTCTTCTAGCTCATAGTCGAGGAGGACGACTATGATTTCAGAGAGAGGTAATGTCATAAAATCTAATATCTAACCAACCCAAATGATTTTACTATATTAAACTGATCATTTAATTGTGGGAGAATAAACGGGGACAAGGGTTAAGATATAGATATGTGCTTATAGATGTATCTCAACACGAGGCCAATGGTAGAGGGGCCCGAATGAGAGATGGTCTATCAAAGAGGAAAGCTAACCAATGGAGCATAAGACCCTAGGGTTAGCTTCATTGAAGACCTCCAATAGTTAGTGTAAAAGTCCTTTGACCTTAGGTAAGCTAGGGCTGAGCTTGAGGTGGGAACCCAGCCCAAGCTTAAGGTGCTTGAGGTGCTTGTCCTACTTAATGACTAAGCTGCTTGTCGTGCTTGATGATTGAGATGCTTGAGGTGCTTGATGACTGGGATGCTTGAGGTGCTTATCATGCTTGAGATGCTAGGGTTTTACTTGAGGTAGGAACACGGTCCAAGCTGGAGGGGCTTAAGGGCCAAGCTTGTGGTGGGAACCAAGCCCAAGGTTGAGTGGATTGAGGTGTGCAAAATCAATGCCAATCCCTACAAGGAGGGGGCGAGTCCGACATGAGGGGGGATGATAGAGAACACACACACACACACACACTCACACAAGGCATGCATAGTACAAAGAAAGAAAAAGGGACACTTGTCAAGTTCCTCCTCATGTTGCCCTCATGGTGTGCCTGAAGCCTATTGGTTGGCCACCCAAGGGGTCCAATGATAATTTAAGAGATTTACTTAATTTTCTTTGCATTTATCAAGTCCTCTCCCTCAAAGGGAAAAGGGGGACAATTGTCCCGAGGGTACCCTTGTTGCTTGGTATGACTCCTGCTTATGATTGGCTAGGCCTGAAGGGGTCCAATGTGCTTCAAGCATGAGCTACAAGGGGGGGTCGACCAAAGCTAGTAGGCGGCTTGATTTGGGGGTATACTCTCCCACACACACTGACACACACTCTCATTGTGTGAAGTTCAAAGTGCAAGAGCTCCCTCTCCTTCTCCTAGCAAGTAGAGAGGTTGAGAGCCTACACCAACACTCTTGGCTATGGAGTGAAAATCCAACCAAGAGCCATGATTCAATGCTTAAGCTTTCCATCTTCTCCATCTTCATTACTATGCTATTATTTATGCTAGTAAGAAGAGTGATGATAAGTGAGAAACTAATTCTTTCTCCTATGCAATGTTTCTTCTTCCTCTTCCCTACCCTCATTCCCCACTAGCTCTCTCCACCTTCGAAGGTGTTTGAGGTCTTGGGACTGAGGCTTGGGATAGTTAATGCTTTCCACAAATTTTATGTTATGCTTGTGATGCATGAAGCTTTCCATCTTCATTGCATCGCCTACATCATAAGGAACACAAAGATTGTATTGTAACAAGTCTCGCTTAATGGGAAAAATCATAATACAAAGCCTATTGGAGGGGGGACCGGGGCTCCACATAAATCCGGTCCTCAATTGTTGTCATGTTCTCTAAATTCTCTCTCTTGCAAAAGTATTGTTCATGCCAAGTTAACTAATTGCTATGTTTATGCTGTTATCTTCAATTATGATCACCCGCTATGCTCACAAAGTAATTTTTAAAAAGTACTCTCATTAAATTTTTCTATTCTCAAGTTAATAGGCCAATTCCATTACAGAAACTTTTAAGTAACCTTTCAGTTTTACACTTACTTGATTGAGTTTTGTAGATCCTAACCAAGGGGCCTAAATCCTAGGAGAAGACGAAGAAAAGAAATTCTTTACCAACTTATAGAACTTGGCTTGGCCTAAAAATTGAATGTGTTAGGATTAAAATCCTAGCCACCAACAACTTACACAACTTTGGTTGATGGGGCTATCCTTGAAATAAAGTAACACACAGACACACGCAGCCACATCATGTGGAGATGATGATGTAGCATATTGTATGGACCAGCTCACAAAATGCAGAAGCTACTGATGACATCGTAGTGTGAATAGACAACCCTTTTGGCTACTTTCTTTTGGAACCAAATGCTTTTGAAACCTTTTCTTTTCATTTACTACTTTTGGATGTGAGGCCCAAGGCCTTTAAATAAACAAGGATCTCTCTCTCTCTCTCTCTCTCTCTCTCTCTCTCTCTCTCTCTCTCTCTCTCTCTCTCTCTCTCTCTCTCTCTCTCTCTCTCTCTCTCTCTCTCTCTCTCTCTCTCTCTCTCTCTCTCTCATGTTGCATGGAGAAGCAAAGAAAAGACACTTTCAGTTGTACCTTGTTGAAGCAATACAAATAAATACCATGAGGGGTGCCACAATTCGGGGCCAGTGTCATATGAGGGTGGAAATCCGCCACTTCATGTCTCTCACATGGATTCTCTATCTTGTATAGTTGGAAGGCAAGGAACTCTCGGATCTTTGAGAACACAATGGAAACCGATAAGTTTGTTGAGATAATCCAAGAAAGCAGGGGAGCGATCCACACCATTGGGAAACAAATGAACTCAGATGAATGGAACAGGGCTATAAGAACCTCAAAGAAGGACTCACATAGGTAAAGGTATCGGCTCCGGCGTTGTCGTGGGCAATGTATCTAGGATCCCTAGAAGATGTCATGGCTCGATACGAGCATGGCTAGAATCTGTAATTTATTGGTTATGATAATATAATCTACTCACCATTGTGAGTTTTGAAATATATATATATATATATATATATATATATATATATATATATATATGGCTAACATTTATAAGAGTTAAGAGGGAAGCATTAAGACCTAAAGACCAAGATCTAACTCACCATCAACGCTCAGGAAAAGATAGGTTCGCTTTATCCAAAGCCTGTTCAAAATGAAAAATGGCCGGTTCATTTGGGCAAGCAGGTTCTCAAGCCGATTCAAATTATGGAATTTTTAGTTACAATATGAGATTTTTAGTGTGGTTATCCCTCTCAAATTTAGATTTATCCTGCTCACCATCCTTGGGGATATTGCTGATGGAGTCTCTTCAACCTCAAATTGGAATGGGTATCCAAGACCTTCCAACTCTGTAGGAAGACTATTTATCTCCCACATGTTGCCTCTAAAACACGTAATGTCTTGAGTAACACATGCCCTAAAAAGCATTTCTTTATGAAAAGAGAATTGAATGAGGCATGTTGCAACTTTTTACTAAAATTGGAGCTTACATACAGCCACATAATATATGATGAAATCATACCATGCAGGCTATAGCATCCTTCCAACGTAGTTGTTCTGCTCAAACTCTGGATCCACTTTGTGAAGGAGTACGAGCGGAAGTGCGACGCGAGAGAGAGTGCGAGAAGAAGAGCACGACGATATGGTGAACTCTCTCTACTATAATGTGTAGAGCATAGTGAGTTCTTATTAGGTTTTAACAAAAGAATATGTGTACATACCTGGCGGCCCGCCCACTTACCTGGGCGACCACATTGGGCTTTATACCCCAACAACCTCCCACTTAAAGTCCAATGTGGTATTTTAAGTGTGAGAGAAGCTACTATACAAGCTAATATACAAGAGATGTAGAGAAGTGATGTACTACCCTACACCTAACTGCTTGCGAAAATGCGCAAAGCTCTCTGAGGGAAGTCCTTTTGTAAGTAGATCAGCAGGATTTTCTGTGGTGTGAACTTTGACAAGCTGAAGTTGCTTATCCTCGAGCATTTCCCTAATGAAATGATACTTCACATCCACATGCTTTGTCTTTGAGTGATAAACTTGGATTGCGAGCCAATTGTACAGCACTTTGACTATCACAATATAACACAGGCATCTCTTCTTTGATTCCCAAATCTGTTACTAGTCGATTAATCCAAATTGATTCTTTGCATGCCTCTGATGCTGCAACATACTCAGCCTCTATAGTAGACTAAGTAACACAATCTTGTAATCTAGAACGCCATGATACTGCTCCACCAGCCAATGTAAAGACATACCCTGACGTAGACCTTCGGTTGTCTAAGTCACCTGCATAATCTGAGTCTGTAAAACCCTTTACACTTAGCTCCTAACTCCCATAGCATATACGCATACTCTTTGTAGCTTTCACGTATCTCAATATTCCTTTCACTGCCTCCCAATGTTTCTTGCCTGGGTTTGACATGTATCGACTTACTACTCCCACTGCAAATGCAATGTCTGGGCGAGTAGCAATCATTGCATACATCAAACTACCCACTGCAGACGCATATGGAATCTTATCCATTTCAGCCTGTTCTTCCTCAGACACAGGACAATCTTGTTTGCTAAGTTTCACATATGGTGGCAATGGAACACTCAATGCCTTTCCCTTCTCCATATTGAAACGTTGCAAAACCTTGTCAATATACTCTGTTTGAGATAACCAAATCAACTTCTTTGATCTGTCTCTCTCAATGCGCATACCAAGTATATGACTTGCCTCACCCATGTCTTTCATGTCAAACGATTTTGCCATCTTTGACTTCAAAGCTGAAATTTCTTCCAAGTGCTTGCCAGTAATCAACATGTCATCCACATACAAAATGAGGATCAGCCAACTGCCATCCTTAGCCTTCTTTGTATATAGACAGTGATCGAACTCACTACGTTTGTAGCCTTGAGAAAGCATAAACTTGTGGAACTTATGGTACCATGCCCTTGGTGATTGTTTTAAGCCATAAAGACTCTTTAACAACTGGCATACCAAATCTTCCTTGCCTTGCTCAACAAACCCTTCTGGCTGCTGCATGTAAATTTCCACATCTAAATCACCATGCAAGAACGCTGTCTTGACATCCATTTGGTGCAACACCAAATCTAATATGGCAACCAATGCAAGAAAGCATCTCAATGTAGTCATCTTGACCACCGGAGAGAAGACTTCATCAAAGTCAATGCCTTGTTCTTGCTTAAAGCCCTTGGCAACAAGCCTTGCTTTGTACTTTGGCTGACTATCATGAGCGATGATCTTATACCTATAAACCCATTTACAAGGTAGAGCCTTTTTGCCCTGTGGTAATTTAACTAGCTTCCATGTATGGTTTTTATGCAGAGCTATCATCTCTGACTGCATGGCCAATTGCCAATTCCCGGAGTCCTTCATTTGCACTGCTTCCTTGTAACATGAAGGCTCATTGCAATCAGTCAACATGACATAGTTCATAGAAGGAACAAACCTATCAGGAGGTTGCGTGATACGTCCAGATCTACGCAAAATAGGTGGCTCAAGCTCAGCCACAACCTGTGGTTCCACTCTATCCTTTCCTTGCTCCTCTTGAGCCCTGACATTTTGTCTTGCACGTGCAGGTCCATCTTCTTGGAAGACAACTCTTCTAATCTCCTCAACCCTCTCTCGTTTAGAATGATATTTGGCTTCATTAAAGTGAAAATCATTGCTGCAGATAACCTTTCTGGATTCGGGATCCCAAAGTCTGTACCCCATCTCACCAGAATTACCATAGCCTAGAAAGATGCACTTTCTACTCTTTGGCTCAAGTTTGTTCCTAAATTCCTTTGGAACATGAGTATATGCCTCACAGCCAAAGACTCTAAGATGCTTGTATGAGGGCATTTTGCTTGACCATACCATCTTTTCCACTGAATCCTTCTGCAAAACCTTGCTAGGAGATCTATTTATAAGATGAACAGTTGTTGATACAGCTTTAGCCCAAAACCCATTTGGCAGTTGTGCATTAGAAAACATACTTCTGACCTTCTCTTGTATGGCCCTATTCATCCTCTCAGCAACACCATTTTGAGGAGGATTGTAAGGAGCAGTAAGTTCACGTTTTATACCTTTTGACTCACAAAAGTCTTGAAAGGCCTTTGAAACATACTCTCCACCATTGTCAGTGCGTAAGCATTTAAGCTTCTTGCCACTCTGATTCTCCACAAGTGTCACAAACGTTATAAAAACACTAAATGCTTCATCCTTGTGCTTGAGAAAGTAAACCCATACTTTCCTCGAGTAATCATCTATAAATGTCATAAAGTAAGAATCTCCCCCTAGAGATAGGTTAGGCATAGGTCCACACAAATCACTATGAACAGGTGCCAACTGTGTATCTCTTCTACTACTTCTATGCTTATGTAGCTGCTGTGTTTTCTTACCATACAGACAATGTTCACAGAATTCAAAATCATTAAATGACAAGCCAGTCAAATAACCAGAACGAGACAAGATTTCCATTCCCTTCTTGGACATATGTCCTAACCGGCTATGCCACAAAGAAACGTTCGGCTGCTCGGTTACATTGATTACATTTTTAGAGACATTTGATACATAAATCATGTAAATTCCTCCAAACTTTACTCCATGTGCTATTGTCATAGAACCCTTGGATATCTTCCACATGTTCTGTCCAAAAGTGGTGACGTAGCCAGCATCATCAAGTAAACCTGTGCTGATCAAGCTCTTTGTAATTGTGGGAACATGTCTCACATTCTTTAGCGTGAAAGAAGAGCCATTCTGAAACTTCAATTGAACATCTCCAACACTTAACATCTCACATGTCTGCCCATTGCCTAGCCGAACATGATCTTTAGTGGTCACATAAGAGGTAAACCACTCCTTGTTTGGAGACACATGAAGTGATGCCCCTGAGTCTATAATCCAGTCACTCAGTGAATTTCCATCAGATGCTGTAAGAAGAGCAGACTCCATTGTATTCTTCAAGAGGTAGATGTCTCCTGACACTAGACTGTCATCCTCTGCAACAGTGTTTGTCACATTTATTTCTTGAATCTTCACTGAGGACTTGTTCTTCTCACCATGGTCTTCAGATTTCTCTTTGCCTTTTTCTGCTTTCCATTCTCTGCAGTCTCTTTTCATGTGACCCTTCTTACCACAATGGTAGCATTCTATGTCACTCTTGCCTTTAGCACTGCGGGACTTGCTATGAGACTGATCCCTCTTTCCACCTTTGTACTTTTCTTTGGTCCTTCCTCTGACAACTAAGGTTGTTCCTTTGCCTTTGTCCATTGTCTTTCCGTTGGTTTCTTCAGTAAGCAGACTGCCTTCTACACCTACTATGGTCAAACCATCTGGAGGTGCAGAATTACTCAAAGCTGTGCAAAAAGTGTCCCAACTTTCCGGCAATGTGATCAACAGGAACATAGCTCTAACAGGTTCATCAAACTTGACACCTTGAGCTGACAACTGACTGTAGATGGTGTTGAATTCATTCAGATGATTGGACATAGGGGTCCCTTCTTTCATCTTCAAGTCAACAAGCTTCTTAAGCCAGTATACCTGTGAAGCTGCACTCTGCTTCTCATTAAGATCACTCATCTTTGTCCATGCTTGATAAGCCGACATCTCGTCTGCTACATTGAAGTAAAGGCTTTCTACCAAAGTCAGCATAATGGTAGAAAGTGTCAATTCATCCATTTCGCTCCATTCATCTTCGTCCATATCTTCTGGTTTTATCCCCTTGAGCTTTATAGGTTTTATCTGCTTCTTTTGTACCAACACGTGCCAAATCTGCTTCTTCCACAATGGGAAATTGGTTCCATCCAGCTTCTTGATATTGTAAAGAGCAGTGTCATGTGATCCAGCCATAACTACGCTTCACAGTAGTTTACTTTCTTGGGAAAAATTCGACAGAGTTTCCCTTGTAAACTGTCCTCTAAACCAATATCAACCTGTCAAATGAACCAAGAAAGCTTCAGATTCTGCAAAAATTTCGGCAGAGTCTCCTTTGTAAAATGGCTCTGGTGTACTCAAAAACAGACCAAAAACAACTCAAAAAACCACTGTCTCTCTAACACTATAAGCTGTGGGTAAACCTGTCCTGCACCTGTATTGTCTCTCACTGTCATGTCACTGTCTTGTAAGCATAGACTGCGACAATGCCTTAACGGCAGTAAAGCAAAGATGCAATCCCAACTGTCTAACTCACAGTCAATACATCCTAGCTGCCTATCTAAGGGTACTCGAGGGATCGCTCCAAGACCTGTATCACCGAAAGGATCTCAACATTCGAGAATCCCCCAGCTCAATAAAACCTCACTCGACCCTCAACAAAGGCTGCAGTAAATCTGACACTACATAGACTTCCCACAAAATCATACATCCACAAATTTCCCACTATATGCTGTAACCACTGCGGCGGTTGTTTGCTGCGTGACTCACAGCCAGCAAACCCTCAACAGACATACATCATCTCTGACAATACATCCCATGTGGAAGTACTTGCAATGTCAGGATGAAATCTGGAATATCAAGCAGCAAACACAAGCTACCTGATGAACTAGTGGATGTCGCCTACAGTCTGTGTGTAGGTGCGCCCGTGTCGTATGTGACACGCCTCCAAGAAGTGTAAGCCGTCCTTAGTTGTGTAGATAGCCACAAATCAGCACTCTGGAAGTGCAGATATCCTCAGCACTTGCAATCGTAGGCCGAAACCCCAAATTTGCAGAGTCGGATCTGCACCCGCCAAGACCACGTAGTCGAAAATGGCCTGCGTAGATCTTTGTCGAAGCCGAAAGGTGGCCGATATGACCTCATAATGAAATTCTGAGAACACCGAGCCCTTCGGGCGCACCCACAGGAATTGGGGCCATGTCTTCGCCTGTCGAATCTCACTTCAATCTGAGCAGGTGACTCTGGCTACGTGCAAATGCTGCCCCGAGCCTCGATCTGAGCTCTGATACCAGTTGAAGGAGTACGAGCGGAAGTGCGACGCGAGAGAGAGTGCGAAAAGAAGAGCACGACGATATGGTGAACTCGCTCTACTGTAATGTGTAGAACATAGTGAGTTCTTATTAGGTTTTAACAAAAGAATATATGTACATACCTGGCGGTCCGCCCACTTACCTGGGCGACCACCTTGGGCTTTATACCCCAACACTTTGTTCACATCCTCGTTACAAATCCTTGGGCTTGGCTGGCATTGCTTACAATCAAGGTCCAAACCAAATTCTTCAACAAGAAGAAGAGAAACTTCATGCATGCCCATGAAGAGGTAGGACACACCAAGTATAGCCCAAAAGACATCCATGTCAAGAAATCAAGTTGATGTATGAGCTGTAAGGTAGGATTACCTACTTCTCAAATATAAACACTTCCTCTTAATCTCTTTTTGTACCAAAATTTGTATCCAAATCAGCATCGAACAAAACACAATGCTGAAATTTATCACAAATGTGTTGTTGAGAAATCCGAGGTGACTTTACTACCACTATACAATGTCGCTTACAAGGCCATAATCCTCAATGCTATAACTTATATACACTCCACTTGGAAGAGGACCTGTTGACTTCCTCATGTTTCCCTAGTGCTCCTTAGCAACTCTTCAAACTTAATTGATACAACACGCATTGCCCATAGCTCCGTTAGATACACTATCAAAAATTGTCGGGCATGAGAAAATTAATAAACAATATTATAAGCATTAACAATTGTATCCAACTATTTCTACATTAATGTATGGCACCAAAGGTACACATGATCATCATTATTCACAAGACTAAAAGGAAAGTTGACCACCAACATGTATCTGCAAATTTTGAGTTTGGTTCTATTGTCCACCTCATTCATGTGATTGGCTCCGAAACCACAAGAAGTTTTGGACAGATTCTCACAATAATTCCCACATTATGACTTACCTCAACATCATGAGCTTCTGTGAGGGAGGCACCACATACCTAGCTAGGTACGATTGGGGGCAGGGGACCACCGGCCCCCCCAAAGGCTAATGATGTTATGTATTGTATGAAAAACACTGAAAAGGGATCCCTTTTCCTACATGAGAAAATTTCTAAATATTCTTGTGAACGATTCCATGGAGGCCAGCAGACTTGATCCAATGAGGTAAGATTCTTATGCTTGTCAAGCCAAATATGTGTTCCTAGATGGAAGCAATTACATCTCACGGGTAACACAAAAGCAATTTCTCTACAAGAGCGATCTCTAAGGAAAACTACCCAAGAAAGGCTTTCATCTTCACATGAGGTTGAGCCTCGAGGCATGTAAATTGGCAAGCTGAAAAAGACACAAAATTCAACATATTCAAAATTCGTCTTTGTTTGCATCTTTCAAGCATGATTAAGATTGTAGAGGCAAGCTTTTTTTTTTCTTCGTCTCCTATACAATTAACACGTTTCAATTGAAGAAATCTTAGAGAAGATGCCCATCAACAACTAAAAGCAACAACATCTGACATATCAACCTAAAGAAATGACATGTTTGTTCAACAGCCACTACCACTAAGTAGCTATCTCATTGTAAAGTCTCTCATCTACGTGAACGTCTTTCGTAAGGCCACAAGCCTTGAAGATGAAAGCATAAGCTGCTATAGATAGAGTGATGCCTTCCCTTTGCCAAATAGCCCAATGTTTCAAATATCGGATTAACATCTCAACAATGTAGAGTTCTTGATCACGGCCAGTGGCATTTATGTGGGTGAGAGTAACGAGGAACCATGCAGATTCCATACTAAAGAAGAGAGACAGAGAGAGAAAAAATCATGAAAACAAAACTGTATATGGCTTGTTGCTTTGTTTTTTCCAGAGCATGCCTTATAATCACTATTGGTAGCACATTAGCCTATGCTAGTCTTTGCTACCTAATGTTTTAAGTAGTTTCTTTTCAGAATCCGACCAAGGGGTTTAGATTTCCAAGGCAACACCAAGGGTTACCAATGAAATATTTGTTTATCTTTATTAATGTCTACTTTTATGGTTTAACAGGTCAAAGAAAATGATCGGGCCTTTTGAGACTGAAATTTTGGTAATGTACCTTTGAGGCTTGAAAATTGCCCTTCACTTCCGAGTAAGTATACGGTACTTTTTCACCCCATAGTGTTTCTGTAATTTGATTTGATTCCTTTCGGAATATTCTTTGATTGAGCTTTGCAAGTGGGATGCATATGCTACAATTCTTTCATCCACTTAGCTAGGCACATGACAAGGTCATGTATGAGCAAAAGATTCTGGGAAAGTAGTGTACCAGGTTCCATCTCTACATCTTATTACTCTCCCTATTAATTGTTAATTCTAATGAAATTAAGGGTTCACTCCCTGTTGAAACGGTTATAGGCCTACAAGGTAGAGCTCCACTTGGCACATGTCGTCACGAGGTGTGAAACATGGTCTAGGAACTCATGGAGTTCGATTCAACCGATGTGAACTAAGATTTATAAGGATCTTGCTCACTCATATTGCTGATTGTTTACAGTTACCTCCACACAAGCACTTTCTGTACTTGATTGGTGTCTTATTTCCTGACATCACTATAAGAAAGATATTTCGCATGTCGAGAATATGAGTCTCTGGGACTAACAATGGTGCTTCTTTCTTCAATTATGTGTCGTGATTTAGTCCCTAGGTGCTGGTCAAATCCATCTATTTAGAGCAATTCAAGCACAACATAATAAGAACAATTTTAGTGGCAAGAAATTGTCACCCAGTAAGACTTGTGAATGTAACAGGTACTATAAACAACATTAACAGATGGTTCTTTCAAGCTTTTTAGGCAGCACCTTTGCAAGCCTATTACGTATATAGCAAAGCTATGTCTTGTTAATAAAAATGTTTCATTATTTGCATTTAGATGTGAGTTATCTTCACATTCTATTATGGTCCAAATATTTTAGCAAGGCTATCGAGTAATTTCAGTGGGAACTATTTAATTTCTTTTAGAACATCTATTTACATCTTTATTTCCCTCATATTTCATGTATTCTATATCCTCCATAAGCATTGGCAAGACTTAGTACAAATTGTTAGTCATGGAAATGTAGGCTTGGATAGGTTTCTACTAAATGCATGCACACTAGGTGTTTTGGGCCCTAGTGTTTGGCAAAGGCATATTAGAGTGGAACGCAACTTCATGAATATGATCGCTTATGGATCTTTTAGCACCACAAGTGTAGTATCTCTATGGGGTTTATTGTGGATCTACCAACCACCATACGAGGTCAATGGTGTTGGAATTAGGGTTGCAGAGAAACGCACACATCTTGGAGAAGATGAAGGAAGCTCAAGGCACACAATAGAGAGTGTGTTACTTAGTGTGCAATAGAAAGATAGATAGCCCTAGAGTGATGGGCGTATATACAATGCACGGGGGAAAAAACCTCCTAAAGAGGGAAAAAATGCCCCGGCGGTCCTCGTGTGTTCACACACATCACTACCACATGTATATGGTAACAAATCCCCCCTGGAGTGATGCGGTGAATGAGAGCTGGCACATGAGTAAAGGGAAGTGCCATGCCCTAAGGACATGATCAGTCCACAAAGGGGATTAAGCCCAAAGCTTTGCGGAAAGCTTCAAGCTTCTCACAAGACAATGCCTTTGTGAAAAGATCTGCAAGGTTGTCCTGTGTTGGCAGCCAAGCTAATCTCTCCTGCTGAGATCCTGTCCCTGACATAGTGGTAATGCACCTCAATGTGCTTTGTGCGAGCATGAAAAACTGGGTTCCTCGGAACTGCCAATGCGCTCTGACTGTCAGTGTAGATAGTGTTGGCAGTGTCCTATCCAACACCCAAATCAGCCCCATAAGGCGTCTGAGCCATACACACTCAACCGTAGCTGTGAAGACTGCCCTCTCAGCCTCAAAACTCGAAGTGTCCACAATAGGTTTCTTCTTGCTCAACCATGATATACATGAACTTCCAAGCATGAAACAAAAACCACTTGTGGACACTCTTGTGTCAAAACAACCAGCCCAATCTGAGTCCGAAAAAGCATGTAAGACTGGCGGCAATGATCCCCCCTTGGGATAAAACAAGCCAAGATGTAAAGTGCCACTAAGGTAGTGGAAAATCCTCTTAACAGCCTGCCAATGCTTAGACCCTGGGCTATGCATAAATCGACTGACCTGTGAGACTGCAAACTGAATATCTAGCCTTGTGTTGCATACATAAATCAGGCAGCCAACAGCAGTTTGATAAAGAGTGACATCAGCAGGATCGCCAGCATCATGTAGACTCAACTTCAAACCTGTTTCCATGGGAGTGGCAATAGGTTTGCAATCCTCAAGTCCAAACTTACATAGCAATGTCTCTATGTAACTTTTCTGACACAAGGCAATACCACCATCACACTGCTTAAACTGTATACCCAAGTAATGATGCAACAGACCCAAATCTTTCATCTTGAAAGTAGCATTTAAATCAGCCTTAAATTCAGCAATATGTCTTTCATTTGGTCCAGTGATCAGCAAATCATCAACATAAAGAACCACAATGAGAAGTGCATCACCCTCACACTTTACATACAATGTGCTTTCTGTTGGACTGTTACGAAAGCCTTGTTTGACCAAATGAGTGTCAGCTTTCTCATACCAAGCACGAGGAGATTGCTTCAACCCATACAAAGCCTTCTTACATCTGCACACTTTGTCCTCTTGTCCTTTTATGACAAAATTGCGAGGCTGTGTTACATAAACTTCCTCAAAAAGGTCACCATTCAAGTAAGCAGTAACAATGTCTGATTGATGTACATCCCAACCAAAATGATCTGACAATGCACATATAAAATGCAGAGTAGTCATATGACAAGTGGGAGCAAAAGTCTCTTCATAATCTATGCCTTTTTGCTATGCATAACCCTTTGTAACAAGTCAAGCCTTATGGTGATCGATCTCACCATTCGTCTTGCGTTTCAACTCGTACACCCACTTCGTACCAATGGCCTTTTTTTCCAGGAGGCAAATCACATAAAGTCCATGTGTCATTTTCTCTAAGTGCATCATATTCTGATTGCATGGCAGCCATCCAATTTTTTGAATTCTGTGCTTCATCAAAAGATAGAGGCTCTTCAACATCATGTAAGCTAGACAGCCAAAGCATAACAATCTGATGTATAAGATGCATGGTGAGAGCCTGAATGAGTAGCACTAGACAGAGGTGCATCCAATTTAGTGTCACGCAAAGTGTGCACCAGCTATTTTGGCATACTCCTACAAATAGAAGAGTGGAGAGCCCTGCAAAATACCCAAAAATAGTACATTGCAAGCCATCAACAAGAAAAACTGTATTCCTGGCAACCATCTATGCACATACTTCCAGCCGTACACGTAAGAGAGAGACAGAGAGCGGGAGAGAGAGAAAGAAAGCGTGCAGGCGCACCTCCTAGATCGGAGTGCTACACCGGCACGGCGAGAGAGAAGAGAGAAGAGGAGAGAAGAAGGACACAAGCACTGGGTACAATCTCCCCCCGTGCAAGAGTGACCATTTTCCTCTTGCACGTATTTCATTTATAGATTTCTTAAATGGTCAAATTAAGTACAAACTGGCCGGCCGGTCATAAATGGCCAAAGCTCATAAAGATCACTTGAATAATAAAATGTACATAAAATATGATATCCTTTTGCAATAGCTTAGCTCGGTCAAGCCTTTTCCACCTGTCACAACTGCAATAAATAATAAGATATCAATTCCATAACATACCTCTCCATTGGAAAGCAACTATCCTCAGTTGCGAAGATAAAAATCTGCAAACAATACTTGTCAAAAATAGTGATTAGTATGTTGTGTCAAAACATCACATAATAAAAGAAAAATTTATGAAACTAAACAACATTAGCTTATGCCTATCGTCATCCACATACTACCTATTCTAGTGTCCCATACCACTAGAATAAGCAGTATATGTCATACCCTGATGAATCAGGATATCATTGGTCACACTCGTCATCAATCTCATAATGTCAAATCTCATCACATAAACATTTCCATAATAATCACCAGATATCAACTCCCAATCCAATTCCAATTCCACAGTATAAGTCCAAATCCAAATCACTTTCATTATGTACCCGGGTAACAAAATCATACCAGTTACAGTGGTGGCCAACCACTGCAGCATGATTTTGTGATTGGTATTGCCTAAATCGGCGAATCTACACCAATAAGACGTGCTGCCTAAATCGGCGAATCTGCACTAATGCTGCCTAAATCGGCGTATCTGCATTTAATATTGCTTAAAAATCATGAATTTGTTATTTATCAATGTGCTGCCTAAATCGGCGGATCTACACCAAGATGAGTATCTACACACTGCCCAAATCGACGAATCTGTGTGTCTGTGACCAATGGACTAGGCTAGGCATAGAAAAAAGTGAAAAAATAAATGACCTGTTTGATATGAAATGGAAATAGATTGGAATGTGGAAGCATGTTCCAAATCTTAGCAATCATCGCACACCAACTGAGCTCATGTAAGTAGTGGTATGACAAGTCATCTCAGTAAAGAGTCCAATCAAAGAAAGTAGAAGCCATGACATTAGAAACAATGGATTTTGCAACATAATGTAAACAAGTAAAGGAGCATTTGAAAAAAAAAATCTTGCCTGTGCTGTAGATATCTATAGGGGTATGAGAATATCTGGGGCTTGATATGAGAACATTGTATGTAGATTTATCTGCAAAACTTTTCTCAAAAAACAAAGCACTAAAAACAACCTTGTGTTAAATTCAACAACAATCTAATCATACACTGAATTTACTTGGCCAAAATCCGGAATATCTGGAGTCGATTGATGGTAAAACTGATAATTCGGGAGAGAATTTGTACAAAATGGGAACATTCATAGTGATAGACATACAGGGGACATGCCATGTTAACAGTGAGAAGTCGACATGAATGTGTGATATATCTGCTTACCATTGGCATGAAGAGTGGAAATATAGTGCACAAAGAGTGTGTGTAATTTAAAACTTAGGTAGACTTATTTGAAAAGAATGCTAAATAAATATAGAACACAATTATGAACATTTTAATAGCAATAGCAAGAACTTATCGAGTGTATGAGTAATTGCAGGGCAACTTGTGCTCAAAGAGTTCTGAGGCACTTAATTATTTTTGAAAGTTTTAATCAAAAAATTACTTTCAACTCAGTGACCATGTTCGACTAGAACGCTCTGGATAAGCTACAATTCTGAGGGTGGTTAGTGTATGACACTAGCATCCAAATGATATATGAGCCCTGCTTGTTGCATTGTTCAAATACCAGGTAGATGTGTGTTCTCTGATGTTTTTTTTTTTTAATTAATAAATTTATATATATATACATATATATATTTAATGCAATTAGTGGATTATTATACATTGCATAATAGTGACTCGAATTGTGACAATATAACATGATGGACTTCAATTATCATAACAGTAGAGGGGGTGGCGGGGGGTTGTGAAGAGAGAGAAATGAAATGAAATGTTATAGTAACCGTCTGTAAAATACCAAAATTACCTATGAAAATAAAGTGAGAAAATCCTTGTGGATCTAATCCAATACCTGGGTACAAAAATAAAATGAATGACTATGAAAAACTAAAACTAAAAAGTTTGAAATCATCACAAGAAAATGCAACATCGTCATCCTGAATGCCCGACAGAAGATGTTGTCCGAAAAGCTATTGCATCGGTCGCTGAAGAGCTTCGCCTATGTCCATTGCTATAAGGAGAGGGAAGATACAGAGAGAAATTAAAGGAATTGTTACATTATTCGTGTTCCAAAGGCGTATGGGACGAAATTGATACAATCCGTATGGATCTACTACAATGTCTGGGTACAAAATGAAATGAAGTAAAGCGAAAGATTAAATTAAAAGACTAGAGCTAAACGATTGAAATCGTCAGACTGAAACTCATGATTATCGTCGTCGTCCCGTGGATACCCGTAGTAGCAGCCATTGTGTGTCAAAGTATGGCAGTGGCCACGGAAGAGCTTCTGCAACGTCTGCCATCGGTACCCCTGTCGTCACTTCCTGTTGTTGACACCGCTAACAACCTGCAAGCGCCACCGTCGAGCGCTCTAACACCTTGTCCTCCATCACTTCTCGTTGCTATCCATTGTTTGATGCTACCGTTGCTATTGTTGGGACAGCCCTCATACTGGTGGTACTGGTGGCAACTAGCTGGTTGCGCGAGTATGTGCCTACGAAAAAATGTAATGAATTGGATCAGAATAGGTTTATTATTTGATTTGAGGGTTGGCTTTCTATAGGAACACCTCTCACTCTTGCACGGGGGGAGATTTCACCCAGTGCCTATGTACTTCTTCTTTCCTCTCCCCTCTTCTCTCTCGCCGTGCAGGCGTAGCACTCCGCTCTAGGAGGTGCACCTACACGCGTTCTGTCACTCTCTCCTGCTCTCTATCTCTCTTTGTCCGTGTATATTGTCGATTATGTGTCAATGTGGCTGCCAGGTATGTCGATTAGTCTATTCTATGGTTTGTGGTATGCTATTCGGGTATTTTGCAGGGAACTCCATGCTTTCGGCTGTAGCAGTGGTATCAGAGCATAGGCTACGGTCGGATGTCTACAGTAATCATCACAACTACCAGAGCTAAGTCTTTTTGTTTTCTTCTTGATATTTATACTTGTATATGAGATGCACAAGCATGGCTTGATTGTTTAGATCTTTTTGTACTAATAATTGCATGTGTAATTATGTTAATTAGTTTTAATCATTTTAACCATATTGTAAATTACATATATAATAGAGAAAATAGATCCTTTAGAGTGAAAGTGCTATCAAACGCACAATAGGTGGTGAACTTAAAATTTTGTGGCTGCTTCTCGTCGTAAGAAACAATCGCTTGAGAATCTTAATAAACATGTTTTACGAATAGTCAAAAGAGATCTTTGACGTCAAATCATTGAAAAAACTTATCTTGGTGAGAAACTACGCCAGTAAATTATTTGTGGCTCAAGTTTGCTGTGTCAAGGGATCAATGTTGGTATGGTCCAAGTAGACGATGTTGACCAAGAACGATTGCCGTGATGGGTGACGACATTGTGCATACCTGCAATGGCAAGAATAAGTGCCGAGTTTCCTTTTTGCATGTGCATCACCTTCAAGAAGTGGTGATGAAGGTGCCAAATCAATAGGATGAGAAGCATCCAGATAGTGGATATACTCGTCTGCATGACTGAACTGAGCTTCGAGGCCATATATCGAGTGTATTGTGACCGAGTGATTGAGTGAGAAATCGCTGCGAGTGAGAACCATTTAGTACTGGAAGAAATCAGTCCTATCCAAAAGGGCAAGCTCAACCACGACTAAATGCGTGTGAGACTTTCCGATGCATGTACTGAGAAGGTCATTCTGCTTACAGACGAAGCTAAGCTAGTGATAAAGGCATAGCATGACAAACCGCTAAGCTAGTGATGCAGCACAGAACCAAGGAGGAGTGCCAGTTACAAGATTAGTTGAGGGCGGCATGCATCAGCTCAGCCTCACACACATTCTTTAAATATATACATATATATAGTGTTCTCAGCCAGTTATTCCGACAAGCTGCACCTGCATATCTCTCTCTCTCTCTCTCTCTCTCTCTCTCTCTCTCTCTCTCTCTCTCTCTCTCTCTCTCTCTCTCTCTCTCTCTCTCTCTCTCTCGCAAGATGGTGCCAATCTGTTGTAAATCATTGCTACCCACACCTTTCTGGACGCAACTCCCCAGCCTTACCAACTCATGCCGCCAGAGCACGCTTTAGCTGCCTTCGTGACCATGAGCTTCGGGGCACCCACAGCCGTACACCACTTTCAGTCCTCCAACTGCCCCCTCCATCCCTTGCGCATGCAGAACAGTAGCCTCACTCTCTCCCTCTCCTCGGCTAGTTACCATGCAGCATGCAGCTATGGCCGTGCGTTAACAAGCAACTCTGGTCACCTCACAGCCACACGTAGGCGCATTCAAACTCTCTCTCTCTCTCTCTCTCTCTCTCTCTCTCTCTCTCTCTCTCTCTCTCTCTCTCTCTCTCTCTCTCTCTCTCTCTCTCTCTCTCTCTCTCTCTCTCTCTCTCTCTCTCTCTCTCTCTCGGTCGCGTCCTCAGCCTGTAACCTCTCTCTGTCTCGGTTGTTGGACACACCGGCACCCCACGTTACTCTCTCCCTCCTCAGTTGTTGGATGCCAACACTGGGCTGTGCATCACCCCGCCATCATCCAAACTGAGGTCTGCACCCTGCTTTGCTCATGGCACCCACAACCACACACCCACAAAGGGCATGCAGGCGGCTAGTTGCCATTTTTTTTTGTCTCTCACACACTCTCTCTTTTGCTACGGCCGCCACACGCTTTCAGCTCTTGACCCCTTCTGCCAGCTTTTCCTTTGACAACCACCAGTTCTCCCTCTCTCTCTCTCTCATGTGTGCGCATGGAGCCATCCATCTTTCTTCCTCTCATCTTCAACCATCCCGCGCCCCACTTCTCATCACTCGGTGGCCGCATGCAGTCTCCAACCACTCCATTGCGCCTGTGATCGTCTGCCAACCCACCCTTATCGTCCCGCTTCTCTCCCTCACTTGATGCAACCACTCTCTCTCTGAACGAATCAGCCAGATCCACATGAGCTCTCTGCTCTCCTTGTTGGCAACAAGGAATGGGAAGCACCACTATTGCTAGTTCCTACCATCGAAAAACAGACGAACTCCTTACAATATTGTTATCACTGTGGCAGCAAGCCTTCCATGGCGCGCGCTGATCAGCTATAAGATCGAGGTTGCGTAAGTACGTGTGACCACCAGAGATGTAGCACCAAGCTAGTGCACCTCAGATTCGCACGCCTCGTCCACTAGCAGCTAGTGCTCATTTGACAGCTCCGACAGTAAAACCATGGCCTGGACCACTCTCTATTACTGCAAAATGCATGTCTTGGTGCTCCAAGGGTTTCTTGTACATGCAGCAGTGTGGGCTCCGAATCTCGATCTAATTTTTTCTTTGAGAAGCCCTTTGTTGTTGAGCTTGCTCTCGAAGAACTTTTACAAGTTGCCCAAGCTTCTGAATCCTTTTGGGTTCCTCATCCTTCCTATTCCACCACAGGTGATCCTCTCGAATGTATTGATCATGATGTTTATGTCCAGCGATTTCCTTGTGGCAATTGGCCCTACACCTACGGGGCTACACTCCGAGAGTACTTGCCACACTGGCCTTGTCATCATGAATTCTCCCTCCCTTGTTGAGACCCTATGGATGTGGAACGCTGGGTAGAAATGTTCCCTTCCATTATCTCTCGAGTTCACCCTGTTGAGATCCTTTCTACTTATGGCGCCATTCAGCTGATGTACTCAGAGTTTCAGCTGCATACCCAATTGGTTCCCACTCGGGAAAACTACTTCTTGAGATATTCGAAGCGCGTAGGCCATCTATGGGTTGTTGCAGATGTTTTGATCGATAGTCTACGTGGGAACCCACCCACGATGCAGAAAGCGCCCTTCTGGCTGTGTTATTGAGGAGATGCCCAGTGGATATTCCAAGGTCACGTGGGTAGAGCATGTGGAAGCTGATTCTAGAGGGGCTCACAATTTGTACCAATCGTTTGTTAACTGCAGTATGGGATTTGGTGCTCAATAGTGGCTATGCACATTGCAAAGGCAATATGAGAGAATTGGAAGTATCTTAGCAAATAATGTACCAACTGGATATATCAATGGCCATGTGTGGAATACACTAGTCATAACTGCTTCACTTATTTAAGAATGTGTTCATTGACTAACAATCGAGGTATTTCTATAAGCACTCTGAAACCTATTGCTAAAAATTTCGTGCAACTACTTCTTGCGCAATCAAAACAATACCGCTCACAAAAGAAAAATATCATTCTATCAGCAGTATCGGTCAGTGTTTCATTTAAATTGAATGATTTTTGAAACTGGATAAGCAAAACCAAGGGTGTTTGATGTTGACGCTTCTGCATTTTCCTACGATGTCCCATCTTTTCCCCTATTCTCTAAATTTACACCGTGTCTCACAAAATATTGAACGACATTATTGGTTTGTCCTAGCTAATATATATTCTTTGTAAAATCATCTACAAATGCACCCACATTCACTACTCTATTCACTCCAAGTCCTTACAAGGACACGATACTTCATAAGAAGCTAATAATTAGCCTGCTATCATGTTTGCAAGAATTTTATAGATATGTAGGTCAGTTGTTGTCACTCTTCCTGTTGTAATTTTTCAACCGTTGTATAAGGCTTGCAACGCTAACAATTGACAGCTAGGTATTCTCATTTAGGATCTTCATTATTCGCCTTTTTGTAGTTAAACTCTCCCACTTTCAATCCTAACTTTGCATCCGTTTTACCATTATCAACTTTGACAATTTGAATGTGCGGTTTACTTATTTTTGGCACCTTGTCTTTTAGTAATACTTTTGTAGATAACGTTCAACTACATTGCTACAATCAGAGAACCTCAAGGTATGAATTATGACTACATCCCTCTAGATAAATTCTCCCTGATAAGTAAGCTCCCTCCCTATATAACTTTCATTTGAATGCAATATTACCTAATTCCCCACCCTAGTCCTTACTCCACGTACTTTCTTATTCAGGCATCAAAAATAATAATAATAATAATAATAAATTTTAAAAAAATCACCTTTTCCTACATCTCCTTATCTAACAATCCTCCAGTATAATTTAGATTGAACAAAATTAATACTTTTTCAAGTTAATGTCTTTTGAGGGATCACTTTTACAGATATTCTCATACCCACCCACCTTTACAACAAGTAACTTGGGTATCATCAGACAATTTTCGACAATAGAGCCCTTCACTTCTTTCAATTCTGTTACAAGTTGTCAATGTACTTATATTCATTGAAACGTCATATATTGACATAACTGATTAGACAGCTACTTAAATCAGTCCTGTTGTTTTGGGATATTGTTTTCAATTGGTTTAAACACTACAGTCTACTCCAATTTGATATCAAGCAGGTAATTTATGATGTTGTTTTTTTATGCTTGGTCTAGTCCATTGGTCACGTACACACAGATCCGCCGATTGAGGCAGTGTGAAAATGCTCATCCTAGTGCAGATTCGCCGATCTAGGCAGCACAACAAAAAACTACAGATTTACACCTTTTAAGCAATACCAAATGCAGATTCGCCGATTTAGGCAGCATTAGTGCAGATTCGCCGATTTAGGCAGCACGTCCTATTGGTGTAGATTCGCCGATTTAGGCAACACCAATCACAAAATCATACTGCAGTGGCTGGCCACCACTGAAACTGGTACGATTTTGTTACCCGGGTACATAATGAAAATGCTTTTGGATTTGGATATTTGGATTTTGGATTTGAAACGGATGTATGTTGGTGAATATTTGGACTTGAATTTTTGTGGATTTTCGTGACAATATTTATGGAATTGGATTGAGATTGATGCGAATTGATTAGGATGAGTGTGATCAATGATATCCCGATTCATCAGGGTATGACATATATTGCTTATTCTAGTGGTATGGGACACTAGAATAGGTAGTATGTGGATGACGACAGGCATAAGCTAATGTTGTTTAGTTTCATAAATTTTTCTTTTATTATGTGATGTTTTTGACACAACATACTAATCACTGTTTTTTACAAGTATTTTTTGCAGATTTTTATCTTCGCAACTGAGGACAGTTTCTTTCCAACGGAGAGGTATGTTATAGAATTGACATTTTACTATTTATTGTAGCTGACAGGTGGAAAAGACTAGACCCAGCTTGGCCTATGCAAATGTATTTGTATATCATGTATATTTTATTATTCAAGTGCTCTTTTATGAGTTTTGGCCATTTATGACCGGCCAGCCAGTTTGTACTCACTTTGACCATTCAAGAATCTATAAATTAAATACGTGCAAGAGGGAAATGGTCACTCTTGCACGGGGGGAGATTGCACCCAGTGCCTGTGTACTTCTTCTTTCCTCTCCCCTCTTCTCTCTCGCCGTGCCGGCGTAGCACTCCGCTCTAGGAGGTGCGTCTACACGCGTTCTGTCACTCTCTCCTGC
The DNA here is from genome assembly GCF_014529385.1 of Adiantum capillus-veneris. Taxonomy (NCBI): domain Eukaryota; kingdom Viridiplantae; phylum Streptophyta; class Polypodiopsida; order Polypodiales; family Pteridaceae; genus Adiantum; species Adiantum capillus-veneris. Next base: position 81,364,874 of record NC_140951.1, read on the forward strand.
TCTATATCTCTCTTTGTCCGTGTATATTGTCGATTATGTGTCTATGTGGCTGCCAGGTATGTCAATTAGTCTATTCTATGGTTTGTGGTATGCTATTTGGGTATTTTGCAGGGAACTCCATGCTTCCGGCTATAGCAGAGGTAACAAAATCATACCACCTACAGTGGTGGCCAACCACTGCAGCATGATTTTGTGATTGGTATTGCCTAAATCGACAAATCTACACCAATAAGACGTGCTGCCTAAATCAGCGAATCTGCACTAATGCTGCCTAAATCGGTGTATCTGCATTTGATATTGCTTAAAAATCATGAATTTGTTATTTATCAATGTGCTGCCTAAATCGGCGGATCTGCACCAAGATGAGTATCTACACACTGCCTAAATCGACGAATCTGTGTGTCCGTGACCAATGGACTAGGCTAGGCATAGAAAAAAGTGAAAAAATAAATGACTTGTTTGATATGAAATGGAAATAGATTGGAATGTGGAAGCATGTTCCAAATCTTTGCAATCATCGCACACCAACTGAGCTCATGTAAGTAATGGTATGACAAGTCATCTCAGTAAAGAGTCCAATCAAAGAAAGTAGAAGCCATGACATTAGAAACAATGGATTTTGCAACATAATGTAAACAAGTAAAGGAGCATTTGAAAAAAAAAATCTTGCCTGTGCTGTAGATATCTATAGGGGTATGAGAATATCTGGGGCTTGATATGAGAACATTGTATGTAGATTTATCTGCAAAACTTTTCTCAAAAAACAAAGCACTAAAAACAACCTTGTGTTAAATTCAACAACAATCTAATCATACACTGAATTTACTTGGCCAAAATCCGGAATATCTGGAGTCGATTGATGGTAAAACTGATAATTCGGGAGAGAATTTGTACAAAATGGGAACATTCATAGTGATAGACATACAGGGGACATGTCATGTTAACAGTGAGAAGTCGACATGAATGTGTGATATATCTGCTTACCATTGGCATGAAGAGTGGAAATATAGTGCACAAAGAGTGTGTGTAATTTAAAACTTAGGTAGACTTATTTGAAAAGAATGCTAAATAAATATAGAACACAATTATGAACATTTTAATAGCAATAGCAAGAACTTATCGAGTGTATGAGTAATTGCAGGGCAACTTGTGCTCAAAGAGTTCTGAGGCACTTAATTTTTTTTGAAAGTTTTAATCAAAAAATTACTTTCAACTCAGTGACCATGTTCGACTAGAACGCTCTGGATAAGCTACAATTCTGAGGGTGGTTAGTGTATGACACTAGCATCCAAATGATATATGAGCCCTGCTTGTTGCATTGTTCAAATACCAGGTAGATGTGTGTTCTCTGATGTTTTTTTTTTAAAATTAATAAATTTATATATATATACATATATATATTTAATGCAATTAGTGGATTATTATACATTGCATAATAGTGACTCGAATTGTGACAATATAACATGATGGACTTCAATTATCATAATAGTAGAGGGGGTGGCCTGCAACGTCTGCCATCGGTACCCCTGTCGTCACTTCCTGTTGTTGACACCGCCAACAACCTGCAAGCGCCACCGTCGAGCGCTCTAACACCCTGCCCTCCATCACTTCTCGTTGCTATCCATTGTTTGATGCTACCGTTGCTATTGTTGGGACAGCCCTCCCAGCTCGTTTGTTGTCGACGCCTACTAGAAAATCCTCATACTGGTGGTACTGGTGGCAACTAGCTGGTTGCGCGAGTATGTGCCTACGAAAAAATGTAATGAATTGGATCAGAATAGGTATTCTTTGATTTAAGGGTTGGCTTTCTATAGGAACACCTCTCCCAACGAGTCTTAGCCTACACTGTCCGCGAGAGAGCCGGATTCAGGAATGTATTTTGCAGCTGTTGTGATCAACATCCTCACAAGCATTTATGGCCTGTTTTGCGCTATTTGGGAAGGCGGAGGAAATAGTACGCTGTGGGATTTTTCCACCCTTATACAAATGATGGTGAGAGAACGAGAAAGGTCAAGTACTGCAGGGTATGTCGAGGCTTGAGACGGGGTGGAACCTGTGGTGGGAGAGCTTGTGCAGCTTGCCACTTGGCTTGAAAGTCAAGAAGAATTTCTGTGATGCCGTAATGAAGGTGATTACTGTGGGTGTAAGGCAGGTATGGAAACTAGGGGAGTTGAGTGCATAGAGGCCGGCTCATGGAATATGAGAGCTGCAGCCATATGTGATCAGCAGCCGAGGTGCATGCAAAGGGGAATGTAAGGAGGGTGAGGACTAGAGTTGGCTATGTGGACAAGGTCCGCCGCAAGTTATGCATGGGTGTGAGCAACATCAGTTGCATGCCAAAGCAAAGGTGAGGAGCTATGAAATGTTAGATGTGCACTTGGGGGCCGCACTTTTCATTGTGGCGGCTCTGGTGTCTATGACGGCCACCTCCCCTCGAGGTTCAATGCTAGCCTCAGGAGGAGTGTTAGTTCCCTCATGCAACCTTTAAAGGTGATGGCCTTGGTACGCATGCAACCAGGTGTGGGTGGTTGAGAACTATAGAGAGAGAAATAGGGATAAAGAGATTCAACCTGTTTTATTCGTGCAGCCACCAAAATTCGAAAGGTGTGGTAGGGGTAAGGCGCTAGAGACCATGAGTGGTTGAAGGAAAGGAGTGCCCACAATTGTTTTTGCATGCGCAACACTGCAGTCCGTGGGCTTGAAATGGGGTTCAGTGCATGCCTCGTGGCTCGTCTGATCACCGTGCCGATGCGTGTGGTTGTTGAGATCAGATTGGATAAAATGGGAACGCCACGCTAGGCTGCATGAACAGACGTGCTAGCTAAGGGTGGTTGAGCAAGGGGTGGGAAGCCGCCGAAAGTTGGTAGCTAATCTATGTACTGAGGTGTAGAACAAATGGGTGGGAGAGAAAAGCCGCATGGCAACATCTAGTGTGAATGGGAGCTAGAGTTTCTCTGGCTGCAGAGTAACCACAAACCATGCATGTCAACGTAGGTTCAAGTCAACCTTGGAGGGTTGCATCGGCGCCTTGGCATAGCTTGCTAGATTTCAATTTACTGCATAGTCAGGTAGAAATTGGGAAACCCTTTGCGTTGTTGATGGTTTCTCCTTCAGACCTTCAAGGGAGAGCTTGATAAGAGTTTCTGCTCTTTCATCGCGGACTGGGTCTATGCAGGGACGCAATGTGGTGCAGCACACTAGTAAGAAAGACCTCTGATGCCTTGCCAGGCTTCGTATCGTTTACGACGATGCAACTAGCTGTCTCAAAAGCCATTCACCCACCTGCTTTGCTTCACACCGGGCCCGGCTCAGCAGACATTTCCTTTAGTTTTTTTTTATTAAAAAAATCCTACAAATATTTAAAGTCTTCTTGAGGTGTTTTTATTTATTTATTTCATTTATAAGGTCTCCAGAGATCGTTCCTATGGTCGTATAGAGTTTCCTCTATACCATTTCGCAACCATGTATAAAAGTGGTTATTCCCTTTTTTCGCTTAACTAACAACGTTTGAGTTAAAATCGCATTGGAGAAACTACGGAGGCCCCTTTGGATATTTCCTACAATGCAAAAGCTTCTCTACTTGTTCTTCTTATCTTCTTGCACTTGTTAAAAGCTCTTCTATTATCGAGCTTTCTACCATGGTCATTCATGTGCAAGGTATTGAAATTGCAACTAAGCGTATGCATAAACAAATTAATCCTAATATTCAATCAGTAGGAGTTTTGCCTTGCATGCATATACTACAAAGTAATTAATTTCTCTATCACGCGGTGGACAGAGCTACATCTAGCTATGGGTTGATCTTAAATCAATCAAGTATATAGCAATCAAAGTATAATCATAAAATTTAGAAAAGAAAAAAAAAGTGGCAACACTTATCTTTGACAGTTGTTCATGAAGTTTATTATACTCATAATTGTTGCATAGCCAAGAGCGTAGCCACAGCTCTGATACCACTGCTACAAATAGAAGAGCGGAGAGCCCTGCAAAATACCCAAAAATAGTACATTGCAAGCCATCAACAAGAAAAACTGTATACCTGGCAACTATCTATGCACATACTTCCAGCCGTACGCGTAAGAGAGAGACAGAGAGCGGGAGAGAGAGAAAGAAAGCGTGCAGGCGCACCTCCTAGATCGGAGTGCTACACCGGCACGGCGAGAGAGAAGAGAGAAGCGGAGAGAAGAAGGACACAAGCACTGGGTACTATCTCCCCCCGTACAAGAGTGACCATTTCCCTCTTGCACGTATTTCATTTCTAGATTTCTTAAATGGTCAAATTAAGTACAAACTGGCCGGCCGGTCATAAATGGCCAAAGCTCATAAAGAGCACTTGAATAATAAAATGTACATAAAATATGATATCCTTTTGCAATAGCTTAGCTCGGTCAAGCCTTTTCCACCTGTCACAACTGCAATAAATAATAAGATATCAATTCCATAACATCTGCTACAAGCGGGAGAACGTGGCTGCCCTGCGAAATACCCAAAATAACACAATAAACAGCATAAAACAGACTAATCGGCATACCTGGCACAATCACGTGGTCGCATGATCGCAAGATACACAAACAGAGAGAGACTGAGAGCGAGAGAGATTGAGAGAGCACGTGCAGGCGCACCTCCTAGAGCGGAGTGCTATGCCGGCACGGCGAGAGAGAAGAGAGGAGAGATGAGAAGAGCAACGCAGACACTGGGTGCAATCTCCCCCCGTGCAAGAGTGAGCATGTCCCTCTTGCACGTATTTAATTTATAGAAAAGTTCATGCTCAAAAATGAGTTACATCCAATTCACACTTGGGCATAAAATAGTCCTGGCTCATAAAGAGCTCAATGTAACAATTAATAGTTGTCTACATCTTGACTTATAATTAAACCATAAATACTAAGTCTTGCCAAAGAAATCCAATGGTGGCAGTTTTATTCCGAATAACTGCCATCGCTTTATTGTCTAGCACGTGCCAATCACTGATCTGCTCACACAACACCCAACAAGTGATCATATTCCACAATTCAAATCAACAATGCAATGCTTCATCAAAATATCAAATATTCCACAAATATATCATCAAAATATCAATTTCATTACATACCCCGGGGTTGAAAAGCAATTGTCCTCAATTGTTACCAAAACCAAACTAGCGACAGTGGTGGCCAGCCACTGGTAGAGTGGTCTAGTAATTTGGTGTTGCCTAGATCGGCGGATCTACACCAATGGTTGTGCTGCCTAAATCGGAGGATCTGCATTTTGAATTCGTGTTGCCTAAATCGGCGAATCTACACTAGTGCTGCCTAAATCGGCGGATCTGCACTTTTAAAATTCATGTTGCCTAAATCGGTGAATCTACACTAGACGAGAGGCACTGCCTAAATCGGCGAATCTGTGTCTCTAGGTGTGTGGTATGCAAGTATCAAGTGATGGTAGTGCGGACTTAGCGATTGTTAAGAAATCCATTGACACTCTTCCAAAGAATGGTTTTTGTATTTTACCAAATATCTTCTGTACTAGTTTCCTCTGTGGGTAGTGGTCATGTCATGATCTAAAATTATTTCTGGAGTCAGAATTTCTTCATCGTCCTCAATGAAGGGGGGGTCAGCTATGGTAGGGGTGTCGGGAATAGGTCCCTTGTGTGGTCTCAACAAACTGACATGGAAGGAGTTGTGTATTTTCCAATGTGAGGGAATGCCCAAGCGGAACGCATTTTCATTTATTTTATGAAGAATTGTGAGTGATGTGCAATCTTTTCATTCTATGCCTAACACATATGCTCACGATCCACATTTTGCACGTGCTTGGTTTGAAATAACTCACAACAATGGTCTTCCTTATGAACACTACACAGTGGCAAATGGTTATCTCTATTTTCAGCAAAAGCTATGCATCACAACACCCTTCAAGGAACTAGCAATGACTGAAATGCATGCACCACCATATATGGGTCACCGAGGAATTCAATCCACACTCACTGCATGTCAAGATCTTTTTTTTTGGCCTGGAATGAAGCATGATATCACAAAATTTGTTTCAGAATGTTTGATATGTCAAAGAGTTAAACGTCATCATGGTAAGTCTTATGGTCTATTAATGCCTCTCCCCATCCCTGCTGGCCCTTGGAAACAAATCTCCATGGATTTCATCACAGGACTCCCTACCACATCCTCACACAATGACATGATATGGACCATAGTTGACCGTTTTAGCAAACAAGCATACTTTGTACCCTGCAAAAAGACATTGTCTGCACCACAGGATGCAAAGCTTTTCCTCCAAACCATCTTCCCTTATCACGGCTTCCCCAAGTGTTAGGAAATAAGACGTAGCTAAATAGATAATTGAGTAGATTACTTAATGGAGAGAGACAGATTTATATACACGAGATTATACAGTAGAGAGAGAGAGAGAGTACACACGATATACGTGGTTCACCCAATGTGGGCTACGTCCACGGGAAAGCAGCAACTCAATGGCTTTAGTATTTCAAAACAAGAAGTAGTTTACAAAGGGATTATACCCTTAATGGAGCTCCCGCCTTGCTTCACTCTCACCACCTCACACTCACCTTGTTGCATCAACTTCACACTATGAAATGTGTGTAGAAATGGCCTCCTTTTATAGGCCAAAAGGGCTGCCCTCTCTTATGAGAGACAGTCATGTGTAGCCGCCCTTGTGCGAATAAGTCCAAATCGGACCCTCCAATCCGCCCATGTGTGGCCGCCCTTGAGAAGACAAGTCCGCTTTTGAATTCGGCCACCGGCCACCGGCCATTGACTTCCGACCACCGGCCATTGACTTCCGGCCACCGGCCAACCGACCGGTTGTTTTCCGACCACTTTTCGGCCGCCGTCCGGCCATAATATTCCGGCGAAAAAGAATATTCCGGCAAAAATAAAGTCTCGGGGGCGGAGGCCCCCGAGGCCTTTAAAGTTTCCCCTGATTCTTGTCCGTTAAAATTTTGGTTTCCAGTGAGTGATTTTCCTTCACGCACGATGGCTTCTCCTCATAATGGGGGCCTTACAATTGTGCGCTTTAACCACAAAAAATTACAAGGGTAAATCAGGCTCCATACTTAACAATCTCCCACTTGGAGACTGATCTCCAAACCAAACCTGTGACTGCTTTCCATTCTCGCTTCTTATCCTTGAATGCCGATTGAAGATGAGCAAAAGCTCAACTTCTCCTTGTTGACCACCTTTGTAAACATGTCTACAGGATTTTCACTTGTATGCACCTTTCATAGCTTTAGTTGTCCCTCTTCCAAAAGAGTGCGTATGAAGTGATATCGCACCTCAATGTGCTTTGTCCTTGAATGAAAGGCTGAGTTCTTCGCAAGATCGATAGCGCTTTGGCTATCACTGTACAAGACACAATTGTCTTGTTTGAATCCAAGATCTTCTAAGAATCTGTGAAGCCACATAATTTCTTTGCTTGCCTCCGTCATTGCTACATACTCTGCTTCCATGGTAGAAAGTGAAACCACTTTCTGCAGCTTTGAAGCCCAGCTTACTGCTATGCCTCCAACCGTGAACACATAGCCAGTAGTGCTCCTTCGAGTATCTTTGTCACCTGCCATATCTGCATCAGCATACCCTTCTAGAAAAATATCAGTTCCTCCAAAATACAAATTATTTGTTGTTGTCCCTTTTAGATACCTAAGTATCCACTTCACAGCTTGCCAATGCTCTTTACCTGGGTTGTCCATGAACCTACTCACAACTCCCACTGCATGTGCAATGTCTGGCCTTGTCCATACCATAGCATACATTAGAGAACCTACCGTTGCAGCATATGGAACTTTAGACATATAGGCTATCTCCTCTTGTGTCTTTGGACACATATCCTTCGTTAGTTTAAAATGACCAGCCAAAGGTGTAGAAACTGGTTTTGCATTTTGCATTGCAAACCTTTCTAGTACCTTCTTGATGTAATCTTCTTGAGATAGCTTTATTGTCTTCTTCGTCCTGTCCCTTTATATTTTCATACCAAGTATCCTCTTTGCAGCACCTAAATCTTTCATTGAAAAAGATTTAGACAGCTCCTCTTTTAGGTCTTTGATGTCCTGCATGTTAGCACTTGCAATCAGCATGTCATCAACATACAACATTAGGATGATGAACTTCCCATCTCCCAAATTCTTCGTGTAGACACAGTGATCCGAGTTGCATCTTGTGAATCCATGATCCAACATCCATCGATCAAACTTCAAGTACCATTGTCTTGATGCTTGCTTTAAACCATACAAGCTCTTCTTTAATCTGCAAACCATTTTCTCCTTACCTTTTACTTCATACCCGTTTGGTTGAAGCATGTAGATTTCCTCCTCTAAGTCACCGTGAGGGAATGTCGTATTTACATCCATTTGCTCGATATTTAAATCATGAGCAGCCACAAGGCTTAAGACAAGCCTAATTGAGTTCATTTTTACAACAGGAGAAAATATTGCATTGAAGTCAATACCTTTCTTTTGAGAAAACCCTTTTACCACAAGCCTAGACTTGTACCTTTTCTTCCCACCTTCTTCTTCCTTGATCTTGTACACCCATTTGTTTTGAAGTCCCCACTTACCTTTAGGCAACTCAACCAACTCCCATGTTTGGTTGCGATGTAGTGAGTCCATCTCCACTTGCATGCTCTTCGTCCATTCTTCTTTGGATTCATGTTGCATAGCTTCTTCATATGATTCCGGATCTCCAGAATCTGAGATCAAGAGATGGTTGAAGGAAGGAACAAACCTTTCTGGAGGTCTACTTGCTCTTGTAGATCTTCGGGGAATAGGTTGAGGCTCCTCATTTGGTTGACGTTGTTGCACATTGTCACCGTTTGTAGTCCTTGAGTCTTCACCGTCCTCAAGCTCCATGTACTCATCACGTGTTTCTTTTGTTTGTTTTCTTTCCAAGTAATCTTTGTACATATTTTGTTCGTTAAAAATTACATCCCTACTCCTTAAGATTTTACCATCTTCAGGATTCCATAGGTGATACCCAAAGTCTCCTTCTCCATAGCCAATGAAGAAACACTTTTTGGACTTTGCATCTAACTTTGATCTTAGGCTTCTATCTATGTGCATGAAAGCCTCACACCCAAACACTTTGAGAAATGCATAATTCACCGGTTTACCTGTCCATGCCTCTTCTGGAACTCCCCCATCCAATGCCGTTGAGGGTGACCGATTGATTAAGTACACAGACGTACTTACAGCTTCCGCCCAAAGCTCAAGCGGTAGGCCTGCATGTAGCCGCATGCTTCGTGCTCGTTCCATGATTGTCCTGTTCATCCTTTCCAAAATCCCATTTTGTTGAGGTGTCCTTGGGGTTGTCCTTTGCCTCCGAATGCCATTGCTAGCACAAAAGCTTTCAAAAGCTTGGCTGCAATATTCGCCTCCATTGTCGGATCTGATGCATTTAACCTTGGTACCTGTTTCATTCTCCACAAAGGCTTTCCACCTTTGAAATATGGAAAATACATCGGATTTATTCTTCATGACATAAACCCATGTTTTTCTAGTCGCATCGTCTATGAATGTTACATAGTACAATGAGCGAGCAAGTGATGGTGTACTTGCAGGACCCCAAACATCAGAATGAACCAACTCAAGTTTTTTATTTTTTCTTTCATTTCGTGATTTTTGAAATTTTACCCTCTTTTGTTTACCATAAACACAATCTTCACAGAACTCTAAGTCCACTTCTTTCAAACCTGGTAGAAGCTTCTTTGTTTGAAGGATTTGCATTCCTTTGGCACTCATATGCCCAAGTCGGTAGTGCCACACCGCACTGTCAACTTCTGTAGTTGTTGCACAAGCTGAAGGTTGCGTGCTAACAGTACAAAAGTAAAGTGTACCGACTTTTTCACCCTTGGCAACCACCAAAGATCCCTTTGAGATCTTCCACCGTTTGTTTCCGAATGCAATGTTGTGACCTTCATCGTCCAATTGTCCTGTAGAGATCAAATTTTTGCGAAGAGAAGGAACATGCCTAACATCTTTAAGCTTCCATTCATTTCCGTTAGCAGTTTTGACAGAAATTGTACCTTTGTCGACAATCTCACAAGCTTCATCATCTCCCAAGTATACATACCCAAAATTACCTTTGGTGTAGTCTTGGAAATGTTGCTTGTGTGGTGTCGCATGGAATGAAGCCCCGGAATCTACTATCCAGGAATTAGACACATTGTCTAATGAGAGAATTAGAGCATCTTGCTCTACTTTACCTGCCACATTGGCCTCCGATGTTGGCTTGTTGTCTTGAGACTCTGTCTCCTTCTTCTTCTTGGACCAGCAATCCTTCTTGACGTGGCCCCTCTTGCCGCAGTTCCAACATTCAAGAACTGACTTTGTGCGTGACTTGCTCCGCCTTGAGCGATCACGACCCTTTTGGTTTTTGAACCTCTCCTTAAGCCTTCCTCTTGTTTCCACTGATAGTGCAGCACTTGATGATTCTCATGTGCTTCTCCTTCGCATTTCCTCGCTTAGGAGAACACCCACAACATCATCAAACTTAAGAGTATTTGTGCCAGAGATAGAATTACTTACAGCCATCACAAGGCTGTCCCAACTATCCGGTAGAGATGATAGTATAAGGAGAGCTCGCACTTCATCATCGAAATTGATTTTCACTGATCGAAGTTGACTTATGTTTGTGTTAAAGTCATTTAGGTGTTCTGCAACTGAACCATTCTCTGCCATCTTTAGATTGAACAAGCGCTTCATAAGAAATACCTTATTGGATGCCGATGGTTTCTCGTAGAAGTCGTCAAGTGACTTCATCAAGTCCTCCGTGGTCTTCATCTCCGAAACGTTGAAGGCCACCGTTGACGCCAAGCTTAACCAGATTGGTCCCAGTGCCTTTTGATCAAGGACAATCCATGCTTCATCTGCCATTGTTGCGGGCTTCTTCGCAAGACCGCCTAGTGGCAAATAGAGGTCCTTCTGGTAGAGATAGTTTTCAATCTGCATCTTCCAATGTTGGTAGTTTTTGCCGTTGAAATTCTCAATCTTGAGCTTCCCTTCCTCCGCCATAACTCCCACTCAATTCAAGGAATCCTTTCCTTGAGATAATTTAGCTACGAGCAAACCTTGCTCTGATACCAGTTGTTAGGAAATAAGACGTACCTAAATAGATAATTGAGTAGATTACTTAATGGAGAGAGACAGATTTATATACACCAGTTGTTAGGAAATAAGACGTAGCTAAATAGATAATTGAGTAGATTACTTAATAGAGAGAGACAAATTTATATACACGAGATTATAGAGTAGAGAGAGAGAGAGAGAGAGAGAGAGAGAGAGAGAGAGTACACACGATATACGTGGTTCACCCAATGTGGGCTACGTCCACGGGAAAGCAGCCACTCAATGGCTTTAGTACTTCAAAACAAGAAGTAGTTTACAAAGGGATTATACCCTTAATGGAGCACCCGCCTTGCTTCACTCTCACCTCCTCACACTCACCTTGTTGCATCAACTTCACACTATGAAATGTGTGTAGAAATGGCCTCCTTTTATAGGCCAAAAGGGCTGCCCTCTCTTATGAGAGACAGTCATGTGTAGCCGCCCTTGTGCGAATAAGTCCAAATCGGACCCTCCAATCCGCCCATGTGTGGCCGCCCTTGAGAAGACAAGTCCGCTTTTGAATTCGGCCACCGGCCACCGGCCATTGACTTCCGACCACTGGCCATTGACTTCCGGCCACCGGCCAACCGACCGGTTGTTTTCTGACCACTTTTCGGCCACCGTCCGGCCATCATATTCCGGCGAAAAAGAATATTCCGGCGAAAAAAAAAGTTGCCCCTGATTCTTGTCCGTTAAAATTTTGGTTTCCGGTGAGTGATTTTCCTTCACGCACGATGGCTTCTCCTCATAATGGGGGCCTTACAATTGTGCGCTTTAACCACAGAAAATTACAAGGGTAAATCAGGCTCCATACTTAACACCAAGGTCATTCTCTCCGACCATGATGGACGCTTTTGCAATCATTTTTGGGTCGCCCTAGCCAAAAACTTAGGCTCTAAAATGGATTTCACATCTGCATTTCACCCTGAAAGTAATGGTCAAGCAGAAGCCACAAACAGTACTATTATGGACCTTCTTCAATCTTATACCACTGAAAATACTGCAAACTGGGACCAACACCTCCCTATGCTTCAATTTGCTTACAATAACACCCCTCACTCCTCCACAAACCGTGCATCCTTTGAAATTGTCTATGGAAAGAAACTCCCTGTCCCTGTATCCACTATTAGCATTGATGTCCCTGCGGCTGACACTTTAACCAGAGATCACACAAACATTTTACAAGAAGCCACAGCTTGCATTAAACGAGCACAAGAACGATACACTGCACAAGCCAATAAGAAACGAAGACCTGCACCTTTTAAAGAAAATGACCTTGTTTGGCTTAGAATAGAAAAACGACGCTTAAAAAGTGTAGAAAAACATCAAAATTATATATATACATATATATATTTAATGCAATTAGTGGATTATTATACATTGCATAATAGTGACTCGAATTGTGACAATATAACATGATGGACTTCAATTATCATAACAGTAGAGGGGGTGGCGGGGGGTTGTGAAGAGAGAGAAATGAAATGAAATGTTATAGTAACTGTCTGTAAAATACCAAAATTACCTATGAAAATAAAGTGAGAAAATTCTTGTGGATCTAATCCAATACCTGGGTACAAAAATAAAATGAATGAGAATGAAAAACTAAAACTAAAAAGTTTGAAATCATCACAAGAAAGTGCAACATCGTCATCCTGAATGCCCGACAGAAGATGTTGTCCGAAAAGCTATTGCATCGGTCGCTGAAGAGCTTCGTCTATGTACATTCCTATAAGGAGAGGGAAGATACAGAGAGAAATTAAAGGAATTGTTACATTATTCGTGTTCCAAAGGCCTATGGGACGAAATTGATACAATCCGTATGGATCTACTACAATGTCTGGGTACAAAATGAAATGAAGTAAAGCGAAAGATTAAATTAAAAGACTAGAGCTAAACGATTGAAATCGTCAGACTGAAACTCATGATTATCGTCGTCGTCCCGTGGATACCCGTAGTAGCAGCCATTGTGTGTCAAAGTATGGCAGTGGCCACGGAAGAGCTTCTGCAACGTCTGCCATCGGTACCCCTGTCATCACTTCCTCTTGTTGACACCGCCAACAACCTGCAAGCGCCACCGTCGAGCGCTCTAACACCCTGTCCTCCATCACTTCTCGTTGCTATCCATTGTTTGATGCTACCGTTGCTATTGTTGGCACAGCCCTCCTAGCTCGTTTGTTGTCGACATCTACTAGAAAATCCTCATACTGGTGGTACTGGTGGCAACTACCTGGTTGCGCGAGTATGTGCCTACGAAACAATGTAATGAATTGGATCAGAATAGGTTTATTATTTGATTTAAGGGTTCGCTTTCTATAGGAACACCTCTCCCAACGAGTCTTAGCCTACACTGTCCGCGAGAGAGCAGGATTCAGGAATGTATTTTGCAGCTGTTGTGATCAACATCTTCGCAGGCATTTATGGGCTGTTCTGCGCTATTTGGGAAGGCGGATGAAATAGTACGCTGTGGGCTTTTTCCACCCTTATACAAATGATGGTGAGAGAACGAGAAAGGTCAAGACTTACTGTAGGGTCTGTCGAGACTTGAGACTGGGTGGAACAAGTGGTGGGAGAGCTTGTGCAGCTTGCCACTTGGCTTGAAAGTCGCGAAGAATTTATGTGATGCCGTAATAAAGGTGATTAGCGTGGGTGTAAGGCAGGTATGGAAACTAGGGGAGTTGAGTGCATGGCGGCCGGCTCATGGAATATGAGAGCTGCAGCCATATGTGATCAGCAGCCGAGGTGCATGCAAAGGCGAATGTAAGGAGGGTGAGGACTAGAGTTGGCTGTGTGGACAAGGTCGGCCGCAAGTTATGCATGGGTGTGAGCAACATCAGTTGCCTGCCAAAGCAAAGGTGAGGAGCAATGAAATGTTAGATGTGCAGTTGGGGGCCGCACTTTTCATTGTGGCCGCTCTGGTGTCTATGACGGCCACCTCCCCTCGGGGTTCAATGCTAGCCTCAAGAGGAGTGTTGGTTCCCTCATGCAACCTTTAAAGGTGATGTCCTTGGTACGCATGCAACCAGGTGTGGGTGGTTGAGAACTACAGAGAGAGAAATAGGGATAAAGAGGTTCAACCCGTTTTATTCGTGCAGCCACCAAATTCGAAAGGTGTGGTAGGGGTAAGGCGCCAGAGACCATGAGTGGTTGAGGGAAAGGAGTGCCCACAATTATTTTTGCATGTGCAACACTGCACTCTGTGGGCTTGAAATGGGGTTCAGTGCATGCCTCATGGCTCGTCTGATCACCGTGCCGATGCGCGTGGTTGTTGAGATCAGATTGGATAAAATGGGAGCGCCACGCTGGGCTGCATGAACAGACATGCTATCTAAGGGTGGTTGAGCAAGGGGTGGGAAGCCGCCGAAAGTTGGTAGCTGATCTATGTACTAAGGCGTAGAACAAATGGGTGGGAGGGAAAAGCCGCATGGCGGCGTCTAGTGTGAAGGGGAGCTAGAGTTTCTCTGGCTGCAAAGTAACCACAAATCATGCATGTCAAGGTAGGTTCAACTCAACCTTGCAGGGTTGCATCGGCGCCCTGGCATAGCTTGCTAGATTTCAATTTACTGCATAGTCAGGTAGAAATTGGGAAACCCTTTGCGTTGTTGATGGTTTCTCCTTCAGACCTTCAAGGGAGAGCTTGATAAGAGTTTCTGCTCTTTCATCGCGGACTGGGTCTATGCAGGGACGCAATGTGGTGCAGCACACTAGTAAGAAAGACCTCTGATGCCTTGCCAGGCTTCGTATCGTTTACGACGATGCAACTAGCTGTCTCAAAAGCCATTCACCCACCTGCTTTGCTTCACACCGAGCCCGGCTCAGCAGACATTTCCTTTAGTTTTTTTTTATAAAAAAAATCCTACAAATATTTAAAGTCTTCTTGAGGTGTTTTTATTTATTTATTTCATTTATAAGGTCTCCAGAGATCGTTCCTATGGTCGTATAGAGTTTCCTCTATACCATTTCGCAACCATGTATAAAAGTGGTTATTCCCTTTTTTCGCTTAACTAACAACGTTTGAGTTAAAATCTCATTGGAGAAACTATGGAGGCCCCGTTGGATATTTCCTACAATGCAAAAGCTTCTCTACTTGTTCTTCTTATCTTCTTGCACTTGTTAAAAGCTCTTCTATTATCGAGCTCTGTACCATGGTCATTCATGTGCAAGGTATTGAAATTGCAACTAAGCGTATGCATAAACAAATTAATCTTAATATTCAATCAGTAGGAGTTTTGCCTTGCATGCATATACTACAAAGTAATTAATTTCTCTATCACGCGGTGGACAGAGCTACATCTAGCTATGGGTTGATCTTAAATCAATCAAGTATATAGCAATCAAAGCATAATCATAAAATTTAGAAAAGAACAAAAAAGTGGCAACACTTATCTTTGAGAGTTGTTCATGAAGTTTATTATACTCATAATTGTTGCATAGCCAAGAGCGTAGCCACAGCTCTGATACCACTACTACAAATAGAAGAGCGGAGAGCCCTACAAAATACCCAAAAATAGTAAATTGCAAGCCATCAACAAGAAAAACTGTATACCTGGCAACCATCTATGCACATACTTCCAGCCGTACGCGTAAGAGAGAGACAGAGAGCGGGAGAGAGAGAAAGAAAGCGTGCAGGCGCACCTCCTAGATCGGAGTGCTACACCGGCACGGTGAGAGAGAAGAGAGAAGAGGAGAGAAGAAGGACACAAGCACTGGGTACAATCTCCCCCCGTGCAAGAGTGACCATTTCCCTCTTGCACGTATTTCATTTCTAGATTTCTTAAATGGTCAAATTAAGTACAAACTGGCCGGTCAGTCATAAATGGCCAAAGCTCATAAAGAGCACTTGAATAATAAAATGTACATAAAATATGATATCCTTTTGCAATAGCTTAGCTCAGTCAAGCCTTTTCCACCTGTCACAACTACAATAAATAATAAGATATCAATTCCATAACACATACCTCTAGCCTGCTCATTTTCAGCCCTTTCATCACATCAAGTACATCATGTACATCTGCATCAAATGCACAGTAGTCATACGACAAGTGGGAGCAAAAGTCAATGCACATAGAAAATGCACAGTAGTCATACGACAAGTGGGAGAAAAAGTCTCTTCATAATCTATGCCTTTTTGCTGTGCATAACCCTTTGCAACAAGTCGAGCCTTATGGCGATCAATCTCACCATCCGGCTTGAGTTTCAACTTGTAAACCCACTTCGTTCCAATGGCTTTTTTGCCAGGAGGCAAATCACATAAAGTCCATGTGTCATTTTCTATAAGTGCATCATATTCTCTTTGCATGGCAGCCATCCAATTTTCTGAATTCTGTGCTTCATGAAAAGACAGAGGCTCCTCAACATCATGTAAGCTAGACACATCCAAAGCATAACAATCTAATGCATAAGATGCATGGCGAGAGCCTGAACGAGTATGACTAGACAAAGGTGCATCCAATTTACTGTCACGCAAAGTGTGCACCAGCCATTTTGGCATACCTCTAGCCTGCTCATTTTCAGCCCTTTCCTCATCAAGTACATCATGTACATCTGCATCAGTAATAGGCTGATCTAAAACATTTTCAGAAACCCCCATCGGCTGTACATTTGCCTCATTAGAACTTACATTAGTATTTCCACCACTGAAAAGAGGCAACAAAGTGTCATAAATGTCATGTGAGCTTACATTACTATCTCTAGTACATGACAGCAAGGGCTGAACAGAATCTTCCACAAACACTACATCCCGTGAAACCAAAATACGTTTTGTTTGTGGATGATACAACCTGTAACCTTTGCTTTCAATACTATAACCAACAAAAATACATTTGACAGCCTTATCAACCAATTTTCTGCCCTGCACTTCTGGCACCAAAGCATATGCCAAACAGCCAAAAACACGCATGTGCTCAATAGAAGGCTTTCTATCATGCCATGCTTCATATGGAGTAATAGACTGCAAAGCTTTCATAGGACACCTGTTAAGTACATAAGTGGTACACATGATGGCCTCAAGCCAAAAAGAATGCGGAAAAGCTTGACTTTTGACCATACATCGTGCCATTTCCGTCAGTCACCTAATTTTCCTCTCAGCAACACCATTTTGCTGAGGTGTATAAGGCACTGTACATTGGTGTTTTATCCGATGACTAGCCAGAAATCCATTAAATTTATGAGAGATATACTCCCCCCCTCGATCGGAACGGAGGGTGCCCATAGTACATTTCGATACATTTTCAGCCATAGCCAGAAATTGTTTGAAGCACATAAAAACTTCGGACTTCTCTTTAAGCGGAAATACCCATGCATTTCTGGAGTACTCATCAATGAAAATCACGAAGTACAGGTAATTGCCCAAGGACGGAGTTTGCATGGGCCCACAAACATCACTATTGCACATGTTGCAACCTGCATGTGTCCCTAACTGAACCATCCTTTGGAAACTTAGAACGCTGCATTTTACCTAGAATACAGCCTTCACAAACGTGTTTGAGAGGTGATTGAAGAGACGGCAAGGAAGCAACCATATCAGATTTCTGCAAACGCAGCAAACTGGAAAAATTCAGATGACCAAAACGTGCATGCCAAAGTTTTGCATCTGAAATAGCCCTTGAATCTGCAACAGCATTTGCAAAATTTTTTCCACACTTGTCATACAAAGTGAGCTTATACAGCCCACGACACAAAAGCCCAGATACAACAATTTCATCACCAAAACTGAGATCGTGAACTCTACATCTGTCATCCACAAATTTGACTACAAGTCCAAGTCTAGCAAGTGCGGATACAGACAAGAGATTCTTCTGGATCCCAGGTACATAAAGTGCATCAACAAGTGTGAAGGAGCTGCCATTAGGAGTAGTGAGCACAATCTTTCCAACTCCCTGAACTGGATAAGAGGCGTTGTTGGCACAAGTGACTGAATTCCCATGAGGGACAGACTCGAGAGAGGTAAACAATTCACGATGTGAGGTAATGTGCTTTGTAGCACCACTGTCCAAATACCACACATCTGAATGTGCAACAACTGACAAGCATGCATCATGGACAACAGGATTGTAAGTGCACTCTGCGCTAAAATCCCATTCTGCATCAACATCAGCATTACAGTCTCCTTTCACAGAGGACTCAACAATGGCTACATTTGTAGTGCAACCACCCTCTTTCTTCTTAGCCTCTTTGGCCTTCAACTTAGGACACGACTTGATCAAGTGATCATTAGCTTTACAATAATGGAAACGCATCTTCTTTTTGCCCTTGTCACCAGAATTTCCAGACGAATTGCTTCCAGCAAAAGCATTAGGAACAAAAAAAATTCCACTCGCAGCAGAACCATAAGAAGTGGCTGCATTACTGTTACCACCCTTTCTTTGAGAAGCAATAAAAGCATGTTCAACTGCATGCTGCCTAGTCCTGTTTTTTCTAGAAAGTGACTCTTGCAACAGCAATGTGCATAATGCATCAAACTTGACAACTTCTGGATTTCCTTGGGTCATAAGTCTCCAAGTACTAGCAAAAGTCTGGTAAGAATCTGGTAAGGTATCAAGAACAGTCTGCACAAGGGAACTGTCTGAAATGACCTCACCTGTAGAGATAAGCTGCTCATTGATATCCTTGACACTAGCAAGGAAAGTGTCCATATCATCTTCCTCATGCATAATCTTCGACTCCAGCTCTTTACGCAGCAAAGCAATTTTAGCCTCATTGCGACTTGCATAAAGACCAGCCAAAATATCCCAAGCCTGTTTTGCAGATTTTATGGAACGGATGTGAGGTACAATGGTGCGCTTCACAGACAACTCAATTAATGCATGAGCCTGTGCATCCTTAACATCCCAACGAGCTTGTTCTACCATAGGCAAAACAACTCTAACAGCAACAATCCTTGCAGCAAGACCTACAACATCCTCAACATCGCCTACATCTTCAGAAGCAGGACGTACATCAATGCCCTGCACAATGTTCCAGACACCCTTTGACACAAGAACATGTTGCATCATATAAGCCCACAGAGGTTAGTTGTCCCCATCCAACCTTTCCTCAGCAAAGCAAACATCTTAAACACATCTGTGTTGTTGTTGTCAGCCATGGTAAATGTTGCACCTAATGTGAAAACTGCCCGAAAATAGGAGAAACGGAGCGGGAACAACACGTTCTATATAGAACAAACCGTAGAAGACTATAAGGCACTTGTTATGCTGAAAACGGCACTAACAGAAATTCTGCACAAAATAACGAAATCGCCTGTGCAGACCTGCCTGTAGTGGAAACGGAGGCCGAAATGAGCCCAAATCGAAAATCTGAGTAGACCAAGCTCTGCTAGCTCTCCCAAAGTATTTGTCGACCTGCGAACGCTTGCCAAAGCTCACTGAAATTGGAGAAAGTGAGCAGGCGTGTGCTAGAGTAGCTGGCGACTAAGCCCGGGAGGACACAACCTGCTCTGATATCAATTGTTGGAATTAGGGTTGCAGAGAAATGCACACAGCTTGGAGAAGACAAAGGAAGCTCAAGGCACACAATAGAGAGTGTGTTACTTAGTGTGCAATGGAAAGATAGATAGCCCTAGAGTGATGGGCATATATACAATGCACGGGGGGAAAAACCTCCTAAAGAGGAAAAAAATGCCCCGGCGGTCCTAGTGTGTTCACACACATCACTACCACATGTATATGGTAACTAATGGGTGCTCATGGGTGCCTGTAGATGGATCGTTTAAACTTAGCAAAGTTTATTTCAACCCAATTCATTATTCAATCTCTAAAGTTAACCAAATTGGTTATTGAGAGTCTGTATTGATTATGTAGATTACCTAGTCATATTGGGAGTAATTTTGAACCCACATTTAACATTTATTCTATAGGATTATTCATAAACAATTGGGAATACAAGTCAATATCAGTACTTCCAATCATCTAGAGACAGGTGGATAGCTTGCAAGTGTTAATCTAGTGCTAGCGGATATGCTAAGAGTATACCTTTAGCAAGAAGTAATCCAATTGGAAATGGTACCTCTCTAGTTTGGAGTTTTCTTATCATGATACAAAGCATGTTGTGGCTAGGTTTAGTCCCTTCATGCTTATGTGAGGTTTTCAATCTCTAACACTAGTTGTGGTGGGGTTGGCTATTGATGAGAAATGATAGAAATTCAAGGACTTAACCTGTGATGATGAGATATGTTGAAGGAAAGTTAAGAAGAGGTATTCCTACATGTTCTAGCACCTTCAAAAAGTCTAAAACTTGATCATTCATTTAGTTACCTCTTAGTTTTAGTAACTTTTTTAAAATACTCAAGTTATGAATTGAGTTATCATACTATTGTATTCATTTGGTTTTGGATATCAACCGTTTATCAAAATTATTTACAAAAGAATAAAAATGTAAACGGTCAAGATGTTCTTGTTGGTTTCATTGAACATCCTGCTTCTTGGAGCTATATATGGCTCACTCTACTCAACCTGGTTTCACCTATATATATGTATCTTGTCCTCAATGTAATCAGTCTTTGGGAGTGTACATGGTGTGTCTCTTGTCTTGTCTCTTTCTCTTTCTCTCTATATCTCAAGATGGTACCAGAGCGGGACAATCACTCAATGATTCAACTCAAGGTGACAAAACAGATTGTCTGTATGTAGTTCTCTTGTAAGATTCTTAATTGCTGCAAGTTTTATTTCTAAGGATTGATTCTTGCAGTTTACCATTCTTGTTTTGTGTAAAGAGGAATTTAATTAGTGTTTTGTGTAGTGTTATTGCTAATAGATATGGTGAATCGTTGACATTTACTTGTTAATCTGTATTTTGACACCCTCAACTTTGTCTCCATTTTTTAGGGTCTTTTGCTCAAAATTTGGAGAATCAAAAAAGTGTCATGGAGCATAGCGCAATGGTGCTTTTAACAAAAAATTGTTCATCTATTTGTGATCTTTGTTTTGAGTCCTAGGTTGTAGCAAACGGAGTTTGCAATAGAAAGTTATGTTGTTTTTAGTGAATCGAGCTTGACATAGGTTTCATCAAATGTATTGTTTTTCTATTTTTAGCATCAACCTTTTCGATCAAATTTGGTCTTTTACTATTCATATTGTGGCCGTCAATCTTGAGTCTCACATCACTCTATTTTGAGGACTCTTTTATTATCGATGTCTCCTTTTACCTGCTTTTTTGGGTGCCCTCTCTCGCCATCTTTGAACTTTCACAAATTGGAAAAATTCTCTTCATCTTTGAACTTTCACATATTGAAAAATCATAACCCCTATATTTCTCTCTTGTCCTTAGTCATGGCATTCTTTATATATGGTGCGTAAATTTTGTGATCTTATCTTATACATTTTCTTGTGATCGGATATGGTTATGACTACTCTCGTCAATGGTTTTCCTTTTCGCCAGTGTTTTGTTCCTCATTTTCAAGGGCAAGGATTTCCTGGTTGAAAAGCAAAGATATTTTTAATTCTTGAAGGTGATGAACTCTCTAATGTTGTTCTTGGAAATCATGTTTGCTTGCCTCAGTCTGTTGTTTGCGGGAGTGAATCACACCACCTATAAAGTGCATGCAAGACTACCTAGATCAACATAATGTCAATCGAGAATACAAATGACACAATAGGTGCATGGAGGCAATATCTATAGCTTGTCAAGATGAGATCATTCCACACATACAACAGTCTGGAAGGCCAACTAAACCAATATCAAGAATCTCACTGCTCTTAACTATACCACCCAACTAAGATACACACAAACGGAAGAAAACTCATCAAATCATACAGGAATCGTACAAAACTTAAGGAACACCATCCCTCACTAGGATACATCTGTCCTAAAGCCTTTACACTTAAAATCCTCACTCCAATCCCATCTACAAAAAATGAATATGAATACAAAGAAAACTTTTGAAAGTGTCTGAAACTGAAATCTATGAGTACCTATGTGTAGCTTATGTCACCACAATTCTAATGACTACTTGCATGCAAAAAATAGACATTGTTTGATAAACTTACGATCATAAATAGCTCGTAGAAGCACACGTGATCCGTTCCGCGTGGAATGCTTGGCGTTGCTGCGTAGCTCTCTCTGAGCCCATCAAAATGGTGCAGTCAGATCTCCAATGTAAGAGCGATCAAGAAGTAGCATTAGGATGAATCTCACACTCTCTCTCTTTCTCTCTCATACATAGTCGACAGCAGCTCAAAACTATGATTAAGATACAGTTCTCTTTACAAAATGACCTAGGTACCTTATATACTAAGGCTACCATAGGTTAAACCAAAAATAGAGTTTAATGGGTCAAATGGCTTTGTATTTACAATCTGGAAGTCCCATCGCACCCCGACTTTTGCAACTAGAATAGCTACTCATTACAAATGATTTTCTTAACCATAATCCACGTCAGTTTATAACTCTCAAAAAAAAGACTTTGGTACAAAAAATGAGTTATGTCATGCTGTTGACCCATGAGTAACACTCCCTCCCTTCGAAATCATGTCATCCCTAACATGACTTCTTTGTCAATGTTGGTGCGGTCTTTGTTGTCATTTTTACTTTTGTTTGCTCCACTGCTTGTACATTCTCTTTTGGATGCCTCTGTAAATTCTTTACTAGAATCTCTTTTGATGTCTAGTGCTTGTCAGCCTTACTAGAACTTCAAGAATGGCTAGATGCTTTGAGTCTTCAATTGTCTACCTTTTGTGTCTATTGTTCTTCATTGGAAACTTCTTTGTTCCTGTCAAGGTAATCAAAGTCGCATTTTCCATTGTTAGCTTTTATGTGATGTGTAAATCATTATACTACTTCTACTTGATACAAGACTTAATTAAAGCCTGACAAACCCCACTTGATTCCCCAAGTTAGTAACTTGCTTCAAAATGGCCTAAACCAAGGAATCTTCAAGGAAGCTTTATAGGTATGTGTGCATACTATAGACGCTTCATAGAAAAGTTCTCACAAATTGCGGGACCATTACATGACCTAACAAAGAAAAGCGTTAGGTATACATGGTCTGCTAAGGAGAACAATGCTTTTGAAACACTTAAAGAAAAGCTTATCTCTCAACCTGTGCTTACACTACCGGATCTCTCAAAACCATTTGAGGTCCAATGTGATGCTTGTGGTGATTTCCTTGGAGCTGTTTTACTCCAAGAAGGGCATGCCATAGGCTATGAGAGTCGAAGGCTCGACCCTGTTGAGCAAGCTCTAGGCATATATGAAAAGGAACTCCTTGCAGTTCTACATGCCTTAGACTCATGGAAGCACTATTTATTGGGGACTCCTTTCATTTTGCGAACGGATCACCAAAGTCTTAAGTACTTCATGACGTAGACCAAGCTCTCCGACAAACAAATGAGGTGGGAAAATTTCCTTTCACAATTTCATTTTCATATTGCTCGCATTGCTGACAAGCATAATCAAGTAGCGGATGCACTCTCAAGATGGCCGAGAGTGAATGCAGTTTCCATAGCAACTCACAATGATCTATCTTCAATGATAGATGAGTACGCTATTGATCCCGATTTTAGAGATGTGATTTCAGCCCTTGCATTAGGGAAGAAAGAAGAACCATTTACCTTGCAAGATGGTTATCTTCTCTATGGCAATAGACTATGCGTTACTAACTCACTACGTGAGAAAGTAATGTATGAATCTCATGCTCCACCGTATGCGGGGCATAGAGGGATTCAGTCTACCTTAAAGGGAATTGAAACATATTTCTATTGGCCTACCATGAAAGTGAACATACACGAGTATGTTTCTAAATGTGTGGTTTGCCAAAAGACAAAATTTGATAGAGGGAAGCAACTTGGATTGCTTCAACCCTTGCCAATCCCTAATTCACCATGGGAGAGCATATCCATGGATTTTATCTTTGGATTGCCTAAGTCTATCCATGGGAATACGGGAATATGGACGATAGTAGAGAGGTTCAGTAAACAGCTCATGTTATACCTGTCAAAAAAACTATCAAAGCCCATCAAATGGCAACCCTCTTCATTTCACAAATTTTCAAGTACCATGGCTTGCCAATGTCCATAGTGTTGGATAGAGATCCTAGAATGACCAGTAATTTCTGGAAGGGTCTCTTTGAGAATTTAGGGACAAGGCTAAACTTCTCTTCGGCCTATCATCCACAAACGGATGGCCAAAGTGAAATAGCTAACCTAACCATTCTCGATCTACTTAAAGCCTATGTAACGGAAGTAGATCAAAGATCCCAATGGGAGAAGTACTTACCCTTAGTGGAGTATGCTTACAATAACACTGTACATACTTCCACGGGAAAAGCACCTTTCGAGGTACTTGAGGGAAGATCAAAAAGTACCTTGCTACTTAAGGTACATGGGAAGATCTTCGCTGCAGATGAGTATAGCCGAGACCTACAAGAATCTTTCCAAAAGATTAAGGATGCTATCTCTATCTCACAGCAAAGGCAAAAGGCTACTGCTGACAAGCACAGAAGAGCCCAAGCCTTTAAAGAAAATGATTGGGTCTTGTTAAAATTTCCCAAGGCTCGATTAAGGCACACGACGGGCAAGAATCCTACGGGCCACCAAAAGTACTATGCTAAACTAGCAAAAAGGTACTATGGTCCCGTTCAGATTCTTAGGCCAATCAATAAGATGGCCTATCAACTCAAGTTGCCCAATCATTGGCTCATACACAATGCTTTCTATGTGAGCCTATTAAAGCCTTACAAAGGAGAGCCACCTCAAGAACCAACTATTGAAGACCCACCGAAGATCGAGGACCAAGAGGAGGTGTTGCAGCCCGAGTCCATTCTCCGACATGAAGACAAGGTACTAAGAGACGGTAAGACTATCCAACGATATCTTATTAAGTTTAAGAATTATCCTTTTGAAGATGCTAGATGGATGCAAGGCATACAATTAAAGGATAACCTAAACCTTGTCAATGCTTACAATGCTTCCCAATGAGTAAGCAAATGTACAAAATGTTAAAAATGAACAAATTTTTTGTCTTATAAGACTTTCTTTTTCTTTATTGTGCACAAAAATGAAGTAGTATGCATGCTTAGATCAAGTTTGTGGAGACGACGTCTCCCAAACACCAAGTAGATCTTGTCACTCTATTATGGAAGACTGATAGGACTAATGTGCAGACATGCTTGCGGCAGCCTAAGGCTCTCAAGCGACAAATGGACTAGTCATCCATTGTGGAATGATGTCGTAGGGTAACATAGGGATCTTCTACCCGGTAAGAAAAGGACTCATGAATATGCTTTATCTTCTCTACACCATAGTCGAGGACGACTATGATTTCAAGAGAGAGGTAATGTCATAATAATCAATATCTAATTCTCCTAAATGATTTTCTCATATTAAAATGATCATTTAATGTGGGGAAGTGCCTAGGGAGAAAAGGCTAGAATATTGGTTAAGCTAGCAGACCGGCCACAGTAGGGATCCAAAGGAGGGAAAATAGGGATCCAAAGGGGGGACCATCTGCAAAAGAGCCATGTGCAACAATGGGCTAAAAAGACCCTAAGGTTCAGCCCATTAAGACTTCCAAAATGCTAAGGTTCCAAAATTCAAAGGTTGTGTCCAAAGGGTTTAAGCTTAGGGGGAATTGGATGCTTTGTGTGCTCTCCAAAGTCAACACATATCCCTACATGGGAGGGGGCGAGCCCTTCTTCTAGGGGATGAGAGAGAAATCCACACACACACACACACAAGCTCCCTTTACACAAAGGGAATTGAATATGGAAAGCTTCATGCATCACAAACATAACATAAACTTCGTAGAAAGCATTAACTATCCCAAGCCTTAGTCCCAAGGACTCTAACATCTTCAAAGGTGGAGAGAGCTAGTGGAGAAAGAAATAGTTCCTCACTTATCATCACTCTTTGTGCTAGCATACATAATAGCATAGTAATGAATATGGATAAGATGGCAAGCTTAAGCATTGAAGCATGGCTCTTGGATGGATTTGCATTCCATAGCCAAGAGTGTTGGTGTAGGCTCTCCTTCTCACAAGCTTGGAGAAGGAGGTGGAGTTCCTCAACTTTCACCAAGTGAGGATCATCCACAAAATGAGTGTGTGTGTGTGTGTGTGTGGTGTATACCCCCCCAACACCCCCCTTGCTTGCTTGGGGTGCGTTCTAGCATTTCAACATGCTTCAAGCTCATTGGACCCCTCTCCCCCTAGCCAATCACATGCAGCATGCATTCAAGTACATGGGTAGTCTTTGGACAAGTATACTCCTTACCCCTTAGAGAGAGAGAGCTTGAAAACATCTAGATATTTTTTGGATGGAACTAGAAGCTCATTGAATCCATCTTTAGCTCAACCAATAGCATTCAAGCACACCATGTGGCTAAGCATAGGGAGAGTCTTGCCCCTTGAGAAAAGGGGTGTCCTTGGGTGAGTGGCAAGTAAAGTCAAAGATTCCCCTACCTTTGGGACTTTCCCCCTCCTTTGTAGGGTCTCTTTTTGACTCAATCACCTTACCCCCCATGCCTGGGAAGCTTCTCAAGCACCTTCCTCATTAAGTTTGTAGGGTATCTTTTTTACTCAAGCACCTTACCCCCCATGCATGGAAAGCTTCTCAAGCACCTTCCTCATTAAGTATGACGAGCACCTCAAGTACCTTAGTCATCAAGCATGACAAGCACCTCAAGCACCTTAGTCATCAAGCACGGCAAGCACCTCAAGCACCTTAGTCATCCAAGCACAACAAGCACCTCAAGCTTAGGTCGGGTTCCCACCTCAAGCTCAACCCTAGCTTGCCTAAGGTCCAAGGACTTTTAACACTAACTATTGGAGGTCTTTAATGAAGCTAACCCTAAGGTCTTTTAAACTCCATTAGATGCACGTTTCTCTTTGATTGAGTACCTCCTTTTGGACCCATATTGAGATGTAACCATCCCCCCTCTTGGTCCCCTGCTGAGATAAGTCTAGAAGCACTTATTACACATTGCTCTTTGGTAGACCATCTCGTTTTGCACCCGTATTGAGATGCAACCATCTCTCCTTTTGATCCCGTGTTGACATAGATCTAGAAGCACATGTCTCTACTCTAACTCTTACTTCCGTTTATTCTCCCACATTAATGTGATCATTTTAATATGAGACAATCATTTGGTAAAGTTAGATATTAGATTTTATGACATATCTAATACACCTTGGAGACCCTAGCCATGTGCCATAAGCAAAAGGGCTTGGAGGGGATGGGAGTTGGAGACCGAGACAAAGCAAGAAAGAGAGTGGATTGGGTGCAAAGAAAAGGGCCTCTCTCTCTCTCTGTCTCTCTCTCTCTCTCTCTCTCTCTCTCTCTCTCTCTCTCTCTCTCTCCATACGATGGGCCACACACTCGTAAGATTTACTTTGAAGGTTACAACACCCACAACAATTGGAGGAAAAAACATAGGTTTAGTATAATCCCACCTACACATTTTGAGATGTACCTCTAATTCAACTTTACTTTTACCAGCCATTGCTTATCACTTGTCAGAGTGAGTTGCAATGAATTAGAAACATAAAATATACAACATCCCCATGCTCCAGAAAAGCCATGGATGCAAAAAGGCTAACAATTTAACATCACAACTTTAAATTTTAAATTCAAGGTGAGAATATCTCCAAAGTTCAAAGAACCTAAATTAAAGTTTAGAGAATCTATAGAGAAGTTCAATGCAATAGCCTTAAAATATAGTAAGTTTGCCTATAAATTTTTTTGGAAAGAACATAGTATAGTTGAATGATTGAAAAGTGCTCGCTTTAGTGTAATCCCACCAATAGATTTTGAAATTTATCTCTAAATTTTAGATTTTAAGGTGAGAAAACCTACAAAGTAGAGAAATTGAGTGTAATATCCTTCAAATATAATAATAATTGTCCCTAAAAATTTTCATATGTAACTTTTCTTAGTTTTTGGGAGGAAGTATTGTGCCTCACCTCGATTTAATGCAACCCCCCTTACAAATTTTTGAGATTTGCCTCAAAAATTATAATTTGCCTTTAAACGCTTGCAAAAATCTATGCTTAGTGCAATCCCACCTATGACTTTTGAGATTCACCCTTGAATTCTGAGTCGATCCAAGGCAATAACAGGAAATCTAGCATAAAGATCTTCAAAAATAGCCAAGATTTGCCTAAGTTGCCTCTTGTCGTCCGCCTTTGCTATCTGTTGAGGTTCGCTCTTGGCATGGGCTTGCACACCTTCTGCCTTGGATTTGTCGCATTAAAATCTTCCAATTACGTCAATTCTCAATTCTGTAGATGTTGATGTTGATGTTGATTCTTGATTCTCGATTGTGGATTTTGTTGATCGTCGCTTTGTTGATTGTTGATTGTTGATTGTAAGACCAATGTTTATTCTCCCTCTCCCTTCTCTCTCTCTCATGCTAGTGTGAGAGACCTCTCTCTCTCTCTCTCTCTCTCTCTCTCTCTCTCTCT
This sequence comes from Adiantum capillus-veneris, assembly GCF_014529385.1. Taxonomy (NCBI): domain Eukaryota; kingdom Viridiplantae; phylum Streptophyta; class Polypodiopsida; order Polypodiales; family Pteridaceae; genus Adiantum; species Adiantum capillus-veneris. The sequence continues at coordinate 81,393,370 of NC_140951.1, forward strand.
CTCTCTCTCTCTCACACACACACACACACACACACACACACACACACGCACACACACATGATGAATCACATGGACCATTCTCTATTTCATAGCACACACAAAATATTGCAATCAATAACTTCGCATTCTCTCTCTCTCTCTCTCTCTCTCTCTCACACACACACACACACATGCACACACACACACACACACACACATACATACAGACAAAGCACGGATACATGCATGCAACTATTGATCTTTGAGCATTAAGGCTGGAGAAAGATCATGTATGGCATGGAAGTTATGTGCACTCCTACAAAGGGAGGTTTATCACTCAAACCGTAGTTGTCTATAAGCCTCAACAGTTTTAACTAAGGCAAGCAGCACGATAATCCAAATTTCCATGGGTACCACCAACTAGTCAGGGAGAGTGAGACACAAACAATAGAAAGAGAGAGAGAGGAATTATCGGCAAGAAACCGGCGTAGTTTGAAAATTATGCTCTTTTAGGCATAGTAAGTCAGGTCATGGCCACGCAAATTGTAGTTGTCTATAAGCCTCAATGGTTTTAACTAAGGTAGGCATGACAATCCAAAATTTCACGGGTAGCAGCAAGTAGTGAGGGAGAGTGAGATGCAAACAATAGAAAGAGAAAAAGAGGAATGATCGGCAAGAAACCGGCGTAGTTTGAAAATTATGCTCTTTTAGTCATAGTAGGCCAGTGAGAAGCTACACACTATCAAAAATTTTCGGTTGATGTAATAGGCAACTAAGCTTCGCATGACCATAGCTTTAGCCCGGGGAGGTCACCTAATAAAAATGTAACCTATCACGTGAGTTCAACAGAAGGGTATTTAAAGTTCTCAAAACTTATAGAAATATATATACATAAGGACATTATTTTTTCAAATTTCAAAAAAAACTTACAGATTTTAAAAGAAAATGGTATCTTATATTCTTAACAAAATTCACAGATAAGGGGTTTTACAAACATGTCTTGAACGCACGTGATATGGTAGTCTTACACATAGTGAACCTCCCAAGAGCTTTAGATGACACATGGAGGGAAGTTCTTTATGGCCTTCAAAATGCAAAGTAAACCCACCCTTCAAATGGCTTTAGAAAGCAAAAGTAGTCACTCGCTGAAGTGAAATTTTATGGCCTTCCCAAGAACTAAAAATATTATAAATATAAAAAAAGTACTAAGTTTTCTACTTTGCATTTCTAGGACTAAGAAGTCTTCTCTCGTTTTCTACCTTTCATTTTTGCATTCCTTAAGGTTTCCTTTGCATTTCTTAAGGTTTCCTTTGAAATGAAGCAAAGTGTGACAAGTAGATGCCTTCTCCTTGCTCAACAATTTTAAGCTCCTTTAAATATAGTATAGAGGCCGGATCTTGATTCGTAGCCCTTGAAGCCTTGAGCTTGGCTCCTAGATTGGCTACTTAACTTAAAACGAAATCGTGGAAATTAAGGTGATGGAAGAAAAATAAATGAAAGCACCAAAAAAGAAATGAAAGCACCCCTTTGTTCATGCTGATTTCTCAAAAATCATTCATCTTCATTGTCGTGATCTTGTTTGTCACATGGACCTTAATGCTCATCCCTAGATGGAAATCTATGAGTTTTTTGCTTTTGGGAAACATAATCGTAAACCCTTTTCTCTCTCAAACATACCTCATTCTCATGATATATTGGATCTTATTCATACTGATATATGTAGACCTCTATCTTCATCAAGATCACAACATCAGTACTTCATTACGTTTATTGATGATTACTCACAGTATACAATTTTTTTTTTTGCTTAAACAAAATTCTGAGGCCTTATCTGTTTCAAACAATTTCACAAGGTTGTGGAACCTAAAAGTGGTTGTCGTCTCAAGAGGCTTCATATTGACATTTAAGGACATGGGTCCTACGGGCAAGGCCACCGGCACGGCCGCACAGCGTACGCTAGGGGAGGCTATAAGATAGGACGGTTGGGTGAAGACTAGCACACGCATTACCACCGCTCTTTCACTGGTATCCGAGCTATTTTTGGGAAAGGGGAAAAGCGGGTTTTATGTACATGCAGCGCGCTGCTTCCCTCCCATGATCCGTAGACAGTGATGTCTCCGTTGTGCAGTGAAAGAAAGGCATGGCATAGCTTTCTATGCGCAACGCACAAAGGCAGACAACGACAGCCGGTTGCAACCGCCCCACCTACGACCTCCTCTACCTTCATCGAGATCACAATATCAGTACTTCATTCGTTTATTGATTATTACTCATAGCATACCTTTTTTTTTTTGCTTAAACAAAATTTTGAGGCCTTACCTGTTTTCAAACAATTTCACAAGGTTGTGGAACCTAAAAGTGGTTGTCATCTCAAGAGGCTTCATATTGACATGTGAGAACATGGGTCCTACGGGCAAGGCCACTGGCATGGCTAGATAGTGTGTACACTAGAGGGAGGCTATAAGATAGCACGGTTGGGTGGAGACTAGCACATGCATTACCACCACTCTTTCACTTGTATCCGAGCTATTTTTGGGAAAGGGGAAAAGCGGGTTGCATGTGCATGCGGCTTCCCTCCCACAATCCGCAAACAGTGACGTCTGAGCTACTTGTGAAATTTATGAATTCACAGATGGCTCAAGCAGCCATAAGTGGTACAATTCAAGGAAACCAAGCTCGCACAACTCAAGGAGTCCAAGAGACAAGTACTTCAGAAGATGCAAAAGGTCGCAATGCATTTCTTAAGAATATCACCATTCCTGAGTTTCACAAGGAAGAGAGTGATCGCAACAAGGATGCGATCGGTACGTTCTTACACAAATGGAGTGATATTCATAGGTTGAGACACACCTTGGATATAAAGATGGATGTGGAAACAAGTCTATCTCTTAAAGGCAAGGCCTATAAGTGGTGGATGACATTTCCAATAGATGCTTGTCCTCCGTCTTGGGCTACGTTTCAAGCTTCTTTCTCCAAAGAGTTTTTGGACTCCAATGAAGAAGATAAGAATTGGTTATTGTTGGCGTGCGCCATAGTATAGTGGATTGCACCAACATAATTTGTCTAATCGAGAAGAGTATGAACTGGGTAGGGCATGTAAACACACAACAGACGCTTGTGCATGCCACGTAGAGGATTAGGATGAGAAATCTAACTAATTAGAGAGCTAATGACAAGGAGAACTACGAGCTAGCACACTACTTCTCTACCATTCGGTCTAATCTCGCACACACAAGAGCTTAATCATGCTCATAGCTCACTAATCAATCACTAACCTTTCACTAATCAAGCACATACACGCACATAAATAAGCATAGCCAAGCCCCACAGGGACACACACGGACTACACCGATCTACACACACATAAGCATGCTTGACAAGAGAGGGAACTTGATTAAAGAGAGTAATTAACACACGAAATCAGCCATGAATCATGTATTAATTAAGCACATATTACATCAATGCGTAGGTGAGAGACAAGGGGTTAGAGTTTAGCTAGTGCCGACGCCGAATACGCCAAGGCACACCTGTAGAGAACTTGACTCCTTAGCCATCTCCTTCTTCACAACTCCATAGCCAAGAGCTTGCTCTCTTTAAAGTAGATCTCTCTTAGTTGTGACTTTGAAAATTGTCCTTCACATTGGTGCATTTGACATACATACTTCCTAGGATTTTTAGAAGTGGCCGGGCGCCCAAATGGCCCGACTCACTTATCTGATGTCTACACTACCTAGGCTTCTATGATTAGCACCAATATTACCAGTTGGAACTCCCGTAGATCCCAATACATAATTACAATCCGCTCTTGCGGCTTTTTGACGGGAAATGTCATAACACAAAAGTGGCCGTCGTTGATGATCGTAACTCCTTCTGTTGCATCCGATCCTTCTCTTCTCCACATCTTCCAATGATCTTCACTTCATCTGCATCTTTAGCATCACATCCACATCCTGGTATCACCGTCGCTTACTAAAAGTAGTAAATATGGCATAGATCTTTATGGTAAAGTGTCGTTAACCATCATAGGTTAACACTCCCCCCATCCGATTTTAGCGCACGTCCCCGTGCGCTCCTGGTTGGCTGCATAGTGGGACGGTTGTTGTCGGAGGTGAGTGTTTATTCTGGTGGGTTCAAGGGTGGGTGGGTGGGATGTGCTTTATGGTGTTTGGAATTAGAGGTATAATTGTGAATTGAATCTTGGCTGATTGTAAGAGGAAAGTAAAAGTAAAATAAGGGATGTATTTACACTAGATTAGGGTCTTTATACCAGAATTCCAATGGGGAAAAACCACGTGGGAAAAAGTGCCCAATGGTATAGGCTCAATAGAAATTATTAATGTTCCTAGGCCCTGGGTGGCTTAATTTTGGTGAAGTAAGGTACATTAATAATATAGGCTACTGAATGTAATGTGCATGAAGATTAAAAGTAGCCTTCGTCAAGTGTTGAGTCTTTGTTGTCGCACAGTTGATGCGAGTTGTTGTCCTTGCTGGTACCTGTAAGGTGAGTGCATGGGTGGAACGCACAAAACGTGCCGAATGCAAATGTCCAATAAACGTGCCGAATGAAAATGTCCAATAATGGGACATTCTATATGGTTGCATAGATATATGCATGGGAAACAATATGTTGTGCGAGAAGAGTTTGAATGGGTACTTCCAGGAGTGAATGTAGCTAGAGAAGCAAAATTAAATTTGACTTCAAGAGCTGCGATTACTCACAAGAAGGGCTTTTGATACTCGAGGTTTTTTCACTCTGCTCACTGTGTATATGTGCGTGAGTGTTTTATTTGGACTACTCCGCCACTCCACTAATTAAAATAATAGACTTCGACTCTTATGCTCACCTACTCAGCATGAGCGACTTTATCTTAGAATATGCTCAACTCTTCCAGCTCGAGCTATAGTCTAAATATCTAGACTCATAGACCATAGAAATATTAGGACATGAAGCTTGGGTCTGATGCTTTGCTAATTTAGTGGCGCAGCTGCCCGACTCTTGACTCTTATGCCATGCTTTTTATGGTGACTTGACTTACTCTCGGGAGTTTTTAACCAAGTATTGGTCTTGAATTTCCGAAATCCCATCCTCAAAGAGAGGATTTGTAAAGGACGAGACCGGCAGTATTGTTTTCTTTTGCCACATTTGGTTGACCTTAGTTGTCAAACTTTCTTTTTGTTGTTGTTGTTGATCCTTTGGTTGAGAAGATTGGCTTGCTCCATTCTCTGTAACACTATTTTTAGCATGGCTTGATATTTTATGAGAGCTGGAGATGACTGCAATCTTCTTCGGGATGTGTTGCTCTTTTGGCACCCATTTGTATCTGCATCCTGTAATTAGCATATTTTTGCAGATATCCTTTGCCTTGACTGGAACATTGTCCTTGATTTTTCCTTCATGCTGAATTCGTTTGATTGAAGAAGCTTGACTTGGTATCTTTGGTAACCAGATTCTCCAATTCCCTTTATATTAACCTTGTGCTTGAAGAACTGTAGATGGCACTTCCCATATTTTTTGTGATGTCGTTTTGAGATGTACAAGAGTGCCATTTGTGGGATTATGTACTGATGAAGTCCGGTTGTTGTGAAGGCCAGTTGGATTTGAAATTCCCTGTGTACTTTTGTCGATCCTTGTTTGTTGGTCTCCTTTGGCGATATGAATATGAGCTTTGTTTCCTTTGTGGGCACTTGTTGAATCCAATATCCTCTGCATAAGCTGAGATCTTTGGTGTTGGTAACCAAATTTGCTTCTGACCTTCATAATAGCCTTGCTCTGCCAAGCTATATTGGGAGGCTATCCATCCCATTTGTGTACCTTTCTGCTGTTGGCTAGGATCCTCTACCCATATGGGGTCCTTTAATTTGATTTCTTCAGCTTTAACGTAGACCTTTGAAGACTTTTGTCGACGATGATTTCGCAGTGTAGGGTATTTTGGTTGAAAGACTTTCTTCGGAGTCGGCTTTGGATGTGGAAACGCATCGGTAGTTGATGTAGAAGCATTATCTTGAATCTCAATGGGTTGGGCTAAAGACTTTAATTGAAGAGAATACTTTTTTTGGTAGGACACTTGTGTGCTGACTTTAGCTTTGCCTTTGTCAACAGCCAATAATTTTTGAGCGGGCGTTGGATGGCGTTCGTGAGGTCTAGTCGTGATGATTATAATTGAAGATTCAGGTTTTTCTGCCAATATTTTTGCCCATTGCTTGGACAAAATTAAATCTCTACTCATTTTTGAAGAATCCACCACCACTAGGAATTTGTCTTTCATTGCCTTTGCTTGTAGTTTAAGGGTAGCTTCTGCAATACCTAAACTTATGACCTCAATTCCATGTGAAATGGAAACCTGTACCTGAATTTCATACAGTTCCAGCTTATCTAGAAGTAACCACAGCTCATAAGACATGACATTTATCGTGGCAGTGTAATCTATCTCTGCTGTGAATTTGAACTTCAGTTTTTCATGTGCCTCCAATGAGAAATCAATCTTCTTGTTGGCTGCCAGGTAACTGATGTCCTCTTTATTTCCTGTATTAGCCTTTGATCTTTGTGTCTTGGAAACTTTGTCATCCTGTTGTACGTTGAACTTCTTTGTTGTTTGACTAGTTGAAGCCTGTTCCAATTGCTTACTAGCTTCTTCTCTAGAGCCTTGTATAAGGTCCATATCTCGAGCTTCTTGTTGGTCTCCATTGCTAGTTGTTGATTTTGAAATATCGATTCTTGATTCCGGAAGTTCTCTGTCACTAGCTACCTTTTCTCGCTTTTCTAACTCTTGTAGTTCACTCAATGGTGACTTTGCCTCGTGTAAATCTTCTGAAGCTTGTGTAGCAAGATGTGGAGATTGACTCTCTTCTTTGGATGCAATGGTCACCGTGGCCTCTGGTTCACATTGCTCCATGGGTTGTTGTAGAGTCTCTTCTATAACATATTCACTCATATCCTGCATTGCTTGTCCTTGGTCGTCAATCTTCGAGATGGTCTTTTCCCTCTCTTCTGTAGGTTCTAAGGCTTCATCCACATTTTCTTGTAGCTTATCGTTTTCTTTGATTTCTTCAACCACCACTGAAGAGTTCTTTGTGGAGGAATTTCCTTGTGGAAATTCAGCTTCATACTTTGACTCTATCTGCTTGTCTTCCCGTTGTGACGTGGCACTAGGATTTGTTGTCACCTCTTCTAGAGTTGGCTTACCATTTTCCAAATCTTGGCTTTTTTCCTTCATGAACTCTGAACTGCGACCTTCTTCTTCATCACCTTTTGGTGGCTTTGACGTCTTCTCATTGAGGTTCTTTGAGCTATTTTGGATCAGTTTATTCAGTTGATCTTTCTTGAGAGCTTGATTCTCTATGATAATGTCGTTAATGCCCTTGACTTCAAGCAACTATGTCTTGAGCCTGTCTTTTGTGCTCACCGACAAGATCTATTTCTTTTCTGGAGACCTCGGTGGAGACTTTTGCTTCTATTTTCCTGCTATCACTGTCTGCACTTTGCTTTGAGCTTGCTGCTTCTTCTTTTCCAGGTCGAGTTTTGCGGGGCAGTCCTTCACTAAATGACCAATGGCGCATTGGTTGCAATACACATCTATCTCAACATTTGTATTATTTGGACGAGGAATCTCTCCATAATATTGTTGATAGTGGTTTCCTATGGCATCTAGATATAGATAAGACATCTCTTTCAAATGAATGTACCTGTAGATTACCACTAGTTTCGTATCTTTTTTTGTAATTATCTTGTCCTTGAGAAGCTGAAAACAGCTTCCATTGTTGCTTGTACACAAGATCAACTCACTATTCGTTCCTTCTAGCAGTTGTAATGCTAATTCCCCCATCATCATATGGTCTTTGACTTGGGGCTTCGGCATAGACTTAGGGCTATGTTGACGAGTTGATCTCGTCGAGGTTTGCACTGAGGGCAAAGATTGACCCGAATCTTTCCTTTCCGTTTCCCTGGATGGTGTTGTTGGACTAGGTTTAAGTATGTGACTTACACTGAGCCCCATGATGGTAAACTCACTCATATTTTTTACATCGGCTATTTTATAGTACCTACCGTATTTATCAACCACAATGATGTCTTGACTTGTTGGGTTCACAGATGTAAACCAATATAACCTTTTCTCTTTGCTTAACTCTCCAGGTCTGGGATCTAAGCATTTGTAGTATGTGACTTCTTTCCCAAGATCAAGAAACTTGTATAAGCCCACATCTTGTTGATCCAATTCAACCATACGTAGCTTGCTCGACCTTTCCCATTGGGCATTGTGAATTTCTGGTGGGCCTTCTTCAGGCTCAGCATCCTTCAATGCTTCTTGAAACTTCAATGGGACTCCATAATAAGACACGACTTCTTGCAAAGCTGTACTTCTTAATCCCACTTTTAAAGAGCTATGGTCTCTTTGTTGAATTTGAACTCCCCCCATCCGAGAGGGTTCCACATCTGATGATGGCATCTATTTAATGCCTAATGATATGACTTCTTGTGCTCTGTTAAGTAGCTCTTCAAACCGAGCTAGATCTTTCCGAATTTATGCTATCTCGATAGCTGATACTTCCAATGTAATTTCTGTTTGTGCAATTTGATGTTTTTGTGTTATGTCTTGTGCTGGTGCAGTGCACGAGACCTGTGTTGTGCCTTGTGGTGTGCCACTTGTTTGTGCAATGACATTTGTAGGGGTTATCCCCTCCCTGTTCGTATCAAGAGGTAGAGCCATAACTAGATGATAAACATTACCACCTTTGGATTTGTAGTCTTCTCCTCTTGGTCCAAATATTTCAGCTGCAAAATATTGGTTATTCTCTGAAGGAACTTCATAATTTGTGACAGCTCTATAGTAGCGACCATCTTCATCTAAATAGAGGGTACCAATTTTCTGTCTCCCATCTTGTGCTTTGTACAGAAGAACTCTTGGAGGATATATGTAGTAATCTGTAAGTTGATCTTTGTACAACATGTCTATTTCATTGTCGATGTCTTTTCTGTGCCTCATGTAAATTGATCCCAAACAATCTTCCATCAAATCTGGATGTGGGTGCAGTGTATTTTTGGCTATTTCCACCTCTGCATATTGACTTGTCTGAGTTTCTTCCGTATCTTTCTTTGTCTTGATGTACAAATTCCGATTTACATCCTCATAGCATGGCAATCCTCTGTAATGGCCAATTAAATAGATCCAAATTTGGTCTCTGGTAACTTCTATGGCTTTACTTGAAGCTTCGTCTCTGCTAGGCTGACTCCTGTTAGATTCCATTGCGTTCGTTTTGACTCCTTGTAGAGCTGGTGTCTCTGTGCTAGTAATTTTCTCTTGATCTCCTCTGTTTTTGTGGATGACTTTAATTCTTGAGCTTTTTGGATTGGTCTTTGCCCGTACTCTTGAATTTCCTAGCTTAATTGGTTGCCAAGGCCGTAACTAACTTGTCTGGCTGCTTGCCTTGCCTAGAGTTTTGTAGCAGGCCTTGATCTTTTTGGAGCACTGTGATAAGTTATGCCTCTTACCACTATATTGCAACGACTGGTCCCCTCGTAGCGATTCTTGGGTTGTACTAACCTCTGTTTCTTTAGCATTCAATCTGCAAAAATCTATTAGCCAGACAACCGTTTTCACAATGATTACTCAGTTTTTGATTGACTGTTGACAGCCACACTTGTGCCTTGAGTTCGTGCCTTGAGCTCGGAGATGACTCTCAAGTTCACTTTTAACTGAACTAGACTCAAGCTAGCACCAAAGAATTTTGCACAACGTATACTGATTTGCTAGCTAGAACCTTGCATTAAAGTTCTCCAAAACTTGCGACTGTTGTTGCAAAATCAAGGGTCCTTGTGTATGGTCTTACTACTACCCAATTCGTCTATGGACTCACAATTTTTACACTAGGCCCCGGTTTGATTTTACACCGTCCTGCGGGTGACCAGTGGTTTTCCCAATCTATAATTTCAATCTGCTAGTTTTAGCAGCCCTTAATGATCAATTAGAAGGCCTAAAGACCGAATCCGATTCCAATTTTCAGCTTTTCAATGATGAATAGCTCACATGCACTCGTGTCAGCTCTAGGTCAACTTAAGCGGTCAAATTCGGTGCCTGGGTTGAGTCTAAGTGGTGGCCTAACTGCCAAATTTCTATCGTGTACTTTGATTTTACTCTGCTCAGAGGCTTGCAAGTGTGTTCACTTATGAATGCCAATTATATGTGGACTGAGGGATCTAGAAGTCGAGACCAAGTCTAGAACTAGATACGGCTAATGATTTCGTCAATAAATAACTCGCTAGGCCTTCTTGTAGGCACTCAATTTCTTAGGTAACAATATCTCAAATGGCACTCACTAGTCGATGCAATGGATGTAATACACGGAAATCCAAGCCCAGAGTATATCCCACAAGCACAGCTTTCCAATCCTATGCCCTTGTCCCGGCCTAGATGAGAGATTTTATAGAGTCGAAACTCTCAATGCAATATGTATAATCGGTGCTGCCAAAAATGCTCCTGTAAGTGGCCAAAAATATGCACACTAAGCGCATCAATAATGGTCCTTAATGCTTGCTGAAGTAGCCCTGAACGGCAAGGAAGAGGCTGTCTATTGCTGACTCTCTGTCACAGTGTATATTCCAAGATCTTTACACCCTCTATACAGTGCTCGCAAAGAACCTAGTGATATGCAATGAATTGCTTGGAGCAAATTAACGGTGCAAGGTAGGGTCGGCAAGGCCATGGGTGGGCCAGCAACGTGTTGGTTGGGTTGGTGTTTATGTGCGCTACAAGCCAAGTGCAGGGCTCGACTGAGCCGTCAAAATTCTGCCAGCGCAGCAAGAGAGTACAAGCTGCGCAAACGTGATTGTGCGGGGCCGGCGTCGGCAGCCAAGGCGGGGCCAGGGAAGTGGGGTCGCGAGCTATGGGGCCTGGTTGCACAGAGACAAGGTGTATGCGGCTGATTGTGCGCGCCACTGCTGGGCTAACTCTGTGTGTGTGTGTGTGTGTGTGTGTGTGTGTGTGTGTGTGTGTGTGTGTGTGTGTGTGTGTGTGTGTGTGTGTGTGTGTGTGTGTGTGTGTGTGTGTGTGTGTGTGTGTGTGTGTGTGTGTGTGTGTGTGTGTGTGTGTGTGTGTGTTCCAGCGCTGACTGCAGGCCAACTAAGTGTGTGCCAGTGCGACTTCACGCAGAAAAAGCTGCGACATACATGGCAGCATGTGCAACGGGTATGTCTGTGGTGTTTAATGCACCATAATCGGCACTGATTTAGGCTGGGCCGGAAGCGTGTGTGTGTGTGTGTGGCGAATACAAAGGCTACGTGCTCGGCGCGTAGGATAACTCGTCAGGGAGCAAAAGCGTAGGAGTACTCGGGCGTAGGATGTCAAGTCGGGCAGCATGCGCGTAGGATGACGAGCCGGGGTGTGCGCATAGGACAACTCGGTGGCTGCAGCGCGTAGGAAGTCTCGTCAAGGAGCAAAAGCGTAGGTGAGTATTTTTTATTATTTTTTCACTTTTATTTTTTTTTTTAAATAAATAATTTTTTTCTTTAAAAATTTAAAAAAAAGTCAAACATAATACTAAATCACACCAAGAAATTGAAAAAAAACACACATAAATCAAAATATAAATACAAACACACACAAAAATGCAAAAATTACATTAAAAATTCCAAGAATCATACAATAATTCAAAGAATTAAAAAAAATAAAAAACATAAAAAAAATAATTCAAAGAATTAAAAAAAATCAAAAACACTTACAAAAATAATTTAATAAAATACACAAAAAAATCAAAAACACTTACAAAAATACCAAAATGAGCACCAATAATAAATTAAAAAACACAAAAAAAAATCAAAAAAACACTCAAAAAATCAAAACATGCACAAAATTAATAAAAATAATTCTTTAAAAAAACACAAAACACAAACAAAAATAGAAACACAGAAAAATAAATAAATACACAAATATAAAGTTTTAAAAAATCAAATCTTATCAAACAAAAAACTTAAAAATGTAAAAATTTTAAACTAGCACGCAAAAACACTCAAAAAAAAAAAACAAAAATTTCCCCAGTACTCCACAATTCACTCGAATTAGGCGATTTATCAATTTTCTGAGCATAGTTAGCACTTTTGAGTAAAATTAGCAAAAATTGCCAAAAATTACCAAAAATTCTCAAAAATCCTAGATCAGCCCAGCGACCTAAACATTCCCAATCAAGCAATCGAAACACCGAAATTGATCACTTACTTAATCAAAATCGCACAAAACATCATTCTTTAAGCACACAAATCGTCTCAATACTGCGCTTAAATGAACACAAAAATCACCCTTTCTTGCACGATGACCAATCGCACTCAAAACAGCATTTTGCATCAATCAAACATAAATTAGAGCATCCAAATCTCAAATTTAATCAATCGTTAACACGCTTTTTGCATCAAATCATGCACATAAGCATACATAATCAAATTTGACCGAATTTCGACAGCATTTCGGCGTCACAACGGAATTAGAAAAACATAACCATAGCTCATTGACAACCATAAGCAATCACATGCTTCTCATAAGAAAATTGGACTCCAAAATAGCCCCAAATTAGGCACTTCTGCCTACACACAAGCGGGCATAAACCGCACCTAGTTTTGCATTTTATGAATGCACATGGTTCATGAACCAAACCTGCACATAAAATCAGAAAATTAGCATTAATTTCAACACCTTAATTAGCCACAAACTCAACGATTAAGCACTTGATTAGTGCCCAACACACTAGTGTGTGTGTGTGTGTGTGTGTGTGTGTGTGTGTGTGTGTGTGTGTGTGTGTGTGGATCCCGTAAAATCACCTACACACAACCAACACAAAAATCAATCTGTAGCATCGTTTAGCATGAATGTAAACACATAATCCTCATGGACATGCATCAAATAATCAATACAAATTAGCACCTTGCAAAATGCCCAAAAAATTAGTGAATGAAATTAGAGAAAATTAGTGATTAATAGGTGATTTCGACTACGATTTGCGCACAATTGGAGTAGGATATGAGGGTGTGGATCACATAGGCATGTTGTCCATACACCCAACTCACTTTCTACTTGTGTGTAGCACAAAAAACACTTATCACTCAACGGGAAATTAGCATCAAAGTTAGGGAAAATTAGTGAATTTGATGGTCAAAATTAGTGATCAAAATCAAGAACTAATGAAGTGTGTGAGTTGTTTTGTGATGTTATAAGCATAATCAATGCTAACCCAAGCACTAATCACACTAAAAACCACTCAATTAATCAAAACACCTAATCTAAAAAACTAACAAAATTAATGAAAATTAGGGAAATTAGTGTCTCCTAATCACACCAATGACACCTCTAGCTTAGGCAATCGCTCCCCGACAGCGGCGCCAATGTTGGCGTGCGCCATAGTATAGTGGATTGCACCAACATAATTTGTCAAACCGAGAAGAGTATGACCCGGCTAGGGCATGGAAACACACAACAGACGCTTGTGCGTGCCACGTAGAGGATTAGGATGAGAAATCTAGCTAATTAGAGAGCTAATGACAAGGAGAACTATGAGCTAGCACACTACTTCTCTACCATTCGGTCTAATCGCACACACACAAGAGCTTAATCATGCTCATATCTCACTAATCAATCACTAACCTTTCACTAATCAAGCACATACACGCGCATAAACAAGCATAGCCAAGCCCCACACGAACACACACGGACTACACCGATCTACACACACATAAGCATGCTTGACAAGAGAGGGAACTTGATTAAAGAGAGTAATTAACACACGAAATCAGCCACGAATCATGTATTAATTAAGCACGGATTACATCAATGCGTAGGTGAGAGACAAGGGGTTAGAGTTTAGCTAGTGCCGATGCCAAATACGCCAAGGCACACGTGTAGAGAACTTGACTCCATAGCCATCTCCTTCTTCACAACTCCATAGCCAATAGCTTGCTCTCTCTAAAGTAGATCTCTCTTAGTTGTGACTTTGAAAAGTGTCCTTCACATTGGTGCATTTGACATATATACTTCCTAGGATTTTTAGAAGTGGTCGGGCGCCCAAATGGCCAGACTCACTTATCTGATGTCTACACTGCCTAGGCTTCTATGATTAGCACCAATATTACCAGTTGGAACTCCCGTAGAGCCCAATACATAATTACAATCCGCTCTTGCGGCTTTTTGACGGGAAATGTCACAACACAAAAGTGGCCGTCGTTGATGACCGTAACTCCTTCTGTTGCATCCGATCCTTCTCTTCTCCACATCTTCCAATGATCTTCACTTCATCTGCATCTTTAGCATCACATCCACATCCTGGTATCACCATCACTTACTAAAAGCAGTAAATATGGCATAGATCTTTATGGTAAAGTGCCGTTAACCATCATAGGTTAACAGTTATCATGGGATGCATGCCGCATGTTTGGCCTCTCTCTCACACAGTACCTTTCAAACTATCGAGAAATCATATTAAAACTAGGAGGTCTATATGAATTCCAAAAAGATACGGGGTTTTAATAGGGGTCTTGACAAATACTATCGTCTTCGTGTCAAGACCCAACATCCAAAAACTTTGGAAGAAGCCATCGGTCATGCCCAAAGATATGATGATGACCAAGAGAGGAAAGGAAATGTTCCCTACTCTAAAAATAATTTTGCTAAGAGAAATGCGGCTAAGAGCCAATGGCGAGGTAGATCTCCCACACTTTCCAAGAGGAATAAGAGATAATCTACCTCTCCACGTTCACAAGAGGCTAATAAGCCTAAGCAATCACGAGATACTCCACGTGGGTCTCTCAGCACACTGTTGATTTAGAGTGTGCAAAAAAACACAATTTGTGTTTTAGATGTCTTTTGGACCAACATAGCAAGAAAGATTGTCCTCTTTTGCAAGGCAAACAAAAGGCCATGCACATGGTGTAACGCCTCTCATTAGATTCATTTCCTAAATTTTGTGTTGTAGAGGTTCTGTAGAGTGCGCAGGTGATGGAGAAGGTAGGAAAGAAGACTACACACACACCAACACACATCGAGACACACACACACAATCGTTACCCTACAGCAGCCATTCAACGAGCTGCTCTTCTCTTCTTCTTCTCTTTTGAACTATTATCCAAAGTATATTTACAACATAGTATAGTCAGTGTCCAGCTGCCCATAGCACAATGGACATATTCTTTAACATCATATTCTTTAACACTCCCCCTGAAGCTCAGAGTGAGCTTGCATATGATGGATTCCCAATGCTTCACAAAAGTAGCAAAACTTCTCCTTTCCAAGAGCTTTTGTGAATATATCCGCAACTTGATCATTTGTCTTCACATATACCAAATCAATCTCACCTGCCAAAACTTTTTCTCTAATGAAGTGATAATGTACCTCAATGTGTTTAGTGCGAGCATGGTAGACTGGATTCTTTGCCAACATGATGCTGATAATATTGTCACAATATATAATGACACTGTCATGATAGTCATTCCATACTTCTCAAGCATATCCAACGCGTATTGTCTTTGTATCATCCGAATTCCTGATAAAGTATTGACAATTTCAATTCCCAAGAAATATCTCAACTCACCAAGGTCCTTCATGTTGAATTCTCTCAACAAACTCTTCTTGACATGCAAAATTTGCTCAGCATGACTTCCAGTGAGAATCAAGTCATCAACATAGATAACAATAACGACGATCTCTCCATCAACATGCTTCAAAAATAATGAGTGATCAGCAATAGACTATTTAAATCCAATCTTCTTCAAGAATCTGGTTATCTTTTCACACCAAGCTCTAGATGCTTGCTTCAAACCATACAATGCTTTCTTCAACTTACACACATAATATGGAAACTCTGGATGTTGATAACCCTCTGGCTATATCATATAAACTTCTTCTTCCAAGTCACCATTCAAGAATGCATTATCCACATCCATTTGCCGTAACTTCCAACCGAACATACTTACCATTGCTATCACCAATCTGACTGTTGTCATCTTTGCAACTGGACTAAATGTCTCATCATAATCAAGACCTTTTTTTTGTGCATAACCTTTAGCAACAAGCCTCGCTTTGTATCTTTCCACACTACCATCTGACTTGCACTTGACTTTGTATAACCATTTCGAACCAATTGCTTTCTTTTCACTTGGCAAGCGAACCAAATCCCAAGTGTCATTCTTCACAAGAGCATCCATCTCATCATCCATAGCTGACTCCCATTCTGATTTTCCAATTTCCTCTTGAAAACATGTAGGCTCTTTATGTTGCACACGTGAAACCATGTATGCATAATGTGTACGCATGTAACCGTTGTATGTCAATCTATCAACTGGATAACGCACCCTCTCTGATCTTCTCAACTGTGGTGCACTCTTCTCTTCAACTCTTGCATATGGGGGTACATATTTCTCAATATGCTTACTGCCACGTGTCCTCAAATGTGGTAAACCATGCTCTTCATCGAGGCTTTCATCTCCAGAACTCTCTTCAACCACTTTCTTCTTGCCTTTCTCGTCTTGCTTCTTATCTCGCAAACGACCACTCCATGGGTTGACACTTCCTGTACTCTCCTCTTCCATATGTGGTCCTGAAATAGTTCTTGTTGATGGTCCTGTCTTATCAACAACATGACGCACATTCTCTTGCTCTTCATACTCATCTTCTATCATCACTGGCTTTGGTTTATACCATGGTTCATGCCCACAAAATCTGACATCTCTACTGACATAAACTTGTCTTGTGGTAGGATCATAGCACTTGTAACCTTTCTTTTCAACTAGGTAGCCCAAGAATATACACTTCACTCCCTTTGGCTCCATTTTCTTTCTTGCTTCATTTGGCACATGAACATAGCAAACACATCCAAAAACATTCATGTAGGAAACTGTTCGCTTGATCCCATAAAGTCTCTCATAAGGTGAAATTTCATGAATGGCAGCTGTTGGTGTTCGATTCATAATGTGTACTGCTGTATGAACTGCTTCAGCCCAATATGTTAATGGCATATTCATCTCATTCATCATGGCTCTTGCAATCTCTGCTATGACTCTATTCTTTCTCTCAGCAACTCCATTTTGTTGTGGTGTGTATCTGCAAGTAATCTGTCTTCTTATGCCTTGTTCACGTAAGTAATCATCAAAACTGTGTGACATGTACTCTCCCCCTCCATCTGTACGTAGGCATTTAATTTGACAACCATTCTCTTTCTCAACCATAACTTTGAACTCCAAAAATACCTCAAATGCCTCCGACTTATCCTTTAGAAAGTAAACCCATGTCATTCTGCTATAATCATCCATGAATGTGATAAAATATCGACAACCATTTGGCGTAGCATGATCACAAGGTCCCCAAATATCTGAATGAACAATTTCCAAAGGACTTTGGCTAATTCTCCCCCTCTTTGGAAATGGTAAACGAGATTGCTTTCCAAATTGACAAGCTTCACAAACATGATCAAAATTCAATCTGCCAAACTTTGGTAATCCACGTACAATTTGATTTGATTGCATATGCTTTAATCTTCTAAAATTGACATGACCAATCCTCTTATGCCATAAATTTTCCCAATCATCTTGAGTGCCTGATTTGTTTGCATACATACAAACGAAACTCTGCCGAAATTTTATCAAAATTCTTTGAAAGAAATTGAGAGAGTGAAGATGGCAGAAAGTTCAACTCAAGTCACACAGATTGTTGGAGAGAAGCTGACCAGAGAGAACTACAGCATATGGTCTTACAGGATGGAGAACTTTATCATGGGCAAAGGTTTATGGGATTATATTACAGGTGAACAAGAGTGTCCCGAGGTTGGTTTGGAACCAAATAGAGAGAATGTTGAAGCACATAAAACATGGCAAGCAGGAGTAGAAGCTTACAAGAAGTGGATCGAGAATTCAAGGAAAGTGATGCATTGGATTTCACTATGCATTAGTGACTTCTTTATACCACATGTGAAGAAGGCTCAATCTCCAAAGGAAGCATGGGAGATACTAGCAAGAATGAACAGCTCCAATACAGAACCACGAAAAGTTCACTTAAAGCAAAGGTTACATTGTGTATGGCGAGGAAATAGATCCATATCAGATTATGTGACAGAGATAAAGCAAATACAGGAAGATCTTGCGAGCATTAATGTTGACGTTCCAGATGATGACTTAGTTTCAGTGACATTGAATGGTTTGGGACCGGAATACAAGTCATTGGATACATCTATATTTGTTAGAGGACACATGTCTGATTTTGAAGAGTTAGTAAACCTTTGTTTGCAAGAAGAGGTGAAGTTAGGCAAGTCAGGTCCTTCTACATCAAATAACAATTCCAGAGATCAGGTTTTTTACTCTAGAGGTCGTGGAAACAATAGAGGTGGAAGAGGAAACTATGGTCGTGGAAACAATGTTGAAAGAGGTCAATGGCAAAACCAACAAAGTCAAAGTTACAATGATTATAGCCAAAGAGGCAGGGGGAGAGCCCGAACTCGTGGACGTGGAGGTGGACGATTTGTACATCCTCAAAGAGATGGATATTGTAACAGATGTGGCATTTATGGTCACTTTGAAAGAGAATGTTACACAAGGCTAAATCAAAATCGTGATCGTGGTGGAAGAGGATGAGGTTATGGCAGACATGGAGGAAACTTTGTTGGATACAATCCTCATGATCAAAATATATATGACAATAGGTCGAGTGGACATTTATTTCCTATGGAGCATGCTGTTGGAAGCATGGTGGAGCCACATCATACAGATGATTGGTATTTAGATAGTGGTGCCACAAATCATATGACATATCATGGTGAATGGTTTGACAGAAAAGAGAAGTTAGAAGAGGATGAGTTTGTCGCTACAGGTGATGATACTATGCATCGGATTACACATGTTGGTTCAGTTCCATTGCTAGAAAAAGACGGGACATACAACACATTGGGAGATGTTCTATATGTGCCTTCAATCACAAAGAATTTAGCATCATGTTAGAGAATATGATGTTAAACAATATGTCCATTGTGCTATGGGTGGCTGGACACTAACTATACTATGTTGTAAATATACTTTGGATAATATCTCAAGTGAAAATCTTAACCAAAGTGCTCATAAACACTAACAGAAAATCTCTCACTGCCAAGGGAAAATCCACTGACTCACTTTGCCACAGACTGACTCAGTACTATGCATAAATACTCTAAAACAATGTCCACATGGACCTGTATGCAAATGCAATCCATACGTTGTCCTGTACCACATATCCATACATCCACCTTCTTCCCATAGTCGTAAACGACATATGAGGTCTTTTGCGGGGCTAGTCGGGGGTTCGCTCCAGTACCTAATCCACCTTGCCAAGGTACCAAAGCTTCCAAGGCAAGGCTTTAAAAAACCTCACTCGACCCTCACAAAGGCTGCAGTTTTCCAAAATACATTGACCGCATATCCATACATAACCACAAAGTACTCAATCTGACAATATAACCGCCTCAACTTCTTCCCACAACCTTTCTTACATAGGCGGCTGTCCATAACGGACCCACAACAACCAAACATAATCTTCGATAACACAATATCATGATGCAAAAGCTCTATGTCGCTCTCCAAAACCTGTGTAAATGCTGAATTCTTCACCTGTAACCTGTAAATCTACTGCCGAGTGCAAAACTGGACATCTCCTATGCTTGTGTGAATTGGCTGTTTGCTGCAGAAAATTGCAGATTTTGGCAAATCTCAGTATGCCAATGCGTCCGGAACGCCCAAAAACATAAAGATAGACTCCTGGATCACTGTATTCTGAGTTCATGTGAGGGAGTTATGACCAAAAAACCTCTCTTTTTTTGCTGTTTTCCAGAGCTGTGGAAACCTGTGTATTTACTGTAGCTCCTTAAACTAAGCTCTGATACCACTTTGTAGAGTGCGCAGGTGATGGAGAAGGTAGGAAAGAAGACTACACACACACCAACACACATCGAGACACACACACACAATGGTTACCCTGCAGCAGCCATTCAACGAGCTGCTCTTCTCTTCTTCTTCTCTTTTGAACTATTATCCAAAGTATATTTACAACATAGTATAGTCAGTGTCCAGCTGCCCATAGCACAATGGACATATTCTTTAACATCATATTCTTCAACAGGTTCTTCATATGGAAGAAAAGCACAAGTGTTGTGTTTGCTTCAATGTGGCAGCCCACCTTTGACCCCCATGAGTTGATTCACATGCATGGCACTATTAACGGGCAACATGCTCGGATTTTAGTGGATGATGGTGCAACTCATAACTTCTTGAACTATAAGCTAGTCAAAAAATTGAAGCTTACACAGACTCCCTACTCCCACAAGTATGTGGTAGAGCAGATGTTCGAGAATGATAAAGAAGTATGGGACATGGTAGTTCAAGGGGTTGAGCTTATTGTTCAAGTTCATGCGATGACCCTTGACTTTCAAGTAATAAACATGGACCGTGCTGATGTAGTTTTAGGACGGGAGTGGCCGCATGGTTTAGGAAACACATTGCACACTAGTTATGAACACAACTCCCTATCCTTTATGGCCAATGGTAAACATGTGCTTTTGCTTGGTGAGAAAAATATACCATCTGCACCTCTTATAAGTACAGCCGAGATTTCTATTTTACAAAAAGTAAATTTAATAAATAAAGTCTTTTTGTGTTACTGCTTGTCTCCAAGTTTTGTGAATTCTCAAGAGCAAAGTGCTGTGAATTCTAGTAATGGTATGCAAAGTCCAATGAATTCTAATGATAAGCAAAGTGTTAACAATTCTAAAGGGAAAAGTGCTCTCAATTTTGATTCTATTGAGCAACAATTGTTGTAAAACAAACATTATAGGAATTACAAGATTCTCCATCCCAGCATAACTCTAGTTTACTTTCTCCTTTTGCACGGCAAAAGCTGACTCACTTACTCATGGATTATAGTGATGTATTCTTAAGTGATATACCGCCGGGTTTACCCCCTACATGTGATGTGCAACATGCCATAGATGTCCTGCTAGGCACTAAACCGGTGAGTAAACCGCCTTATCGTATGAGTGCTAAAGAAGCCAAGGAGGTTGAGAGTCAGTTGGCTGACTACCTTGCCCGTGGTTTCATTAGACCTAGCACTCCGCCTTGGGCATCACCAATTCTATTGGTAAAAACTAAAGATGGTACTATGTGCATGTGCATAGATTATCACGGATTAAACACCATAACCGTCAAGAACAAGTATCCTCCACCTCGAGTGGATGAGTTGTTTGATCAACTCCATGGGGCAAGATACTATACAAAGATAGATCTTTGTTCAGGATACCATTAGGTGCGTATCCCTTTGTAAGATATCTCCAAAACTTCCTTTAGAACACAGTTCGGGCATTTTGAATTCTTGGTTATGCCTTTTGGTTTAACCAATGCTCTAGCTACATTTATGACACTCATGGATAGTGTCTTACATCCCTTTCTTTGAAAATTTGTTGTGGTTTTCCTTGATGACATTCTCATTTACAGTAAGACTGAAGATGAACACATAGAACACTTACAATTGGTGTTTGAATAGTTACGGACTCATGCTTTGTATGCTAAGCAAAGCAAGTGTGATTTCTTTAAAACAGAGATACATTACCTCTGTCATGTGATTTCTTATTTTGGCATCAAGATGGACACTGACAAGGTCACTTCCATTCTTCGATGGCCACATCCCAACACAGTTGAGGAGCTGCAAATAGTCTTAGGCATGGCTGGATTTTATTGACAGTATATTTATAATTATGCCAAAAAATTGTTGTTCCTATGACGATCAACTTAAAGCAAAAGGTAAGACCTTTTCTTGAGAAGAAGCCCAAAAACACAGTTTTGAACAGCTCAATGTAGCTACAGCCACTGCTCCCATCCTAGCAATCATTGACCCACTTAAGCCATTGGTGGTAGATATTGATGATAGTGATAAAGCAATTGGTGTGGTACTTCTCCAGGAGGGAAGACGTATAGCCTTTGAAAGTAAAAAGCTAGATAGAGCTCAATAGAATTATTTTGTCTATGAGATAGAGCTCAATGCCATAATTCACGCTTTACACAAGTAGCAACACTATTTATATGGTGCTGAGTTTGAAGTAGTTTTTAACCATGAGAGTATTAAATGATTTACTACTCAAAAGGACTTGACGTTCCGTAAAGCTAGATGGGCAGGAATCCTTCAAGATTATGATTGTAAGATACGATATCGCAAGGGGAAACATAATGTAGTAGCGGATGCACTAAGTCGGATTCCTCATATTAATTCACTTGCTTTCACGGAAATAAAGAGTGGATTTTTGGAGTCATTACGTGTGGCAAGTGTGCACAAGATCAATCATATGCTAAAGTATGGAGTGCAATTTTAAAAAGGGATCCCTCACACTCACATGTCTCTATAAAGCCAGATCAACATGTCTCTACATGCACAGATAAAAACTCCAACACACAGAGCTCCACCATACTCACGAAGAGATTAAGCAATGGAAGAATTTTTCCATTGATGATGGCTACTTACTCACAAAGGTAGAGCATGTGTGCCAAAGGACACAGACACTAGGCACAAAATCTTATTTGAGTGTCACGATAGTCCAAGTGCTGGGCCAGGTATTCGTAAGACGTGTGCCTTAGTTCGATGGCAATTGTATTGGCCAAGCTTACATCATGATGTTCAAGAGTACGTACTAAACTGCCAATAGTGCCAAGTAAATACGACAAAGCGCCTCAAGGTAGGTGGCATTTTACATCCTTTAGAGATTCCACAGGGTAAGTGGGAGAGTATCTCTATGGATTTTGTAGTAGGACTACCTACTAAAAATCGTGGCCATGATGCCATATGGGTAATTGTAGACCATCTCACAAAGATGGGTCGATTCATTCCCAGTAATACTACGGTTAAGACATCAGAATTAGCATGGCTATTTGTAGAGCATATATATAGACTCTACGATCTTCCAGCTACTATCATTAGTGACAGAGATCGAAATTTTGATAATCACTTTTGGAGGGCTGTGTTTCAAAAGTTGGAAACTAAACTTAATCTAAGTACGGTTGATCATCCAGAAATAGATGGTCAAACCAAAAGAGTTAATCAAGTGCTACAGGATATGCTACAAGTATACGTTAGCAAGAATCAAACTAATTGGGAAGACTACTTACCTATATTGGGATTTGCTTATGATAGTTCAAAGCATGTGACTACAGGGTTTAGTACATTTATGCTTTTATATGGATTTCAACCTAGATTACCCGTTACGGTGGGGTTGGCTAAGGAGAAGATACAACAAGCAAAGGATTTTCTCCAAGATAATATTGACATGCTTCGAGTTGCTTGACAAAATGTTAAGCAAGCTCAAGATTGATATAAGAAGTATGCAGATGAGCATCATCGTCTTGCTACTTTTGAAGAAGGAGACAAGGTTTTCCTCAAGGTTCTGAAGCATTCAAAAAGTCTAAAGACGGGAAAAGTTGCGAAACTTTCACCACACTATTGTGGATCGTTTACCATTTTCAAACGTATAGGTCAAGCGGCCTATAAGTTAGCTCTTCCAGAGCACTCATGACATCCTGTTTTTCACGTTAGCCGTTTACAAAAACAGCCAGGACAAAATGATAATTTCATTGACATAGGGGTGTTAGTTAACCTTATCAAACAGCCAAGCATCCCTTATGAGCCCGAAAATATTTTGGATTCTCATGAGCTTTGCACCAGACATCATGTCAGACGACAGGTGCTGGTAAAATGGCTAGATAGACGTGAAGAAGGTTCTACATGGGAGAATGTCTCCGCACTTAAAAACGATTCTCCAAGGGGGGGGGGGGGGTAATGTAAGGGCATGGGTCCTATACGGGCAAGTCCATCGGCACGACCGGACACTATGTACGCTAGGGGGAGGTTATAAGACAGAACGGTTGGGTGGAGACTAGCACACGCATTACCACCACCCTTTCATGACAACGGAGGTGAATATGTTTCTCAAGAGTTTGCAAGTTACTAAGCTGATATGCGCATTTATCATGAACACACTATTTCATATTCACCTCAACTAAATGACATTGTTAAACAAACAAATTGCACTACTCTCAATGATGTAAGATGTATGCTGAGTCATTCTGGGTTATCTCATGTTTTGTGGACTAAATCTAGTTTGACAACAATATTTATTCACAATCATCTTCCTACTACTGCTCCTTCTAAGTAAGATACCCATCATAGCATGGACATGTGACTTCCTTTTGTATCTCATTTTTAAACCTTTGGATGTACTATTTATATTCATGTTACCAAAGAAACATGAACAAAGCTTGAGGCTCTTGGTATTAAAGTTATTTTTATTGGATATTCTGACACTTCCAAAGGCTACAAGTTTTATGACCCTTCCTCCAACAAAGTAATCGTGAATCGTGATTCTACTTATAACAAACACCTTATGGGAGGCTCATGGTCCATGGAGGATACTAATGATACTAAATTGCTGCTTCAAGCTTTTCCATTTTTTTCAAATAATGAAACTCTTCCTATAGAGAAGCTTCTGTCTTCACAGTTATCAATTCTAAGTGCTACTAATGATGATATTGATATTTTTTAATTTTGAACATGGTTCATGTCATGTTTATGATGACGATATTGTTGATAATGTTTTCTCTTCTTCTAAATATTTCGTTACTTACAATGAAGCTCTCTCTTCTCCACAAAAGGATCAATGGCAAGAGGCTATGGAATCAAAGTACAATCCTCTTATCTCTAAATGTACATGGTGTGAGGGACATGCGACGGACCACCAGTTGTACCATCTCCAAATGGATACATTGTGATCTCGGACATCCCTCCCGCTTGAGACCAACACCAAGACAGGACTCCTCCTTCCCTTTGATGCCAATTGAAGGGGGAGATAACATTCACTTTCTCTCATATGGATCCCTTAGCCCCGTAGCACCTTTGCTTACCGGTACAACATTCCAATCGAAGTCATCAGGCTAAATTCAAACTCAATCTTCTAGGGTCAACTGGTGGGAGCTCTCTAGTTCACCCTTGGTTCAAGGTCACTGACACTCTTTTCTTGGTTGTGGCTGAGCACAGTTGTCAAAGCATTCCCCTAAGATGAGTGTATTTAATAGCTACACCAAGCCCTCATTCCCAAGTTTGATTCTCGCTTTGTCGATCAGAATCCCTTATCCCGTTTTTGACTTAACTAAATAGACAACATAAAATTGGGTTCAACTTTTCAGCAAACAAACTAACCCTCTAAAATCCACCCCCCACCAAACCTTTTTGTGAATTCACCTTTCCAAGGTAGTACTATGATTTTAGAAAACAGTATTCCAAAACATGTCAAACCAAGAATACATTTCAAGCATTTGAAAGCAGCATGCAAACTGCTGCATACCCTTACAAGTGTACATTTATCAGGCCGTTCCCACGTTCTTCCTTTTTAGAATATTTTACTTTCTTTTTTTCGTACTATTAAAGTTATCTAGATACCTCTCAAACAATCACATATACTTCTCTAGGATTATCCCTATCCTTGTCCCAAGACTTGGGTATCTTGTCTCCTCCCCCAGGTAAGGAGGTGGTGCCTTGACACAATTTCAAACTCTTATTTTCCTTTATCTTGTGTGAAAAAATCTTACAAAAAATAATATATTCTAGATTCTTTTTAAATCGATAATCCAAGAAGCAAAGCAAAAGTCCGACTAATGAGGACAATTGGTTGCAGAATAGCCCATTTAGGTTCCTAGTCTTTCCAAGGTTCCTTTTTACCAAACAATTAGAAGATTTCCTTAACTAAATCACATCCTCCTCCCTTATCCTGATCCCTTCATGGATCCATTTTCCTTACTCCTTTTCCTGTCAGCATCAGGCCTACCCAAACTAGGCCGATTTCTAGACGCATTCGCGGGTCCCTGTCACTCGACCGGGACACACTCTCATTCAATCCCATTTCTAGGGCAATGAATGAACTCGAGCTCAAAACATAGACCAACGGTTATTAGCCCTAGCCAAAAAGGACCATCCCACATTGCATCCCACAGGAAAACATCTGCGCCGGCCTTTTTCCAAACATGTAAGACAAAGTTCACACTTCAATTTCTTTTATGTTATGCTAGGGCTATCCACCACTATTACATTTTCTCCTATCAAATACTCTTTGTCACATCTCAAAGCTATGACTACTCCCCATAAGTCTCTTTTTACCTGTGGATAGTTGCATTGACAAGCACTTAGGACTTTTGATCCAAATCTCACCACTTATCAGTTACCAACTTCATCATCTTGGCGAATTTCCCATCCAATTCATGTGGGCTAGTATCCACTGTCACAATCACATGTCTTCCACGCTCATAGTTTACTTTCCTCAAAGTTGGTGACATAAGCAAAAACTTACTTAATTTTTCATGGCATGTCTGTGTATTTATTCCCATTGAATTTTTTGGTTCTTTCTCAAGAGTTGATACAGAAGGCTCTGCTACATGTACATAATGCGGAATCCAAATAACCTAAAACACGTGTGCACCCAGAAACCTTCAAACCTTTGTCACATTTACATATTTATCTTTCATTATTTGAGTTACATCAATCTTTGCAGGACAAGGCCTTCTACCATACGGCCCACACATATGTCCTACAATAAGAACTTCATTCACACCAAACACAGACTTTTGGCCAGACAAGGTAAGGTTCACCTCGGCCAACCTTGAAAATATATTATCACAATCAATGATATGGTTTTTCACATACTTTTGGCACCCCCTCAAGTCCAGAGCCATGTCTATATCACTTACATCGCATCCTTTGATTGGCACATCATCAAGGAAAGGCATTATAGTTTGAGGTATGAAGTCACATAGGACTTTGTTCATACCACTCATCATATGTGCAACTAAATTAGTTGCTCGCTAAGGTAAGGTGCACATCCTTACTAAACCCAAAGGTGTGCTCATGGTAGTCATGTCCGTGCATTCCTTTGCTAGTTGAAACTAATCATACCCTGAGTACAAATCCTCCATAGAATATATTTCCCTTCCTGCAAATGCCTCTGAAAACTCATTTACTATTGGCCATGTACCCACATTTGTAATTATAACCTTGTTTTAACAGATTTCATATCCTTGATAAAGTATAAAGAACCATTTTTCTTTGGAGCTGTGAACCACCTGTTTGAATATGGAGCACAAGAAGGCTCCAAAATACCCATCTTGATCTTTTCATCAAGGAGTTCTGGCAAATTAGCGTTTGGAACTAGAATAGGCCTCAAGTTCCAAGGTACATGAGGGATAGTGAAGATCACCATAGGAGCAACAATGAATGGATCAACAAACCCTATCTCATGCGGCTCAAATGCAAAATCCTTCCATGTTTGGCAAGCATTTTTTTAAAGCATACTCTTTCAACCTCTATCAAAATATCTTTGCAACCAATATTTAACTCCTTCAGAATCCTGTGTAAATTTATGTCCAATCCTGCTTTTGGGTGACGAAGACTAGGCTAGCTTGCTCCATCTTATCCATGCAGTCCTTTGGTAGAGGTAATGCCACTGGTTTCACTTTCTTTGCCACAGACTTATACTTGATCTCCACTTGTACATCAACACCTTGAGCATTTTTAAAATCCTCAATGACTTTATACATTTCTATTGAGCAAACTTTCACAACCTCTTCCCATATGCAAATTGCAATCCACTAAAGACTCCAAGTCTTGTATAGTATCCACAAACAAACACTCATCAAACACACCTGCAATGCATTCATCAACTTCTATCAAACCATTGGTCATCAAAACCTTTTGTACACTATTTACATGTTGTCATTCACCCCGCTTTAAATCCTCACACTTTGTAAAAGCAATATATCCATAGTTTGTTAATCCTACAAAACCTGTAGAAAATGTTTCCTTTGCATATACATCATGCAAGAACTTTTCTCTTCTTGTACCACTGCAATCCCGCTCTACAATGGTAGATGGACAAAACCCCTCATATCCTTGTAGTCCTTTAATTCTTTGTTTGTCTTTGGCAAGGGTTGCTCTCTAAGACTTTGACGGTTACTTTCATGGTCCACACAAACAGTAAGGAATTGAACAGCATGCTTACCATCCTTGCTTCTTATCCTAGCATAAGCTAACTCGTTGTCCATCACCTTGGTTTCCATGCGAGTAGCAGTGATGTATGGCTTCCCAAGTATAAGAGGGTATGTAGACATCTCATGTACAAAGAAATTATGGTCATCTTTCACATCCCCTATAGACACCTTTACACCTAGACAAGCTCCGTACAACTCCCCTGATGAGTTGTTTACTGCACGAATCATCCATACATGATTTATCTCAATTGGCCATTTTCATTTTTGATAAAGACTCTTTGACATGAGGATAATTTATGACCCATGATCTATCAACACAATGTATGGCTCTTCTAAGTCTCCCACTTTTACGAGGGTCTTAGTAGTTGCTCTTGCCTAGTGACTCTTCAAAGTAGTAACTCTTGTGAGTGGTCTCGAATTTATCTTCATCATCCAAGAAGGGAACATGCATCCAACAACAATTTCTTCACCTTGTCCTCCATAGACCTGTACACCTTGTGAATTTAAAGTCTCTCCTTCACCCTGTACATGGATAGATTCAGTAAGAGGCTGTCACTTTCTTTTATAATATCAATTATTTATTCATGGAACTATCATTTTGCTATATCAAGGACCTCACCCAAGGTAAATTCCACCTTACTGTTCAAAATCCTCTCTTCTAAAACCTTTTTGAGATCCTTTGTTGCCTCTATATTGGATTGGACTTTGTAGGTTGGACCCTTTGCTTTGGATTTTGTTACTTCCTTCTTCTTCTCTTTAGAGGCTTCTTTCATAGACACTTTGGGAATAGGCATTTGTTGCGGGGAAGCTGATCTAGGAGGCATTGTGTCATCTCTTCCTCCACTCCTTGTCACCCGTTTTGAAGGCCCTTCATTCCCATTCTCACACCTATGTTTCTCTTTGACAACAACCTTATTGGCTTGACATTTGGTAGTGTATGCATGCACTGACAAAGAGTCCACAGGGTCATTCCAACGTGTGTCTAGCCGAATGCAATCTCTAGATTCATGTAAAAACTCTTTAATCATCTTATCCTTCATAGCGGATTCTATCACCAATGGCCATAATTCTCTAATCCCATTAGATGCTTCTTCTCTAACCTTGACTCCTCTCTACTAAATAGGCTCCACCTTCAACCCATAGGTAGCTACCTCAAACATTGAGATGGCATGGTTAGTAGCCTTGCCCTCAACTAGCTTCTTCATCTCACTTTTGCCAAAGTTTATCCCGAAGATCTTACCTATTTCACTTAAGTGAATTTTGCCATCTTTGAAGAAAACAAGCTCCTTTGTCAAAGCATATCTAAAACTTTCACAATCCCTCCTTGCATGGTCAGTACTATCACACCATATTTACAAAACCTTCTCTGCTTTGAGGTCATTGCCTTGTAGGTTGACCTGATGGTTGCCCCTTCTCTTCTAGCTTTAACTTTAGCTCTTGCATTCCTTTAACAATGTCATCGAGGATGGATTTGTCACTCTTTGGAACCACAATCACATGCTTTATGAGACTCTCAAGAATACTTGGGACTTGAGTAGGGTTGACTATCATCTTGTCTCTTCGTCATTGTTGCTTAGCTAGCAGCAAAATGGCATCTTCGACCTCATTCCAATCGGTCTTTAGACCTTGTTCAACATATTTGTCCTCAAGTAGTAACTCTAGCTTCTCTTGAATCTCTTTACCTCTACTGCCTGCAAAAATAGATATGTCTTCTCTAATTTTAGGGTAGCCTTTTCAGTCCTTGAAAGTTGATCATACCAGCGTTCAAATTCCCTTAGCAGTTTGGTAGGCAAAAGTGTCTCTTTTGGCTGAACTACCCACGCTAAAAAAAGTCCTCTTTGTCACCCTTTCAGAGTCTTCCATGAAATACTCTTCTTTTAAGGCTAATTTTAATGCTTCCTACGTTGCCCCATGCTCCTTTATAATTCCCCTTACATGCTCTATGATCTTGGGAACCACAACTAGTTCAAAACTTTGCACCATCTCTGCTTCGGGCGCTCAAGGTAGCTCCATCTCCTTTACATACCCTCAAAGATACTTTTTTATATCTTTACCATTGAATTGGTCCAATTTCTTTACTACACATTGAAGAACTTTGGTTGATGAAAGCTCCCTCCTTTCAGCAGCTTGTTATCGTTGCATAATCACCGCAAAGGCTTGAAACATTTGCATTGTGATGACTGGACCAAACCAAACCCCTTGTTGCTCTTGTTGCTCCATAGATTTAAAGCTTTGATTTTAAACTTTCAATGAAGTTTTTGAACCCTCACCCTAGCCTACTTTGCGTTGGGTTCATCAAAAATGTGTCAAGAAGTGCGAAGTGCGGCTAGGAAAGCATTGGGCCTCTGAGTGTGAGGATTTGTAGCAAAATCAAGCAAGGCAAAGATTATTTGATACTAAAAACACACTAAAAAATAACAAAGCTCCAGCCATGAAAGCTCTACTTTGAAAAAGAACCAAGATTAAGCCAGAACTCTTTTGTGTGTGTAAAGATTAGGTGTTATCTCGCTCCAAATTGCATAGATGCACTACTCTTTTTGACCTGTTAAAAACCCTAAATTGACGCTTTGATTCTTTGTTGTGACCATTTCATAGAATCTTCATAACTTCATTGGAGAAGCCCAAGCAGTTATTTGAGGAGGGGAAACCCTAATTGGAGGCCTCACAACCTGGAAAATGTAGTGGAAGCAGCACGGGACTACGTACACTAGCACCCTGGATTGTAATGGCTGTATCTCCGTGCTTATATGCTCAAATGAGTTCATTCTTGGCTCTAAAACATCCCTCTTAACTTGAATTGGTGTGGCATTTTGAGCCATTTTTGTCTATTTTTTATCATTTTTAGTCTTTTTTAACCCGAAAATGCCTCTTTTTGTCTGTAAAATGTCAAAACAAACTGGGAAAAATCCCTTAATTGTGGAAAAATCCAGAGGGCTCATATTTTATGTTGAACCTTATTTTTCCACTTGGTAATCACTTTGGACACATCTTTTACACTTGTGTACAAAACCTCCTATTTTTTACCAAGATCGGCCGCATTGAACTTTCTAGGCAAAATGAGCGTGCCACTTCGAAACACTTGAAATTTTTAAATTCCTAAATCAAATTAGGCATGCTTTAATGTGTTAAAATATACAACGGTGCCAGGTCCTTGGCCTTGCCTACACACGACAAAGTATGTACACGCTTGCAACTATGGCAATCATTTTCGCATATATCACACTATGTACATTGTAGCATTTGGTCCTACACATAAAAAACTTTAAGAGTGAGGTAGATATTTTTATTTTTCCATTATGCACGTGCCATGGCATGACAGTGTGAACTGGGGGCAAACTATGCAATCTGAGTATAACTCGATTGTGAACAATGACACATGGGACTTGGCTGAATTTCTAGAAGGCAAGCACGCCTTACCTTGAAAATGGGTTTACAAGAAGAAGTTTACATCTGATGATCCTAAGCCCAAGTACAAGGCTAGATTAGTTGCTAAGGGATTCAAGCAGCAAAAGGGACTTGATTTTGACAAAACCTTCTTGCCAGTTGTTGTCAAGATGACTACATTGCATACAGTGCTTGGTCTAGTATATATAGAGAACATGGAGCTTGTCCACATGGATGTGAAGACATCTGTTCTTCATGGGGATATAGAATAGGATGTTTACATGAAGCAACCTAAAGTTTTTGAGAAGCCTAGCATCGAGGAGCTTGTATGCAAACTCAAGAAAGGACTTCATAGCTTAAAGCATGGTTCTAGGCAGTGGTATTATTAATTTGATGCTTTTATGCGGTCCCAAGGTCATAGAAGGAGCCTAGAGGATCACTGCTTGTATACAAAGAAACTCAATGATGGTTCTTTGGTTATTCTCATTTTATATGTAGATGAAATGCTCATTGCGAGAAATTCCAGTAAGGAAATTGCCAAAATGAAGCAAATGTTGAGTAAAAACTTTGCTATGAAAGGTTTGGGCAAAGCAAATCATTTTCTTGGTATGCGTATCAACAGAGACAAGAAAAGAGGTATTCTTGAGTTATCTCATGAACCCTATATCCACAAAGTGTTGTAGCGTTACAATATGCAGGGGGGGAGGTAGTGAGTGCCCCACTATAGTCATATTTGAAACTTAGCAAGGAATATTCTCCCAATTCAGATGCTGAGAGAGCAAAAACGGCAAATGTTCCATACTCCTCAGCTCTAGGTAGTCTTATGTATGCTATGGTAGCGGCTTTGAGGCTAGACATTGCATTTGCAGTGGGAGTGATTAGTCAATATATGGCTAATCCTATCAAGTAGCATTAGATATTAGTGAAAACTATCCTTAGAT
Organism: Adiantum capillus-veneris; assembly: GCF_014529385.1. NCBI lineage: Eukaryota > Viridiplantae > Streptophyta > Polypodiopsida > Polypodiales > Pteridaceae > Adiantum > Adiantum capillus-veneris. The sequence continues at coordinate 81,425,728 of NC_140951.1, forward strand.
ACATGAAGGGTATAGCAAGCAGGTGTTTATGCTTTGGAAATAGGGATGCATCTATTTTTGGTTACACATATGCAAAATTGCGGGTTGACATTGCCGCATGGAAAAAAATAGATAATAAAGCCATGTCCAACATTATGCTATGTATAGGTGATACCCAAATTCAAATAGTGCATCGGTTTCCCATTGCTAATGCAATATGGGAGCGTTTAAAAATTCTATATGCTCACATGCACATTGCTTCATAAGTTACTGTCCATCACAATTTATTAAATTGCTTGCTTATTAAAGACGGTCGCATTCCCACCTTTTGGATGAGTGGAAACATCTACTTGATGAGGCTACCACATCAGGCCTTCTTTTTAGTGATTCACAAAATTCTATGATGTTACTAAGTGCTCTACCATCCACTTGGATCTCATTTGTCACTACTCAAAGTAGTATGGTTGGTCTCACATTACCAATTCTTATTGGCCGGATACTCCAAGAGGATATTATGCAAAACAATGCAGCTTCACTTGGCTCTAGTACCTCTACACCAGTAGTCATATTCTCCAAAAGCACTAGATATTCTTCACCATCCTTTCATAGAGAACCCTCATCATGCTCTTTTAGACTTCCAAGTCCCTCTACTTCATGAAGTTCAACACCTACTTCCTGCTCACGTGATCAATATAACTTGCACATACTATTATAAACAAGGTCACTATTGTGAAGATTTTTGAAAATGTGTTTTTGACAAGCCAAAAGTAGGAGAGCATCAATCCAACCTTGCATAAGCTGCAGGGGAAGATAATAATAGTGAGACTAATGGACTAATTTTTTATTTGGTTCTCCAAAAACTAAGCTTCTACATTGCTTCTCAATAGGTACAAAAAGATTGGATAAAAGGTAATGATTAAAAGGTGCAGTAGTTGCACAAAGGAATCACAAACAATCCAAAACAAAGGCTTACAAAAGAATCACAATTGATCTAAAACAAAGGCGTACCAAAAGAATAAGATCAAGCTATATGAGTTTTGCTAAAGTTAAATATTTTTGTTAATATTTCCCTTCAAAGGAGCGGGGAAATGTTGTAATTATACTGTATTAAAAGTGGTGCACCAAAACGGTGTCATCCCAACTCACACACAAATGTGTGAGATTGAACAAATTAATGCGTCGTCTCTCTCTCTCTCTCTCTCTCTCTCTCTCTCTCTCTCTCTCAACCTTCTCTCTCACTGTGTGCTATCATAATTTGGAGCCTGTGGATGATAAAAACATATTACATTACTACGTCCCTATGGAAGGTTATATTTTTAGTTTTCCCTTCCAATGACCAAATATCACAAATTACAAGTAGATTATTGTAGCTTAGCAATGTGTGTGGCAAAGAATATAAGAACTAGGATGTGCTTCATGATCTAGAGTTTTTATACATTAAGATGATGTTTAGGTGAGTGTTTCATTCTACACTGGTCTTTCTAAATCATGGTCTTAAATGTGACACAATCTGCATTCAATGTTAAAACAAAGGGATAAGGCTTGTTGTTCAAACTTCAGCTCCATTGGCTTTGGCTACAGGATGGCTAAGCTTTAAACGTTTTCACCATGAGACCATGACTACTGAGGACTTATAATTCTACCCTAGGGCACACACATTTCAGAAAACTTACGATTCCCTAATTGTGAACTCTCTCTCTCTCTCTCTCTCTCTTTCTTTTTTTTTGGGGGGGGGGGGGGGGGGGGGGGGGAGTTGGCTTTTGAGAGATTTTCTTTGTGCATGCTCTCGCCCTAAGTAAACCTAGAAGTGACTCAAAAAATCCTTTATGGACAAAGAACCACCAAAGTGAAGAAGCATCTACAACATCTAGCACCGCATCATCACCACCTACAAGGATTTTCATACTTCTAGAATGTTCCAATGGAGCTAGCATCCATTACTTAGCTCTACACTATAAGAGGCTATTCATATTAGCGACGCTCACACAGCGACGCTCAAAAAAAAAAATCCCGGCGTCGCTATGAGCGTCGCAAATTTACAAGTAAATTTGCGACACTCATAGAGACGCTCATAGCGACACCGGCTGGGTTAAAAAAATAACAGAGAGCGCCCAAAAACTCAGATCTCAGATCTGAGTTTTTCGACGCCCTTAAGCAAGAGCAGGTAACGCTCTCCCTCTCTCTCTCTCTCTCTCTCTTTCTCTCTCTTTCTTCTCCACACACACACACACACACACACGAGGAGAGGAAGGAGAGCCAGGTATGCTCCTTCCCTCTCCTCACTCTCATGTTCCCTTCCCCTCTTTCTCTCTCCCTCTCTCTCTCTCTCTCTCTCTCTCTCACACACACACACACACACACATAGTGTTTTTGAGAGAGAGGAGAGAAAGAGAGAGAGAGAGAGAGAGAGAAAGAGTACAAATATAAACAAAAACGCACACACACATACATAAACAAAGAATGCACACACACATTGAGAGAGGAAAAGAGAGAGAGAGCATGCATAAACAAAAAACGCACACATTGAGAGAGGAAAAGAGAGAGAGAACAAGCATAAACAAAAAACGCACACATTGAGAGAGGAAAAGAGAGAGAAAACATGCATAAACAAAAAAACGCACACACATTGAGAGAGAAAGAGAGAGAAACTAATTTAACATCGTAGGAAACTAAATAAAATTAAAAGACCTAAAGATCTAGCCGACGAGGAGTTGAACTCAAGACCTATTATTCAAGAGGAAAAAGGCATAACCAATCTATCATACTTGGCATGGGTGATAGAAAGGTTATACCATTTATCTCTTTTTATTGGCACACACATCCACACACGCGCACACACACACAAGAAGAAGAGAGTTATAACGTTGTAGGAAACTATCCTAAAAGACGTTAAAGATTAGGTTAGATGTAGACTTACGTTAAATTAGATTTAGGTTTATTTAAGTTAAATTAGATTAGATTTAGGTTTATTTTTAATTAGATTTACGTTTATTTACGCTAGATTTCGATTTACGTTATATTAGATTAGATTTAGGTCTCCATAGACTGCGATGCCTGCATGGAGCGGGTGAAGAAAGCCTTCAATGGAATATAGGGTATTGTTGCCTTCACTCATGGTGGGCTCCATCGATCCAAAAGTACTGGTGAAATTTCTTCAGAAGATAGGGAAGAAGGTGGATCTTCAGGGCGGCAAGAGTCACTACATCCCCGACACAATGACCATCTAGACAACCTCTAGTCATTCAACAGCAACTTCAAAGTTAGTAACAAGAGCAAGAACGGTCTAAAGGGCCAATTGCTGTCGTCAGATGTGGATGGAGATGAGGCAGCGTCACCGCCGGAAGTTAACTCTCACATCTTTATTGATGAGAATGCCAACTCTTGCCGAGTTATGTGAAAAATTATGTGTTAAATCAGTTTTAAGGTTCTTATAATCCCTATTAGTTTAGTTCTTTGTTTTTAATATAACATAATTTACGTTAGATTTAGATTTATGTTATATTAGATTAGACTTAGGTTTATTTAGGTTTACCCACACACACACACACACAAGAAGAAGAGAGTTTTAACGTCGTAGGAAACTATCCCAAAAGACGTTAAAGATTAGGTTAGATGTAGACTTACGTTAAATTAGATTTAGGTTTATTTTTAGTTAGATTTACGTTTATTTAGATTTACGCTTATTTACGTTAGATCGAGTCCACGCAAGAATTACTTACGGTTTAGGATTTAGAGTTAGACGAACAGTGAAAAGATCTACTGTGAAAAGATGTTAAGATGCTGTGAAGTGCTACAGCTAGAGAAGAGGCAAAGGGGTTTTGTCCACTACATGCAGTATCATGTAGACGTGGGTCTGTAGATTTCTTGTACCCACAAATATAGGTATTGACCAATAAAGACGAGATTATAACCCGGTGGTTCTGATCTCCGTGCACCTCTAGACCGAGGTGTGCGGGGATTGGACATGACTAGAGAATGTGAGGTAAAGAGAGAGAGAGAGAGAGAGAGAGAGAGAGAGAGAGAGAGAGAGAGAGAGAGACATAAGACGAAGAATGCCAATAGAATATTAAATTTATTATCCAGGTTATAAGATTTTTATCCTCATTATGAGTAGTGACGAGGATGTGGGACCGTCCAACCGAAACACCTATCTCTCAACGAGGGTCTTATGTCCTTGTAATCAATGCAAGCATGCTGTGCGACGGACAAGACGTGTTTCTTTGCAGCACGTTCGCGAATTTGGCGAGTTCGATCCATCTATTATAGATCGATGCTGGCCAACAAGCAGCAATCTTGCAACCCAATAGACGTGTTCGCAGGCGCTTTGGTCAAGCAGCATATGTGAGGCCACAAGATGTAGCCTCTGACAGCTCGGGGGATGATCATGTAGAGCACATTCCCAACGAGGCAATGTTTGAGCCCGAGATTGATGAAATAATCGAGACGATCATGGATTCAGAAAGGCTTATCTATGATGATATGAAAAGTGAAGCCGATACGCCATTGTATAATGGAGCACGTATGTCTAGATTGAAAGCACTCCTGGTTCTTTTCAACATGCAGGCAAAGTTTGGATGGAGTGACACTAGCGTCACAGCGCTTTTCAGGTGATCTATTACAATTAGTATACTTTAATAAAACTCTAAATGTATAATGATCTGATAGATTTTTACACGACTGTATCGTATTTTTATGTTGTGTAGATTGCTTAAAGAGCACATACTACCAGCTGACAATGTGATGCTAGATTCCCGAGATGAAGCAAGATAGATTTTGCGAAACTTGGGGATGGATTACAATTCTATCCACGCTTGTCCTAATGACTGCATTCTTTTCAGAGGGGAATACATAGACATGGAGAAGTGTCCGAAATGTGATTCCGAAAGATATCGAGTAGATCTCCACGGGACAAAAATTCCACAAAAGGTTTTGCAACATTTTCCTCTGCTTCCTCGCATCAAGCATTTCTTCGAATGTACGTCCATGGCCGCCCTAGCATCATGGCATGAGGAGAATAAATCTTCGGATGGTGTGCTACGAATTCCTGCAGATTGCGCAGCCTGGAAACATATAGACAGAACATGGTCGGATTTTTCCAGGGAAGCTCGAAATTTGCGCTTAGGCCTGGCTATGGATGGCGTAAATCCATTTGGTCAAAGATCAACATCTTACAGTGTATGGCCCGTTGTCATCGTCAACTACAACATTCCCCCGTGGTTGACTACGAAGAAGGGGCACCTATGGCTAAGCTTGATTGTGCCAGGGCGATATAAAGTGGGGAATATGGATGTGTATCTTCGTCCAATATTGGAAGAGCTACAACAATTGTGGATTGGCATAGAGGTGGTGGATATGAGCCGACACACAGGACGATGGAATGCTTTGATCAGAGGCATTCTAATGTGGACCATGCATGACTATCCTGGGATAACAGAATGCTCAGGTGATCTATTGACACTCCTCACTCAGACACTGTAAATCTTGTTTTTTCCCATAGTTGATCTATTGTCATGTGTATACATGCAGGGCTTCAAACAAGCGGATACAGAGCATGTGTCACATGTGGACCTAGACTGAATGCACGTAGGGCGCCCTCACTGAAGAAGCAAATCTACGAAGGTCATCAAGCGTATCTTCCAGAGAATCATGTGTTACGCGACGTCTTTTTGGGAAGAGAGCCACCAAGGATGTCTGCACAAGCATGGTTAGAGCAGAAGGAGATGTGCGATGACGGATTGCCTCCAGGGATGAAGAGACTATCTCTATGGTACGAGTTACCATATTGGCCCCGACTCATGATTAATCACTTGCTCGATCCAATGCACATATTCAAGAATGTGGGTAATCTACTATGGGACCATCTGACCGGCAAGAAAGATACTTTGGGAGCCAGAGTTGACCTTAGAAATGTGGATCGTATGGAGCAATATTGGCCGCAAACAGCGTCTAATGGATCGATAAAACTCCCTAAAGCACCATGGATTTTCACAGGAGCCCAAGAACGCAAAGTAAAAGAGACCATTCGATCTTTGTGGACCCCCACTGACGTAATGCACTCGTTCCGAACGTGTTTTACTAAAGAAGGAAAGCTTACCGGTTTGAAGTCACACGATTGGCATAAAATGTGTCAGGTACGTTCATAGTGGACTTTAATATCATTGCATAAAATGTGGACTTTAATATCATTGCTGCACATACTTTACAGTTTATTTTACCGGTTGCCATTGAGGGATGTTTGTCTCTCGACATCCGTAACACAATCTACAAACTTGCAAAGCTGGTACAATGGATCTCACAAAAGGAGATCAACGTAGACTCCATACCATTCGCCAAACTAAATGTTGCGGAGCTTGTGTGCATGTTTGAAAAACATTTTCCTACTACCATGCTAACCATTCAGGTGCATCTTCTTGTTCACATAGTTGATGAGGTGGAAATAGCTGGCACAGTTCATTCTAGATGGATGTTCTTCTTAGAACGTTTCATGAAAATGCTTAAGGGATATGTGCGTCAAAAGGCACGTCCGGAGGGTAGCATGGCAGAAGGTTGGTTGGTATCAAAGTCCCTAGTGTACATTGGAGAGTGGCTAGACGGATTTGATAAAGCCCGGGACACGCTATGGTGAACCATAGATGATGAGCGCATATCTGGGATTGTCATGTGCAATCTCGGTGTTGAGAAGAAGATGACGGAAGATCTAGAGGCTAAAATCAACCGATTTTGCATGCTTCACAATCCAGTGATGCAAAAGTGGATTTCACAATATGAGGATGCAAAGCAAGAGCGACAAAGGGAACGAATCGAGTGGAGACGAGGAAGACGACCACCGATGCACTATCCAAAGGTTCTGGAGAGCCTACCAACCTTCATGAGCTTAAGATGGTTGCACAACCAATTGAAAAGCGCACAACAATGCGGTGACGAAGTGACTGAGGAAGAGTGGGAGTACTCTCGGGGTTGCGCGACCAAGGTAAGTTTGCAATGTACGACTAGCTAGTGACTTTATTTCTAAACGTTTGAACGGCCACTCATAATCTTTGTTCGTTGTAGTATAAGTCATACACAGCAGCATGGTGTAAAGGTCGACATTTTAGGGTGGAAAGAATCGACAAAAAGAGTTTTACTCAAGATTGTGGAATCATGGCAAAATTTGAACAGTCTAGTCGACGACGTTCCTCTGATGCAGATCCTGTGGTGGCGGAACTCACTTACTTTGGCACGCTACAAGAGATTTTGAGGATCGATTACAGAGGATTTTTGTCGACTTGTTCAACGTGCAATGGTTCAAGATAATCATGGAGGGTCGCAACGCTACTGTGCGTAGAGGAGAGTCTGGTTTTTTTGAGGTGGATTCTACTAAGAAATGGACTGACCTAAGAGACACTTTCGTACTACCCGAGCATTGTGAACAAGTAAGTATGTAAATAGTTAACATCCCCCTTTTACAAGTTATGTGCTTGAAAGCTCTCATGTAAGTTATGTGGCTCTGGCAGGTAATATTTCATCCTACAAAGTCTACATCAAACTGGTGGTACGTCATAGAGGTAGCCCCTCGTAGTGCAAGGACGTATGAAGGCTACCATGTGCCAATCACAACGGCATCAATGGAGGAGATCAGAGAAGATGCTCAATCAGAAGCCGCTGCGATGGTGCCAGACAAGCATCAAGATGCTACTACTCTATATGGGGTGCATGCAGAGGAGCTACAAAATGAAACAGAGGATATGTGTTTAAACGGAGAGCTCTATATAGATATAGGAAGTTATGCTGAGTTATGCGAGGATGAGAGAGAGATCTCTTAAAGCCACAAATATTGTATTTGAACAATTTTGCTCCGTGTTGTAAAAGCTCTGGCTCTCTAAGTACCTTCCATGGTGTATAACGCTCTTTTCTACTCGCGCTCACATCTTTTGATTGAAAATTCTGAGTTTTCGACTTGCCTCTTCTATCACTCAATTCATTGCGTCATTGTATTTATATGTGTCATTACGTCATTGTATTTAATGGTCTTTGCGTCATTGTCTACTCTATTCATTCAATATTAAGTTTAAATATTCGTGTGTTTAATGCAGGTATGGATGATGAGGAGTTTCTTTCTTCCTTGTCACCGCAGCAGAGACAGTGGTATGTGGAGCGTCATCACTCTGGCGCATCATCGCGCGTTCCTACTCCATCCGCACCTCCCTCTCTTTCGGAGCATTCGGCGGATTCCGAAGCTTCGGCGTCGACGAGACGAGCTTCACACTCGTCTAGACACCGGCGCTCTAGTGGTGGCGGTGGCGGTTGTTGTGGGAATTCCGCCACCGATGCCTCCACACCGCCTCGTGTTCGACAAGGCTCTTTACCCTCCCCTTCTTTGCCCGCCCCCACACCAGCCACAACATCGCCATCTACGCCAGGTTTTGCACGGCTGACTGTTCCCAGCAGCTACACACCTCTACCTACTCCGCCAGGAGCCACCCCACTCGACACTTCTCGCTTCGGGGCCCAGACGTCGGTGGAGACACCTGATGTCCGTACCCCCATCGACACGCCGCAAGAGACCCCTGCCGGGACACCCAGGTTCACGCGTCACCAGCCAGAGGGCTTGTCTTACTCTGTCGACTTCAGCGGCGGCATCATCATGGATGATGACGGCAAGAAGGTGATCTCGCGCATGCGTGGTCTTTGCTCTCAGCTGTTTAGACACTGCATACTAAACAAATGGAGTGAAGTACCAACTGATTTAAAAAACAGACTCATCAGCATACTTCATGCTGAGTTTCCCGTTCCAACACGGGATCAGCGCTTCATTGAAGACCTGATGAAGATTCGAATGCGCGAATACTGCAAACACAAGCATTCCGAAGTGCAAAAAGCAATCAAGCATGGGTGGAACAGGCCAGATTGGCTGGCCAAAGAAGATTGGAAGAATGCGAAGAAATCAGCGCGCAAGAATCTCGACAAGTGGAAGCAACAAAAGGATGCAGCCAGAGCGCTAGTAGAGGCAGGGAGCTCGCACCACTTGGGGAGCGGTGGATGGGCATCATTTGAGGCCGATTTTGTAAGTGTTTTCGCATTGCTCTTTATGTTCGATAGTTTAGGGTTTATGAGTTTTTTAATTCTAACATAATGAATTCTTTGTATGTTTTGACAGTGGTCGATGACAGGACGTGATCCCACACCGTACGAGCGCGAGTACGCAGGCAGGAAGGGCTTAACGCCCTGATGGACATTCTCAGTTCTCGCGGCGGCATGGTTAGTATTAGGGTTTACTCTTTTCTATTTTTTGTATTGTTTTATAAATGTTGTTATATGTTTATACTTACTGAAAGCTGTCTTATTGTCTTTTTTTGCAGAATCTGACAGATACGCCACTTGGACGCGATGAGACGTCTGACTAGACGACGTCAGTTTAGAGCATTAGTTTAGGGTTTCTCATAGCTTATGTATCATGAGACGGATTTTATACGTCTTTTTGAACCATGTATATTATTACATTTGTCACCGCAGTTCATTTTGCCAATCAATTCTTTATGCCTATGATGTTGTACAATTGTCATTATTACATTTGTCAATCAATTCATTTTGCCTATGATGTGTACAATTGTCAATTTTACGTTTGTCAATTTTGCAAACAATGCGTCTTGTGGGTGACTATTTTGGGTCTATTATCTACCCTTGCACTTTTTTAAAAAGTGAATCAAGTACAATATGGTTGATGGGTGGCAGGGCATTCAATGCCCTGTCACCAAAAAAAAATTCTCTCGGGCGTCGTTATAACCGTCGCTATTTATGGCTCTGTAGCGTCGCCATGAGCGTCGCTATAGACTTCTGTGTAAACGTCGCTATGACCGTCGCTATGACCGTCTCTATATAGCGACGCCTATAGAGACGCTCTCGTAGCGACGCTATTAGCGACGGTTTTAGCGACGCCGGGGGTTATAAAAACCCAGTGTATTTCCGTCGCTAACAACGTCACAAGAGCACACAACCTCTTGTAGTGCTATTTGATCAAAGGCTATATACAACATGGTTTATGAACAAATTGGGAGCTTACTTGGACAACCCTTGCTTCCCTCAACATCCAAAAGCATATAAATCAAGTGCAAGTTCAAGTCAAGCCTACATATACAGACAACATTGAATGAAGTAGTCCTTGGTGAAGATTGGATGGGTTTCCACCAAAGTTACAAAAGCACCAATGGTGCAACTACTACCCTTTTCCAAAGGTAGTACAAAAATATTACATGTATCCTTAATAAAAGAAGCAAATCCAAGTCAATTTTGACTCCTTCCAAACCACTAACTGAAGTGCTCCCTTCACCAAACATCACCAAAACCACATATAAAGAAAAGGTTAAAGTTAAAGGGGAAATTCTCAATGTAACAATGAAGTTCCCTATGCATTGATCTCATAATGATCATGGACATGTGCATTTGATGGTTGGATAACACCTCACACAAATATCCTCGCTTCTATTTATAGATTCTAGAGCACATTCTATATACACCTTTTTAAAGGCCTTTCTGTCAGGTGTAGTGGAATTGAAATGGTGACACGATCTAGACTTTACACTTCCACAAATTCTTACTTCTTTCCTTCTGTTAATGATTGCTACTTAACATGAGTGATGGTTCATTTTATTTCTCTGAAGAGAGGGAATGAGAGACGGGGGTACATAGAGTTTGTAAGAAAATGCTTTTGGACATTCTCAAACCCTTTCCAAGTAGACTTTGAGATTCTTCCGTTGTTGTGCATCTCCGCTCCCATGCTAAGAATATGCCAAGAAGATGCACATTAAGCTTATTGGAAGCCTACTTGATTAATGTTCAGTGATGAGGGCTTGTTAACAAGCCAAGTTTAATTATAAATGTATGCCAGATGCGGCTTAAAAGGGCCAACTGATGCCTTAATGATTCTGAAAAGGGCTATGCTTAAAGTAAGCATAGATGGGATATGATGGTCTAGAATTGTAGTGCTTGAAGTGCTCTACCGGCCTATCTTTACAGCTCATCGATTGGAGCTACAGTGAAGAAATAACGACACTTTGAAGATTGAGTCGATTGCAGATCCAAACTGGACTGGGCAACTGCAGCAGCTGAGGGGACAGAAATGAAATGAATGCATGGGCCTAAAGTACTCGCTTTGTGGAGCGCATCGGTCTTTTCAAATCGGTGATCGGAAGTACGGTTGCCAAGTTATTGGCCGTTAAAGATTCACCGGGGGCCAGTTCCGTACCAATATGGTCGGCTCGTATGGAGTGCCATCTGGGAAATTTTGAGCTTCAATCAGGGAATACCGCAAATCGATATGCTTTGGAAGTTAAATATGATCAATATGGTGCCGTATGGAAGCACATAAGAAATGACATCTCTTGTAATGCATGAGTGCAGGGAGTGCCCAACAAGGATGTGGTAAGAAGCTTCAGGCTATTTTCAGCGAGAACGAAGGCGCACGGCAGGAGAAAAACAGTCGTAGTGGCCACGGACCTGCAAAAACGAGAGCGTTGATGAAGCAAAAATGATTAAGCAGAGGGAGGCAATCCAGTTTGGCACCAACTGCGACTCGTTTGGCGAAGCTTGACAATCCGACCAGCCACGTCATCACTTAAGGTCACGCGCTACATCAGTCACGGCGCCGTGACTAATGGGCTGAGGATATTAATAGAAGGGCAGTGAGGAAAGTAATAGGAGGAGATTTGAGAAGGGCATGAAGGCATGAAGAAGAAGAGGAATAGGCACGCAAGAGAAGCTCTCTCGGCCTTCTGGTAAACTGGAGGAGACTCGCTCTCAACTAAGCAAGGAGAGAAGAAAAACCTCTCTCTATTGTATTTGGGAGATACAAGGGTATCAAGCAGGGGATTTTTCCAGATACTTATGTCCTAATCAGCTTATAAAGACTCTAATGGCGAGCATAAGTGGAAATTTTACAATCTTGGTCTAATTCGAGAGCATTAAACTCTCCTAACTCCATTAGTGCCGTTAACGGCAAACATTTGTAATCGAATTCCACCTCGGCTAATCACTAGCAGCTTAAATCATTTCAGTTGTCAAGTTTTAAGTATTTAAAGTGTTGACAGAGTCTTTTGCCTTGTGCCGTGTGTCTTGTCTCTCTTATTTCCCCCAGCAAGCAGTCTGGTGCTGACCCAGCAAAAGCAGCCCGGTACACAATGCATGGATTCTCCTTATGGTTTGTTTTCACAAGCATAACCTTTGTTTTAGATTAATTCACAATTACACCACTATACAAGCAAAAGGTCTTGAGGACAACCATAAGCTTTGTGCATCTCCTAAAGTGTGTGCTAGAAGCACTAGATTATCCACTTACAACAAAGGCATGATTACCGCATTGCAAATAGTGACCTGTTTAATGCCTTCTTCTTGCATAAAGTCAAGTACCATTTGCTCCAATTGATCTATGCATAGACCAAAGAGAGTTGGTGTGACAACATATATCCTTGTTTAACCCCAATAGTGCTTCCAAAAAAATTTGAAATTCCTCTTCCCATGAGCAATTGACGAATCACTTCCTCATAGATTCAAGAAACCGCAAGCATAAATTCACTTGGAACTTGGAGTTCTTCCATCCTTCTCCACAAATTGTTATGTGGAATTATATCAAATGATTTCTTAAATTCCAGAAAGAAACAATACAATTGCTTTTCTTTCAACTCACGTTCCTCCATGAGAACACAAAGAGTGACAAGTTGATCAATGGTGCTATAGCATTGACAAAAACCCGCTTGTCCTTTTGCACCTTGCCATTCTCTTCAACCCAATCACTCAATTTTATCTTCATTATGCATCCAAACAACTTTTCCATAAGAGACCCAATCATTATAGTATGGTACTTATTTACATTCTTTGCATCCCTTCCTTTATGCAAAGGCTTGATCCAATTAGTACTCCAGTCATAAGGCATACCATGTTGAAGTGCAAGGTTGAACATATCACACATCCACTCATGTCTAAAATTTTCTGTCCATTCAATCATTTTAGGCTTTATAACTTGAAGATCTCCCGCTTTGCAAGTGGCCAACTTTTCAAGCACATTACATACATACTCAATAGTAAAAAAAGAGGGCATACATGGGAGTGGACCATAAAATGGCATTTTTCCAGTATTTGGTTACTCATATAGCTGCCTACAACGCATGTACATATCCACAAGACTCAAGTTACCAAAATTTTCAACCCGCTTGCCACTCAAGCTTCTCCAAAATCTTCCATATGCAAGTTTTTTTTTCTTGGACTTGAAAAAATTGTTATGTTACTTCCCATCTTCTTCTCTTCTTTTGAATCAATGCCTTCTATGGATGCAAATGACCTTGATAGTTTTCTTTGTTCAAAGTTGCATCAAGCTTTATCAAGGACTTTTGATCATCTTGACCTTCCTCATTAAACCACCTTTTGTGTGATCTATCTTTGTTGATACCATGGACATGCTTTATGGAAAACCATTCTTCAACAAAAGAACAAATAAGATTCCCATTTAATTTCCAATGGTGAGTCATATTGAAGCTTTTTCATCCATAATTTTGCTGGACCATTTCAATGTACATAGATGCCCATTTGGAATCCATTCATAGTGATAACTTCTTTTCCCTTTTGCTGAGACTATTATGCTTAGTTGCTTCCCCACATGCAAGGTCAATGCATAAGGTTCGATGATCTAATTCTAGGATCCATTGGTCAAGCGTAAAACTCTTTATGCTATATATGATGGCTTTGAATAGTAGCATATAGTCAGTCACACTATCCCCATTATGTTTTCTACATGTCAATCCATTTGTTCCACTCCACAAAGATAAAACACAGGCAATGAGCATAATCGTGCTATTACACATGTGTAAAAGTAACTTTCCATAGGAATCTGGTTCTTCTCATCCATTAAATACGATTGAACTTCCTCCAACTCCTTGAAATGTATGGATCAGATTGTTGAGTATCATGTTGTAATGTTTTTGTAAAAGCATTCATATCCCCAAATACAATAAAGTCACCTTTGCCTTTAAAATAAGGAATGTCCTCTTCTAAATTTAAAAAAATGGCTAATCTCTATCCATGCAAGCATAAAAGGGGGAATCATGATGAGGAATGTAACAACCAGCTACTACAAAAATAGGTGCTCTTTTTGGTGTCATAATTTTCATCCATACATAATGTTTATGCTTGTCATCTTTCATAATTGATACAAAATCTTCCATTCCTTTCTTAATTATATACGCAACCCCCCCTTGCCCTCTTTGTTGCTTGAGATTCTTTGACCACATCAATGAGTGTACATTGTAATCCTTCAATCCATTAATCTTTTATGTATCATGCTCCCAAGTTTCATCAAGAAGTACAACATTGGTTGGCTTTGCTTGTTAGTTCATCAATGCCAACCCTCACATTCCATGGGTATCCATTGCAATTCCAAAAGCATACTTTCAATCATAACTTAGCCTCATCATTATCGCACATTTCTATTTGCTCAAGGGACTTGGCTCCTCCTTGGTCACAATTTCTTCATGAGAGATCTCCTTGTTTTTTTTATTCCTCTCCTCATATGCCTCACGATGCATATTTTGTTGCTTAATAGTTCCATCTTCACATACAAAACATTTTGTATCCATAAAATAGATCCAACTATTATCAAGGATAATCTTTTTGGCATGGTGCATACAATTGGCCATTCTCCCTAACAAGGAGCTCCTTGCTTACCCACTCTATGTGCTTCATACACCATAGCTCCTGACATCCCAAAGTGGGTTTTGAAGAAATCTTCAATAGCAATGGCAAGAAGGAGGTGTCTCTAATTTCTCTTCGAAAATTCTAGGAATAACCATGTTCTTGGAACGTTGCTCTCATTCCTTCAACTCCTCTACATCTCCATTCTCAAATTTGCATCTCAAGTGTTCTCTTAAGATTCTCATTCTCAACCACAAGAACCCTTAGTGTGCCATTCTCCATTGCAAGTGCTCGTAAGTCTTCGCCTTGTTTGTTTATGGTTTCTTGCAATGATACCAAGAGAAAGAAGAGGAGAATGACACTCAATGGGGTCCCAACCAACCCTTTCAAGGGCCCCCAAACCATTTTCAATGTGCTATTCTCTTTTGATTGCGTAAATGGAATGTACATATATGCAATACCTCAAGCACAAACTCTACTAACTTGAATGGGGAATGTCACCTTGGTACCTCTTCAAGATAAAGCACCACTATGAGAGGGAAAATCTAGAACTGCCACTATTGTCGTGGTTTAACAAAGAAAACTAGAAAGAGAAAAAAATTTGTGAGTGGTAATAGAAGCAAGAATGCACACAAAAATGGTTTATTGGTAATATGCGTGGTAATCGGTGCGGCAATATATATGTGACTATTATCGCATCTATTACAGTGCACATTACCACATATAGTATCATTACTGCCACGGCTTTTCAAAAATAAAGATGCTCATTTGGGCCACCCAATTTGAGTATCTTTATTTTTGACCTGCATGAGACACATGAAATATCAATTATATTTTGAAAAGTGTAAAAGAAAAAATCAAACTTTAAAATTACAACCCATACCTTACCTTTATAAATTGAGGCAAAAAAGAACAAAACTTTAAAAAAATTACAAATGAAGTCAAATTTTCAATTGAGTTTTATATACAAAATATGAGGGTTTTTTGTGCCACATTTGTACTCGTAGAAGAGGAGTACATAAAAATATATATCTATCTTATTCCTCTTTATTATCCTCCTTGTCCTTGTCCTCAATTGCATACATTGGATCTCTTTTACTCTACACCACTCAAAAATAAATTAGATAAATCAATAACCCAAATTAACTATTAATACAATATTCATTGTTTACACTTATCGCTTGTAGAGTTTTGATCACTGAGTCAAATTGCTCACGAGAGATATGATGGTTTTCCAACAACATTGCCAAGTATCAAACTCTGTGTCTCTCTCAACATGACCATCTCTCTAGTAGGACTGCTCAGGGTGATGTTTTCCTAAGTTTACAATAACCTAGAAAGTTTCATAAGCTAAAACACCTTCTTATCCAAACTTGCACAATAAAAAATAACTTACATACTTATTTTTCCAAGCCGCTTTGTCTCCTGAACTATAGTGCGTGGGAGTTTGCATGACTGAGCTTTGTGCTATTGACTATGGGATGAGCCCGTTGCATATTTCTCGCTCTTTTCTTGCATTGGCCACTCCCACTCTGCATCTACCATTTTGCCACCATGATAGCTCATATCTAGATTTGCAACCTTGTTGGCCGCTACACATTATACACTTGATTACTTGTTTTTAAAAAATGTTTTCATATACCCCACTAATCACTATGCCAAGAAACACTGATTGGGGACATTCAAAAATAGAGCATGCAACACTTCCTCGATGTAGTGTGCATGACTGGGCACTTGGTCTTTGAATTATATATAACAATTATTATACGTTGAGTGTATAAAAATCTGCAAGATGGCACCAAGATGCTCTGCCCTGTGCATTCCCAAAGTCAACCTCCCCACCATACTTTACCCTGTAGGAGCATCCATGCGTGGTTGGCACGCACGTGTTAGTGTCCTCATTGTCTACTGGTAGAGTAGTATGCTCCAAAACAAGTGAGATCGTCCCTTCTCCACCACCAAAACAAGCATCCCAATAGGAGCCCCCATTACTCTGCCTATCATGACGCTTGCTACCCTGGAGATGAGCGCCATTGTGCACTGCTATAAGACACTTGTCGAGAAACTATGGACTACCAACAAGGCTCAAGAAAAGGAGGAGTCAAATGGAAAGTTGTGGAGCCCTATGATGCAAGGGGGTGGGTCCCTACGATGGAAGGAGTGTTGGTCAATAAGAAGGTATGATAGAATTTGGTGCCGTCCTTGCAAGGATATAGACGTATGGAGTCCCTCCCTGACTCCCTCATGGTGTAGTCTGTTGTGAAAGACCATAGGCCGCAAGGTGATGTGGAGTGTAGTGGCCAAACACTTCTTGCGTCAAATGCGGGTACTCCTCACATAAAGGTATTCCACGCTGCAGATCCGGATCTACCACTAGTTGAGGAATCTTTGTAGATGCACGGGAATTTCTAAATGCCGTAATAGATCCATGTCTGCAAATAAGTAAATATTACTACGCTCACCGCTCACAAAAAACTAGCTATGTAGATAAACCTAAATCCATTGTTTAGATGTACCGCTTCAAGGCTCGGGTCCACTGGAGGTGATGTCCACCCTGGATGGACGCCCACCTGGGATGTGAACCATCCAAAGGAAGAGTGCGATGAATGCTTGCCACAAAATGGTCTCTCATCTGACATCTATAAGAGATTCATTGGAAGTATTAGGACTTAGAAGATTTTTACTCTCCCTATACCTAATCTACATACCTCTACATGTCTACACCCAATCCTCTCTCTCAACGTCTCTCTTTCTCTCTCACACCACCTAATTTTTTCCTAATTTCTGCACCTTAACATCCCTATCTACACCTTAACATTAAATAATCTATACTTTTCCACCTTAACATACACCTAATCTACACATAGTTCACAAACAGACATTATACACACAAGCTCTATCATACAAACACACACACATATATATATACATACACACTCCTATAGATAGTATATACACACACATATATATACATACACACTCATATAGATAGTATATACAAGCATACTTATTGCCTACATACATGTATATACAGGCATACACACTTGCATAAATACATACATACACAATCACTCATATAAATACATATCTACATGCATACACATATACTATTAGACCTAAGTAGGAGCTAGTAGTGCCAATAGTCTAGTGGCACCTCTTTAGATATCATCACAATCTTAATTGTGGTAAAAGCAAGGGTACATTGTGGTAATCCATACATGAGTGGAATGAAGAACGCAATGCCATGATTAAAAAGGGACTATACCCAAGAGGAAGCATTCGACCATCAAATGCTATGCTCCTTTGATTACTGCCTATATACCTGCATATACGCACACACATACACATGTATACATAACTACATATATATACATGCAAACACACACACACACACACATGCATATACACCCCCCCTCTCCTTCTCTCTCTCTTTTCCTCTCCATCACTCTAATTATCTCCCTCTTTCTATATATGCCTCTATCTTCCCCTCCATATATATACATGCATATCCCCCCTCCCTCCCCCATACATCTCTACTTTTCCACCTTACATACACCTAATCTACACATATTTTACATAGAGATGTATATTAGATGTATACACACAAGCTCTATCATACAAACACACACACACATATATACATACATACATACACACTCACATAGATAATATATACACGCATATGTAGTGCCTATATACATGTATATACAAACATACACACTTGCATAAATACACACATACACAATCACTCACATAGATACATATCTACATGCATACATATATACTATTAGACCTAAGTAGGAGCTAGTAGTGCCAATAGTCTAGTGGCATCTCTTTAGATATCATCACAATCTTAATTGTGATAAAATCAAGGGTATATTGTGGTAATATACCCTAAGAGGAAGCATTCGACCATCAAATGCTATGCTTCTTTGCTTAGTGCCTATATAGCTGCATATATGCACACATATACACATGTATACATAACTACATATATATACACATGCATACACACACATATGCATATATATACACACACGCATATGCATATACACCCCCCCTTTCTCTCTCTCTTTTCCTCTCCATCACTCTAATTATCTCTCTCTTTATATCTCCCTCTTTCTATCTCTGCCTCTATCTTCCCCCCCATATATATACATGCATATCTCTCTCTCTCTCTCTCTCTCTCTCTCTCTCTCTCTCTCTCTCTCTCTCTCTCTCTCTCTCTCTCTCTCTCTCTCTCTCTCTCTCTCTCTCTACCATTTTCTCAATATTTACAAACCCATTTACTAATTTTTCTTTTTTTTTTTTTAAATGATGATTTTTGTAGACATTCATTTAGTCATCACTTATGGTCATTTTTTCATTTAGTTATTTTCTTTTTCACTAAGCTTACTTATTTTCACTCATTCACTTAATTAAAACTCAAACCTACTATAATCAAACAATCTCTCTCTCTCTCTCTCTCTCTCTCTCTCTCTCTCTCTCTCTCTCTCTCTCTCTCTCTCTCTCTCTCTCTCTCTTTCCATTGTAGTGTAATAACATCTGTCAAAATGCTTGTACAAACCATTCATACAAGAGAGTTCCAAAACTAAAAAACCTAATCTGATGGACCCATCAAGACATGCAAGTCTTGCGAACAGGCTCACAAATTTCCAATACCAATCCTCTTAGGATTCTAGACACTCCTATCTAGGGATAGGTGGAAAATAGCTCTAGAAGTTGATTGTTACCATATATATGTGGTAGTGATGTGTGTGAACACACTAGGACCGCCGGGGCATTTTTTCCCTCTTTAGGAGGTTTTTTCCCCCGAGCATTGTATATACGCCCATCACTCTAGGGCTATATATCTTTCCATTTCACACTAAGTAACACACTCTCTATTGTGTGCCTTGAGCTTCCTTTGTCTTCTCCAAGCTGTGTGCATTTCTCTGCAACCTTAATTCCAACAATTGGTATCAGAGCAGGTTATGTCCTCCTGGGCTTAGTCTTCAATTGCTCCAGCGCACGCCTGCTCACTTTCTCCGCGATTACAGTGAGGTTTGGCGAGCGTTCCCAAGTCGAAAAATATTTCTAATTCGGGCTCATTTTGGCCTCCGTTTTCATTACAGGCACGTCTACACATGCAATTTTGTCATTTTGTGCAGAATTTTTGTCAGTGCCGATTTCTTTATAACATGTGTCTTACAGTCTTCTATGGTTTGTGCTATATAGCACGTGTTGTTCCCACTTCGTTTCTCCTATTTTGGGCAGTTTTCACATCAGGTGCAGTATTTACCATGGCTGACAACAACACAGATGTCTTCAAGATATTTGTTGCTAAGGACAGGTTGGATAGGGACAATTACCCTATGTGAGCTTATATGATGCAACACGTTCTTGTGTCAAAGGGCATCTGGAATATTATGCAGGGCATTGATGTACGTCCTGGTTATGAGGATGTAGGCGATGTTGAGGATGTTGCAGGTCTTGCTGCAAGGATTGCTACTATTAGAGTTGTTTTTCCTACGGCAGAACAAGCTCATTGGGATGTAAAGGATGCGCAATCTCATGCATTGATTGAGTTTTCGGTGAAGCGCACCATTGTTCCCCACATCCGTTCAGCAAAATCTACAAAACAAGCTTGGGATATTCTAGCAGGTCTTTATGCAAGCCGTAACGAGGCTAAAATTGCTTTGCTACGGAAAGAGCTGGAGTCAAAGATTATGCATGAAGAAGATGATATGGATACTTTCCTTGCTAGTGTCAAGGATATCAATGAGCAACTTATTTCTGTTGGTGGTGAAGTCATTTCAGACAGTTCCCTTGTGCATATTGTTCTTGATGCCTTACCAAATTCTTACCAGACTTTTGCTAGTACTTGGAGACTTATGACCCAAGGAAATCCTGAAGTTGTCAATTTTGATGCATTATGCACATTGCTGTTGCAAGAGTCACTTTCCAAAAAAAACAGGACAAGACAGTGTGCAGTTGAACACGCTTTTATTGCTTCTCAAAGAAAGGGTGGTAACATCAATGAAGCCACTTCTTATGGTTCTGCTGCGAGTGGAAAAACTTATATTCCTAAAGCTTCTGCTAGCAGCAATTCTTCTGGAAATTCTGGTGATAAGGGCAAAAATAAAATGCGTTGCCGTTATTGTAAAGCTAATGATCACTTGATCAAGTCATGTCCTAAGCTGAAAGCCAAAGAGGCTAAGAAGAAAGAGGGTGGTTCCACTACAAATGCTCGTTCCAATACAAATGCATCCATTGTTGAGTCTTCTGTGAAAGGAGACTATGTTGCTGATGTTGATGCAGAATGGGATTTTAGCGCAGAGTGCACTTACAATCCTGCTGTCCATGATGCATGCTTGTCAGTTGCTGCAGATTCACATGTGTGGTATTTCGACAGTGGTGCTACAAAGCACATTACCTCACATCATGAATTGTTCACCTCTCTCGAGTCTGTCTCTCATGGGAATTCAGTCACTTGTGCCAACAATGCCTCTTACTCGGTTCAGGGAGTTGAAAAGATTGTTCTTACTGCTGCAAATGGCAGTTCCTTTGTATGACAAGTGTATAAGCTCACTTTGTATGACAAGTGTGGAAAAAATTTTGCAAATGTTTTTGCAAATTCAAGGGCTATATTAGATGCAAAACATTGGCATGCACGTTTTGGTCATCTGAATTTTTACAGTTTGCTGCGTTTGCAGAAATCTGATATGGTTGCTTCTTTGCCGCCTCTTGAAGCACCTGTCAAACATGTTTGTGAAGGTTGTATTTTGGGTACGATGCAGCGTTCTAAGTTTCCAAAGGATGGTTCAGCTCGGGCCACATGCAGGTTGCAGCTTGTGCATATGATGTTTGTGGGCCCATGCAAACTCCATTCTTGGGAAATTACCTTTACTTTGTGACTTTCATTGATGATTACTCCAGGCATGCATGGGTATTTTTTCTTAAAGCAAAGTCCGAATTTTTTACGTGATTCAAACAATTTTTGGGTATGGCTGAAAATGTCTCGAAATGTACTATGGGCACCCTCTGTTCCGATCGAGGGGGGGAGTATATGTCTCATGAATTCAATGCATTTTTGGCTAGTCGTGGGATAAAACACCGATGTACAATGCCTTATACACCTCAGCAAAATGGTGTTGCTGAGAGGAAAAACAGGTCACTTACGGAAATGGCACGATGTATGGTGAAAAGTCAAGCTTTGCCGCATTCGTTTTGGCTTGAGGCCATCATGTGTGCCACTTATGTACTAAACAGGTGTCCTACAAAAGCTTTGCAATCTATTAATCCATATGAAGCATGGCATGATAGAAAGCCTTCATTGAGCACACGCATGTTTTTGGTTGTTTGGCATATGCTTTGGTGCCACAAACACAGCGCAGAAAATTGGATGATAAGGCTGTCAAATGTATTTTTCTTGGTTATAGTGTTGAAAGCAAAGGTTACAAGTTGAATCATCTGCAAAAAAAAAAAAAAACATATTTTGGATTCACAGGATATAGTGTTTGTGGGAGATTCTGTTCAGCCCTTGCTGTCATGTACTAGAGACAGTAATGTAAGCTCACAAAACATTTACGACACTTTGTTGCCTCTTTTCGGTGGTGGAAATATGAATGTAAGTTCCAATGAGGCAAATGTACAGCCTATGGGGGTTTCTGAAAATGTTACAGATCAACCTATTACTGATGCAGATGTACATGATGTACTTGATGAGGAAAGGGCAGAAAATGAGCAGGCTAGAGGTATGCCAAAATGGCTGGTGCACAGTTTGCGTGACAGTAAATTGGATGCACCTTTGTCTACTCATTCAGGCTCTTGCCATGCATCTTATGCATCAGATTGTTATGCTTTGGCTGTGTCTAGCTTACATGATGTTGAGGAGCCTCTGTCTTTTGATAAAGCACAGAATTCAAAAAATTGGATGGCTACCATGCAATTAGAATATGATGCACTTATAGAAAATGACACATGGACTTTATGTGATTTGCCTCCTAGCAAAAAAGCCATTGGTACAAAGTGGGTTTACAAGTTGAAACGCAAGCCGGATGGTGAGATCGATCGCCATAATGCTTGACTTGTTGCAAAGGTTTATGCACAACAAAAAGGCATAGATTATGAAGGGGGGTTTTATTTTTGCGAGCTTTTAGTTTCGAGCTTTTACAATTGGAACTATTTTTTCGATCTTTTAAACCCAAATTTTACACCAATGATATCTTTAAATATCATTGTATAGTGGAAAAACTCAAAACCTTACATTACAATCCTTCAACTACCAAACACTTTTAAGATATATGGAAGCATGTATATACTTATGCAAAATGAAACTTTATAAAAAGCACCATTTGTATGTATTTTTGAGACTATACTTAAAACGTGGGCTCCCACATGGGATTTCTTTCACATAAACTCTTATTTCCATCACTTTAATGATTTTGTTATCTCACAAAAATCAACACACAAGCCAATGGTGTCAACATAATCTAACTACAAAAGAAAGCTCCAATCAAAGTCATCTCCACATCATGTGGCTGTCATGTACCAAACATGTGGCCATCATGTTCCAAACAAACACAAATGAAATATCCAAATGAAATGTGTGGAGCATACCAAAATGCCATGTCAATGTCATATGGCTGCCGTGTACATAAAAACATAAATCAAAACATGAAGATGTGTACTGTCAGAATAGAGTTTCCTCAACCAAATGTGCATCCGCAATCAACATTTCACAGGTCTACATGCAATATCGGTCAAACATCTTTCATAGAGCACATGATCTAGCTCTAGACACATGCAATGCCTCATATCTTTCACAGAAGCTCGGCCCAAACCACCACACCCCGCA
Organism: Adiantum capillus-veneris; assembly: GCF_014529385.1. Taxonomy (NCBI): domain Eukaryota; kingdom Viridiplantae; phylum Streptophyta; class Polypodiopsida; order Polypodiales; family Pteridaceae; genus Adiantum; species Adiantum capillus-veneris. Next base: position 81,449,201 of record NC_140951.1, read on the forward strand.
AACAAGTCCAAAACATAGTCATGAGGCTCTGTAAATGTTTCCAGCAACCACCTTACCATATAAAAAATAAATTAGAAACCGAATGCAAACACATATATACCATAAAATTCACTAGTATCATACTTTGGACTAGTCTTACCGAAAGAACAAAGAAGACCGCTCTGCCCCGCCTCTAAGAATAACACCATCAATTTCAATGGGGAAGACTACATCATCTATCATGTAGCTACAATCTGTTGGAAACAATCTCTCGGCAATTTTCTCCCCTGCCTCTCTATCATAGTGTGGCATAGGATGGCCAATACGATACCAAAGACACATGGTAAGATCAAGTATCTGCATGAATAAAAAACTCAAAGAATGAATGGCATAGCTACAATGTTTTTAGTTAGGAAATTAAACTATGAAACCAAGTTTGTTATCTCACCGCCTCTCTAGTAAGTGGATGTCGATATGCCTTCTTATTACACATGAGAGTCCATGTACGTAAGAGCACAAGTCCTACCCTAGTTGCATCTGCAATAAAATCTCCAATATGCTCGGCCATGCACATGGTGACTAAAAACCCCTCATCGGCCAAAAACTCACGAGCAACATCCATGCACCCTGTCACTAGACCCCTGGAAAATGTGTTCCACTTGGGAACACTCATTCCCTCTACAAAAGTGAATGATGACATGTAAGAATACAACCATAGTTAGTTGTAGGTACTAGTCCAAAGAAAAGTTACTTACCCAATGGGATTGGTCCTAGACCATCCACAAGAAAACTTGTAGGAAAATCTGCAAAGATAAGCCTAGCAACCTCACGACATGGCACTAGTCCAAAGAAAAGTTACTTACCCAATGGAATTGGTCCTAGACCATCCACAAGCAAACTTGTAGGAAAATTTGCAAAGATAAGCCTAGCAACCTCACGACATGGCACACCATCTTTGCTATATAGATTTGTATTTTGTGTCGCAAAAAATTTGTTGATGCTATAAGAAAACCAAACATGAATTATGTTCAAAATCATAGAACAATGCAAGAAGAAAATGCAAATAAGTAAGCACTATGAAAATCTACCTATCAAGGGAAAACTTATCAATTTGTGATATATCCACAAGCAAAACATCTACAATAGTTTGGTGATGGAACCCTGCAAGCATTATCCAAATTAGCTTTGAATTAGAAAACATGGAAGACAGATATACTAACAATTTTCTTAAACTTACCAACAGATCGTGTGATCGCCCTTCTCTCCCAAGCCTCTCGCCCAAGTGAAGACTCTGCAACAAACAAAGTAGTGTGCACCAATGAGGATGTAGTGAGCACATTAGAAGAGGGTGCCATATGGGGTATAGTGGTTCCCAAAGAGGACATGCCAGGCTTTGTAGATGGCACAATGGGAGGCATTGAAGAAGGAGTGGATTTCCTTGATGTACTTGGAGACTCCATTTTCCCTTTACGCTTCTTGAGTACATTGCTTGCTAGTGGAGTACCTTGAGAGCCACTCTCAATGGTGTTTTGAGTAACTCCTTAGGAAACGGGAGGGAGAGACTCTTCTTGTGTCTCTTGTAAGTACTCATCACTCTCATTTTGAAACCCTTTACTCGACAACCATATAGCACAATATCACATAAATTAGTACTAAATTAAGACATATAAATTCTCAAAATAAAAGAGCCACTAGTGTTAAGATACTTACTCTTACGTAATTCAAACTCTTGCTTTGGAATAACTCCTAGTGGATAATCCAACCACCAAGGACAAATCTTGGCTTCCCATGTTGTCAGATTCCTTTCAATCAAAGAGGGAGAAAACATTGTATTCTCATCACTTACATCAATCCACTCTCTAGTGAATTATGGGGCTTCATTCAATTTCTGCGCCTCAACGCATTGCATAACCCATCTACACAATTTTTAGAGCATCATCCACTTTGAAAAGCATATAAACGGAATGGTATAATAAATGTCATGTATCCAAAAAAAAAATGTCAGAGTCTCCTTTGTATGGAGAATACTTTTTCAAAATAAACCATAAACCCCATCGTGGGCTCCCACAAGGGATTTAAGCATTTTCAACATAGACATTATACACACGCGTATTGTCAAAAGAACCATCCACCCCATATCGGGCTTCCACAGGGAATTTAAGGATTTTTTGTAAACACAAAATGATATTTCATCATTCTCAAAATGACCCACTGTCACCAAACCATGGCAAAAAAATGAAATGCTCTTTTTTTGCAAAGAGTGCAAGTGAAAGATGCAAACCTGTAAATCACTCTCTTAGCCGACAACACAAGCTCCGGCATCTTCTCACTAGAGTCGAAAGACTTTACCGCATCCATTAGATAAATAAAAGCCTACATACATAGTAACAATCAAAAAGCACACTCAACTTGATCTTGTGTAAATTAAAACATTTCTATATTCTTTTAAAAACAATGGTCAAACGTCTACCTGCAAAATATGATTCTTCATGCTCATCTTGTAGAATAGGTCAAAAGAATTAGGAAGTTGTGGACCTTCTACTTGCATCCTTTCAATCATAAGTGTAGCCTCCCCATGCAAGTGAGCCCAATAAGTCTCCTTTTTCATGTAACTTCTAAAAAGCTTGTAATCACCAAAATGAAGATATTGTGGATCCTTAGACTTAGTGAGGCTCATGAGGTGCAAAATTATCTTCTTTCTACAAGCAATAAGAACAACATATCACTTAATCATATAGAAAAACAAAATGGAATGAATACAATTAAAAATGAGAAACTAATAGCTTCAATACCTCTTAGGAGTGATTTTAGAGCTTGTCAAACAATAGAGATTATCTCTAGTGATCTTTACCATTCCAGGTTCATCCCATTTAATGCTAAAAATCAACTTGAAGAACTCATCACCATTAAGAGGATTGGCGATTGACAAGTAATTGTAGCTCCTATCTTTCAATCGTTCCTCTTCTACCTTTGTGGCCTTGTCCAGTCTCTTCTTCTTCTCAACATCATTTAGTCCAAGTGCATCTAGCTTTGCTCTTTCTTTGGACATAAATGCAGTGAACTCATCCTAATACAAAACACTGTATTGAAACCATAATAAATTTTTACATTAATTACCCAACATGTAGAGTAGGTATCACCTTCCACACAAGTTGAGATATCAATCCACATGGAGTGTTGTACCATGGTGCAGCACCATGGTAATACCTTGCCTCCACAGTCATCTCCACCCTAGCCCATTCTCTCATATCAGGTGTCAATTTTTGAAGGATTGAATCTTTATTTTCTATGCCAAATCTTTGAAACATATAAACTTCATGAGTGATGTTTGGCATGACATGTGCCCTGGAAATGCTGCAGAAAAATTGAAAACAAAGAGTTGAACACAAGCATTGCTTGCAAAAAAATGAGAGTCAACATGCAATTAACAAAGTTACGTATTGGAAGTGTCAAGTGCAAGAAGCAACTCTGCTTCTTTTGCTCTGGACAACTCAAGGAATTGGCAATGAACACTAACATGGTATTGACCATTGTCCGAGTACTCTATCACACACAAAAAAATCATCATTTGTAAAAACAAAGCTTTACAAGAAAAGAGTGAAAAAGGTGAAAGATCTTACTATCTTTAATTCTCTTCCAATCTGTTTTTAGCCTATGGTTGCCATCCCATACCAAAAACTTTTTTCCTACCATTCTCTACCAAGTGATCTCTCGAACTCAGCATTTCTTTCCCTCCAAAGTGGTCCCCATTCCTCCAAATCCGCTACGGTCATGAGAATGATATCTCCTCTAGAATCCCCAACGGACACAAGGAAATGCCCCATAGTTTCTAAATACCCAGCAAAATCAAATGAGGAAATGAGCCATTCTACATCATCTCTAGCAAACCTAATAGCCTCATGCACCATGAGTCGACAAAGTGGAACCGGAGGAGGCAATGTCTTCTTCTTTACATAAAACTGACTTAGAACATCTTTCATCAAGCCAAGCGAAATTTGCTTGGCTAAGTGCTTGGAATGCTTATTCTCCTCATCCCCTTCAGGATCACTATCTTCTTCATTGTCATGATGATCTTCAATGTGAACATTGGTCTCTGCATAGAGATAACAAGTGACAAACATTCAATTGTCCAAAAACATATGCAATTAGGATAAGATAGTGTAAAGTATTTAATTTACAGAAATTTTGCCAGAGTCTCCTTTGTACGGAGACAACTTTAAAAAAAAAAAACCGCACACCCTATATAGGGCTCTCACATGAGATTTAAGGACCTTTTCTCCAACATAAACAAAAACAATACTTGATATTTTCTCTAGCAACTCTCAATGGTATGTATATAAAAAATGGTTCACCTTTTCTTACTCTCCCACATGGTTATTAATTACCAAACTTTCCAAACGAAAAAAAACGTCCATCAAATTTAACAATCTACCATTGAAAAATTTATAATATAAACTACGTATTGACATAAAATTATAGCATACACTCATCATTTACCTGTGATCTCTACGTCATCTTCGATGTTGTTGGAGTCTTCATCAACTTGAGCCTCATCATCAATAAAAATACACCTTTTGAGAATCCTGTTCTTTTTATTTGGTGGAGTGTCCAAATGTCGGACTCCTGATGATGCCTCATGATCGATAGCTCCCTTTGGTATACAACCGGACCTAAGCTTCATGCTCACTTGACGGTTGCTAAAAGGAGAGACTGGAGGTTTTCTTTTCGTGCTATCCCTCTTTGGTGCCATTATCTACACAACACATATAATATAGTTTTTAGTTTATATAAGACCACATAAAAAATGCAAAAAGAGGGGGAGGCAGAGCTTCCCCATCATCCGCGTGCGCGCGGATGATGGGGGAGCTCTGCCTCCTCTTTTTTTGTCAACAAAGATGATGGGGGGAAAATATTTCAAAAACCTTAATCAAAAGACTATTTACAGCAACACCATTGACAAAGCTTACCAAATCTACAAAAAAAGGGGGAGGTAGAACTCCCCAATCATCCCCGCGCGCGCGGATGATGGGGTTGCTATGTCTCCCCTTTTTTCTTTTGCGTTTTTGATGTATTAATTGAACAAATATATATCAAATAATTTAGGTTTTATTTCAATAACCTCAAGCAAAAGCATTTTCCCTACAATACCATTGACAGAGCTCACCAAATCGACTAAAAAGGGGGAGGCAGAGCTCCACCATCATCCGCGCGCGCGGATGATGGAGGAGCTTTGCCTCCCCCTTTTTTTGTAGATTTGGTGAGCTTTGTGCTATTTTCATTAATTTTGGGAGTTAATCCCAAAATTTAATGACATCTATCTGATAAATTGTATGCTTTAATCCAAAATTGCCAAAAAAAAAAGGGGGGGAGGGTAGAGCTCCCCCATCATCCGCGCGTGCTCCCGCATCATCCGCGCACGCGCGGATGATGGGGGAGCTCTGCCCTCCCCCCCTTTTTTTGGCAATTTTGGATTAAAGCATACAATTTATCAGATAGATTTGTTATGAACACCAAAATCGTTTTTAATCAGAAAACCAGTCATCGCAAGAAGATAGACCGCAGAGAACCGTTCAACGCAGAAAAAAAGGGGGGCGCAGAGCCCGCCTATCATCCGCGCGCGCCCCCCTTTTTTCCCGCGTTGAATGGTTCTCTACGGTCTATCTTCTGACGCTGCAACGACAATTGTGTGTGTGTGTGTGTGTGTGTGTGTGTGTGTGTGTGTGTGTGTGTGTGTGTGTGTGTGTGTGTGTGTGTGTGTGTGTGTGTGTGTGTGTGTGTGTGTGTGAGAGAGAGAGAGAGAGAGAGAGAGAAAGAGAGAGAAGAGGCACCAACATGATGCGCGCGCAATGGTACTGGACTGTGTTAGCTCGAGCAGGTAGACGATTGGTTCCCAAAGTAGTAATGCTTCAAACCTAAGCTTTGACATTCACTATTTTTTACCTCTTTCTAGTCTTAAGCAAAGCGGCCACAACTAGGTTTTTTTTTTTTCAAGTCCACGATTCTCGGCCATTTTCAGCGAGGCGTAACTCCCAAACGGTTCAGAATTTGCCCGGGGCCGACTCACATGAATTTGTTTGCCTTGTTGATCTCTTCGACAGTTGTGTGATACGAAAAAATCATATCCAGCTCAGTTTGGCTGAAAATTCACCTGCAAGTTGACAATTTCTACAAAAACAACACAAAACAGCATTTTCTCACTTTTTCCCTAATCTACGGGCTGAAACGAGCATCAAGATGAAGGAATCTGAAAAAACTTAAAGAAGCAATATTTTTCCTCGTACTGAGGACTACAATTCCTACATACAAAACTTTTCCAAATTTTGACCTTAGCATCCTCAAAACTAGCTCCCAATAGGTGTCCCGGGTCAAAATTTGAAACTTCACGGAAACGATTAGAATAAAGTCCTAAACTGTCGAAAATGGTGAAATGAACGATAAATATTATATAACATTACTATACTCTATATTATGTACAATATATGTATAATCACAATATATATATATATATATAAAATATATACTCTATATACTATATAGTCTATTTACTATATACTTTTTATTGTAAGTATAACATTATATACTATATAATCTATATATACTATATAACGTACTGTAGTGCTACTGGATTGGACTGGACTAGACTAGTATTGGACTGAACTTATCCTCGACTAGAGTGGACTAGTACTGGACTAAACTTATCCTGGATTGGGACTGGTACTGTACTGGATTATCCTGGACTGGACTGGTACTAGTACTCTAGTACTTATCTTGGACTGGACTTATCCTGTACTGGTACTAGTACTGGACTCTACTAGTACTAGTACTTGAGCTGGTACTGGTACTGTACTGGACTAGACTTGACTGATACTGGATTGGACTAGTACTAGATTGGACTGATATTGGTACTGAACTGAACTTGACTGGTACAGTACAGCTACTGGACTGGAGTAGATTGGTACTTGACTGGACTGGGAGTGGACTGGGACTGGGTGGACTAGTACTCGATTGGTCTAGTACTGGACTAGATTGGACTGGACTACTACTAGATTGGACTTCATTGGTGGACTAGACTGATATTGGACTGGACTGGACTTGACTGGTACTGGGTGGACTAGTACTAGATTGGACTTGACTGATACTGGACTAGACTACACTGGACTTGACTGGTCACCTGGACTTGACTGGTACTGGAGTCGACTGGTATTGTACTAGATTGGACTAGTACTGGACTAGACTAGACTGCTACTAGACTGGACTTGATTGGAATTGGACTGGACTGGTACTGTACTGCTACTGGACTGGACTGGCCCGGTACTGGTACTGGTATAATGTAATGTAACTATATATACTATATACTTAAATACCATATATTCTATATATACTATACTATGTCCATTTTAATTTTAAAGCGCTTACTTGGGAATATAAAAAATTATATTCTATACTATACTATAAATATATATATATATATATATATTATAAATAATTTTTAAAACATCGTATATTTTATAACTCCTATGTTCATTTTTTAATATGCGCGTATTTGGGGAGATTTTGAAAGCTCGATAGGTGAACAGATGGATTTGACAACGTGCTTATTCAAATGTATCTTAATGGCTATGACTGTGCATATCTTAAAGAGTGAATATTCCAAATCTATTTAGAACAGTTTTCAATGAATGAATTAAATTTAGATCAGTTTTCAATGAACGCAGCAATAACTTTTTGCAGCTGCATGCTTTTACACTTTCTTTGTACCTTATGCACATTCTCTTCCTTCTCTTTTCGTCATTTTTTTTACCTCAAGTATTATTCCTCCATGTCTGTCTCAAAGATGACAGCTACAACTACAGCAATGCTTTCATGGACGATTAATGGTGCTCATATGGATTATAGAGTCTCATTACGAAATGGAGAGCTTCTACTTAGTGAATATTTTCTTCAAAGCCTATTGCCTCCTTCTATTCAGTTTGAAGGCTTGCAAGCAGTCGTTCAGATAGGGAGCTCTGAGTCTAAGGTCAATGTGTTGCCTAGATGGGATCATAAAGATCAAAAGCATTACCTTCTTGACCATTCTCTGTCCTCAGCTTACCACATTCTTCATTCAGATGGCTATGTTTATGTGGCTGACAGTTGAGAAACAAATGAAGAAGTCGGTGATTCTTTTATGTTCGCTACACCATGTAACAAAAGCTTGACTCCATCACATTTAAATGTTGATATTGATGAAGGTACAGACACAGTTGTTTTGGAGATAGTGGAACTAACTAGGTCACCGGGACCCTTTCAAGAAACACAAGATGGGGTGGAGCATACAATGCAGGAGTATTCAAAGGATACATCCATCATTTCATGGATAAAAGACAAAGGTAAATCGTGCAGGTTGTCTAAACTTTTAGAGATTTGTGGAACTCCCAAAAAGGTTGACGAGCTCCCAAATTTTTATAATGGCAATGTTTGTTTCGAGCTTCCTCCAATTCACAACAATAAAAGGATGCTCGGTATGGAGCAGAAGTACGACGGTCACCTTTGGTCTCGCCCAGCATCGACCAACATGGCCATAGATTGCACTGTGCATTTGAGTTATTGTCTTGGAAGCCTTCAATGTTGCAGAGTGACATGCCCTTTTTACCTTGGTGAAAGGAAATACAATGACGCATTCTTTCATGGACATCTGGACAGACAAATTAGCATGGGCTATCCTGCTAGCGAAGGTAAATCTAAAATAACCTGCCACTATTGCGACAGAACGGTCACTTGTTCAAATGTTTGCAAGTGTATGATCTATTATGTGATGCCAAAGGAAACAACAATAACACGTTTGGTGATCCATCTGGGAGTGCATGACCACAATGTACAGCCAGGTACTAGAAGGGCAGCTCTTGAAAAAGTGCGCAATCTTGTTAAGACAGTTTTAAAGATTGAGAAGGGGGGTCCTAGAAAAGTACAGATGTTAGTTGCTCGTCAAATTCTATTTCAATCATTGACTAAAGAAGATGATTTAGAAGCCACTGATGTAGAGCTTAACCATTTTCTTGAGGAAATGATGCCCCTTGTTCAAAATAGGGGATTCAAAAGTATTTTGTCAAATGAGAAAGCTAAACAAGGTTAGGTTGTTGGTGATGGATACGACAATATACTATTGCTACAGAAACGATGTGTTTTTCCATTCTTTCATGGAAGTCATTTTCGAGGCCAAGGTGGACCTAATGACAAATGTTATGTCCACAAAAGGACCTACTTCTGGAGTTGAACTAGTCAATAGAATGAGGCGAGGAGGGACAGGATATTTGAGTAGTTATTGGGTGCACTTTGATCATACTCATCGAATTGAAGGATGGGCAACTATGTCCTGCTCGGTTTATGATCCTGGGTAAGTGAATTTATAAAAATATGTTAGATAGCATGTTTGATATAAGACACCTGTTATTACTTATTTGTTCTATGTGTACAGCATGCGAGCATTGCAAGTGATTGCAATATGTGAATGTAAATAAGAAGACAAAGAAACACAAATCTTGTTTTGGAGAAATTTAAACACACTTATGGAGAGGTGTGGGCATGAACCAGCAGACTTTGTTGGATTTATGTCTGATGAAGCTGGGGCTAATTGGCTGGCAATACGAGTTGTATACAATGGTGGACGGCATAATGTAATGGAGGGAAGGGAGCGCTCGTGTCTTTTCCATTGGGAGCAGAGTCTACACAAACATACAAAAAAACATGTCGCTACAGATAGACAAATGCATCACATTGAAATGTGTGAAGCATGGCGCTTAGCAAAGACTACAAATGATGCCTCTTGTATAGCTTCCACAATACGAGAATGGTGGGTGAAATATGTAATAGGGGATAATAAAAAGGCTTTAGAGAGATGGTTTAATTCGTGGGAGCAACGGATTGCCCATTGGGGAAGCGCTGAGACAATGGTATATCAATCATTTTTTTGGTTCTTATTAAATACTTGAAAACTGAGATTTACATTTATATGATTTTAATTGTTTTATATTTATAGGTCAGTAAGAGTCCATGGGAGAGAGCTCAAATTCCAAGTATAAACTTGTCAGAGAGCATCCATGCTAGTTGGCTGGCAGGTGAAGGTGGTAAACGTAAAATCTCACCTTATGATGCATGTGTCAGTGATGTTTTGAATGCATATATTCAATGTGCAAAAAGATTGGGATACACCACAGGCAGATACATCGGAACGGGCCCTTCCATAGAAGCAATGATGGCCAGTTCCAAATGCAAAGAATCTCCAAATCCAAATCATTTTACGAGTACATTAAAAGGATTGGTTGCTGGTAGTCCTTTGTATGAGGAGACTGTGATGGAAAGTGACAAAGAGACAGTACAACGGAAGAAGAAAACATGTGCAGTTGGTACAAGCTCACATAAACCTGGATATGTAATGGAAGCAAGACAACGAAAAACTAGAGGGAGACCACGGAGTATACATTTTGATAGAGAGGATAATGAAGAAGTATATGTTGTCACTGACAGTGAAGTAGGAGATAGCATTCCAGTGCAGCCTGGGCAGAATTCATCAAGGTGTATTCAAGAGGTCCAAGTTGCCCGTGAAGAGTGGGCTTTACGAAGGATGCCAGCCAATTGCATGAGGAAATGTTTTGGAATGGTAGGGAAGAAAAGTTGTGGTAACAAATTACAAAGCCGTAATGTGGGAATGGTTGCTCCTTGTTTTTGGTCTGAGAGAACTTTTAAAGACAAGACAATTGTACAGTGGATATGGTTCTGCAATTATTAAGTAGGCCACACACAAAAAGTACAGAGGCAAGTTAAATTCTCACATGTCGTTCCTACTTTCTGGCAAGTGGATATTGGAACCAATTTATCAAAGGAAGAGAGTGACAACTTGGTACAAAGTGGATTTCAATTTGCAGATTTTGCAACACCACTACGACGCATGAACAATACAAATGCTACTCTTACACAAGGAGGCTCCAATAGTAGCAGGAAGCGTAAGTGGAGACATGGTATTTCCAAAGAAGCGCAAAAGAGATTGGAGTCATCTGCAAGCATGGTTGTAACGTTCTTGGACGAGAAATTAGAAAGTGAACAACACATAGTTTTTTGAATATTGACAGAGAGTTGTTATGATGTACACATTAAGGTAGAACCTAGTTGCACCTGTCCCGATTTTCAGAAGAGAGAATCTACACATAAAGCGTTTTTGGCATGTAAGCACATGTACTATGTGTATGTGCATATTCTAGGGCTTCAACCAAAAGAGCACATGGTCATTCATCAGCCTACACTAACTCCCACAGACCTTGCATTTGTATTAGGGCAAACCCGCAAGATAAAGCCTGTGGTGTAGTGAGCCTAAATCTTAGAGATTGTCCTATAGAGATATGCATTGAAGTAGATTTATCTTTTGTATTAGATGTGGAGTAGCTTTTCTAGACATATGAGACTTTATTTTAATTCCTTTTAGTAAGAGAAGCATGCTTTGTGGTATCTATCTAGACAATTGTACAAGCTCAAAATTAGCGATTTTGGAATCTTGTAAATGTTTTTGGTGTGTATCGTTAAAAGAGACTTAAAATCTTAAGCCAATTTTTTGTGAGATTATAGATCTTTTTTGTCGTGTATAATATTCTAATGTCTTTGTTTTGGATTAATTTTTTGTGTCGTTAGAAAAGGCTCTAAATCTAAAATCAAAAAGCTCGCAAAATTGGGTTTGATTGCAAAAGCTCGAAATTGAAAGCTCGCAAATAAAACGCACTCATTATGAAGAGACTTTTTCTCCCACTTGTCGTATGACTACTGTGCATTTTCTATGTGCATTGGCAGCTCATTTTGGTTGGGATGTACATCAATTAGACATTGTTACTGCTTTCTTGAATGGTGACATATTTGAGGAAGTTTATGTAACACAGCCTCGCGGTTTTGTCATAAAAGGACAAGAGGACAAAGTGTGTAGATTTAAGAAGTCTTTGTATGGGTTGAAGCAATCTCCTCGTGCTTGGTATGAGAAAGCTGACACTCATTTGGTCAAACGAGGCTTTCGTAACAGTCCAACAAAAAGCACATTGCATGTAAAGCGTGAGGGTGATGTACTTCTCATTGTGGTTCTTTATGTTGATGATTTGCTGATCACTCGACCAAATGAAAGACATATTGCTGAATTTAAGGCTGATTTGAATGCTACTTTTAAGATGAAAGATTTGGGTCTATTGCATCATTACTTGGGAATACAATTTAAGTAGTGTGATGGTGGTATTGCCTTGTGTCAGAAAAGTTACATAGAGACATTTCTATGTAAGTTTGGACTTGAGGATTGCAAATCTATTGCCACTCCCATGGAAACATGTTTGAAATTGAGTCTACATGATGCTGGCGATCCTGCTGATGTCACTCTTTATCGAACTGATGTTGGCTACCTCATTTATGTATGCAACACGAGGCCGGATATTTAGTTTGCAGCCTCACAGGTCAGTAGATTTATGCATAGCCCAGGGTCTAAGCATTGGCAGGCTATCAAGAGGATTTTCCGCGACCTTAGTGGCACTTTACATCTTGGCTTGTTTTATCCCAAGGGGGGATCATTGTCGCCAGACCTACATGCTTTTTCGGACGCATATTGGGCTGGTTGTTTTGACACGCGAGTGTCTACAAGTGGTTTTTTTTTCATGCTTGGCAGTTCATGTATATCATGGTTGAGCAAGAAGCAACCTACTGTGGCCACTTCGAGTTGTGAGGCTGAGTACAGGGTAGTCTTCACAATTACGGTTGAGTGTGTATGGCTCAGACACCTTATGGCTGATTTGGGTGTTGGACAAGACACTGCCAACACTATCTACACTGACAGTCAGAGCGCATTGGTAGTTGCAAGGAACCTAGTTTTTCATGCTCGCACAAAGCACATTGAGGTGCATTACCACTATGTTAGGGAGAGGCTCTCAGCAGGAGAGATCAGCTTGGCTTATGTGACAACACAGGAAAACCTTGTAGATCTTTTCACAAAGGCATTGTCTCGTGAGAAGCTTGAAGCTTTCCGCAAAGCTTTGGGCTTACTCCCCTTTGTGGACTGATCGTGTCCTCAGGGCATGGAACTTCCCTTTACTCATGTGCCAGCTCTCATTCACCGCATCACTCGAGGGGGGATTTGTTACATAGACATGTGGTAGTGATGTGTGTGAACACACTAGGACCACAGGGTCATTTTTTCCCTCTTTAGGAGGTTTTTTCCCCCGAGCATTGTATATACGCCTATCACTCTAGGGCTATCTATCTTTCCATTGCACACTAAGTAACACACTCTCTATTGTGTGCCTTGAACTTCCTTCGTCTTCTCCAAGCTGTGTGCATTTCTCTGCAACCATAATTCCAACATTGACGAAGCATGTCCACATGGCACACAAAGCCATGTGTACATGACACTTTGACATAATGCTTCAGATTGCACCTAAAGCATGGATTTTAAGGTACAAATTTTGTAGATGGTGCAAATCTATGAGATCCCTTAGACATTGGTGGGAATCAAAGACATTGGAGAAAAATCTTAATGTCAATACGAGGGATGGAGTAGAACTGACTAAGGCTGGAAACAAAAAAGGCATGTTAGTCCCTAGAAAACAATATTAATGCAAAAACAATAATCTATACTCTCACTCAAGTGATTCTCTAATCATCAAAGAATAGACAATCTCTACTAATTTAACGACCAAATGGGGTACAATTGCAATCAAACTCAAATGAATGGATAAGATGACCAGGATGGCCAATCCTATGGTCTCAAATCATCCAAACATCATGCGGTTACAAAAACCAATATTGGACTATAACCCTAGTTTTGACAGGTCAAAATCATATTGTGGGACACCCTACAACTTAGGAATGAAGAGAGCTATCATATGCGTTGATGGCTCATCAATATCATACCTAAATCTCAAGATATGGTTCCAAAAAACATGTAGGTGCTCACCAACAAACTTATGAAATAGCGCAAGAGACTTATGTTAGTTGGAAGAGCCTTGAAATGGCAATGGTGTAGAAGCATTTGAAATGAGACCACCAATGAGGGAGTAAAGAGTGGATAGAGTTGCAAATACATACACATAAGTGTTGCATGCCTAACACAATTTTCTCAACCTGACCTTATCCCAAATGGTTACAAAAGTGACCTTTATACTTGGGCCAAAGTTTAAGACTTTGTTCCATGGCCAAAAGTGGTTTATGATTGATACAAACTGACACAAGAGGTGATAATTACAATCTTTAAGCTTGTAATCCTGATTTAATTATCCATGGCTCATAATTACAATTGCAATAATAGTCATTGTTGTTTTGAATGTGAAAAATACTACAAAATTCCTTCTGATAATCAATTAGGTTGTACTTGTCTGCTAACATCCCCCTCCAAGGTCATTCTATCCCTTGAGATATGCTCAGATGGCAATCTAGTGGTCAAGGTTGTGGGGTTTCTTACTATGTTGTAGCTGCTCCAAAGCTTTGTGGTATATGATACGATAGTTTTTGTCTTTCATAACATAAATGATTTGGTGATGGGATCTGTAGCTCAATGGCCAAGTATGCTATAATTTTGGCATTGAATGTCTTCAATACTGGCCCAAGCAATGCTATTTGTAATGTTAAGAATCATGTATAAGAAGCCTCTTCAAAAGTATGTACGTATCATGATGGTAAGAGCATCACTCTAGCATAAAATCCATTGAGAATCTCATCTATTAATTCCCTTGAGAGATCATAGCATAAACCCTTGCTGCCTTTGAGGAAGAATATCCAAGGAGAACTTTTTTGCTCTATCGTGTAAAATGTCTTTAAGTAAGTGAGTACCATCCGGGCTATCTTTCCCAACAAAGTGCAACAAATATCAGGGATCCTCTTATATATTTGTATGCTACCCTTAGAGTTTTAACCATGCAAATTTCATTCAAGGCCCCATCACACTTCTAAAGTCGAGGGTAGTTCAATTGGGTGGTTTGTGTCATAATCAATCTTTAGTGTGAGCTCCAATTTTGAACTCTACGAATGTTTGAAAAAAGAGTGGATTCTATCTAACCTCTTATAGAGAATCTGTAAGTAAAACATTGTACTTGGGGTGTTTCTAGATCCATATCCCTCATCGTGTGGGCTTTTTGTCTTTTGTAGGATCTTCATCTTCAAACTTTCTTTTTCGCTCCTGTAGATCCTTCAATAGCTTTACTTTCACTTTGAGATGCTCAATTTTTTGTTCACTACTAGAGGAACACGAAAATGAAACGCCCATTTTTGTAATATTAAATTTTGAAGGAAAAACAGAACCTATTGCAATAGATGAGAGGCTATTTTTTGTGAGAATGTACCTCTCAAAAGTGAGGTATAAAAGACAAAGTTTTGTAACCCTAATGGATACTTTTAATTAACCAATCTTTTGAGTCTATTGTGTGCCATGACTGTGTGTGTGTGTGTGAGAGAGAGAGAGAGAGAGAGAGAGATCTTGTCTCTTCTTTGCGCGTGCTATGAGTAGCCATTGCAAAGGTGACACCATCAATCAGTTAGCAATGATGAGGGCTACGCACCACCACCAAGCTTGTGAATTTTTAGTTATGCCATGATGCGAGCTCCCACGAGCTTCTGAGTTAGTTATCTTGCAAACCGTATGTGAGTTTTGAGATTTCTTCATATCACTAGGATCACGGGGAGAAAAGCTATAGATTAGGATCATGTATGTTGAGAATCGATGACCTATATTAGACTGCCTATCTTCATACGCATTTTCTGCATCAAGTGGTTATGGGTGGGATATAGGGTCAAAGTCCATAGGGCAGTGACATCTTGGTAACTAGAGGATTCCCTATGATTTTCAAGGCGATTGGAGGACATTTGATCTTGATATGATAGCATGAGCGTCATAGGTTTTGTCACAGTCACAAGTACATAGGATGTTTGGATTTGCTTTCCTCGAGTAGTGATTGTCATTAGAAGGTTGAGTAGGTGTTTGAAAACCATATGCTTGTTTCCATGCACCTGTGGGTCAAGCTACATCCTTGGCCAACATCTGGTATGTTGGTCTAGTTCTTGCTATGCTAGCACCTGCTTGCAGAATATCTGCCAACATTGGCGTCGTTTCCGAGGACTAGAGCCCTTGGTAGGTGACCTTAGACTAGTCCTACGTGATAGAAGTCCCTCTGTTTTTTCAGTATATTTTTATATTATCTTAGGTAAGATCTGGGACTTGGACTCAGAAGATATTAGAGAGGTGCTAGAGAGCATATGACTCGCCTGGATTTTCCATCGTAAGTAGTATCAATCGTATTTTAGTGTTGATGGTGTGTGAGTGATTTGTGTGGTGATAAAAGATTTAGCCAGTCCATGTGAGGTAGTGAAGAGTTTTCCTAATCATAAATGCAATACCCCATATGATGTGTAAGAGTAGTTTTAGGAAGGACATGCTGATTATAATCTAGAGCTATTCATCATAGAATTATTTGCTTGTGTGATTGTTTGCATTTACGATCCCTGAGAAGTTTGATTTTTAGGGTAAAAATGCAATAAACAAGCTTCTGAGGATATTTGTGCATGACTCAATGATGTTGAGTATATAAGAAATCATATGCAAGAGATCTGCTGAGGAAATTTGCAATTCTGCAACTCTGGACATCATACGCATATGATGTCTTGAGGGCTATCAAAAGGCCAAATTTGAAAAAATTGATTGCACTTGAGTGTTTAGAAGGAGTGTTTTACCCCCTGTACACAATGAGACTAGAGTTTTGACCAACTTTGGTACTTGAAACACAAAAGGCAAGAAATAATAGAGTGAAATTTAGAAACTTTCTTGTTTGAGGTTCATGGGGCATGAAAACTTTTAATAAAGAATAAAATTAAGTAAGGAAACTCTAGAGACCAGTTTGGACTAGTTCAAAGTGGAAAATTCACAGATAGACTTCATAAGCATATGATGTCTCAAGGAAAAATCTAAAAGTCCAATTGATCAACTGACCACATAAGAGGGTTTGACATGTTACTTTAAGCTTATTGGCATAATTTCACCTCATTCAAGCATTTATTTTTGAATTTGAAAAGGATTTTACAATTTCAAAAAAGGAAACGGTAAAAAGTGGTGATTCTTTGCAAGTCTGACTTCTAAAATTTGATGTGAGCACATGTGCATGTTGTACACATCAAGGGGCACCTGGGGTAGAAACAAAACTTTGACCAATTTTGGAATTTCTACGCGTATGAAGATATAGAAGCCAAATTTGGGTCAAAACACACATTTGAGTACACCCTTGTGTTCTAGAGAAATTAAGAAGCAAATAGGCAGAACCTTAATGAATATGGAGCAATTTTGGGCTTGCAAATGCCAAGTGACGGATCAAGGAGAAGTGAATGCTTGAATTGATTATATCTAGCATAAAAAGTGGCTAAATTGACTTTTGAAAGTTGTTGTCAGTTGCTAGTGTGGTGGAGCACCTCTGGAGTAAGTTTCACCTCATCTTGACACAGAAGACATCATACGCGGTATGATGTTTGAAGGCCATTTTTAGAGTCCATGGATGACATCAAAGATTACAAGAGTTTTTGTCACCACAAAACAAGCCAAGAGACCAAGTTTCATCCAATTTGGATCATCTTTGACTTAGATTACCTCCCAAAGAAGCTAATAGCAAGTAAGACAAAATTAGGGATGATATAACCTCCAAGGGGTGTCCAAATCACAAAGCAAAACTTGGGGTAAATAGAGCATATCAAGGAGAGTCTAAACTTGAAGTTTGGGCCAATTCTATGCATAGAGACATCATACACGATTGAAGTCTCCGGTCATAGATAGGAGCGAGAGACAAAGGTTTTAACCAGCCAAGAGCCTTCCTTGTGACCCTAGGATCCCGTCTGTCTTTTTGGATCAGTGCAAAAGAACTCACATAGGGAATCAAGTCCTCCTTATAAACAATTATTTGGTTGGGATTAACCATCTAGTTATACCAATCAACACTGTAGAGTACTAAAATCAGAACCACTATTTTGACAAAGAATTGCAGAGTCGAAAGTTTTGTATAGATAGCCAAAACCACGGATCATTTTGGGGTGCAAAATACTTTACAAGGGACTCTTTGACCTCTCTCAAAGAACTTGGGTACTACCACATGGTCATATCCACCTTTCCATCCTCATGGTCCCTATTTTAGGAGTCCCTTTGACCATGCATGCATAGATTAGGGCCTTGCCTTCTCTAATCCTACCATAGGCATGTCATTAATCCCCCCTTGAAGAAGAATTTTCATACTTTAAAATAGAAGTGGAGATGTCTTCTTAAGGACACTAATATTTTCCACAGTGGCACCTCCTTTGAATCCAATTTTCCCCTTGATTGATACCATGAAATTCAAGAAAATGCTCAAGTTCATGCGGTTGAGCAGTGTTAAGATGGGGAGAGAGAGAGAGAGAGGGAGAGAGAGAGAGAGAGAGACAGAAAGAGAGATCAGACAAGAGACACACCATGTACACTCCCAAAGGCTAATTCATATTGAGGACATGATACATATATAAGCGGTCACAACGTGCAAATGTGGAGTGTGCAAAGTGCATGGTAGCTTACATAATCACAATTTCAAATAGACAAAGCCATGATAATAGTAGAGAGGCTAATCTAGGAAGAGTGAGGCTGAAGCAACTCCAAGCTCTTAGTACAACAGGATGAAGCGGGAATCATTGAGGCCTTTGGTAAGAATATTTGCAATCATCTAGGCACTTGGACAATGTTCAATCATGATAGTGCCTTTGCGTACTTTGTCATAATAATCAATATCTAATTCTCCTAAATGATTTTCTCATATTAAACTGATCATTTAATGTGGGGAAGTGCCAAGGGAGAAAAGGCTAGAATATTGGTTAAGCTAGCAGACCGACCATAGTAGGGATCAAAAGGAGGGAAAATAGGGATCCAATGGGGGGGCCATCTCCAAAAGAGCCATGTGCAACAATGTGCTAAAAAGACCCTAAGGTTCAGCCCATTAAGACTTCCAAAATGCTAAGGTTCCAAAATTCAAAGGTTGTGTCCAAAGGGTTAAAGCTTAGGGGGAATTGGATGCTTTGTGTGCTCTCCAAAGTCAACACATATCCCTACATGGGAGGGGGCGAGCCCTTCTTCTAGGGGATGAGAGAGAAAGCCACACACACACACACACACACACACACAGGCTCACTTTACACAAAGGGAATGAGGGACGCATGTCAGATCCCTATGCCAGATGCCCACAAGGTGTGCCCAGTTTCTATTGGATGACCCTTGAAGTGGACCAATGAGAATTAAGCTAGAGTAAATCTAGTTTAATTAATTTAAAAACATTTAATAAAAGAAACCAATGAGAATTAAGTCTCCTAGAAGACTATTGGGCAGTCTCACAATGGGTCCAACGAGCATTCAGGAGCCCAATGGCTTGCCTGATTCCTATTGGCCAGGAGGCAAAGGGGTCCAATGAGAGTTTAGTTTAATTATTTAATTACCTAAATCTCTCACAAAAGGGGAAAGGGGGACACATGTCAGAAGGCTATCACTTATGCTGCTTAATAGTCATTGGCTTGACTTGGGGGGAGCCAATGAGGACTCAGCAAGAGCAAATAGCAAGAGGGCTCGCCCAAGAGAGAGAGGGGGGGGCTGATTTTTGCAAGGCATTATCACACACACACTCACACAATCTCATGTGTGAAGAAAGAGAAGACTATCTCTTCTCAAGCTTTAATGGAGAGCTCATCACCTACTCCAAGCTTGTAAGATAGAAGCCTACATCAACACACTCTTGGCATGTGGATGCAAATCCAACCAAGATCCAAGATTCAATGCATGCTCATCTCCTCTACCAAGCTAATTACTAAGCTAATATATGCTAATATGAGTGATTATGTGAGGAGATGTACATCTTTCTCGTAAGATACTCCTTCTTCCTCTCAATCTACTCTCATACCCTGCTAGCTCTCACCATCTTCGAAGGTGTGTGAGGTCTTGGGTCTGAGAACGGGGATAATTCAAGTTGTGTTTGCTAAGTGTTTTGCTTAGTGCATGGAGCTTTCATCTTCATTGCACTAGCTAGTCTTGAAGGAACACAAAGAATTGTATTGTACAATGTCTCTCTTGATGGGAGAAACCATAATACAAAGCCTTTTGGAGGGGGGACCGGCTCCATGCAAATCCGGTCCTCAACTGTTGTCAATAGCTTAATTTCTCTCTCTTTTGAAATTATTGTCGATGCTATCTAACTAGGTGTTATGCTTTTTGTTGCTCTCTCCACCCAAGCACTCTTGTAATTCTCATTAGGAATCTATTCTAATGAAATGCCCACTATGTTCATACTAATTTCCGCTACACACAAGTTATTAGACCATTAAATGTTACATTGGTATCAGAGCACAAGGTTTCTCTTTTCTTGCTCAAGAAGGGAGGTCCCATTAGGAGAAATATGAACCTTGCATGGGCCTTGTAAGGAATCCTAATTTTTAGGGATTAAGGCTAATGTTGTGTAGGGTTAAGGGGACAAGGGCATTCAAGAAGCTAGTTTTGAGTAGACTTTTCTAACCTTTTTTTAGACACATGTAGGATGTGGACCTAAGAAGTCACTTTCTCTCTCTAGCTTTTGGAAAGTGAAGGGAGTAAAGGGGTGTGACCACATCAGCAAAAACGTGGGTCACTAAGAGCCAAAATTTGACTTTTTTTCAAAAAAGTTATTTTTGACTTTAAATTCCCTCCCAACATATATACACATCAAAAAATCATTTTTTGACATTTTTTTAAACCTACAAACACTAAAAGTCCACTTTTTCAAAAAAAAAAATCCCCCCAAAAAAAAAACCTTTGTTCTCTCCTCCTCCTTCCTCCTCTCTCCCTCTCCTCTCCCTCCCTACCCCCTTCTCTCCTCCTCCTCCCCTCTCTCTCCCTCTCCCCCCTCTGCCCCCTTCTCTCCTCCCATGTTCCTCTCCTCTCCCTCCCTACCCCCTTCTCTCCTCCTCCTCCCCTCTCTCTCCCTCTCCCCCTCTGCCCCCTTCTCTCCTCCCATGTTCCTCCCTCTCCCTCCCCCCTCTTTCTTTTCATTCTTTGCTTCCTCACGCAACAACTGCCATGGTGCTCATGGACATCACAAATCGTATCCCTCCACCACCATGTACTCCGCACAACAAAAGTGTACATATTGCTTGTCCGCGGTGTTTGCACCGAAGGCCGCACGTGAGGGTGAGCAGAGGTCATCCCAAGATCGTCATACTATCGGTGAGACGAATGTGTATGGTTCTTCAATATCTTGGGAGGGGAGAAGTAGGCTTGTTAGGCTATTGCAATTGGTTGTGTATGGGTGCAGGTGCTTCTTTGCATTCATGGATGCACGAATGTCAAGCTCTTCAGCTCAAAACAGTGGCATTACAAGAAACAGTGGGTGCAGGTTAGAGAGGTCAAGTGTCACCACTTTTCCTCTAAAACAGCCTTCTTTGTTACATCTTGCAGGTAGGTGCTTCAAATCCATCCTTATTAGAGGTGGGTAATCTCATCCTAATGCAAGAATGGCTCAAGGAACTAGCATAACATGAAGCTTTTACGGTGGCACAAAGCTCTCCTCAAGCAATGTGGCTCCCACTACACCAAAAATCACTATGCTAACATGGAGAGATCCCTAGTAGGACAATACAACAACTTTTCATCAGCAGCACACCCTTTCCTAACATGAGGGCACCCCCACCAGAGATATTTTTATATGATAGGTCACCCCATGAGCATACCATGTCATGGAATGGATGTAAGAACTATGAATGCACTACCCCTTGGAAGTTGTTCACGAATGTATGTTTATCAAAGTTAATGAGAAGAAGTTTGGACTTTTTTGTTTGTTGATGTGTAAGAGCACTCTTGGTCTACCATATTTTAGATTGTTTGATAAGTTAAATAAGATTTGTAGTCATTTAACGTATCTTTTTTTTTTTGTAAGATTGTACATGAGAAGACATGATAAAGTACAAGAGATCTTGACGGAATAAACCTCGATGAGATTCCCACCATGCACTTGTGACACAATACCTCTCCTTGAACCCTTTGACTTCTATCGTTGTGGGGAGTCCAATGGGGGGCTATTTTCAAATTTTTAGCATAACTTTTTTTTAAAGGAAATTTTGGTTATTCTAAAGTTTATACACAGTCTAGAAGTTCATTCCGATTGTTTTTCTTCAGTTTCAAATTTTGACCGAGTACACTCCTTGGAAGCCACTTTTGAAGGTGTTAGGGCGAGATTTTGGGAAAGTTTTGTATGTAGGAAATACAGTCCTTAACACAATAAAAAACAATGGTTCTTTGAGTATTTTCAGATTCCATGGTTTTAATGCTCATTGGAGCTCGTTAATTAAGAAAAAAGTAAAAAATGTATGTTTTACATCATTTTTAAATAAATTGTCAACTTGCACATTGATTTTTGGAGAATGCGAGCAAGATATGATTTTTTCTCATCACATGATGGTCGAAGAACGCGATGAGATGAACAAATTCATGTGAGACAAGCCCAGACAGATTCGGAGCCGATTGAAATCTAGAAGCTGTTGAAAAACACCGAAAAGTTCAACACTTCAAAAAAACAAAAAACAAAAAAAACTTAACACTTGAATCATGGCCATGCATCAAAAATATGCTCACACGGTGAAGGAGGTGCTTCAAAGCTATGGAAATCAATATAAAATGCAAGCAATAGCGTTGGAGGCTATTCAAGAAGTTGTAGAGGCTCACATCATTTCAGATGACTTTGCAATGACAAAATGATTAAGAGTTGTGTCTACTGTCTCCATAGTGATTTGGCTTTTCGGTTTATCCATGTGTTTTAAGTTAAGTGGTTTTGGCCATGAAGAATTAAATTTAAATTAAATATTAACATTTTTGCCATCCTAAGGGGCAAACAAAGCTAGAAAATGCAAAAAAAAGGGTGGCCACAAGGGCGCGCAGATGGCCCATCCAGCAGTTTTGGATGCCTCATCTGCGCGCCCTTGTGGCCACCCTTTTTTTTTGCATTTTCTAGCTTTGTTTGCCCTTTAGGATAGCAAAAATGTTAATAGCTGATGAAACCAGATGTTTATGTAGCATGAGACTAGATTTTTATATTGTCCAATGTGATTTGGCCTTTTGGTGCAGGGAACTAGTAAGTTGAGTTGAAGGAAGGCATAATGTGCTTGAAAAGTTAAATTTTACATTCATCTCACCTTTTCCAAGGTCCTGGAGTGCAACAATAGCCTAATTATGCAAAAAAAAGGGTGGCCACAAGGACGCGCAGATGGCCCATCCAACAGTTTTGGATGGCTCACCTGCGCGCCCTTGTGGCCACCCTTTTTTTTGCATTATATGGCCTTGTCTGGCCCTTATAATAGCAAGAATGTTAATATTTGATGAAACCAGATGTTTATGCAGCATGAGACTAGATTTTTATACTGTCCAATGTGATTTGCCCTTTTGGTGCAATGAACTAGTAAGTTGAGTTGAAGGAAGGCATAATGTGCTTGAAAAGTTCAATTTTAGGTTCATCTCATCTTTTCCAGGGTTCTGGAGTGCAGCAATAGCCTAATTATGCAAAAAAAGGGTGGCCACAAGGGCCCACATATGGCCCATTCAGCAGTTTTGGATGGCTCACTACGCGCGCTTGTGGCCACCCCTTTTTCTGCATTATATGGCCTTGTCTGCACCCCAGGATACCAATTTTTTTTTAGATTAAGTGAAAGCAAATATTTATGCAACATGACAGTACAAATTCCACTTCTTTTCACTCAGATGTAATTAGAGCTCCCCCCCCTTTCTTTGTGTTCAAAGGTCCGAAGCATTCACTATGTAAAATTTTCCTATATCACGTGCGTTCACTAGAATGGATTAAAAGTACCCCTTATAGGCCTTATCTACACATGTTTCTGCAAACTTTACAAGAATATAAAATCCCTTCTGTTGAACACATGTGCTATGTTACATATACTTTAGTGAACTCCCCATGTCAACGGCCTCACAAATCCTGTGCACTAAACATTAAACACTAGAAATCGACCAAACAAGGAGCCAATTTTTACTTCCTTGTGTCCACCTAGTGTTGTTGTGAAACATTGCTAATGATATATATTCAACATTCCCAAATGAGGACATCTTGACAAAGTTTATGATCCACTTTAATAAGAATAACCATTAATGATTAAACTGAAATCAAAATATTGCTTGAATTTCTTCAAGGTGGAGTGATTAAGACTTGCGACTTGAATCATCGTACAGGCAAATCAAAATATCCATAAAAGTAAACAATATTTCTCAGATCTGTATGAAACTTCAGTAATCTAAATTAAATACTCTCACTCAATGCGACACCATTTAACAAAAAAACATATTTATATTGCATTTATAGAGGAATCCAGCCTCATGAAAAATAATTACAAATGGAGACAATGTTGTTGCTGTTAGGCTTATCTTACAAGTATTTGTCTTCCTCATCTAGAGATTCATATACACTTGAGTATTTGTGTGTCTATGACACTAGGGAAGATAGTAGTACTATATGGATGGCTTCTATGAGAGCTCCTAGAGAGTCCCTATTGGTTCAAGATTCTAAAAAACACCTACTATTCTTATCAAAATCTTTTAACATGGTAGTGAAAGGTTCCTCAAGGAACAAAAATAGAGTGATTTCCATCTCTGCACATGGTTGCTTGCTCATGTCCTCTTAAAACAAGTTGAATCTGTAAGTAAACAAAAGATTATGTGAGCACAAAGTTATAAAGTACAAAATGATATCATTCCAATTATCTAATGACAATTATACAAAGAATAAATTACAAGAAAAATCTTTGACGACTCTCCATAGATAACACAACTTACTTACATTGTGAGACTCAAATCACATGCTACACAACTATAGATGGCGCACCAAAGTCATCAACAAAATAGCACCACCCAGTGTTATGAGGTGTGAAGCCTAAACACTGAAATCCATAAAGAGGTTAATTCTCTCCAGCATGATAAACTTAAAGATGGAGATGATGTTAAGCTCTGAATGTAAGCTACAAGGGTAGTTTTCTTACCATTCTATCTTTATGTTGGAGATAAACCCTTGCAATGCCCACACGATATTCACACCTCCTATTGTTGTGGTATGCAACTCATGTGAGCTCATACTTTTGCCACCTTCAGGAGTAGAGGTTTCCATGTAGTGTGAGTGAATGAAAGTAGAAGGAGTAGAATCTTGTTTCATGTTGTAATGGAGATGAGAGAAGGGAGAGGAGCTAGCTTGGTGTGAAACTATGTGGTGGGTAAGGGGAAGAGATGGAGGAGGAGCTTGCTTGGGGCTACAATGGAGGTGGGAGAAAGCTAGCAGAGAGATAATGATGGACTATAGGGGGTGCATGTGGTTGTTGCAGCAATGGAGAGCTTGGAAAAAGGTTTGTAGAGAGAGAAAAACACTTTTTAGCTATAGAATAGGTTTGGAAAGACTTTAGAGGGTGAAAATGATGTTTTGATTTGTTTTTTAAAAAAATCAATTTTTTAGATTTTTTAGTGCACGTTTTTAACTTTTGAAGGTCAAAAATACTTTTTTGACCATGAAATAGGTTTGGGGACCTTTTAAGGAGGGAAAACTTGAAATTTGAAATTTTTTGAAAATTTGAAATTTTTAGTGTATTTTTAAATCTGGGCCAAATAGTGGGGGAAAAGAGGTCAAAGTGGTCCCCCCCCCCCCCCCCCCCCCTCTTTCCCCTAGCCACCTCCCTTACCTTCTCACTAGGTAAGAGACAATTAAGAGGTGTAAGGCTACCTTGTCCCCCTACTTTTTTGAGGGTATAGAGTGTGTCCACCACCCTCTTCCTATTGGCTGACCTCTAATTAACCTTAATCCCAAAGGGCCCCTAGAGGGTTCATATTTTTCATAATGCTCAAGCTAGCTATAAATGGTTGGTATTATTAATTGCCTGTGAGTAAGTAGAATAGGGATTTTTCAGCCTTGCAGTGCGCCTGCCTTTGTGCAGTTAACGGGGCATCACCGTCGAGAGCTATGGTCTTAATAATGGAGTCCTATGGGGCTTGCCTACGGCTTCCACTATTGAGCTATTAGAAGCTTGACAAGAGCCGGTGTTGTTTTGGTGTCGAAAGACCCTCTCTTCTATTCCTTGCAATTAATGGTATTCGAGCCGCGGGTACAGTAGCTTGAGTGCTTTTTCTAAAGGGGTAAAGAGGAGTAGCAACTAGGGCTTGAAGTGCCAAAGTACACCTAAAAATTTTACACCTAAAAGTTGTTAGAATGGCTGACAATAGTAAAGAGAGTGAAATTAATGTTGATAACTTTGATTTTGCTCATGAGCAAGCTACTAATGATGCTTCAATGCTTGTTAACTATCTTGTTTCTAGGCTTCAACAAGCCATGGGCAATCCATCTCTCCAAAGTGAAGTGCAACGGCAGCTCCGTGCTCACGGGATTCTCCAAGCTCATCACCATGACGAGAGAACACCTAGGAAGCCTCCTTGTGAGACTACCAAAAGAGGTCTCTCTCCGATTCGGGAAGAAGAAGAGAATCCGTACGAAGGGCTCAAGAATTTACTTCTTGATGATGCATCTCCTTCTCAAAGGAGAACTCAAGAGCCTCCACTGAAGGAACGAGAAAGAAGTGAGTCTCCCACCACCTCGGCGGAGATGGCTCCACGAAGATGGCGGGCTAAACGCTCTCCATCACCACCAAAGCGGAGAAGACCATTGTATTCTTCTCCCCACCACAATTCAAAGAGGGATGATAAAAAGCAAGAGAAGAAAAAGGCGAGAAAGAGGACACCCTCTTCTCCATCTTCTTCATCCTCTTCCTCTTATGAAACTGATGGTGAAGACGACAAAGATCAAGACAAGAAAAAGGCGAGAAAGAGGTCACCCTCTTCTCCACCTTCTTCAAATTCTTCACCTTCTGAAGAAAGTGATGGTGCAACCTTTGAACCATCAAAAAGAAGAGGCCATAGGAAATCCTATGCCACATGGAAGAGGTCGTCCAAGCTGAAGAAATTCAAAGAGGGAGGGAAGAGCATCTCTTTCCTTAATTATGATGGCACCTTTGGTGCTACGGACAAATTCTTGGCCTTTATCCAGCAATTCGATGCGGCGTTTGGAGATGAGGGCTTCACGGAGTCCTCTAAGCTACTCCATGTAGCTATGCACTCTTAAAAGTCCGCCAGAAAATGGTGGTCTAGCCTACGAGCCAACGGTGAAGCTCCACAAACATGGAAAGCTTTAAGAGCTTCCATTATGAAGCAGTTTTTGGCCACCGATGCCAAAGACAAAGTACTCACTGAATGGTGAAGCTTAAAGCTCTCTCCCAATGAATCCATCCACAAATATGTAGACAAGTTTTGGGACCTACAACTCAAAGCCACTGTCTTCAAAAAGTTGGATTTTGGAGAGCAAAAGCAACAATTTTGTGCGGGCTTAACCGAAGAAATGGCGGAGTATGTCAACTCCCAAAGGCCACATACCATATCGGCGGTAATACACCATACTATGGTGGCCTCTCGAATCAATTTCCAAACAGGGGCTAAAAGAAATAATAAGCCCCCGGAAAACAAGGGTTCCAATGAGCCTAAGGGGAAGGACAATGACCAAAAGTCTCCTAAGGGCAACTCCAACAAAGCTAAAGAGAAGGGAGTTTACAAAGGTAAGAATAAACTCTCTCTTGAAGAGCTTGAGTGTTATCGTAAGGATAACCGGTGTTTCAAGTGCGGCGAACAAGGGCGTGCGTACCGCGCTTGTCCCCAAAAGAACAACCACCAAGATCCTCCTAGAGCTTCTTTGGTTGAAATACAAGAGGAGGAGACTCACCAAACTCACCACAAAGGATCTCCTCTATGCCATGCTTGGGGAAAGGTAAGAGAACATGATGCTTTTATTCTCTTTGACCCTGGTTCTACTCACAATTTTATATCTATGGAGCTAGCCACCAAGCTAGGCATACAATCCTACGAGATGGGAGATGTCCTACCCGCAGACAGTGCCTTCAAGGGGCAAGAAGCTTCAGTCACTCCCTTAATTGGGAAATTGAGGCTTCATGTCCAAGGCTATCTGGACAAAGAGGGCTTCTTTATCTCTCCTCTCAAGCATGAGGATGTAATTCTCGGGGCACCATGGTTTGACCGCCTGGCTGCCGATCTTAAATTTCCTGAAAGAAGAATCTCTTTTAAGTTCAGGGAAAAAGACATGTATATAGATGCTAAGGAAATGGGTAACACTATTCCCATTGTACATACACCAGCTTTCAACAAGTTAATAAAGAGCTCTATTTCCGTGTACATGATTTTTGTTAAAGATTCTCAAAATGAACCTAATGCTTTAGCAAAAGAAAATAAAAGCAACCAAAAGGAATTAGAGTTATCCAATTTTCTCAAGGGGTTTCAAGATGTTTTTATTGACGACATCCCTTGTGAGCTACCTCCTAAATGAGGTAATGATGACCATGCAATTGAACTTCTTCCAGGAAGTTCACCGCCTAACAAACCTCCTTATAGAGTTTCTCAAGCTCAACAAGAGGAGATTATGCGGCAAGTGCATGAGTGCATACTATAGACGCTTCATAGAAAAGTTCTCACAAATTGCGGGACCATTACATGACCTAACAAAGAAAAGCGTTAGGTATACATGGTCTGCTAAGGAGAACAATGCTTTCGAAAAGCTTAAAGAAAAGCTTATCTCTCAACCTGTGCTTACACTACCGGATCTCTCAAAACCATTTGAGGTCCAATGTGATGCTTGCGGTGATTGCCTTGGAGCTGTTTTACTCCAAGAAGGGCATGCCATAGGCTATGAGAGTCGAAGGCTCAACCCTATTGAGCAAGCTCTAGGCATATATGAACAGGAACTCCTTGCAGTTCTACATGCCTTAGACTCATGGAAGCACTATTTATTGGGGACTCCTTTCATTCTGCGAACGGATCACCAAAGTCTTAAGTACTTCAAGTTTGTGGCGACGACGTCTCCCAAACACCAAGTAGAGCTTGTCACTCTATTATGGAAGACTGATAGGACTAATGTGCAGACATGCTTGCGGTAGCCTAAGGCTCTCAAGCGCCAAATGGACTAGTCATCCATTGTGGAATGATGTTGTAGGGTAACATAGGGATCCTCTACCCGCTAAGAAAAGAACTCATGAATATGCTTTATCTTCTCTACACCATAGTCAAGGAAGACTATGATTTCAAGAGAGAGGTTATGTCATAATAAACAATATCTAATTCTCCTAAATGATTTTCTCATATTAAACTGATCATTTAATGTGGGGAAGTGCCAAGGGAGAAAAGGCTAGAATATTGGTTAAGCTAGCAGACCGGCCACAGTAGGGATCAAAAGGAGGGAAAATAGGGATCCAAAGGGGGGGCCATCTGCAAAAGAGCCATGTGCAACAATGGGCTAAAAAGACCCTAAGGTTCAACCCATTAAGACTTTCAAAATGCTAAGGTTCCAAAATTCAAAGGTTGTGTCCAAAGGGTTAAAGCTTAGGGGGAATTGGATGCTTTGTGTGCTCTCCAAAGTCAATACATATCCCTACATGGGAGAGGGCGAGCCCTTCTTCTAGGGGATGAGATAGAAAGCCACACACACACACACACACACAGGCTCCCTTTACAAAAAGGGAATGAGGGACACATGTCAGATCCCTAGGCCAGATGCCCACAAGGTGTGCCCAGTTTCTATTGGATGACCCTTGAAGTGGACCAATGAGAATTAAGCTAGAGTAAATCTAGTTTAATTAATTTAAAAACATTTAATAAAAGAAACCAATGAGAATTAAGTCTCCTACAAGACTATTGGGCAGTCTCACAATGGGTCCAATGAGCATTCAGGAGCCCAATGGCTTGCATGATTCCTATTGGCCAGGAGGCAAAGGGGTCCAATGAGAGTTTAGTTTAATTATTTAATTACCTAAAGCTCTCACAAAAGGGGAAAGGGGGACACATGTCAGAAGGCTATCACTTATGCTGCTTAATAGTCATTGGCTTGACTTGGGGAGAGCCAATGAGGACTCAGCAAGAGCAAATAGCAAGAGGGCTCGCCCAAGAGAGAGAGGGGGGCTGATTTTTGCAAGGCATTATCACACACACACTCACACAATCTCATGTGTGAAGAAAGAGAAGAGTATCTCTTCCCGAGCTTTAATGGAGAGCTCATCACCTACTCCAAGCTTGTGAGGTAGAAGCCTACATCAACAAACTCTTGGCATGTGGATGCAAATCCAACCAAGAGCCAAGCTTCAATGCATGCTCATCTCCTCTACCAAGCTAATTACTAAGCTAATATATGCTAATATGAGTGATTATGTGAGGAGATGTACATCTTTCTCATAAGATACTCCTTCTTCCTCTCAATCTACTCTCATACCCTGCTAACTCTCACCATCTTCGAAGGTGTGTGAGGTCTTGGGTCTGAGAACGGGGATAATTCAAGTTGTGTTTGCTAAGTGTTTTTCTTAGTGCATGAAGCTTTCATCTTCATTGCACTAGCTAGTCTTAAAGGAACACAAATAATTGTATTGTACAATGTCTCTCTTGATGGGAGAAACCATAATACAAAGCCTTTTGGAGGGGGGACCGGCTCCATGCAAATCCGGTCCTCAATTGTTGTCAATAGCTTAATTTCTCTCTCTTTTGAAAGTATTGTCAATTCTATCTAACTAGGTGTTATGCTTTTTGTTGCTCTCTCCACCCAAGCACTCTTGTAATTCTCATTAGGAATCTATTCTAATGAAATGCCCACTATGTTCATACTAATTTCCGCTACACACAAGTTATTAGACCATTAAATGTTACATACTTCATATCAAACATGATGATAATGCACAACAATATGCTTGGACTTGTTATGTTGAACATCGTCTTTTGCAAGACTAATAACACTTTAATTATCACACCATAAGGGCGTGCTATAAAGAGGAGAATGACCAACATCTACCACCATTTGTTAAAGCCAGATTAGCTCATGAGCTACAAGTGATGTGGCAACATATTCCAACTTGATGGTAGAGACTTCAACAAATGTTGTTTCCCAATGGTCTTAGAAACAATACAACCATTAATGAAAAAGAAATTTTCACTAGTAGATCGCATAGATAAATGTGAGCCTACCCAATCTGCATCTGTGTAACCCAAAAGAGAGAAAGATTGTATAGAGTCCAATTTCAATTGATGTCATTAAACCAAACCAAAATTTTTAGTGCCCTTAATAATTTCAACACACATTTTACTACAAACTAGTGCTTAAGAGAAAGACAAACAAAATATTAGGACAAGTGTTCATGCCAACAAACTGAAGACGTCTGATCAAGCTAGCATAAGGTTGATTTGTGACAAGATGACCACCAATTTCACAAGTGTTTTTCGTAGAGCTCGTAGAACAAGGAGTATTGACCAAATGTGCGAATTCCAAACAAAACTTTTGAATAGTACCTACAATAAACTTTGATTGTTGAAGGAACAAGATACCTTTTTGTGATTCCTTTGATCTGAATACCAAGACACGAGTGAAGCTCTGCAAGATCCACCATATAAAATACTAAAGAAAATAGCTTTTTGACTTGTTGAAGAAATATTGAAAACAAGGATGGTATCATCCACATAATGAGCAAGAATCACAAAACTATCACCTTGGTCCTTTATATATAAGTTGGGGTGTGAAGAGAAAGAGATAAATCCTTTAGAGGTGAGAAAAAGATCAAATTTTGTATACTAGGTTCGTAGAGCTTTTTTGAGACCATATAGTGCTTTATGAAGTTGAGCAACAAGGTCTTCCTTACTTGGAATAACAAACCCTTTTCAATGCTCCATATAAATTTTATTATTCAAATCGCCATTTAGAAAATCATTTCACACATCAATTTGATAAGTTTCTAAATTGATTTGAACAAACAAATGCCAATAAAACTCGAACACTTGTAATGCAAACAATTAGTGAAAAGGTCTCTTGATAATCAACACCCAAAACTTGGGAATAGCCTTTGGCAACTAAATGTGTCTTGAACTCATCAAAAAAACCATTTTCTTTTACTTTTGTTTTATATTCCCACTTACACTTAATAGCTATATGGCTAGGAGGCAGTTCAGTTAGTATCCATGTGTAAGAGCCTTCTCCTAGCCCTTACGTAAGGCCAACACATCAAAGCCATCAACTTAAAAATATGAAAAAGAGAAAAAAAGAAAATTTAAAAAAAAATGTTAGAGTAAAATTTGGGCTCAATTCAAGCACCAAGGTATACTCATGAGCCACTTCTGGCTTACACCATGGGAATACGGACATAACCAATGCATGGAGAATTATCTTTTCATTTTAAGAAAGTTAACATAAAGAAAAAGATAAGGAAAAAGGAAAATAAAAAGACAAGAAAGAAAAAGAAAAGGAAAAAGAAAGAGATAATAAGGATAAAGATGAGGTGAGTAAGTAGCTTGTTGAGAAGGTTTTGATAGTAAGATAAGTTATCAAGATAATTTATTAAAAAAAGATAAGTTATCAAAATAAGAAAGATAAGCTATCAAGATAAGAGAAAGCACTTATCAAAAATGTGCATAAAAAGAGGGCTTCTCTTCTCATTTTACACTTCCCTTCTCATTTTCAGAAGTGCAAGCTTAAGAGTAAGCTTGGGAAATCTATAGCCAAAGCTCTTTCACACACACCTTCTACACACACGCACCTCCAAGAGAAGCCATGTCCAAAACCCTAATCAAGTTTATCTTCTTCTTCACACTACTCTCCCTCTCTTCTCTCTCCTAATTCTCAATATTTTCATAGCTTGAATGCCTTTTGCCTCTTGCCATTCTCTCATTCCAAGTGGTCTAATTGGTGGTCTCCAAGCAAAGTGAAGAGGAAAAGAGTCACATACATCAACATACTTCTTTAATACTCTCCTAAATTGAGAAGAAGACTCTACCATATACACAAGGTAATGTTTTCTAGTTCTTTTTATGCTATTCCACTTTCTTGGAAGTGATTTCTTTCATGCTTACTTATATTCATGTTTAAGCTCTCACATTTTTCATAAGCAAGCCTTTTGCTTGGGAAGAAAAAATAACTTCTTGATTTTGTTGTTTTCTTCTAATTATGGTTCGTTACTAATCATAACTAGCCACCATGCTAACAACTAACCACTATGTTATTTCAAGTTCTGTTATTTCAAGTTGCTTAGACTACCAGACTAATATGACATAGAGAGAGTAGAAAGCACTCTTTTTAACCATGGGTGACTGGAGGTCATAATTATTTAGATAGTATGCATGAATTAAGGTGACTAATATCTCCCTTAATGTCTCGCATAATCTTTTTATTAATTTTAAGTTATTGTCATACTCTTACTTAAATTACTCTTATAAAAGTAATGCCATAAATCAAAGGCAACTAAGTAACAGAATTGTTCTTGGGACTAACCTTATTTTCCAAAAAGAGGAATTATAATTTCTCCAAAAGAAATGCTCTCATGAAAGACTCACAATTTTTTATTGATTTTGCATGAATTATGTGTGTAGAAGTTTATGACCCATTTAAGATTAACATCTAATTTTTCTAAGAAGGAGTTGAGTTTTTGAAGGATAAGTTATTGATAACCAAAGGAGTTCTCTTTGAAAGAAGATTTCCCTTCCACCTTTCCCTCTTATCAATTGGAAAGTCCCAAAACCATAAGCCTCTTCTAGCTACATAATTAATCCTCTCCATAGTAGCAAAGGTAATTCCTTCTTAAAGAAGACTTTTCTAATCAATCATACACTATTATGTGAGCATTTTCACTACACTAGCATGTCCATACTTAGGAACTTTGCAAAAAAAATTACGCTTACACTACCGTGCATAGAAGGGTTTCACTCTTGCATAAGTACTCAAAGAAAGTTTCTTGATTGTTTGTCTCAAGATTAGAAGTTGGTGCATTCCAAAGTTTTGTGTTTACCACGCATAGATCACACCAAAGCAAAATTATTATAAAAATCATATACATTGTTCATTTCAAGTTTGTCTATTTTCAAGTTTGTTTTGCAAATTCGAAGAAGGGAGTAAGGGGATAGGTTCACGGAAGTGATGATCGTGTTGCTTGAACATAAACCTCCCATCACTTCCATGGAGATTTTCCATAAATGGCAAATGATGCAAAAGAATACAAATGGGATTCACCCAAGACGGGGTTAACTTGAACTGACGTCGAGACAAAACCTTAAACTCTCAAGAGACTCGTTGTATTTCTTAAGGTCTTGTTTGAGTAGACATTAAAAGGAAATATGAACTAAGGGATTATAACTCAAGGAGCTCACTCTAAATTTCAACTAGGATTAAAAATTTACCAAGAAGATTTGACGTGATAAATTTTCCCTTCTTGGAATGATCACAAGTTGCTCAACTCTCGACATTGCTATGCTGAGATGGATTGCCTACATAAAGTCTTTGAATCCAAAATTTAAGCATATTGCAGGGAAAGATAGTCTAGTTGTCGATATGCTTTCTAGAGCAAGGTATGAAAGGGAAGAAGGCATGGTTGTCAAGGACGATGATGTAGGCACAAGGTTCTATAGTACCTCTCATGCCAAGGGTGATCATGTTTGCCTATCAAATGCAATTGAGTCATTTACAGAGGACCTATACCAAGGTGGCTAGTTTCTCATTGGATTCTATCTGAGGACTTTGACAAGGAAAGAAGGGTGGACTGATCAAGAGTTCAAAAGAATACAGAGAAAGGCCTATGGATACTTTTTGGAAGATGGGTACTTATGGAAGCATCTGAAACAAAGAAATCGAATGTCGTTGAGAGTCGTGAATGATAAGGACGCTCAAAATGAGATTATGAAAAATTTTCATGAGAGTCTTTATGTTGGACATGCAGGCGTATGGGCCACCTTTACTAAAATGAAAGAGAGGTATTGGTGGAAAGGTATGTATAAAGATGTATCTCACTTTGTGGAGTCTTGTGAAACCAGTCAAATGTATTCAAATGTACGTCATCGCGATGGGTTGCACCCTACTTACCCATTGGCCATGCATTATAAGTGGGTAGTAGATCTGGTTACAATGCCATTAGGCTTATGGAAAATGAGATACATAGTGCTTGCACGAGAAGACTTAACCAACCAAGTTGAAGGTCGTATGTTCTAACAACAAAAATCACAGAAGGGGTATGTAAGTTCCTCTTGGATGATGTAATTAGCCGGTATGGCTGTGTTGCAAAAATAACAGTGGGTGGGGTGAGTTGGATTCTTACAAGGTTGGGCATTAAACTTGCTCCCACTACTGCATATAATCCTGAGGGAAATGGTAAATCAGAGCGTGGGCATTCTCCTATCATTAAAGCTTTGGCTAAGGCCTGCAAAGGTAAAATGGGAGAGTGGCCTAGGTTATTTCCTTATGCTTTATGGGCTAATTGTACAACTCATAGCTAAATTACTGGTAGTTATATGCCTTCTGAGGTAATGTATGGTTAGAAACCTATAATGCCAATCGAGGATGTAATTCCCACATGGAATGTATTGCCTTGGGAAGATGGAATGAGTAGGGAAGACCTTCTTTCTTTTCTCATACAATAGTTATAAAGAAGGCCTCAAGATATTCAAAATGCAGTAGCATGATTGAAAGATGCAAGGTTAAAGAATAAAGATAGATAAAAGGCATAGGCTGAGACCTAAATCTATTGAGGAAGGTGATTGGGTGTTGGTGTATGACACTAGTCTAGACAACCAGCATTCAACAATAAGAAAGCTTTCAAAGAGATGGTTTGGTCCTTATGTAGTTTACCATGTACATGGGAATGCAACTTATACCTTACATGAGTTAGACGAGACAAAAATGAAGATTCCCATCGCAGGGAAAAGAATCAAGTTATTCAAAAGAAGAGGTGATACAGATCCCTTTGATTCATAGGAAAGTCAAAATGAATCCTCTGATGAAAATTTTATGGATGTGGATAAAGAAAGAGAGAATGATGCATTAGATTTTGTTGCAAGCATTGATGAAAATGACATGTATGTGGACTTAAATGAAGACTGAACATGTTTCAAAAAGATATGTGTGGCACATGCCGGATGATGTGCAGGTTTAGAGGAGGTGGATGTTGTGTCGTGGCACGTGGATAATGTTAAAATAAAAATATATACCTCACTCTTAATGCTTTTGATGTGTGGGACCAAATTCTATGATGTACATAGTGTGATACTCGAGGTGTGATATATGCGAAAATAGTTGCCATAGTTGCAAGTGTGTACATACTTTGTCGGGCAGCAGGCGAGGCCTGGGACGTGGCATCATTGCATGTTTTAACACATTAAAGCATGCCTAATTTGATTTAGGAATGTACAAATGTCAAGTGTTTTGAAGTGGCACGCTCATTTTGCCTAGAAAGTTCAATGCAAGCAATCTTCGCCAAAAATAGCAGGTTTCGTGCACGGGGACGTGGCATCGTTGCATGTTTTAACACATTAAAGCATGCCTAATTTGATTTAGGAATGTACAAATGTCAAGTGTTTCGAAGTGGCACACTCAGATGTGTCCAAAGTGCTTACCAAGTGTAAAAATGAGGTTCAACATAATATTTGAGTCCAATGGTATTTTTTCACAATTTTAGGGATTTCTCCTAGCTTGTTTGGGCATTTTACATACAAAAAGGGGACATTTTTGGGAAAAAATGACTAAAAATGGTAGCCTAAAAATAGCCAAAAATGGCTCAAAATGCCACATCAACAACGGTTTCCTCATTGCTCAAGTTGAGAGGGAAGTTTTAAAGCCAAGAATGAGCTCATTTGAGCATATAGGCAAGCAGATACAGCCATTACAATCCAAGGTGCTAGTGTAGTCCTGTGATGCTTCCACTACATGTTCGAGGCTGTGAGGCCTCCAATTAGGATTTCCCCTCCTCTTCTCCAATGAAGTTCTTCAGATTCTATGAAATGGTCACAACAAAGAGTCAAAGCATCAATTTAGGGTTTTTAACAGATCGAAAGAGCACTCCATCTATGCAATTTGGACCGAGTCTACACCTAATCTTCACACACACAAGAGTTTTAAGTTAATATTGGTTCTTTTTCAAAGTAGAGATTTCATGGCTGGAGTTTTGTTCTTGTTTAGTTTGTTTTTAGTATCAAATAATCTACACCTTGCTTGATTTTTCTACGAATCCTCATAGTCAGAGGCCCGACGCTTTCCTAGCTGCACTTCGCACTTCTTGACAACGCTATTTCAATTTGGATAGCTTCTTTGTAGCAAGTGGCTCATTGCAGTCAGTGACTAACACGTAGTCCAATCCTAGATCAAAAATTCTTAGGTGCACGAGATACACGCATAGATCTCCTCACTGTCTGGCTGCTGGATTCTGCTCTCTCTGGAGCACTACTAGTGATAGGAACTACACGAGTAGATTGACTTAGTTTTCCAAATTTGTGGAGGCTACATCCTCAAATATAACTTTCTAATGTTTGACCTCTTTAACAAGTTGTCTATGCATTTTAGACTCATTGAATATCACTTGTGAGTTGCGAATAACCTTTGTATATTTTGGGTGCCAGAGACGATATCCCATCTCTCCGTCTACACCATAACCAATGGATACGCACTTGTGTTATCTAGGATATAGCTTCTTAAAAAATTATTTGGGAATAACATTTTCCACACCCAAACACACGTAATGTATCATAAGTTGGCTTCTTGCCAATCCACATCTCCTGCAGAATCTTGAAATTCAATGGAGTACTAGGCGATCTATTGATGATGTGTACAGTTTCCATAATAGTCTCTCCCCAAAACTCAGGAGGTAAATTTGCCATAGATAAGATGGCTGTGACTCTTTCTTGAATCGTGTGATTCATACAATTAACAATGACATTCTAAGCAAGTGTGTATGGCATAGTAAACTATTGCTAAATTCTTCTTTTGCTACAAAAATTCTTCTACTCTGTGGAGACATACTCTCCACCATTGTCAGTTCAAAGATCTTTTAGCTTTCTACCAGATTTATTCTCAACCATGGCTAAGAATTTCTGGAATATAGCAAACACTTCTTCTTTCCCATTCAAGAGGTAGATCCTCTCCTTCCAAGTAGAATCATCTATGAATGTTGGGAAATATTGTGCTTCCCCTAGAGCTTTGTGTGGCATAGGCCCACATAAATCACTATGAACCAAATCTAGAGGGTTTTCCAACTCTTGATTTAATGGCGAGGAAGTTTGACCAGTTTGCTTGCCATAGATGCAATGCTTACATAAGTCAAAATCAAAATAGTTTAACACAGGTAAGTAGCCCAAACGTTGAAGGATTTTCATTCCTTTCTACCTCATATGGTCTAGCCATCTAGGCCACAATGCACTAGAAGGGTGCTCGGCTACATAGATAGAACTCTCTTTGACTGAAGAGACATATAAAGAGTACAATGAACCAGATTTGTGACCTTTTATGATAGCTACATTTGTTTTACGCACCATCCAAGAACCATTTCCAAAAACAATAATATAAACTAGAGCATCAAGCTGACCAACTGACACCAAAATCTTAGTGATTTTAGGAACATGACTCCATGAAGCATAAATTCAGTTCCATTTGTCATGCATAACTTGACATCTCCCGTACTGCATATATCAAGCTGATAGAAATCTCCTAGCTTGAATGAACCATGCATCACAGTATATGTGGAGAACCATTCCCTATGGGGAGTAACATGGAAACTGTCACCCAAATCGATGATCCAATTTTATGCATAACCCTCATCAAGAGCCAATAATGCATTTGGAGTCAAATTGAAAGTGATAACAAAAACATATAACGGTTGTTGCACGTCAACAACAACCTCTGAAGGTGGATATTTTAACCACATTGATCTCCTCTTATCTTTACATTGCTCTTTGGAGCATCAACTTCAAAATAGCTTTTCCCTTTTCAAGCTACAAAACACGAAAATCTTTCTTTAAATGGCCTTTCTTACCGCAATGATCGCATTCTACATTTCTCAAGTCACGGCCTTGACTCTTGCTATGATTGTGGCAAGAAAATGGCATTCATTTCATCATCAAAATTCAGCCCTTTTGATGTCAACTGAGAAAAGATGCTATTGAATTCATTCAAGTTTGCACTAACAATGGTACCTTATTTTATATTCAAACGCATAAGTTTTTTCATCAAGAAAACTTTGTTGGAAGCAATTTTTCCATCCCAAGTTGTGCATAGAGAGTCCTAAAGCTCTCATGTTGTATTATTGTCCATATTCGTGAAGAATATGGTCTCTCCAAGATGTAATCTAATTGTGGACATAGCATGGGTATCCAACTCTTTCCCCTGATCATTAGTGTAAGAATTCTCTCTATGCTCTTTGAATGGCTCTGGCAGGCCCTTGTTGACCAAGACTCCAAGCATACTTTCTTCCAAATTGTAAAATTTAACTTCTTTATGTAGTAGTCTTCCTTTTCTGAAGCACTAATAGCAGTCATAACTCAAGAGAAAATGACCAAGATTTATGGTAAAAAGTGCTCGGAGAATTTTGACAGATCTTTTCCTAGAATAGGAGCAAAAACTCAAGAAAAAATGTGACAAAATCACTAATTGTAATCACTCAAATGTGCCAAGAAACTCGTATGGTTGACTTGCGGGAAAAAATCCAACACATTCTCCTATACGAGGAGCAAAATCTCAAACCCGACAGTACAAAATCAAGGCATAATATGACAAAAGCAACTACTAGGCATAAGATTGATGTAATAAATTACCATGTGACCATCAACTTGATGTCAAAAGCAAAAGTGTTTGTCCAGATACATAGCCTATAGCGAGGATACCGAAAGAGGGATACTCCAGCAACCTATATCACCGAAAGTGTCTCAACATTCGAGACACCCCAGCTCAAGAAAATCTCATGCAAATGACCCTCCAAAGGCTAAGCAGACTCAAGACTAGCCACAGTCTCAGAAAAGGGCTCTTCCCGCTTGAATTTCAAAAACAGCTGAGAAAACTGCCAAAATCACCAAAAAATGGCTTCACACGATGTACAATAGGCAGTAACGCAACTCAACGTACATGAAAAATCGTGCACAAACAAGCACCAAGAACTACTGCATGCAGTAAACAAATCCCTGCAGGGATATCTTCTCTCAAAAGAGCTCAATGGCACTGTGTGCTTAAGAAAAGTATGCATCTGTCAATGCTATTTGTAAGTCACAGATAAGGAGTTTCATAAATAGTCCTTGAATGCACGCGATATGTAAAATTTATACATAGCAACCCCCCCAAGCTGTCAATTTGCCTTGGTGCAAGGCCTCAAATTCCCTTCCTTGGCTCTTGATTTGCCTGACAAGCTCCACACCTGCTCCTTGATTTTCTTGTTTCTCGTAAGCTCAGCAATGGCTTGCTTCAATTGCTGTTGAATTGAGAGATCTCCACACTACCTAAACTCGCCCGATTGTGGCATGCGATGGCTCGCCTCCAAGGCAAGCTCCAACTAT
Organism: Adiantum capillus-veneris; assembly: GCF_014529385.1. Lineage (NCBI taxonomy): Eukaryota > Viridiplantae > Streptophyta > Polypodiopsida > Polypodiales > Pteridaceae > Adiantum > Adiantum capillus-veneris. Next base: position 81,489,591 of record NC_140951.1, read on the forward strand.
TTGTGCTTTGTGTGTCGATTTTTCCCAAAGATCTTAACTTCCATGGAATCTTCACAAGCTTGAGCTCAAGGAGAGCTTTACACAATGCGAGCGGCTCGGGGAGCGACTCTGATACCAGTTGAAGGACGTTGTTGCGCGCATTTTGAGATCCCCATTTTTTGTAAAAACTGTACATATGGGCTTGAAATAGACTTCCATTAGAGTATTTGGGCATGTTATTATGGGTTTTTATGACCGCTTTAGCACATGTACATGCAGAGCAGGTCGATAGCGTAGTGCTAGTTGTCGGGTTACTGTAAGTGCTCGTTAGTGAGTTTTTTGAAAGACTTGTTTATAACTAAAACTCATGTAAAAACTACAAGAAGTTTAGCCAAAGCTCAAAAAATTGCAGGTTTTGGGTTATTAAGGCTTTTCCATGCTTTTGGATGCAATTTTTTGCCCTCGCCTTGCCTTCTCTACGGTATCGGGACATCTCTCTGTTCGCGTCAATTTTGCACATAACGGCGTGTAGAATCACTTTTTTTCATCTTCAGCTTTCTTGCCATTCATTTTTCAAGATTTCTTCCAAGATTTAAAGTGTCCCAATTGGAGTTATGCTTACGACTAGTTCTCTTTAGGGTTATGCCTATGGCGCCTAGGGAAAAATTGTGTGCAGACATATTGGGAGGGCATGTATCTCTGAATTATGGAGTTGATGTTGAAATTTTGGGTTTATGATGCTCAATTTTGAAAGGGGAGGCCCTTGTCTTCATATGAATTGGTCGATGTGTACTGTAAATCCGTGCTTTGACAGGGTTTTTCTCCTATGTGCTATGGTCCTTTGGGTGGGCATGTGCTTGTAAGTTCCCAAGGGAGGATAGAACTTTTGGTTGGGGTACATTAAGAGTTGCTTTGGTATACTTTTTGGTACTGAGGTTGAAGTTTGAACACTCTTGGACTATAAATCTATAGAGGTGTCCCACTTTTTCTTTTTCCCACTGGTGCCCGCCACTGAGGAGTGCTTCAAGTTACCTTCAGTCTTCATGGTGTATACATAAAAGTGCAGCCATGGTCAAGCTCAGTGATACCTTGTTGAGGATGAAGGATATGATGAGAAATTTGAAGGTAAGTAGCATTGTAGAGTTAGACATACACTACATGAGGTTCTGCTCTCTAAAGCAAGAGCTAGAGGTTCTTGAGGATATGGTTCTTGATGCAAAAGAAGAGAAGTTCTTGCTCATTGACACTCTTCCAAGATGTTTGGACATTGAGGTTGCTTGCACTGATTTGTTGGGTGTGAGGAGCATTGTTGATTTCTTGAAGCAAGGTAGATGGTTAGATGCCAATTGGTCCTCTACTTCTTTATGCCTTTCACACAAGATCTCCTCTATCACTAGTGATGATTGTAGCTCAATGATGATGAGGTTGATTCAGATACAGAAGACGAGGCTTTGTCTCTTGATGATGTAGATTTTAATGAGAAGTTATGTGTAAGTAGTGTCATGAAAGAAAAAACCATGGAGTGCATGTATGGCAAAGAGTAAAATGATATGGCTGATATGGTTCCATATGGGTATGGATGCTCATAAAGATGAGGCATTATCTAGATCTATGTGTTTACATTATGTGCCTATGGATGCTCTTACTTGTGATACAAATAACATGCATGTTGAGATTATGGGTGATGTTTTTGCTCCTCCATCTTATGAGTTGATGTGGTATTTGGATGAGTTGTGGACATGTGGACTTGATGTTTGTGATGTTGATGATGCTATTGGTGGTATTGAGTCTCCTACTAGTTATGATTTCTATTTTTAGCAAGAGGTTGGTTTGAGTGATGTGGATTGTGATGGTGGTCTTGATTGGGGCCTTGATGATCCGCAAGTTGAGATGAATGAGGAGACACAATTCAGTGTGTGCCATGCATTGTCAAGGGTGAAGAAGTTTATGAAAACCTCACTTGCATGTGTGAATGTTGAAGAGGATTGTAGCCTGGAAAGTTGAGACAGCCATGATGACATGGATACAATGGATGTTTTGTCTTGGCCTGATGTTAGTGATACATCTCATGGTGGTGAGAATGCTAATTCATGGTCTTTTGGTTTGTATGACATGAACGTTGATGGTTGCAGCTCACTAATGATTGATGATTGTCCTTGTGACTTTGAACAATGTCAGTATGTGTGCACGATGGAGCTCACTAATGATTGATGATTGTCCTTGTGACTTTGAAGGATGCCATTATGTGTACATGTACGATATAATACTTTTCCGCTTGATCGTGGTAAGGACATATGGTTCTCATGTCTTTGTACATGATATATCTTTGTACATAAAGCTTCCTTGTAGGTTACTGCTGAGCATGAATGCTCTAGCAAGCTGGGGGTTTGGTAAACTATGTTGCGCGCATTTTGAGATCCTCGTTTTTTGTAGAAATTGTACATATGGACTTGAGATAGACTTTCATTAGAGTGTTTGGGCATGTTCTTTTGGCTTTTTATGATTTCTTTAGCAAGAACATGTACAACAGGGTAGGTCAATAATGTAGCACTACTTGTCAGGTTATTGTAAGTGCATGTTAGTGAGTTTTTTGAAGTATATAGCTAAAACTCATGTAAAAACCCAAAAAAGTTCAGCCAAAGTTTAGAAAACTGCAGGTTTTGGGTCGTTTGGGATTCGCCATGCTTTTGGATGCAGCTTTTTGCCCTCACCTTACCTTCTCTACGTGTAGTCGTATCGAAATAGCTCTCTGTTTGTCAATTTTGCACATAGCGGCGTGTAGAATCAATTTTTTTCATCTTCAGCTTTAGTGCCATTCATTTTTCAAGATTTATTCCAAGCTTTAAAGTGCCCCAATTGGAGTTATGCTCTTCAGGTTACGATTAGTTCTCTGCAGGGTTATGGCTATGGCAGTCTAGTGGTAAATTGTGTGCAAACAGATTGGGAGTACATGTATCTGTGAATTGTGGAGTTAATGTTGAAACTATGAATTTATGATGTTGAATTTTGAAAGGGGAGGCCCTTGTCTTTGTATGCATTGGTCGATGTGTACCGTAAATCCGTGTTTTGACAGGGTTTTGCTCCTATGTCCTATGGTCCTTTGGGTGGGTGTGTGCTTGTTAGTTCCCAAGGGAGCACAAGCAAGGGTATATTAAGATTTGTTTTGGTATACTTTTTGGTGCTGAAGTTAAATTTGAACTCTCTTGGGCTATAAAGCCTCATAGGTGTCCCACTTTTTCTTTTGTCCAACAACATGAAGCCCCGTACGCATGCATGCAAGGAAGGGGAAAAGGAAGGATAAGAGAAGACAAGGGTTTAGGGAAAACACACAGCTATGTAATGTGCAGCATGTGTTTCTTTATTGTACCTTTTTGTATATATGAGGAATGCAAAGGGTTAGCAGAGTTAGAACCTGTAGGGAGGGTACATGCAGGTTGGCGGTCGTGGCGGTCTTTACCCAACATGATGCACTAACGAGGTAAAACCTACGACAAATACCGCAAAAAAAATTCAACCTTTTTGCTTAGATAGACTTGAAATTGCAACAATTCCAACATGAGGTGTATGTTTAATGTTTGTGTTTTATTAAATCAAGTCCAAAAGATAAATAGGTTCATAGAATTGTTAACCGGTTTGTCGGAGCTATGTTGGTGTTGATCCGTCTTGCCACCGTATCCTTTTGTCAAAATTGAAGAGTATGGAGACGAGAAGCACGAGAAGCTCTTCTTATGCGAAATGTGGTATTATAATAATCTAATAATAATAAGAAGTAAGGCATGGTATTTATGCATGATTATGAGAAGCCTACAAGGGCAACAAAGAAGAATGGGCGCGACGGAAGGAACATAACCTAAGCTCTGATACCATGTGGTGATTTTTTATAGCCCATTAATGTAGTAATGTAATATGTTTTTTTCATCCACAGACTGCATGCGCAGATTATGAGAACATAAAATGAGAGAGAAGGTTGAGAGAGACGACGCCCTGATTCGTTCAATCTATTCACACATTTGTGTGTGTGTGTGTGTGTGTGTGTGTGTGTGTGTGTGTGTGTGTGTGTGTGTGTGTGTGTGTGTGTGTGTGTGTGTGTGTGTGAAGCCTCTTGCGTGCGCAAACCTGCACAGCCAGCCTCCTGCATCAAGTGAACCTTCAGTTAGCACCTCTGCATCACCCCCTCCGTGTGTGTGTCTGCCCTAAGCTCCTGTTCAGTCCCAGCATTGCAATTTTTTGTACAAATATTCGTTAAATTTTTTATTCAAGTTTGGTGTTCATATGTGAGACAGAGAGTATCTACTAATCTCTCCAGCTTAGTTGCAGTTTATTTTCAGTAAGCAGACTTGTGTGCAGAAGAGTTTTTTTGGCACAGTATTGTGGGCAATGTAAAGAAATTTGTTTATTTTGTTTTCAATAGTTAACAGCACATAATCGCTAAGTTCTCAGTGTATGTCAGATTTTGGTGTGCCCTTTGTTAGCTCGTACAAACGCAAAAAACAGATGGCACTTAAGCTTTTGAAAATGGGCTAGAGGATTTTGAAGGTGCACGGAATGCTTGGGAGGGGTAGGACCCCGCTACTGAAGTTCTTATTCTTGTTCGAGCATTGATGATGGACCCAATGGCGCAATATGATTTAAACGCAGTTATTTTGTTCTTCCCGAGAAAGATGCCTTCTTAAACGTCAGGCAGTTCAAGGCGTTTACTTTGGTGCTAGAGGATTCTACGAAGTTTTGCTAGCCCACATTCATGCCCGTAACATGTTGCTTGAGTTGTCTCCTCTATTTTTTGGCACTCTGGTATTGATGTGGGTACTTACCAAGGACTATCAAAGCTTAATCCATCATAAGTGCCCGGTATGGGTGGAAATCCTTGCTTTTCCCCGCACTTGGAGTCACTTTCTTCCTATGCTCGCCTCTCATTTGGGAAAGGTGATTTGTCCTCCGAAAGTTGATGCCAATAAAAATCGCTTTTGTGTGCTTTGGGACACGGATGTTCCCACCCCTGAAGGTATTACTGTCAATTCGGGGGACCCACTTATTGGAAACGCCCTTTTAGGCTCAGATGGGAAAAAATCGTAAATTCATGTTTTCGTTGTGGGAAAGTTGGACATATAAATCTAAATGTTCTGAGCCTATTTTGCAACCCCTTCCTTTAGTTGTCTCTCAATTTGCGGTTTCTAATGAGAGAGAAGTCCCTAATCTCAAACCTGACATTGTTGGGGCTTCTGTGTTGCCTAATGACTTACATATGGATAAAGGCAAGGTTAGACCTACTGCTTCCACAGATCCTTCGGGTAAAGGAAAGTCTGTATCTACTCCTAAAACCAAAAATAAGGGGGAAAATGTGGACTTGGCGGAAGGATCTCTTTGGGTAACCCCCAAGAAGACTGTTAAAATGCGTTCGCAGCTTTCTTCTCGTAATTATGTACCTCCTAAAGTAAAACTTGTGAGGAAAAAACCTTTCCTTGTAATGATAATTGCACTCTTGAGGATGCATGGAATAAGTTGGTGCACTCTTACAGGGATACAGTGGTTCATGGGACTTCTCAAGCACCTGCAGCCTTTGTTGCCTCTAAGACAGGCATGCACAATATTTTCGTTGAGTCACAGGTTGCTAATGTTGATTTGCTTATGGGCACATCAACTTAGTCCCTTCCTTACTTTGCCTCTGTACATATCTCTTGAATGAATAGTTGTGTTAAATGCATTTTATATAATGTGTGTGGGTTATTTAACCTTGATAAGTGGATATTAACCTAACACTATGTATACATGTAAGGCAAACATTGTGGTTTTGCAAGAACATAATTAGTATGAATATGTTGGGCAGCGCTTGTATTTTACCGGATACTGGATAGCATATTCTGGTTTGTTGGGCTTTTCGAGTGTTTTGATTATGGTTAGGCATGCGTTGCAGTCGGTTCTTGCATATAATGATACAGCGGGTCATTGATGGTGGTCCAATGCACAATCAACTGCCATATTTATGAATTTGGTGGTGTTTATGCACATATGACCTTGAGACACAAGCTGTTTTGTGGCGTGGGATATCTTCTTATCCATGGCTTTTCCAATGCGCTGCTTTGTTGTGATTTTAACAATGCGTCGGCTTTATCTGATAACACCACAGGACATTTGCACATGCTAAGCTTTGAATTGCAGGCCTGAACAAATCTCGTTGCATGTACACAGATATTGGACTTGTGGACCCTCTTGCATCCTGATGTTTCGGGGCATACATTTCAACATAATTCTTTTTCTACATATCGTGCAAGATTAGATCGGTGGTATGTTCTCGGCATGCAACAATTTGATAAGTTTGTATGTGAAATGAGTATAGACCATTCTTTTCTTTTATCTAATCATGCTCCTGTTGTGATGTTGTTGCGCTTTGGGCAACTACATTATGATCAACCTCTTTTGCACATCAACCATGCATATCTTTCGCACGAAGCATTCCGTGAGATGATCTATGATGTTATTCCCCCTTTGGTTGCCCAAATGTATCTTGATCCTGATGTTGCCTGAGTTCGCTTTGTTGTGCGTGTGGAGAGTGTAATTCAGGACTATGGCAAGTATTACATGTTTCAATTATGTGGTGATGTTGAGGATGCCAAGCATGTGTATCAACAGCTCCAACTCTTAGCTGACACACGTTCGTTGTCGAAAAGTGAATCCACGGTCCTTTGTCGGATCCGGGTGTGTTTGCAGTATAATGATATACGAAAATTGGATAAATGACAGACTCGTGCTTGACATCGAGCTTTTGTGGACGAGGAATGTGCCTCAAAACAGTTTTTTTAACACTTGCATCATTCAAGGACTTCTCAAACCATTAAGTGGCCCGCTATGTTCCGATCGGGAGCCTAAACAGCCTCAAAGCGTGAGCTTGCGGATACCATGGTGTCCCATTTTAGGACCATTTTTGCCACTCCCCCCACGGCATCCACTGAAGTTATTCATTCACGCCAGTGTTTGTTATCTACAGTGCATCCAATTGTCCTGCCTCAGGATGCTTTGGACATGGAGACAGATTTTACAAAAAATGAATTACACTCAGCATTACTTGCTCTCGGAAGATGGTGTTCGCCTGGTTGGGATGGGCTCACTGTGGAATTTTTTATCTCTTTCTGGGAGCCTCTGAAAGAACCTTAACTTTACATGATGAACACTGCGTTGGTGAAACATGATTTGCCAATGTCTTGGAAAGAGGGTTTGTTGAAGTTGTTGCCTAAACAAGCACTTTGTGAGTAGTTCTCGCATTGGCGGTCGATTTCTCTTATGCCGGTTATATATAAAATCTTGGCGAAAATCATTGTGAATCGTATCAAGGAACCTCTTGCGGCTGGTTTCCACTCCATGCAGTATGGCTTCATTCCTCGTCGCCAAATTTTGGATAATCTGGCTAATATATTGATTGGAATAAAATATGCTAAGTATACCCAGCAAGATGTAGACATTGAAAAGGCTTTCGATACAACTCAATGGGATTTCACTGCCACTACAATGCAGGCCCTTGGTTTTGATCCAAAGATGGTCAATGTCGTATACTTCTTGTATGCTCATAGTACATCTTCAGGCCTCCTTGATGGAGAGCAGACAGAACCTTGGCCTCTTGGATGCTCTATCAGATAGGGTTGCCCGTTTAGCGCTTTGTTGTATGCCATTGCCACTCACCCTTTGCTATTGTATTTGGATCACTTGACTTCGCTCAGTCGTCTTGATGAGCTAAAATTACTCAATGGAAAAGACTTCACAGGGCAGGTCTATGTTGATGATTCATTGTTCATACCCGTAACCCCACAGTAACTAGGATTATGTGCATGAAATTATGCAATCATTGGATACATTTGTCTTGGCAGCAGGCCTTAAGGTTAACTTTTGGAAATCTAAACTCTTGCCTCTTTTGTTGTTTGTGACTGGTATCATCTTTTGTGGCCTGACGAGATTCTCGATCTACGTGTGGTGGTCAAGCACTTAGGATATCCAATCGGCTAGCAGGTAACCAATACTCAACAAATTGATTAGGTCATGCAATAATTGAATGTCATGCAATAATTTCTTTTATGGAGTTGGAGTGGCACCGTTTAGGTGCTCGCCACTTAATTAATACATGAAAATTACAACAGGAGGGGTAGGAATGGTGCTGCTTCACAGTGCCTCTCTCTTTTGAAATAGTAGGAACCCTTCAAATCCTAACAGTATAAGACTAAGACTAAGACTGAGACTAAGCCTATCTAGTATTGCCCCCTTACTGTACATACCTGCTGGCTCAAAAATAGCACGCTCTATAAGCTCCTTCCAGCTCCAGGCACTCACACTTCTCCTTCCAAACTTAAGCAATCCATGTGATTAACGCTCCTCCAGTGACCCACGTACCACCCTCAACCTCTGTCTAATTTTTCCTTATGGACTGCCCACAGAAGGCGATCAAGGGCAATATCCAATGCGGAATAGGCAAAGGGCAGCCTGCAGGCAATTATACGAGAGGAGAGTTTTGAATAGCAGTGCTTGAAGATTTTGGGATGATCCTTTTCTCCAAATAGGATTATACCCAACTTAGTATTCTTCAGGTAGTGACGTCATAATTGGCGAGGCGCGACTGGCCTTGGAACGTGATAGTTCCCCACTTGAACTTGGTGAGGACATCTTCTAGAATAGCAGGGCTGCATTGTTCACTTGGTAGCTGTTGCATACATTACCTTGTTCAAGGCACACTCGATTAAGCACCAAATTCACACTTAATGCTCTCAGCAGCTCTACCACAAGAAGCTTTGGACAAATTCTCACAATAATTCTCACATTGTGACTTACCTCAACATCATGAGCTTCTGTGAGGGAGGAACCGCATACCTAGCTAGGTACGATTGGGGGCAGGGACTGCCGGCCCGGTGGGATAGAGGTGGTCCCCTGCCGCCAATATTACCTAGCTAGGTATGCGGTGCCTCTCGAGCAGAAGCTCATAATGTTATGCATTGTATGAAAAAGACTTTGTTTTCCTGCATGAGAAAATTTCTAAATCTTCTTGTGTACCTTTAATTCACTTTTACATATCACAATTGTCCAACACTGTTCCATTCCTCAACTTTCATAAAGCTTCAACCAAGGAATGGCCTTCATGTAACTTATGAGTGCCCAAGGCAATGACATTGAGGTGTTGAACACTCATTTCCATTTTCCCATCAACTTTGCTAAACTTTCAACCTTGATTTTCTGCCTCATCACCTCCATCGCTGAACATCGGTTCATTCTACATACTAGGCTATTGTGACTATCTTTTTTTCTTTTGCAATGTGATGCGGAAGCATCAGCTAGTTTAGCGGGAATGCACCCACACCTGCATGTCACAAGGGTTGAACCATAGCGGGCGCACTTAAAGCCCCTCCCTCACCTTTACCGCTAGACCATTGTGATTATCTTACCATGTTTAAACGAGTACTATGAAATTTTGTAATTTTCATTCAGTAACACACTTGCTTTGTTCATAGGGGGCCACCATGAGACTTCACCTTGTTCTGAATAAAACTGAAAACAATATTAAACAAGGGATGACTGAGTAGTTATTAGAGGACCCGAAATTGGCAGAAATAACTAGGCCTGTGTCAAATCTTGAGAGATGTACTACCTAAGCCACTTCTCCATTGAATTTGGGAAGTGCAGGATGGCTTGGTGGGTAAAGAGCCTTCCAATGAGGCACCAACCTCTCATTGCACTCCACGCGCTCCAAGCTGCCACCTACCAAACGTCCCAGTATAGCTGCTGGAAGGCTCTTCAATGTCCATAGCTTTCTCATCTTCAATGTCCTCAGCCCACTAAGCTGCCCAAAGCTCACAGGCAGATCCTGCAGCCTTCTGCACCAATCCAAGCTCAGATATTGCAAGCTTCTCAGCTCCCCGAAGCTCACTGGCAGATGCCGCAAACTTGTGCAATCCTTCATCATAAGATGCTCCAAGCCATGCAGATTTCCAAAGCTCTCTGGCAGCTTCTCCATTCCAAAGCAATGTGACAGATCCAGCTTCTTTAATCTCCCAAGCTGCCCGACATTTATACCAGGTAATCCCTTCAACTTTTCACAACCACTCAAATCTAGCTCTTTCAGATTATTAAGCCACCCAAAACATTGAGGTAGCTCCTTCAAACTTCGACAGTTGGCTAATATGAGAATCTCCAAGGACACAAGGCATCCAAAATCCTCGGGCAGATCTTGCAAGCATTTGCACCATGACATGTCAAGCTTCTTCAAAGCCACTAACAGCCCAAACCTTGTCGGTAGATGGCTCAATGAGAAGCAGTAGTATAAAGCGAGTGTATGTAGGTTGTTCAAGTCGCCAAAGCTTTGCGGTAAGTTTATGAGTTGGTAACACTGAGACAAGGATATGTATGTGAGCGCTCTTAGTTCTCCTAGCTTCTCTGGAAGCTCCTCCAGCTCAAGGCCATCCACTTCCAAAACTTTTAGATATTGTGACAACCCATGAATTAGTGAAGTCCGTATTTCATCAACTTCAATAAGTCGAAGCTTCTCTAGTTTAGGCAGATTTGTACCAGATAAGCAACTTACACCATCCACTCCCTCAACATGGAGGCTCTGTAGCTCAAACAAACCTTCAAATGTGCTGCTTGCCATTGTAAGTCCCGCACCCCTTATGAATAACACCTTCAGCCTGCACATGCTACTTAGGAAAGGTGGGAGGTCATTGTTAATGAACCCGTCTTGAAAGTACTGTAAGAAAAGCATCCTTGCATGAGGGAAGGCCAAACTGGTTGGCCAGCCCTGCTCTTCTGTTATGCCACCTGAACAAGAAAATGACTATGAGCAATTTCAAACATTGAATCTAAACCATTTCTAATCCTAGTATGAGGAGGATCAAAGAGTTGTGCACCTGTATGAATCGATATTACTTCAGCCATAGCAGCTTCCTCCGACTGCCAATCACTGGGTATATTCTTGCTTCGTCGTGGCATCACTAGCCTCTTGCGATGAGATGGCGGGTGATCCTTTGCTCCCAACTGGAGTGCAAGGTCTCTCATCACATCATGCTGAGAGAAGCGCAAACCACCAGCTCTATTGCTTTCCAGTGCATGCCCAATGTCAACACTACATCACAAACATCATCGTAGAGCCTGTGGATGATCAGTTTTGAGTGCAAGTTACTGCAAAGTAGCTCCATATCATGCTAAAACAAGCTCATTGAAAAGAAAGTCACTACCAAGGTACTACTAACCTCGTAACAATCTCCGGAAAATCCAATAGGCTTCGACTGGCAAGCTCCACCAATGCTAACACTGCATCCACCCATTCCATTCCTCTCACATACACCCATACATCCAACAAGGCATCTGTTGACCATTCAGAATCTTCAGGGTATGCACCCAAGTCTACAAAGCATTCTTGCAACATGGGGTCCAAGGCATCAATGCTTGTTCGAAGACGTCCCAGCAAGGCATCTTTATGATACTCTCCCAATGGCTTAGCATCTCGAAGTTTGTCCCTAGCGACGCGCCAATACGTTGCAGGAGACTGGCCAGCACTAGTTGAAAGAGAGGTACCAATGACTCTGAGAGCCAATGGAAGTCCTTTGCACTCCGATATCACCTACTATGCACATTAATGATTTGCTAAAACCATTGCATCAAAGTGAAAATTGTTTATAATGAAGATGGATTGCAAAAAAATAATCATGCAAGGAGCTATACAGCCTACACATAGGAGTTTTAGCATGTGAGATTGTCTTATGCAGAGAGCTAATTGGAGTATTTGTACCTCCTTTACTACTTGAGGCTCCTCTACCCATGCAGGAATGAAGTTCTGTCCAAAAGCCCAATGGCAAAAGAGGTTCTCCGCATTCGATTCATTCAGCAAATCCAATCTGTACGTATGGCTATTGCGAGTATGCAAAGCGGAAGCTTGTCTAGTGGTTATCATGGTTTTGAACCCTTTGACTTCAAATGACAGGTTTTCAAGGTGTGCTTTGAACCACACATCATCAAACACTAGTAAACGCCGCTTTGAGGGAAATATGCTTAGAAGCTTGCTCTTAACTTGTCTGTATGCATCTTCCACAGTCTGAAATATGGGTGTTAGCTCTCCTCCTACACTTCCTTCCAGATGGTAGAGAGAAGGCTCTTCATGTCAGGGGATTGCGAAACACAAAAGAAGTGGATTCGATCATCAAAAAACCCTGCATTTCAAAGTCAAACCCACTTTCTAGAGCGTATTGACCCAACAGCTTTCGACAAACATTTCACAAGAAGATCAATTAGAAAAACACATGCTATATGTTGAATGATTTTACCTCGAATTTCCGGATCTTTACAAATGGATAATGCAAGCGTCGTCTTTCCGATGCCACCCATGCCTTCAACAATCGTAATTGTGTGACCCTTGTCGTTGTTAGATAGCAGAAGTGACTTCAATTGATTGATGTTATAGTCAAGGCCGATCAAGAGTTGATGTTGATTCATCAACTCATCAAGTTGGTTCCCCAGCTGGTCCTCTTCTACATGATCACCTTTGCCGCTAGGTCACCTTTGCCGCTAGGTACGGCATACCTCGCCCAATTTGTGGGCGATAATGGGTTGCCACTCTTGAGGGCACCCATCACTTCTGCATGATCCTTGTTGTTCGCGCACATCTTGGAGGCCAATGTTTATCTGCTGCAATTGCAAAGTGTTGAGAGCTGACAATTGTTGTAGGTGTTGCAGGATATCTTCCCGCAACTTGAGAATTTTTCTGCTGTAGCGAATTCGGGAAACAGCATTCACCCAGCCGAATTTGAGTTGAAGGCAAGACTCCACCAGAGATTTGCCCTCGCCAAGCTTGTAGAGAAACCCAAGGAGAAAGCGGTGCTCCCAATCAGAGGGAGCTGGCGTGTGGAAATTGGAACAGATTTGCAGAAAGATGGGGTGGTGCATGTCGAGATCCTGCTGCAAAGCTCGGCAGTACTTGCGGCACCATGCCACCTGCACAACTGCATCTCTCAAAATGGCGTACAGATCGTTGAATGCAGCGCCTATGATCAACGCTTCCGCCATGGCCAAATACAGCCACAGCTCAAGGACGAGAGAAGAGAGGAGAGTGTGACTGTGTGTGTGTAAGTGTGCGTGAGAGAGAGAGCGAGAGAAGGGTACTTTATTTTGAAGGCGTTGTCTCGAGTCTGATAGTGTAGTGTCGTTGCCAGTTGGCCTATACGCAAGCTCAAAGTTGAAAGGGCCGAGTGTCAGGGAAAAGTAGGGGAAGAATCTTTCTTGGCCTGCAGGAAAGGCCTTAGTGCAAGGTATGGTTTCAACCCCACCCCTGAAAATTTTTGTGGTTAGTTTGGGAGAACCATACTACGTGCTAATACAGATAATAGTGGTAATAGTGGTATAATGGGTCTGGGTGCACAGGCATTAATTTATTAACACGCAATATTCGCCGCGTTGATGTCCCGAAATCAGGGGCAAAAGCAAAACTGTCGGTGGGTCCGTTTCAAGCGCGCAGACAAGACGAGGTCTTGTGTTTATTCTAGCAGCGCTGCAGTCCTCCAACTCCACTCAGCACACACGACGACGCCCTGTGTTTTTATTGCAGCGCTGCAGTCCTCCAACTGGACTCAGCACACAGACCTATCCACAATTTCATCTGCGTGCTTCTGTCTGACCTCACGTGCTTCTCACACTGCCTAATCTCGCACATTTCCTCGTACCTCCGCATTCTCCTCTTCTTGTTCTTCTGCCCTCAGCAATCAACTGCGTCTCCTGGTTTGCCTACGCCAGCTCCGTCGCAGGTTGACAGACAGACAGACAAAGAGAGAGAGAGAGAGAGAGAGAGCATACCCTCTCCAGGACAGCTCCGCTGCTACTCTGCTGCCTGCCGCGTCCGCGCCTGTCGCCCGACTCCCCGAAATGAACAAAGACACCGCCTACATAGCTGGAAAAAAATCACCTGCTCTCAAGGAGCTCCTGACACGCGGCTCTGTCCCCTGCTCTCTTTCTCACGCACAGTTCGCTTTTCCTTTAACTTTTCGGCGGTATCTCACGAGATACCCCATCATTTGTCTTGCTGCCAAAATTGCGGCAACATACTCGGTAGAGTTTTAATTCTCTCACCATCAAATGGCCACTCTCAAATTAACTTTTATAGGTGACATTTCAAATCATTTCAGCCTTACTATATTCATTTGAACATTTTCATTATGAAAATGAATGTGTGTGTGTGTACGCACGCACGCACATGCACGCGCACGCACATACATCTCTCTCTCTCTCTCTCTCTCTCTCTCTCTCTCTCTCTCTCTCTCTCTCTCCCCATTAAAGTGTTCAAGAAAAAATATTTTCCAAACATACAAAATTCCTTTCCTTGAATTTGCGAAGAGAATATTTTAAAAAACAAGGTGAGATTTCACGATGGCTTTTCAAAAAAGAAATCAAGATATGAGAGAAATAAAAATACTATATATATATATATATATATATATATATATATATATACACTATCTATAAAGGGGGAGGGAATTCCGCCCCCCCCCCCCCCTACCACGTGGTTGCACCTCCTTCCTCCGGTGAATGCAGTCTAGAGCCGGTAGGGAGACACAGCGAGAAAGAGAGAGAGGTGCACAGTGCCAGTGCACACTCCTTTCACAAATGCTTTGATTGCACCGTGCATGGTTGGCATCCACGGTGTCACACACTCTTTCAATGCACTCGGGTTGCGTCTCTTCCCTCCTTTGATCTGACCTCTCTCTCTCTCTCTCTCTCTCTCTCTCTCTCTCTCTCTCTCTCTCTCTCTCTCTCGGGTTGCGTCTCTTCCCTCCTTTTATCTCACCTCTCTCTCTCTCTCTCTCTCTCTCTCTCTCTCTCTCTCTCTCTCTCTCTCTCTCTCTCTCTCTCTCTCTCTCTCTCTCTCTGATCACGTATCTGCGTCTGATCAGCCACCTACCAATGCTTCTCTCTCGGTCTCGAGCTGGCCGCTGGCCGCAGGAGAGCTCAATCTCACCACCTCTCCCCACGCACCCCGCAAGCTCTCATTTTGATGCTTCCCCCATTAGCAATAGCATTCTCCTCACCAGATCATGAAGCATCGCTGACATTATAGGAGGCAGGTCAGTGCTCACCGTACTGCTCTCCTCGGCCTGAGGCGGCCACGCAGGAATGCTGCAGCACTATTGAACGAGCATTTGGGCGCAGTAGTGTAGACACACTGTGGACAAAGCAGTAGGTGAGGCGGCATACGCAAGGCATCAGGGGTGTGTGGGTGGGGGCTCGGGGAAAGGGGCAACGGCGACGTAGGATGGATGCATGCACCGGGCGATGGCTCAAGGTTGTGGCGGCACATCGTGAGCTCCATGCACTGTTCAAGACAAATCATTTTTCCAAACATACAAAATTCCTTTCCTTGAATTTGCCAAGAGGAAATTTCTAAAAATTACGTTGTTTTTTGGGGTTTTCACACAATTCTTTTGTATTTTGGGGCGGAATTTCTCCTTCACCTCTTGCTCTCAACCGGCATTTTGAGCTTTCTAAAAGAAGCCTTAGTGTTGAGTCGAGTTAAGCATCCTTCCAATGCTTTGAGTGCCAACTATGGAGACTCATCTTAAATGTTGATGGAGTTTGTCAAATGGGTCCCTTTCATTTCATAGCCTTGGAAGGTTTTTTTAAGACTTTTCCTTGTTTTTTTTTGTTTGTCCTTGCTCATCTTATATTATTTTCAACATGAACTGAGTGGACCGACCTTTTCATGTGAATGATTGAAATCTTCTATTGTTTAGTTGTTGATGGGTCTTTTCATTTCACAGATTGTGAATAATTGAAATCAGTTTGTCAGCTTGTATGTATGACTTAACTTTTCTTCCATTTCATTCTTTTAGAATGCCAAAGTGAGCTTTCACCTTGTTGAAATTGAAAACGGCACGATATTAAGCTGAGACACATTTTTCCCGAACACTGTCTCCATGTCGTGGAGACCCGCGTGAGGGAATCTAAAGAGATACCCGTTAATGACTTATGACTACATTAGTTAGAACAACAAAATGAAATGAAATGAATAGAGAGAGAGAGAGAGAGAGAGTTTGAAGACATTGTCGTTATTGACTTATGATTGAATGAGTTAGGAGAATGCAATGAAATGAAGAGAGAGAGAGAGAGAGAGAGAGAGAGAGAGAGAGAGGGCAACACAATAGGGAGCAGCCAAGGTGAGCCGAATTTTGAGCTTGGTACAAAGGGAAGACAGTAGAGAGAGCACCCTTTAGGGACATGGACGAAGTGGGGTTACAAGTGAAGCTCCAATGGAGGAGGTGGTCGGGCTCTTGATTGTTGCCAAGGTCGGGGATGGGGGAGAGCTTAAAGGTGGTCACATAGTCCATAAGAGAGAAGCCTAGGAGGATGGTATTAATGACGGTGTAGAAGTGGCGATGATAGAGTTGATCCAATTTTAGAAGCTTCTCAAGTATGAAGGGGGAGAGAAAGAGATATCTCAATGCTACAGTAGAGAGAGAGAGAGAGAGAGAGAGAGAGAGCACCAATCACGCTTTTGCCAAGATATCTCTCTATTTTAAGAAAATTCCCAAAATACCCCTCAAATTTCAAAAATTCTTAAAATACCCCCAATATTGTCACAAATTCCCAATCTGCCCTTCGAATTTTCCAAAATACCCTTGGTCGTGAGATTAAATTTCTCTAGATAAAAACAATTGTAGCTTTTCTCTAAAGATACTAAAAATAGAAACTGAGTTGGTTATGTAAGCTTTGGAGATGAATCCCTTGAAAAAAAAAAGGTGACTATGTCTAAAAACAGAATAAAGGTTAGAGGGGAATTTTTGAAATTTGAGGGGTATTTTGGGAATTTTCACAAAGTAGAGGGGTATTTTGGTAATTTTCCCTACTGTTTTTTTTTAATCAAGAAATTGAATTTACACTATTTTCAAAAATAATGGACAATGTTCTCCTTTTCTTTATGCGCTAAACCTACATTTTTGAGTTCTGAATAGGCACTTTTGACTTCCTCGGAGAGGACATACTAACAATTTTCCCAAACATTAGAGTCAATCTATAGCTATATTTATACGATATTAGAGCGAGAAGGAATTTTGGCCCCTCCCTCGGCCACGTTGTCCATTTCTCCTTGCTCTCTCTCAATGCTACAGTAGAGAGAGAGAGAGAGAGAGAGAGAGAGAGAGAGAGAGAGAGAGAGAGAGAGAGAGAGAGAGAGCACCAATCACGCTTTTGCCAAGATATCTCTCTCTCTCAGTAGAGAGAGAGAGAGAGAGAGAGAGAGAGAGAGAGAGAGAGGTCCCCGTGTAAGTAAGCCACACTCGCGTGCCGCTGAAAAAGTTATTAGGAGCTCCTTGCAATCTTCTTCTTCTTCTTCTTCTCAATGTTCTATAGCTGCAGTCGACCACCCACCATGCACGTTCATGCATAGGGCCCCTCCTTGGCATCATCTCTTACACCTCCTAATGCTCTCCCTTTTCCCGTCTGCTGATGGCGGTGGTGCTGGACTGGACCTCATAGTGTGTCGTCCTTTTGAAAAGCACAACTTCTTGATAAGCTTCCTATCTGGTACGTCATCTCTCGGATTGCACATCTGAATACTATTCTGCTGGTGAAGGTGATGTACATGGGCATTCTTCGACGCTTTTTGATATTGATGGATCAGATTTATTGGGTGCAGACTCCATGGCAAGGGAAATAAATGCATTGTCTATTGACCAACAAGCCGAAGACAAGCAGGATCACTTTGATGCATGATGACCAACAAGAGATACGCTCCATATATTGTAGTATAGGAGCCCAAAATTTTAAGGGAAGGTGCCGAGTTGAGCACAATGGTCGCCATAACATGAAATGGGAGCCCCTTTCAATGTCACAAGATCTCCTCTCAAATTCGCCTCGCAATCACGTACACTTGCACCTTGAGGGCATTTGGCATTACACAAGATACAAATATGGGCAAAAGAATTCGCAATGATATGGTTAGTCAAAGGTTATTGAAAGAAAATGACGTGCTTCGCATTGCTTTGGTCGACATGTTAGTGAGGGGGTTGATGAAAGAAATTGTTGTGCTTGGCTCTACCTTGCTGGGCATGTATGCTAGATGTGATGCACTATCTTAAGCACAAAAAGTGCTTGAGGAGCTTTTTGTCCGAGATGCCGGAGGGAGAGAGAGAGAGAGAGAGAGAGAGAGAGAGAGAGAGAGAGAGATAAAAGACGCTCTAGACTGTTTTTTGTTGTGATGGCGACTTACAAGAGTGCATTGATCGCAAGATATGTCTAATAGCAGGGTCATGAATCACATACACTTGCATCTTGAAGGAATGTGGCATTACACAAGATGCTAATATGGGCAAAAGAATTCGTGATGATATTGTTAGTCAAGGGTCGTTGAAAAAAAATGTCGTGATTGGCACTACCTTGGTTGCAAGGGTGTCTCTCATGTGCATTCACATAGCACCGTCGGAGGCGGTGCCGCCGCCGAAGGCAGCGCTGTTGTATTGGTGTGTGTGTGTGTGTGTGTGTGTGTGTGTGTGTGTGTGTGTATATATATATATATCGAGAGAGAGAGAGAGTCACAATCGTTTGTTCTTGTGAAAAAAGCTCTTTAATCTTTAAAAGCTTTAAAAATAAATAGGTACACAAAATAAAAGCAATGTAGTCCCATCCTAACAAAAAAAGAACAACTATAAAGTGTGTGTTCATGTTGCAAATAATATAAGATGAGCAAGGACCAAAAAAAAAAGACAAGGCAAAGTCTTAAAAAGCCATGTAAGGCTATGAAATGAAAGGGACCCATTTGACAAACTCCATCAACATTTAAGACGATTCTCCATCATTGGGAGTGAAAACATTTGGAAGGATGCCTAACTAAACTTAACACTAAGGCTTCTTTTAGAAAGCACATTAGTTTTATTTTTTAGGCTTTTGCCATAAGGAAGGCCATAGAGGAGTGGTTGAAAAACATACAAATCTCTCACCATCACATTAAATGTAATATAACCTTTGTTTGCAGTACTTTAGTGTTTCTATCACCATCAGATTAGATACAATATGACTTTTTCTTCATTTTAGTGTTTTTAAGAGGTGTCTCCATATTGGTGCCATGTGAGACATTAAAATCATCAGCACAATCTTATCTTTGTCATAACAGTTAATTCAATGTAAGAAAAGATGAAGCTTTTGGATAACAATCACATCGTTTTCTATTTTTATATTATCTTTTCTCTCTCTCTCTCTCTCTCTCTCTCTCTCTCTCTCTCTCTCTCACACACACACACACACACACAAAATTAAGAATGTCTTGTAAACAAAGTGCACTCTTAGGCACAAGTTATTTCAATTAAGCACAAGTTATTCCAAAATTTTAATTGAACTCTCTCTATCTCTCTCTTTTATCTCCACAATTTAATGTATAAAGAAGATCATCTTCCTCTCTCTCTCTCTCTCTCTCTCTCTCTCTCTCTCTCTCTCTCGCATGCACACACACACACACACACACAAAATTATTACAACTAAAAATATTGCCCTCTTGGGCCCACCGTAAAAACTTTACCTTGTTTTTAAGGTTTTGGTGGTGTCGCTTCTAGTGTCGAACTCTACGTGGCTATGGTCTCTCAACAACACGTGGAAGGAGCATTATTGTGTTTTTCATTGGACTGCAGAGAGTCTGTGCATGCTTAATGTCGTGGGTGGGGCGTTAATGGAAGTCGTTTTTGTGTGTGCTGATACGCAGGGGAGATGGTGCATTGGCCACCTTTCGCGATATGTGAAGCAAGCATGGAGCGGACGGCAGGAGCTGGCTTAAGGCATGGAGGACACAGTGAGAGCAGGGCTAATGTAGTTGGTATGATGAGGCATTGTTCCATGTGCTCATTGGCATGCAGTGGACCTGTTGTCAGACGTGATGGTTCCATATGCATGTATATAAGAATGTTGTGTAGTGCACCTTCAAGTTCAAGTGTTAGATATTGTAGAGGCATTGATTTGAAGCTACTGCGTGCGTAGAAATGGCGTCAAACTCTGATTTTGCGGAGAACTTCGATATTGAAGAGTATTTTGGTGTTGATGCCATGAGTACAAGTGAGAAGATGGACTTTGAGCAAGGTCTTTTGTGAACATGAATGTTAAGTTATTTGATTGTCTTGATGGTTATGCGCGTTAATGTGTTGTCATTACTGAGTTTTGCTAGTCGCTTTTACGGAATTGAAGAGTGTCGCCCACGATTCTAATCGAGGTGGTTAGGCCACTGTGATTGGCGCTCGTAGGCTGTGTTGTAGCCTTAGCACACCTCTAAAGGGCTACAATCTGTTTGCTCAAAGCCTATGGAGGATGGCACCTTACAAAATCCATGGCGAGCAGGCTTGCAGGGAAAATGAGAAAGAGAGAGAGAGAGAGAGAGAGAGAGAGAGAAAGAGAGAGAGTCGATATTGCACGAAGACTATATGCTATATTTGATTGTTTGCAAAACTATTACATATATAGTTTGAACATGCAATTGGCATGCAAACTAAAAGGGAGCTTGAGTTCATCTGCATGCTATAATCAGTGTTCCCACGGGCTTGGAAATCTAACAATCCCCCCCTCAAGCCTAAACTAGACAAGCCACTCTTATGATACCTCGAGTTTTTGGTGCACTCGTCAACCGTGAGTTCTAGGTTCTCTCACAACCAAGGATTTCTGGTGTATCCATAACCTGTTGCTATGATAGTAAAAACCCTTGATGTTATAGTCAAGGCCGATCAAGAGTTGATGTTGATTCATCAACTCATCAAGTTGGTTCCCCAACTGGTCCTCTTCTACATGATCACCTTTGCCGCTAGGTGTGGCATACCTCGCCCAATTTGTGGGCGATAATGGGTTGCCACTCTTGAGGGCACCCATCACTTCTGCATGATCCTTGTCCTGTTGTTCGCGCACATCTTGGAGGCCAATGTATATCTGTTGCAATTGCAAAGTGTTGAGAGCTGACAATTGTTATAGGTGTTGCAGGATATCTTCCCGCAACTTGAGAATTTTTATGTTGTAGCGAATTCGGGAAACAGCATTCACCCAGCCGAATTTGAGTTGAAGGCAAGACTCTACCAGAGATTTTCCCTTGCAAAGCTGTAGAGAAACCCAAGGAGAAAGCTGCGCTCCCAATCAGAGGGAGCTGGCGTGTGCAAATTGGAATAGATTTGCGGAAAGATGGGGTGGTGCATGTCGCGATCCTGCTGCAAAGCTCGGCAGTACTTGCGGCACCATGCCACCTGCACAACTGCATCTCTCAAAATGGCATACAGCTCGTTGAATGCAGCGCCTATGAGCAACGCTTCCGCCATGGCCAAATATAGCCACAGCTCAAGGACGAGAGAAGAGATGAGAGTGTGACTGTGTGTGTGTAAGTGTGCGTGAGAGAGAGAGCGAGAGAAGGGCACTTTATTTCAAGGCGTTGTCTCGAGTCTGATAGTGTAGTGTCGTTGCCAGTTGGCCTATACGCAAGCTCAAAGTTCAAAGGGCCGAGTATCAGGGAAAAGTATGGGAAGAATCTTTCTTGGCCTGCAAGAGAAGGCCTTAGTGCAAGGTGTGGTTCTCAACCCCACCCGTGAAAATTCTTGTGGTTGTTTTGGGCGGTTTCGAACCATACTACGTGCTAAATTGGTAGAGAAAACGCACAATTCTCTCACCATCAAATGGCCACCCTCACATTAACTTTTATAGTTGACATTTCAAATCATTTCAGCCTTACTATATTCATTTGAACATTTTCATTATGAAAATGAATGTGTGTGTGTGCGCGGGTGCACATACATCTCTCTCTCTCTCTCTCTCTCTCTCTCTCTCTCTCTCTCTCTCCATCCATCCATTAAAGTATTCAAGAAAAAATATTTTTCAAACTTACAAAATTCCTTTTCTTGAATTTGCGAAGAGGATATTTTTGAACATTAGTTTTATTTTTTAGGTTTTTGGCCTAAGGAAGGCCATAGAGGAGTGGTTGAAAAACGTGCAAATCTATCACCATCACAATAAATGTAATATAACCTTTGTTTGCAGTACTTTAGTGTTTCTATCACCATCAGATTAGATACAATATTACTTTTTCTTCATTTTAGTGTTTTTAAGAGGTGTCTCAATATTGGTGCCATGTGAGACATTAAAATCATGAGCACAATCTTATCTTTGTCATAACAGTTAATTCAATGTAGGAAAAGATGAAGCATTTGGGTAACAATCACATCGTTTTCTATTTTTATATTATCTTCTCTCTCTCTCTCTCTCTCTCTCTCTCTCTCACACACACACACACACAAAAAGAATGTCTTATAAACAAAGTGCACTCTTAGGCACAAGTTATTTCAATTAAGCACAAGTTATTCCAAAATTTTAATTGAACTCTCTCTATCTCTCTCTTTTATCTCCACAATTTAATGTATAAAGAAGATCCTCTCTCTCTCTCTCTCTCTCTCTCACACACACACACACACACACACACACACAAAAAAAAAATTATTACAGCTAAAAATATTGCCTTCTTGAGGCCACCGTAAAAACTTTACCTTGTTTTTAAGGTTTTGGTGGTGTCGCTTCTAGTGTCGAACTCTATGTGGCTATGGTCTCTCAACAACACGTGGAAGGAGCATTATTGTGTTTTTCATTGGACTGCAGAGAGTCTGTGCATGCTTAATGTGGTGGGTGGGGCGTTAATGGAAGTCGTTTTTGTGTGTGCTGATACGCAGGGGAGATGGTGCATTGGCCACCTTTCGCGATATGTGAAGCAAGCATGGAGCGGACGACAGGAGCTGGCTTAAGGCATGGAGGACACAGTGAGAGCAGGGCTAATGTAGTTGGTATGATGAGGCATTGTTCCATGTGCTCGTTGGTATACAGTGGACCTGTTGTCAGACGTGATGGTTCCATATGCATGTATATAAGATGTGAGCAATGTTGTGTAGTTCACCTTCAAGTTCAAGTGTTAGATATTGTAGAGGCATTGATTTGAAGCTACTGCGTGCGTAGAAATGGCGTCAAACTCTGATTTTGCGGAAAACTTCAATATTGAAGAGTATTTTGGTGTTGATGCCATGAGTACAAGTGAGAAGATGGACTTTGAGCAAGGTCTTTTGTGAACATGAATGTTAAGTTATTTGATTGTCTTGATGGTTATGCGCGTTAATGTGTTGTCATTACTGAGTTTTGCTAGTCACTTTTACGGAATTGAAGAGTGTCGCCCACGATTCTAATCGAGGTGGTTAGGCCGCTGTGATTGGCGCTCGTAGGCTATGTTGTAGCCTTAGCACACCTCTAAAGGGCTACAATCTGTTGGCTCAAATCCTATGGAGGATGGCGCCTTGCAGAATCCATGGCGAGCAGGCTTGCAGAGAAAATGAGAAAGAGAGAGAGAGAGAGAGAGAGAGAGAGAGAGAGAGAGAGAGAGAGAGAGAGAGAGAGAGAGAGTCGATATTGCACGAAGACTATATGCTATATTTGATTGTTTGCAAAACTATTACATATATAGTTTGAACATGCAATTGGCATGCAAACTAAAAGGGAGCTTGAGTTCATCTGCATGCTATAAGCAGTGTTCCCACGGGCTTGGAAATCTAACAATCCCCCCCTCAAGCCTAAACTAGACAAGCCACTCTCATGATACCTCGAGTTTTTGGTGTACTCGTCAACTGTGAGTTCTAGGTTCTCTCACAACCAAGGATTTATGGTGTATCCATAACCTGGTGCTATGATAATAAAAACCCCCCCTCGAACAGATAGGGTGTGGGTCAAAAATTAGCTACCAATGAGTGGAGTTTTTGGTTCACTGCCAAACCTTGGGTTTAAGATGTACCCAACAACCTCATGAGAAGCGGGAACAAAATAGGACTTGAGAACAAAAAACTGATAATTTGGGAGGTCTTACCACTCATGTGTGGCAGTGTCTATGGCCCGTACAATTTATTTTGACTAAAAAAAATGAAAAGAGTTGAACTAAAGAACTTCATTGTCAACAGAATATATTGCAGGTTCGGTGTCTCCCTCAATCATATGAATTTGATTTTTACCCTTTTGAAAGCATATATTTGACAGATGATTTGTTTTACCACAGTGAACACAAGGATTCTTCTAGAAACAGTCTTTTGTTTGATGATTGTTGCGCCCACAAATGGCACAAGATCTGGTACCAATGGATGGCCGAGATGAAACTAAGGTAGAAGCACAATTAGTGACTGCGTAGGCATTGGAAGTATCAGAAGAATTGATGGGGATACTGCATTGGAGATTGTATATGCACTAGGAATAATAGGAGAATTGGTAGTAGGTACCCTTCGTTCTTCTTCTTGCAATGAATTGATGATACCATCCATGGAGGGCAGCGGATCTTTCTCCTTTAAAACAGTAACAATCTAATGCAATATGTTAGGCAAACTTTTTAACAAAACGGCTATGAGATCTTCTTCTGGTACTGTGGCTTCCACATAAACAAGTTGAGTTTTAATACTCTTCAATCGATAACTAAAGATGTGATATTTTCATCAGCACGCATAGCAAGAGAGTACAACTCCATCTTTTGATTCATCATTGAATACTTAGCTTTCTTACCAAAAATCTTCTCTAGCTGTATCCAGGCAGCGTTGGCAGATTGCATGTCATCCAGATAATGAATAAAATAATCTTCGAGAGATGTCAGAGTAATACCTAATGCTTGCTCGTCCTTGCATTGTTGCTCGACAGATATCGCTCTGGTAACTGCAGCGGATAGGCCTGCTTCGTTGGTTGATAGCGGCTTGACGACGCTCCACAAATTCTTGCACATCAGGTATCCCTTTACTTTGATTTGCCAGGTGTGGAAGCCAGATCCATTAAATTTATTGATTTTTGACGCCATGTTGATGTCTTTAGAAGCTGAAGGGTTTGGCAAGATTTGCCTTGTAGTAGAATTCAAAGCCAATCAATTTCCGAAGTTCCGAAGCAAGTAGTTTGTCCCCAAAGAAAAAAAACGGATGTTGATGCTTTAGGAAATGGCTAATACCATGTTATGTTACTTCATTGTTTTTGAGCTTGTGGCAAACGCCTTCAAAATCGCAAGCCACTAGTACCGAACACCAAGCACAGATACCACAAAAGGTGTAAGCCCTTGTGAGGGTGGGAATGCCCACTTTGCTTGAAAAATTTAAATGGGTGGCCACTTTATTAAAGTGTGAAAAGCAAACCCAAAACCAAAAAATGGCGAGCTCTGGTTCTATCTCAGCCAACTACAATTATGGCGTGTTTGCTTTTGCGTAGCCTATAGAGGACGAACTGACAGGTGCTGCAGTGACGAAGTTGCGCTCTCAGGCCAAGGCGAATACAATGTGGGTGGTTATGCTTGGTTTGCTGCAGGTGAACGATCTTGCTCTCTGCTTTGCTGGAGACGATTCCCGCGAGCTGAATCAAGCCGATGCTTCCAAGGTCGTGGTGCTCTGATACCAG
Organism: Adiantum capillus-veneris; assembly: GCF_014529385.1. NCBI lineage: Eukaryota > Viridiplantae > Streptophyta > Polypodiopsida > Polypodiales > Pteridaceae > Adiantum > Adiantum capillus-veneris. Next base: position 81,514,971 of record NC_140951.1, read on the forward strand.
GTGTTGGTTCAAAGCCTATGGAGGATGGCGCCTTGCAGAATCCATGGCGAGCAAGCTTGCAGAGAAAATGAGAAAGAGAGCGCGCGCGCGCGCGCGCGAGAGAGAGAGAGAGAGAGAGAGAGAGAGAGAGAGAGAGAGAGAGAGAGAGAGAGAGAGAGAGAGAGAGAGAGAGAGAGAGAGAGAGAGAGAGAGAGAGAGAGAGAGAGAGAGAGAGAGAGAGAGAGAGAGAGACGATATTGCACGAAGACTATACGCTATATTTGATTGTTTGCAAAACTATTACATATATAGTTTGAACATGCAATTGCCATGCAAACTAAAAAGTTAGCTTGAGTTTATCTGCATGCTATAAGCAGTGTTCCCACGGGCTTGGAAACCTAACACAATAGGGCTTCACGGAATCGGAGGGTTGCTGGGAATTTGGTGTGTGATGAGACGGGTGACAATGTGGAGGGTGAGAAGCACCGTTACACGTTCATTGTGTTGTTGCCGTGAATTGCTATGATGTTCCAGAATTTTGGAGCTATTGAGCTTTTGTGGCTACTATTAGTTTGTATTTTGGTTGCATTAACGCAGTGAGCATTCCCTTCTATGATCTACATCGTGGTTGCAAGACAATGTAGGGACTGCAATTGTTGAGGGTATGCAAGCTTGGTGACTCTTTTTATGTCCTGATTATGTGCTTCCAAAAGATAACAGTCGCCAATGTTGTTAGTTTCTATTCTTATTTGATATTTGAAAATGGGCTTTTTATCCTCCCCCTCGTTGTCTTCAGGGAATGCAAGAGATTTGCTCGTTGAGGTTATGTGATGTGGGTGTTTGTTACCTACCATCGTTCGCCACTATAATTGTGCATGTGCTAGATGCCAATGCAATGCAGTGTAGGTGCTGATTTCGCTTGTGTCGTTCACAACCAGGTGCTTCAAAGTTGGCTGTTGATGTGATATCATATGCATGATGTGAAGCCGCATCAGGTTTGCAACCTCGGTACTATATGTGTGTTGGAATTTTAGGTCTTGCTACAGCTCGATGACTCCCTTTCTGGTAGTGTTGCTACTGTAAATGTGAATGTGTTGGCTTCCAATGCAAAGCAGTGTATATGTAAATTTTTCTTGTGTTGTTTGCCACTAGGTGGTTGAATGTAATGGTTGTTGATGTGATGTCATATGCATGCAAAACTGCATTAGTTTTGTTACCTCGGTATGTGATGTGTGCTCGAGGAATTGTAGATCTTGCTGCAACTCGATGACTCCCCTTCTGCCAGTGTCTATTCTGGTTTGATATGTCTTTGGGCATGGTCTTTTTGTGCTCCCCCTCGTTGTTGTCAGGGAATGCCTGTGATGTGCTTGCCGAGGTTATGAAATGTGGGTGACTGTTTTCTCGTCATTGTTTGCCACTGTAAATCCCGGGGAGTCCACTATGTACAAATTGCATATAGCACGTGTGAACAAGAGGTATTTAAATAATCCCTTACCTGTATATTTTCAAGTATTATATGTACCCCTTATGTATGCATTTTTGTAAAAAAACTATCGCTTATGTATGAAACTTTTCACTTTCTAAATTGAAAAACCCTTTATGTAAGTACATTTTTTTTGTAAATGTACCTAATTATAAATCCCTTATTTTGTTCGCACGTACTATCTTACATATTTCCTAGTGGACGCCCCAGGCTATAAATGCGAAATTGTTGGCTGCCAATGTAATGCAGTGTGCGTGCAAATTTTGTTAACATCGCTCGCCAGTAGGCGCTTGAATGTAATGGCTATTGTTGTGATGTTGTATGCACGCGAAGTTGCATCAGTTTTGTGCACTTGCTTCTTGATGTGTATTGGAGGCATTTTAGGTTTTGCTACTATTTTTTCCATGTAGGAGTAGACAGCTCCCTATTTCTGCCATGCTTTCAATTGCCATATTGTGTTCTGGTCGGCCTTCTAAGGTGTCCATTATTGGCTGGAAAGTTTTTTTGAAGTGCTCTGACTATCAGCTGATCCAACCAATCGCAAGGCGAAACCCAGTGTGCCATTCAAGCCAGCGAATTGTGATGTGAGTGCTTGGAGAGCCTTCGCCAGCTGACTACGAGTTGATTTGGCCGATTGAAAGGTGAAAGACTGGCTAGAAGTTTACATTGAGCTGCTTGGAGAGTGTTAACCAGCTGACTACCAGCTTTTGCTTCAATTGATTGCAAGGTGTAGCCTGGGGTGGAATTCGAGCCAGGGAATTGGAATGTGAGTGGTTAGAGAGTCTTCACCAACTGGCTGCCAAGGATGGATGCATTGGCGCATCAACGTGGTTGGTGGGCACCATGTTTATTCATATTCATATCCTCAATGTGTTGTTCTATCACATTTGCTTTTGGAACCAGCAAGATGCATGCAAATGAAGACTTTGATGTCGACTATAAATCTGTTTGTTACGTCCTTTCCACAAAAATGACCTGTGTTTTTCAAGTGCAGCAGTAGATGTGGCCATTGGGTGGCAAGCAAACATTACCTGAAGTTCTTGCATGAGGGGAAGTGAAGGTTGAGCATGTTCCATCCCATGTTGTGCTCACTCAACATTGAGTAGAACTTCAAGCTCAACCCCAACAGGCACAGGGTGGTGCCCAGCCTACAAATGATGGAGTGAATTTGTCTTTGGTGTCATACGCAAGAGAATTTCTCTCGTTGCTGGTGATTTCCAAAATTGGTGAAGCCTCCCCCAATTTTTCCATCGAAGGTAGGAAATTGAACCTTTACGGGAAAAAAAATAGCATATGGGAAGTACATTCCGTACTTGAAGCTTGAGATTGTAGATGCGGAGTCTATAGACACCATAACCTCAGTGATGTATGAGCCTTAGATCACTCAATTCCAGGATAAATTGCACATTGGTGAGTACCTTAGGGTAGAAAAACCTAGTGTCAAGAGTAAAACATGAGGGGATGGGGGTACACCATCTTTTTCTTTGCATGTCAATGCCTCGACATTAGTGATAAAGGCCGAACTCTTCCCACTGGCATTGTCTTTCTTCCATGAGACTTCTAAACAAGAAAACGATCATCACCAGGGGAGCTACTTTGGGCACTTTGGCGTTCATTATTTTGCAAAATCTTTAATCCAAAGTAGGAGCACAAGTAGGTGAACTTTTGGTTGCAGACAGGGCCATTTCTTGATGATCAAGCTATTGTGAGTGCACTAGCTTCCTGTTGCTTTGTTCCACATGAATCTACCACGATTGGTTGCTTACATGGTGGTTATGTAGGTAAGATTTTTGAACTCTCGCAAAGGTGACTACATGTAGTTGATTGCCGATTTTGAAGGCGAGGAGAATGTGATGTGTGTGGCTCGCAACGTTGCTCCATGAAATGGTCGTGCCAACACACTATCAGTGCTTGACATCACTATGCTAGTCCCTGTTCGTAGTCCTTGTTTATAGGTGATGATGGTTTGCTTGTTACAACTCTTGGTTGAAGTTTCCCAAGCCCAAACCGAAAGTCTAGGGTACGGTCGTGAGGTATGTTTGTTATGTGTTGTACCCTTTTCGTCAATGGTGCATGCAATTTAAATCTAAATGTAGTGGATCTTCTAGCTAGTTGGAACGTTGTGCTTTACAAACTTCAACCCTATTCTTTTGGAGAATCAATTTCCACTTTGCAAATCTACAAAGGTTCACAAAAGTTATGAAGGAGGCTTATGTGCTGCTTGTGACAAATCCATTGATATTGCAACCATCTGAAAGTTGGATGCACGTATCGCTTGTGAAAATAACTGTATTTTAAATGCACAGATTGTCAGTTCTATGGTGGATGTTGTGCTTGGTTTTGAAGAGAGCTTCAAGAACTGTACACTAGAAGTGTTGCAGAAGCTTGAGACAGTTTGGCTACTGCAAGTAGAGTAGGTGCTTTCAAGCTTAGTGTCACCAGGCATGTAATATTCACACCCCACTCAAGGTGGCCGAGTGACTTGAGCTTATGCACCCCCATTTGGATGATCACTATCAAATTTATCCTCCCTCCTGTGACTTCTTTTTTCGTGTGGTTTTCCCCTTCGTATATATCTCCCTAGCCTACATGTATGGTAAACACTTTTCCAAACCTCAAGCTACTTTTCTTTTTGTGTGGCTTCCATGTTCTCCCTTTTTTGTCTATCTTTGACATTAACATGAGTGGAATAAATCTATAGCATGTTTCATGTGACTCTCTCTCTCTTTCTCTCTCTCTCTCTCTCTCTCTCTCTCTCTCTCTCTCTCTCTCTCTCTCTCTCTCTCTCTCTCTCAACTTCGGTCACACACTCTATAAATGAATTGAAGTAAACATTGTCTAAAACACTTTCGTGTGTTGTAAGTTTTCACAACTTGCAAGCTGAGTTTGAAGTTTGGTCTTTCTTTCGTAGTTTCTTCTTTGGTGTAGCATATCATTTGTGTATATCCACGCAATGAAAGGGCAAGGGGACTGGAACATGCTCATCACCACCCAACCATGCCTATATAGGCCCTTGGCCTTCTAAATATAGGGACCTCCTTGACTGTATGTCCGTCCTGGCCCTTGGTTGTGCCTGGTCCTACCCTTGGCATGACATTACTCCCCCCTTGGAGAAGCGTTTTCGTCCTTGAAAACAAGAGTGATGATACACTAATGTTTTCTATAGTGGCATCCTTCATGGATCCAACAGTTTGGTTGACCGGAACATGGTTCAATAGGAGGTTCAATGAAACCAAGAGTAACATCTTGATTTTCCACATTGTTGTCCATTTGCAACCAGCTTGTGTTACCGATTCCTATCCTATCATAGTGTGTAGAATCCATTTAGAGTTATCATATTCAAATCGAGTTATCACACAAAGATGTACCCTAAAGAGTACTTCTTTTCACTTTCCATGAAAGTAACTTGCTCACATAACTCATCAGCCAAGTTTAAGTCCTTGACTTGTTTTCCAATTTCAGCAGTAAACAACCCCACCATCACTAGTGTTCAAGGTTGGGAACTTGATTTATACATGAAGAGACTACACGTAGTCGCAAACATGCTTTAACTTATGATAAGCAAACTCCAAGTAGAGCAATAAATTCTTACTGATTGGATCGCTTGGTGCTAGCATACGCACTTTGCATATCCTTCAGCACAAGATTACACTTTGTAATCTGCCTATCCCTTTGGATAACTGACAATGCTGAGGTGTGTTTTTCCTCACGGTTTACAGACAGTTTTCCCATATGACTGGTAAATGGGAAATCACATTATCGTGTAACATTGTTGAGGAATCAACAATGTCCGGAGTAACCGTCGTGGTTAACTTGAGAAATCCACAAACACCCAAACCGAGCCATGACCTCTACTGGTGATTAGTAGACCCAAAAGTAATCTCTTAGAGATACTGCACATAGAGTGCAAAATGCTTCATAAGCAACAACTTGAGGAATATGCATGCCGTTCCAAATAAGCCTTTGTGAAACACTAACCCATAACACCTAGTGTGCATGCATTTAGCAAAAAACAGATCCGAACCTGTATATCCATGGTGATCCTTGCCAATACTTATGGCAAATGTGATGTGCTTAGCACGCATTAAAAAGGAATGTAAATAGTTCTGAAAAGAAACTAAATACTTTCAGTTGCAATCTTTTGCAAGCCTTGCTGAAACGTCTGAACCATAATAGAAGGTGGAACATTGGTCACTTCTAGGTACAAACAATGAGACTTTTTCATTAACAACTTAGAGCCTTGCTATATGTATAAACAACCATCTGTAATTTTGTTTAGCAATACTTGTACCTGAACAAGTCATTCTAAGTATTCGACAATTTTTGCCACCGAAATTGCTCCTGATACGTCGTGCTAAAAATGGTCTAGAAAACAGATGTGACCAGCACATAGGGACTTTGTCGTGACACATATTTGATTTAGTGGGTACCAGTGTCAGTCCCAGAGACTCATATTCGCCACATGTGGAATATGTCTCAATTAAGGATGTCTGAAAAAAGAACATCCTACAAGTACAAGATGTACTTGTGTGTGGAGGTAACTCTAAACACTCTGCGACAAGAGTGAGAGGGACCCTCATTCATTGCACCACACTGGCTAAACCAAACTCCTTGAGTCCCTAGACCATGTTGTATTCCATGTGACAACATGTGCCAAATTGAATCCTACAAGTGAATTCATAACAGCTTAATGGACATTGGACATTACGGCCCAAATGACTTGTTTCGACATGCCCTTGGCATGGCCCTGGGAATTAAACTGAAAGTTCAATTACCCGTATTCAATGCACAGGAGCACGTCTCCCACCTGTGAAAGGAAAAAAAAAACAAGCAACATTGCACTGGAATTCTTGAGTGTTGCCTTTGCAATCCAAACCAGTTGGGTAGAATCTACGTAGTGAACCCCTTGGTAAGACCCTTTGTAGAAACTGCTCAACTAGTAGGTAACGATAATCAACATAGTTACCCGTGTACAGAATGATTAAAATCAACTTAAAAAGTTGAATTTGCCCGCTACCCCATGGTAGATTACTGGCATCTTTCCTTGAAAGTAGAACTGGGATAGATCAAACTATGATCCTCAATGCCTATGGAGAGATGTAGCAATCACCCGCCGGGTCTTACCCCAAAATAGTATGTCCATAGGCAATGTGTAGTGCTATAGAGGGAGCCAGAGATCCACAGAAGTGAAATGCCTAGCTCTTATGGACAGCCATGCTGTCTCAACCTATTGCTGCATCTATACTCCGTGGTAGAGATCAGCTGACAGGAGTTTAAGGTTATCAAAAACTCAACTCGAGCATCGCACTGAAAACATGTAGTGCAAAATGACACTCTAAACATCCATAATGACAAGACTCTTGCTTGTCAATTAACGTCAATGTGTACTCCACTGGGTAGAGCTGTTCGATCTTGAGAACAATCATCCAAGGAATACCAACAATTGGGTCTTACCCTAGATTTAACATGGCTCTTAGCCAGTGTGTGTGGCTCATAGCCCTCATGGGAATTAGTGTTCAATCGTCGAACCAATGAAGACTAATGTGGATGGCATCTTGTCCAATTTCTAGCTAAGAGTTAGAGCACCTTGGCTCAGGAGGACTCACCAGCGAAACATGTAGCAAAAGCTTCTTAGAAAGTGTGCATTATTCTTCGAGAGAAATAAGAAGAGAGAAAGAGAGCATGCTAGGCTGAGGAACTTTCCTTGAGTTACTGCCTTGTATGTACTACGCCCATGCTTGTGTGCATCTTATGCGTAGCGTACAGCTTATCCTTTAAACATGCAATAATCTGGCTTCGAGAGATGTAACAGAAAACACAAGTCACACCTTGCTACCGTTATCATGTAGGGGATCGTGACTGTACGAAAATGACTGAAATATGGCACTTTGCCTGTGAAATAAGTCCTAGATTTAGGTCCCATTTAGTGGTATTATGCGTTGACAGCAACCAAAAATTTAAACAATCCAAAACTTAGTTTGTCCGTGAAAGAGTGTCTGGTGTGATAGCGGAAGCGTAATTTCAAAAGCGGTGGAATTCATGCCTTGCACAGTCTAAACTGGTAGGGATTCTGTGAGATGAAATTTCCTATTTTGCCAGTATTTCAAACTTGTGTACCACTACCCGTGATTCCAAATCATTGGGTAGTACCTTGGCACCAGGGAGAAGCCTTGCTTCATGTAAAATTGTGAAAACACTTTGTTTTGCACAAAAGCAATAGTTTCCCATCAAAGATGTAAACATGGAAAAATAAGAAGAACATAAAATTGGCTAACCTGGTTGTTGTTGTAACCAGTTGGCCCGAGATTCCGTGGAAGAAAACTCGCTTAAAAATTTCTCATAGCCATATCTGTTGACGAGTGGAGGCTGTCGTATGTCCATATACGTCCCTTGTATCATATACGCCCTTCTGTCATGTAATGAAATAACCTGCAAGCATATTGCCAAGTTTGTATGTTCAAGCATAGACCGAATGTGGGGGCCTTGCTTCACATAAGTTCATCAAATGGATGAGACAAGAATGTAACTTGAGTGCTCATATGTAACAAATGCTCTTGGTGACAGACATATGTCTGAGCAGGAAAAGTTTGACCTTGTCAAAATTTCATAGGGAAATGGCCTTGCCAAATTTCGCTACTGATTGAGAATCATAACATTTTCCGATAGTGAGAAAGATACTGCTTATTCAAAGCAACCTTTGCTTGACAAGTTGGCATTGTGAAAATTCTTATGGTGGTTAACATTGCATTCAACTCCTAGCTCTCGATGTCAATGTTTTTTCCACGATGCTTCATGTACCTATATTGCCTGCTCCCTAGCAAGGTGCAATGGCTTGGAAATGAGTATGCATCCAATGCATGGAGCCGTGCTTCCAAACATCTTGCTTTCCTCTGCCTCGAGATAGCACAACGAGGAGAGATAAAAAAATTAGCAACAGACGTAAGACACAAATCGGTTTATACTTACCGCTCGGCCTTGCCGAATACCGTAACCTTACAAATCATGGGTCATGCGTGTCTTGCTTTTATGCTGAAGGGTGGAATAAATCTTGGCTGTGTAGCCCAACCCGATGATGTTGGCTACAGAAGCTTTCCACCTGAGCACCTTGTACGGAGCTTTGCTCCCTCACAGTACAAATGATAGGTCATCACTCGTTGGCCTTGCCGAATTCCTATTCTCTACAAAGGCACAGGCCTTGCATGTACCTGCTTCCATAACCAATGTACCTTGGGCATACGGAGACTGCTCCAATCTAATTAGTGATGCATTGCCAACATACCCATATATGTCTGTGCGGTAAAGTTTCAAGGTCAAAATAGAATTTGAAGAAACTTGACCGCGTCGATCCACCACCTCGTCGATCAGACGCCATTCAAAAAATCCATATCTAGTGCAATCATGTAAACAAAGCGTACCTGGATTGCAATCGTTAATATTTCCAACCTCGTACCTGGCAATTTGACGTCTCGTTGGTTTGGAGCCTTGCTCCTCTCTTCATGTCGCCCTTGCACCTTGTGCAGGCTCCAAATGCAACAAAAAGTTGAGCTACATCATCACTTGCTCGGCATGCTTGAAAAATTGCCGCCAACAAATCTCCATCTTTGTGATGCCAAGCCCATGTGTGAGGCATGTGCATGCTTGAATCCATGCCGATGTAACCATGCCTTAAAATTTGGATTTTGCTGGTCCTACCCTCGATGCTACCTTTTGCATGGATTATGATTGACCTTGCTCCAACCCATGCATGTGTATGCCTGCTCTTTTCCTCGCCAGCTTCCGTTTGCAGTCGATGGTAGGGTGGGAATCATGCTTGTGAGCAATAGCCCTAAGTTTTTTTTTTGTGTTAAAAAAAAAATCTCAGAAGCATGGTTGTCGTCTGCATCAGGCCGCCGAGATGGCAAGGGAGCAAGAACCCGCCATGGGTTGCTCTGCACGGCCCCGTCCAGAGAGGGATTTTGCTGGGCTTGCCCTCGCGCTCCCATCTAGCCCCTTTGAGACTCATTTTGGCCATGTCGTCCATGCACGCAGTGCTCGCAAGAGCCTGTTCCCACTAGCTTTGACCCCGCCAAGGGGTTGTTCCCGTGGCCCCTCCTCCTCTCTTGAGCCCCGCTTCACAAGCTCTACTTCCTGCGGCTCTTCAAGCAGCCATCGAGTGGGAAGAGATTGGGATACAAGAGAGACCACCAACCCACGCTTCCATGCTTCATGGAGAGGGAGAAAGGTCCAGAGAGTGACCGAGAGGCAGAAAGAGAACAAGATAACCTTCCCCTCCTCCATGGCTGCTCTCCCCTGGGCTCTGATACCAGTGAAAGGGCAAGGGGACTGGAACATGCTCATCACCACCCAACCATGCCCTATATAGGCCCTTGGCCTTCTAAATATAGGGACCCCCTTGACTGCATGTCCGTCCTGGCCCTTGGCCGTGCCTGGTCCTACCCTTTTCATGACACGCAAGCTCCTTATTTTTTGCCCGGTCTTTGAGAACATTGTGTGAAACAAATCCACAACTTATTGTGTGTAACCTCTCTCTCTCTCTCTCTCTCTCTCTCTCTCTCTCTCTCTCTCTCTCTCTCCCCTTCCAAAAATAGTTCTAATGAGCAAGGTGCGTTTCAATCAAATTGATTGTTGTTGAGGTGCAATAGTCACCTACATCTCCTAACTTCCTATATGGCTGGCAATTTGGCATTCCTTTTGAAGCACTTTTCCTAGTGTACCACCCTACTCTATATATGGCCATTCAGGCTCCAAATTCATTAAGCACACAATGAACAACAATATTATAGCATTTGTATCTAGCTTGGGTTACATTAGGTGCCGCTAGCTTAGCTACATCTTGTCTTGAGGACAATTTGCATGGCCTTGTACATTAAAAAGATCAATGACACACCTACTTTCACAAGTCATAAATGTGCACATTTTCTATTCCGCTCTCATTTCATTTGCCGCACTTGTGCTGAAAATGAAAGTAATCTTGCCATTGCAGTTGCACTATTACAAGTAAGGGGCTCGCAATAAGCACTAGACTTATAGCTATCATTGCACGGGCTTGGTGGCGATGAGTCCACACATTTTGTATTACCAATAGGCTTTGGTAGTTGTTGATTCTATGGGGCATCTTCAGTAAGGTTGAAGGGCCCTCCAATGGGTAAAGGGTCCCCCAGTTTGAAGGTCCTCTAAAGGGTCTATGGGGGATTCCTCTAACACCTAGCTCATCTTTCTCTCTCCCATCCACTGGCCAGTCAACTTTCTTGGTAGACTTGCTATCCAAATAAGATAGAAGATGCATGCACCCAATAATCTTAGCACTTCAATTATTGTTGTACATGTTTCGTTCATGTTTTTAATTGCACCCACCTTTGTTGGACAAGGCCTTCTACCATAAGGACCATACATATGCCCCACAATCAATACTTCATTCACTCCAAATTTAACATTTTTTGCCCTAACATGGTAAGATTGACTTCTTCCAAAACTTCTCACAGTATTTAATAAATATGGTATGTAACAAATTTATGACATCACCTCGAATCCATAGCTTAATCTTTCTCTTTTCCTTCGCATTCCTTGATAAGCACATCATCAAGAAATGGCATTGTCATTTGAGATATGAAGTCACATAAAACCTTATTCATCCCATTCATCATATGTGCCACAGAATTCGTCAGTCCCTGAGATAAGGTGCACATCCTTACCAATCACAAAGGTAAATTCATGGTTATCAAATCTCTACTTTCAATAGCTAACTAAATTGATCATGCCCTGAATAGAGACCTCCCATTGAGTATATTGTCCTTCGTGAAAATGTCTCTATAAGTTCATCCACAATTGGGCATGTATCCACATTTTCGATAGTAGCCTTCTTTATAGGTTGCACATCTTGTACAAAACACAAAGCTCCATTCTTCTTGGGCATAGTGAACCACCTGTTTGAATATGGTATGCAAGAAGGCTCCAAAATACATATGCTAATCTTCTCATTGAGTAACTCTATCAACTTTGGCAAATATGATTTTGGAACTAGAATTGGATGCAAATTCCAAGGTACATGAGGGATAGTGAAGATCACCATAGGTGCAACAATGCTAGGATCAACAAATCCTATCTCATGTGACTAAAAAGCAAAAGCCTTACCATGTCTTGGAAGCATTTTTTGTAAAACACTTCTTCTCTTCTTGTGGTAATAACTCCTTCCATCCCAACCTTCATTTCTTTTAGAGATTACATTATGAACTTTTGTCTTGTTCTTTTTGGATCGCTACGATTTGGCTACAAAGAAGCTTCTTCTAGCCTCTCCATAGAATTTGATGGTAAAGGCAAGGCCACTAGTCTTACATTCTTTGCCATAGTTTGGTTCTTGGTTTCTACGTGCACTTCAGGTTCTTTTGTGACATCAATTACTTCTTACATTTCCTTATTGCACACTTCTACAACTTGGCTTCCATAGTGTATCATCTTGAAATCCATTATAGCCTCAAGCTCATACATAGTATTGACATAAGAACCATGCTCAAAGAGATCTTAAATACATTCATTATCCTCTATAAAACCCATTTTCCTCATCTTATTATGTACATCATATACATGTTGACGCTCATTTCTCTTCATATCATATCAAGCTTCATGAAATATATTGATCTATGCTCTAATAACCCTTGAAAACCTGTTAAAAGGCTTCTTTCCCATTTGGGTCAAGCGAGAACCTTTTTTCTTTTTGTACCATTGTGGTCCCTCTTCATAATGGCACAAAAAACAAACTCCTCATTTTCTTGTAGCCCTTGAGCTCTTTGTTTGCCTTCGATGGAGGATACTTTCACAAACTATCATGGTTTCTCTCTAGGTTCACATATACTGTCAAGAATTAGAGATCTCACTTCCCATATCTACTCTTTATCATGGCATAAAGCAGAGCCATCACCCACCAAGACCTTTGCTTCCATGTGGATATCTATTGTGTATGGCTGCCCAAGGACAAGAGAATAAGTAAACATCTCCTACACAAAAATATGTAGCTCATCTGGTCACCTTCACATTTGGACAGAGATCTCTAGATGAGTCATTGGTAGCTCTAATCATCCAACCATGGTTTGTGTCTATTGACCACTTATCCTTCATCTATAGGCGACACCTCTTTACAAAAAAAATGAAGAAAATGAGCACGCAAGGTCGGCCATATCACCATGAGTTCTCCCTCCAAAGCATAGAACCATACCTTCTCTTTGCCCCGCATCAACAAAATGGAATCGTCTACATCTTGCTATCTTCATTCGACATATGCAGCAATAATGTGTACTACCCGCCTTCCTTGATCAAAAAAACAAACAGTGGGGGCACCAGAAGATGGAGAGGGGAATGGAAACACACCCGAAAATAACCAAATTGCCTCTTTATAGCCCAAGGTAATCACAATACACCACTCCTCTTGGAAACACCTTCATAACAACACACTTTGCACAATGTACCCTTTACTCTACTTACCAACAAGCTGGCCCACACTTCAAAGAACCCAAATCCACCCAACACCCACACTACTTCAATTTCACGCACCACCACCACACAGCACTCTTCTCTTGCTCTCTCTCTTTGCACCACACAAAAGAACGGTTCGAGGGCAATGTGCACACACCGGCACCAACAACAAAAGAGACAATAATAGAGAGTAGAAGGGGGATTCAGAATCAACAATAAAAATGTGGAAAAGTGCAAGCTTGTTGTTAGACAAGGGGAACTAGAACCTAGGAGTCCACCACCCAACCACCCACTATATAGCATTGGCCCCTGGCCCTTTGCCCTAGTTGGACTCCCTTTCCACACTGCCTAGCCCGGCCTTGCCCTTGTCTAGTCCGGCCTTGCCGGTGTCCTGACATTACTCCCCCCTTAAAGAAGAGTTTTCGTCCTCGAAAACAAAAGTGGGGAACTTCTTCTTAAGAACACTAATGTTTTCCAAGTGGCATCCCTCATGGATCCAGCTGTTTGGTTTCCCGAAACTCGGTTCCACAGGAGGTTCAATGAAACCAAGAGTAACATCTTGATTTTCCACATTGTTGTCCATTTGCAACCATCTAGTGTGTAGACTCCATTTAGAACGCACATAATTATGCTAAATGAGTTATCACGACAAAGATGTACATGAAAGAGTACCGCTTTTCACGTTCTATGAAAGTAACTTGCTGACCTAACTCATCAGCCTAGTGTAAGTCCTTGACTTGTTCTCAAATTTCATCAGTAAACAACCCCACCCTAACGAGTGTCAAGGTTGAGAACCTAACTTATACATGAAGAGACTACCTAGTTGCAACATGCATTAACTGATAGTAAGTAAACTCCAAGAAGAGCAATAAATGCTTATTAATTGGATTGCTTGGTGCTAATGTACACACTTTGCATATCCTTTAGCCCAATATTACACTTTGTAATCTACTTATCCCCTTGGATACTGACAGTACTGAGGTGTGTTTTCCCCACGGTTTACAGACAGTCTTCCCAGACGACTGGTAAACGGGGATTTACAATAGCGTATAACATTGTCGAGGAATCAACAATGTTCGGAATAACCATCGTGGTGAACTTGAAAAATCCACAAACACCCAAACCGAGCCATGACCTCTATTGGTGATTAGTAGACCCCAAAAGTAATCTCAGAGAGATACTGCACATAGAGTGCAAAATGCTTCATAAGCAATAACTTGAGGAATATGCATGCCGTTCCAAATTAGCCTTTGCTAAACACTAGGGCCCATAACACCTAGTGTGCATGCATTTAACAAAAAACAGATCCGAACCTATATATCCATGATCCTCCTTGCCAATAATTATGGAGAATGTGATGTGCGTAGCACTCACTAAAGAGGAATGTAAATAGTTCTGAAAAGAAACTAAATACTTGTAGTGGTAATCATTTTCAAGCCTTGCTGAAATGGTTGAACCATAATAGAAGATGAAACATTAATCACTTCTAGGGACAACAATGAAACTTTATCATTAACCACTCAGAGCCTTGCTATATGTATAAACAACCATCTGTAATGTTGTTTAGCAATACTTGTAGTTGAACAAGTCATTCTAAATATCCGACAATTTCTGGCCACTGAAAATTGCTCCTGATAGGTCGTGCTAAAAATGGTCTATAAAACATATTTGACCAGCACTCGGGGACTGTCATGACACATAATTGAAATAATGGTGCCAGTGTCAGTCTAGAGACTCATATTCTCCACATGTGGAATATGTCTCATGTAAGGATGTCTAAAAAAAGAGCATCCTTCAAGTACAAGATGTACTTGTGCGTAGAGATAATTGCAAACACTCTACGATGGGAGTGACAGGGACCCTCATTAGCCTTTCTCCACACTAGCTAAACCGAACTCCTTGAGTCCCTAGACCATGTTGTATCCCATGTGACAGCATGTGCCAAATCGAATCCTACGAGTGGATTCATAACAGCATAATGTACTTTGGACACTACGGCCCAAAATACTTGTTTCATCATGCCCTGAAATATTCAAGCGTATGTAAATGACTTGAAAAAACCAAGCAATGCATACTAAAAATTGGAATAACACCAAACCAATAGATGCGTACCTGGAGATTGCACTGAATGTTCACTTACTCGTATTCAAATACAGAGGAACACTTTGTCTATCTGTGAAAAAAAACAAGCAACATTGCACTGGAAACCCTGGGTGTTGCCGTTGCAATCCAAACCCTTCGATCAGAATCTACGTAGTCAAACCCTTTGGTAAGACCCTTTGTAGAAACTACTCGACTAGTAGGTAACGATAACCAACATAGTCAACCGTGTACAGAATGTTTGGAATCAACTTGAGAAGGTGAATTCTTCTGATACCACGTGGTATATTGCGTACTTATTTCCTTGAAAATATAACGAGAATAGATCAATTGTGATCCTCCATGACTATGGGGTGATTTAGTAAGCACCCGTGGGGTCTTACCCCAAAACAATGCATCCAGAGACACTCGTAGTGCTATAGAGAGAGCAGGAGATCCACACAAGTGTAAAGTGTAGCTCTTATGGACCACCATGCTGTCTCAATTGTTTGCTGCAGCTATACTCCGTGGTAGAGATCAGCTGATGTGAGTTTAAGATCATCAGAAACTCAATTCAAGTGTCGCACAAAAAACATGTAGTGCGTATAGAATACCCAAAAGATCTGCAATGGCAAGATCTTGCTTGGCCATTAACAGCAATGGGAGCTCCATGGGATAGATCTATTCAATCTTAAGAACAAGCACCCAAGGAATGCCAACAGTTGGGTCATACCCGAGATCTGACAATGACTCTTAGCCAGCGTGTGTGGCTCATAGTTCTCATGGAAATTATTGTTCAATCGACAAGATGATGAGGACTAATGTAGAGGGCGTCTTGCTTGATTTATAGCTGAGAGTTAGAGCACCTTGGCTCAGGCTAACTCCCAAACAAAACATGTATCAAAAGCGTCTTAAAAAGTTTTCATTATTCTGCAAGAGAAATAAGAGAGAGAGAGAGAGAGAGAGAGAGAGAGAGAATGTTGGACTTTCCTTAAGTGACGAGTTCGTGTATATTGTGCCCAATCTGTGTGCTCTATCGCATCTAATTCCTGACTTGCAGCTTATCATATAAGCATGCAACAATCTTCCTGTATAATTCTCTCATCTAGAGAGGAAATAGCAAACACAAGCCATAGCTTGACCCACTTACCATGTATGGGGTCGTGACTTGACAAAAATGACTTAATATGGCTCCTTGCCGGTGAACTAAGTCCTAGGTTTGGGTTCCATTTAGTGGTATTGTGCATTGACAACAACCATAAATTTAAACAATCCAAAACTTAGTTTGTCAATTATTACAGAGTGTCTGGTGTGATAGCGGAAGCGTAACCTCGGAAGCGGTGGAATTCATGCCATCTGGTTAGCATGTCGTGCATACTAGTTGTTAAGCCCTTGGTGAGAGTGATGGCCTCAAACGTGAGAGCCATAACCATTAGTGCCTTGCACAATTGAAACTGGTAGGGATTCTATGAGGTGATATTACCTATTTTGCCAGTTTTTCAAATGTGTGTGCCACTGCTCGTGGTGCCAAGTCATTGGGCAATACCTTGGCATAAGGGAGAAGCCTTGCTTCATAAAAAATTGTCAAAGAACTTCTCTTTGTACAAAAGCATTAGTTTCCAATGTAAATGTATAAACATGGAAAAATAAACAATATTGAACATGGTCTAACCTGGTCATCTTTCTATAACTAGTTGTCTTGAGATGTCGGAAGAAAAACTCGCTCAAATGTAGATCATAACCATCTCCGTTGCGCGAGAGAAAGTTGGCCTGAAATATCCTACAGGCATATGGAGAAATTCCCCAAAAGAGTGTGCTCATAGCCTACCCCAAACGGAAAAAATCTCAATGCAAGAGTCGTAAATTGAAGCTTTGCTTCCATAAATGTGTTTGTGTGGAGAGCCAACGGATGTGGCGTGACAAGGACTCGGCCATGCTAAGCAACTTGATTTCTTCAATAGGTGCAGTAAAAGGCCATGCATGTCTCCTTGAGATTCCAAAACATTGCAATTTTTCTATGCTTTTGCATCCAAATTGAATCACTGAGAAGCCGTGCTGCAGAGCAAGGTGGTTGGTACTCAAGCCATGCAATGAAGCTTGCCACCGGAAGAATCTAACGAGTTGCCCGCAAGAAGAAAACCAAGAAGTGATTTTCTGGATACTGATGTTTGGTTCAATAGACATGGTCAACAATGGATTCGACTTCACCATTTCGAATTGCCTGCTACTTAGAATTGAAAGAATGATCGGCCTTGCCAATCACCGATGCCTTATAAGGCACAGGCCATGCCTGAGTTGGGTCTATTACTAGACAATCGTGCCTCGTAAAAACCTATGTAGAGGTTATCTCTATTGGAGCCATGCTCCTTAGTCCAAAGCATGGTAATGAAGACCAATATTGGATGCAATATGTTGACCTTGGTCATACTAGACCCGCAGATAATTTCTCCGGACACCATGGCCAAGATCAACATAAGAACATAGTCTTGCAATACAATTATATACATAAAACGATGAAAATTGCAAGAACTTGAAAGTGCAAACCTGATAATCCGTCCGTGTCCCGGCCGAGATCAAGCACTTTCTTCACCATCGACGCCTTATGTGATGTCTTGTGAAATACTTGCATCAACATGCCTGGTCATGTTGGCTTGGTTCAATAGATGCCTTATTTCCTGCGGCGGCCGAGGTCCTTGTCCGAGTTGCACCAATAGGACTGCATGCTTTGCGAATCCTATCGGATCTTCCCGAAAATTGTATGCTTACCTACATGCCCTTGCATGGCACAATTATGTCTTATACTTCCCCACTCCATCCGTGGATGCCACCATGGGAGTGGTTTGGTTGTACTCCATGCCGTGAATGGCCACGATCGAATGAAGGCTCTGCTGCTGGGACGTTGTCCTGAAACTCGGCAGCTCATCGGCCTCGGATCGCCGAGCTTGGCAAAGCAAGGGGTCAAAACAATGAGGGGTGTGTGCCCAGGGTGGGCATGCCCCCTTACTTAGGGTTTAGATTAAAAAACCAAACCTGCGGTGGGCACCCGCGTATGAACAAGAAAGAAAAAAAAAACCAAATTTGCGTTGCCATGGTGGGCCGCCTGTGTTCTACCAGAGAGATTGCGAGCCGGGCGCACTGTGATGCTCCACAGATGCTGAGCCGGTGTCAGGAACTCCTTCCCATGGCCTTGCGACCCTAACGAGCCCGCCCTGGCTTGATTTGGTGAAGGTCGAATTCGCTCCTCTTCTCGGCCCAAGCCTCCGTGCACGTGGGTCTTCAACCGCTTCCTCGGCTTGTTAAGCAGCTTTGCACACGCCGTGAACCCCGACCCCGGTTTGCATGTAGCCAAGAACTCCACGGCCTTCTTCTTCCCAAGGCCCTTGGCCACGCCTGTCCCTGCTCCTCCGCACGCAAGACATGCAAAAAGCTCCTTCCCAACGTGAGAGCCACGCCCTCTATAGCTCTCAAGAGAGAGATTTCTTTCCACTTCGATTGAAAGAAAGAGAGAGAGATCTTCTCCATGATTCTTCATGAACGACCGAGAGAGAAAGAGAGAGAGATGCACAAGGCCCCCTTCCTCCATAGCTCTCCCCCCTGAGCTCTGATACCAATGTTAGACAAGGGGAACTAGAACCTAGGAGTCCACCACCCAACCACCCACTATATAGCATTGGCCCCTGGCGCTTTTCCCTAGTTGGACTCCCTTTCCACACTGCCTAGCCCGGCCTTACGCTTGTCTAGTCCGGCCTTGTCGGTGTCCTGACACTTGTTTCTTCAAAAAATGTAGTACAATGCTCCTTTGATCTCTTTGCAATTCTCTAAAATATCTCCCCTTCTTCTCCAAAAATCCTCTCTAGAAATGGCAAAAAAAAGCCCCTTTATTGGGAAACTTCTCCTATTGAGCATTGCATCAGAACCATCGCTTTCAATCCACCTTTCTTGGCATGCCACTCCATGTGGGATTTCCAAGCAACACTTGTTGGTGCAGCTAGCCTCAAGCATAACCACCACATGCCCTTAATATAAAAAGAGGGGGGACCATAGGCCCTCCTATGTGAAACCAACCCCTTAGGGTGTCAAACAACCATGGCAACACCACCATCAATGGCTGGTAGTGCCACTCATAGCAAACACAATGCTAGGAATGCCACCAAGCGATGCCAGAAACACCCACGTAGCACCATGAGGGAAACTTGTGCATCCAGCCATCGCAAGAGGGGGGAGAGTGGCCATCGCTAGAGCTTTGTCTCTCCCTTGTGTTACCAATGGCATAGTACTCCTTTAGTATAAATAGTGTGTCTCTTTAACCCCCAACACTCCATATGCAATAATCTCGCCACTACATAGCATCGGGCTTCAAGAACACTTTCCTTAACTCATAAAAAACACTTCTTTGTGTGCCTCTTTGACCTCCCCCAGTTTCTTGCTCGGCCCATCAGATGGATTGCCTGTAAAATACCATCGATATTCCGCATCACCAACTCCAAAAATCCAATTCTCCTCCACTATCTGACATATCCATGGCCTTGAACAATGCACCCAAACTTTGCCGAAAATATTAAGGCCAAGGGCCAACCTAGGGGGTCACGGACCTAGGCCAAGCAATAATAGAGAGTAGAAGGGGGATTCGGAATCAACAATAAATTGGAAAAGTGCAAGCTTGTTTCTTCAAACAAAGTAGTGCAGTGCTCCTTTGATCTCTCTGCAATTCTCTAAAATATTTCCCCTTCTTCTCCAAAAGATCCTCCCCAAAAAACCTCTCTAGAAATGGCAAAAAAAATCCCCTTTATTGGGCAACTTCTCCTATTTTTGGCATATTCTTTTCTTGCCGAACACTTGTCTAAACTATTGAGAATTTCATCAGAACCATTGCTTTCAATCCACCTTTCTTGGCATGCCACTCCATGTGGGATTTCCAAGAAACACTTCCTGGTGCAGCTAGCTTAAAGCATAACCACCACATGCCCTTAATAAAAAGAGGGGGGGGGGGGGCATAGGCCCTCCTGCATAAAACCAACCCCTTAGGGTGTCAAACAACCATGGCAACACCACCATCAATGGCTGGTAGTTCCACTCATAGCGAAGGCAATGCTAGGAATGCCACCAAATGCTTCCAGAAACACCCACATAGCACCATGAGGGCCGCTCGTGCATGCACCCGCCACGAGAGGGGGGAGAGCGGCCATCATTAGAGCTTTGTCTCTCCCTTGTGTTACCAATAGCATAGTAATCCTTTAGTATAAATAGTGTGTCTCTTTGACCCCCAACACTCCATATGGGATAATCTTGCCACTACATGGCACCACGCTTTAAAAACACTTTCCTTAACTCACAAAAACACTTCTTTGTGTGCCTCTTTGACCTCCCCCAGTTTCTTGCTCGGCCATCAGATGGATTGCCTGCAAAATCCTATTGATAGTCCGCATCACCAGCTCCAAAACTCAAATTCTCCTCCACTATCTGGCATATCCATGGCCTTGAACAATGCACCCAAACTTTGCCAAAAATAATAAGGCCAAGGGCCAACCTAGGGGGTCACGGACCTAGGCCAAGAAATAATAGAGAGTAGAAGGGGGATTCGGAATCAACAATAAAAAGGTGGAAAAATGCAAGCTTGTTTCTTCAAAAAATGTAGTACAATGCTCCTTTGATCTCTCTGCAATTCTCTAAAATATCTCCCCTTCTTCTCCAAAAGCTCCTCCGCAAAAAACCTCTCTAGAAATGGCCATAAAAAGCCCCTTTATTAGGCAACTTCTCCTATTTTTGGCATCTTCTTTTCTTGCCGGACACTTGTCTGAACTATTGAGCATTGCATCAGAACCATCGCTTTCAATCCACCTTTCTTGGCATGCCACTCCATGTGGGATTTCCAAGCAACACTTCGTGGTGCAGCTAGCCTCAAGCATAACCACCACATGCCCTTAATATAAAAAGAGGGGGACCCTAGGCCCTCCTGTGTGAAACCAACCCCTTAGGGTGTCAAACCTGTGTGAAACCAACCCCTTAGGGTGTCAAACCACCATGGCAACACCACCATCAATAGCTAGTAGTGCCACTCATAGCAAACGCAATGCTAGGAATGACACCAAGCGATGCCAGAAACACCCACATAGCACCATGAGGGCCACTCGTGCATGCGCCTGCACGCGCCGCGAGAGGGGAGAGAGCGGCCATCGCTAGAGCTTTGTCTCTCCCTTGTTTTACCAATGGCATAGTACTCCTTTAGTATAAATAGTGTAGCTCCTTGACCCCCAACACTCCATATGGGATAATGTCGCCACTACATGGTACAGGCTTCAAAAAAAGTTTCCTTAACTCATAAAAAACACTTCTTTGTGTGCCTCTTTGACCTCCCCCAATTTCTTGCTCGGCCATCAGATGGTGGATTGCCTGTAAAATCCCATCAATAGACCACATCACCAGCTCGAAAACTCCAATTCTCCTCCATGATCTGACATATCCATGGCCTTGAACAATGCACCCAAACTTTGCCAAAAATATTAAGGCCAAGGGCCAACCTAGGGGGTCTCGGACCTAGGCCAAGGTCCTGGATTGCTTAAATGTGGACTGAGGATCCTTAATTAGGCTAGATCTAAGAGGCAAAGAGCCTATATATAGGGTGGTAGGGAGGTGGATCTCTCAGGTCAGTCCCTTGGGTCTTATACCAATATCAGAGCTTAGGGGAGAGGGACAGTAGGAAAGGTGGTCATGGGGTTCTTTGCATGATCATGCATGGTTTCTTTCCTCTCTCTCTCTCTCTCTCTCTCTCTCTCTCTCTCTCTCTCTCTCTCTCTCTCTCTCTCACACACACACACACACACACACACACACACACACACACAGGATGCAATGGCGTGCTTGAGAAATCCACACGGGAATAATCCCTTATGAGGAGGGTGGGAAGCTTTGTGACTTTGTCTGATTGCGATGCAGTTGTAGCAAAACATTTGTGCACGGGGCTGCTGGGAAAGTTTCGCTCCATGGCCATATTCAACCAAAGCCTACTATGTGTGCTGCAAGCAAAGGCTCTCTCTCTCTCTCTCTCTCTCTCTCTCTCTCTCTCTCTCTCTCTCTCTCTCTCTCTCTCTCTCTATCTCCATCTCTCATGCAATCTTTCATTATTTCTTTTTCTTCTTTCTCCTTTGTTTCTCTCTCTCTCTCTCTCTCTCTCTCTCTCTCTCTCTCTCTCTCTCTCTCTCTCTCTCTCTCTCTCTCTCTCTCTCTCTCTCTCTCTCTATCTATATATATATATATATATATATCATAGGTAGCACCATCTCATTCTCTCTCTTTAATTTTCTTAGTAGATAGCCTCTCTCTCCAACACTATCTCTCTTTATTTCTCTTTCATCCCTCTCGTTTCTCTTTTTCTCCTTTCTCGCCCCCCTTTGTCTATCTTCCCCCCCCCCCCCCCCCCCCCCACTCTCTCTCTCTCTCTCTCTCTCTCTCTCTCTCTCTCAAACACACATGCACACACTCTCTATCTACCTCCCTCTCTCTTCTCCCTGCCAAACTCTCTCTCTCTCTCTCTCTCTCTCTCTCTCTCTCTCTATATATATATATATATATATATATATATATATATATATATATATATATATATATATGAAGCAAGTCAAAAGGTTCAAAAGACATGCAAGAGCAAAATACTAAGTTCGGGGTGGATGCTTGATATCAAGAAATGGTTTGGAAGATGGGATGCATGTCACTTGGTCAAGGATGCGTCGATCGACTCCCAAGTTAATGAGGCCTTCTTACAACGCCAATGTATCATGGCTTGGGAGAAATCCGGAGGTTCTCGCTTCAGCCATTACACCACACACGTTGCCCCAAACTACAAATCTCTCTTCTTCTCGGAACGAGGTAACCGAACCCATTCCTACATCCTTGAGCCCAACCCGTTGAGTGCGATCCGCACCATTGCCTCCATTCGTCTTAGCTCCCATTCTCTACGCTGTGAGACAGGACGTTGGGGCACTGGCGAGGAGTGTCATCGACTTTGCACCTTATGCCCTCGTCAAGTGCGAGAGAGTGAGTACCACACACTACTTGAGTGCTCATCTTTTGACCACATTAGGTCCTCTTTTCCCCATATATTCAGCCATGAGCTCTCCCTACATACCTTCCTCTCCCAACCACGATGTGGACTCTCTATTGCGACGCTCATTTCAGCCATTTTTGAGCATCGAGAGTCACTTATGAACTCCACTCACACCACGTGACATGTTCATTTGGTCCCATAGGTCATATTTGACCTCCCAGGACGATAATAGAACTATCTATCTATCTATCTATCTCTCTCTCTCTCTCTCAAACACACATGCACACACTCTCTATCTACCTCCCTGTCTCTTCTCCCTACCAAACTCTCTCTCTCTCTCTCTCTCTCTCTCTCTCTCTCTCTCTCTCTCTCTATATATATATATATATATATATATATATATATATATATATCTTTCTTTGTATATGTATTGAGAATTTTCCACATTTATGCATCTCCATGTCTCTCCATACTTTCTTATGTAACCTCTCTCTCTCTCTCTCTCTCTC
Source organism: Adiantum capillus-veneris (assembly GCF_014529385.1). Lineage (NCBI taxonomy): Eukaryota > Viridiplantae > Streptophyta > Polypodiopsida > Polypodiales > Pteridaceae > Adiantum > Adiantum capillus-veneris. Next base: position 81,538,528 of record NC_140951.1, read on the forward strand.
TCTCTCTCTCTCTCTCATGTGTACCCTACCTCTCTCATTATCATGCATTGAAGGGGGTAGATATAGAACGAGCATGAGAATTTGACACATTGCATCCCTTTTTGTAGAATTTCGTGTAATGCAAAAGCTAATGACTCTAGTAGTGCGTGGCACTTGTACTCTCAAACTTGTAGTGAGCATAATGTCCATCGTTGATGTAACTCTTTTCCATTGCTCTAGTGTCCCGTCTCACATCGAGGGGGGTGGGAGCCAAGCTAAATGATTAAGATAGTGTGTATCATCCATAAGGAAATAGTTTCAATCATATTAGAGGGAGTACAATTTTCTTTTTTAGCGAAGAACATGGTTTTGTAGTTGGGGGCAACACAACACACACACACACACACACACACACACACACACACACACACACACACACACACACACACACACACACAGAGGATAGTAGCAAGGAGGGGACTGAAAAGAAAGAGGGGGTAGTTGGTGGGGGGGGGGGGGAGAGAGAGAGAGAGAGAGAGAGAGAGAGAGAGAGAGAGAGAGAGAGATTTAGAAGTCAAAATACATTATACCTTTGTTTTACACAGTGTGTAAGGAGGGGTGTGTGTGTGTGTGTGTGTGTGAGAGAGAGAGAGAGAGAGAGAGAGAGAGAGAGAGAGAGAGAGAAGAGAGAGAGAGAGAGATAGAGAGCGATTTATTTCTTTATTTATTTCAAAGTGTGTAGAGAGGGGTGTGTGTGTGTGTGTGTGTGTGTGTGTGTGTGTGTGTGTGTGAGAGAGAGAGAGAGAGAGAGAGAGAGAGAGAGAGACTAGCGCTAGTGGTATGGTCAATCCCCCTTTTTTTCAGATTTTAGACTTAGGGGAAGTAAGAGCCTCTTACTTTCCTTTTGAAATCTCTCTCTCTCTCTCTCTCTCTCTCTCTCTCTCTCTCTCTCTCTCTCTCTCTCTCTCTCTCTCTCTCTCTCTCTCAGACACACACGCACACACACTCTTGAATAAGAGGCCTTGAACCAAACTCTCACCGCGGATACATCTTTGAGGTCTTGTGGGATAGTTTCCTACGAGGTTAAAATTCTCTCCTTCTTCTTCTTCTTCTTCTTCTTCCTCTCTCTCTCTCTCTCTCTCTCTCCCTCTCTCTCTCCCTCCCTCCAAAAAACGCAGCCGTTTTTTGACCTAGTAGACAGCAGTTCACTTTTTTTATCAGAACTTCTTTATCCAAACTCCGATTTGGGTGATCCATAGCCTCAATCAAAGAGCACGACGCCCTCTATGCATTAATGTGAAGACAATAAAATTTAGAGTTATGGGAGTAATTTTTGTAGCATCATTTTCAAAGTGAGCAGGTTCAAGAAAGTTGACTATGATCTCTTATTTTACATACAATGTCTTCCGACACTTGCAAGGGTTCTTCTTCTTCAACAATGTTTAAAGCCATTGTGAAAATTGATTTAAAATCTCCTAAGTGTGAAGATAGCAACACAACCACCCAACCAACGACATCGAAAACCATGATCATGGCATACTTGGTATCGTTGCAAGAGTTCGTAAACAAACAAGGCGAAGACTTACGAGCACTTGCAATGGAGGATGGCACACTAAGGGTACTTGTGGTTGAGGATGAGAAACTTCAAGATGACACTTGAGATGCAAACAACACATTTGATGCAACTTGAAGAGGAAATTAAGGAATGTAACCGCTCTCTTGTGGACTTGAATGCTTTGAAGGAGCGCATAAGCAAAGTAGAGCATGACCATGTATTGAAAGAGGAGAAATTTGACACCATGAGTTGGGATGTATAGGACATGAAAAATATATGCACAAACAAGTCTTGTGCTGATGTATGTGGTAACAATGTGGTTCCTAATTCCTCACACATACAAGCTACGGTTCAAACAAAGAATTTTGAGAATGTGGATGTGGAGGAGTTGAAGGAACGGGAGCAACGTTCCAAGAACATTGTTATTCATGGAATTTCCAAAGAGAAGTTAGAGACACCTCCTTCTCTTGCCATTGTTATCGAAGATTTATTTAGAACCCACTTTGGCTTATGGTCTATGGAGCACATAGAGTGGGGAAGCAAGGAGCTCCTCGCTCGGGAGAACGGCCAATTGTATGTACCATGCTAAATGAGACCATGCTAAATAATAGTCGAATCTATTTGAGAGATACAAAATGTTTTGTATGTGAAGATCGCACTATTAAGCAACAAAATATGCGTCGCAAGGTATATGGTGAAAATAATAAGAAAAACAAGGAGATCTCTCACGAAGAAAATGTGCCCAAGGAGGAGGCAAGTCCCTCGAGCAAATAGGGATGCGTGACCTATGAGACCGAGTTACAATTGAAAATATGATTTTGGAATTATAATGGATACCCATGGAATGTGGGGGTTGACATTGATGAACTAACAAGCAAAGCCGATGTTGTACTTCTTATTGAAACTTGGGAGCATGATACACAAAGGATTAACGGCTTGGAAGATTACAATGTACATTCATTGATGTGGTCAAAGAATCTCAATCAACAAAGAGGGCAAGGAGGAGTAGCATGTATGGTTCACAAAGGATTGAAAGAATTTGTATCAATTGTGAAAGATGACAAGTACAAACATTATGTATGGCTGAAAATTATGACACCAAAAAGAGCACCCATTTTTGTAGTCGGTTGCTATATTTCTCATCATGATTCCCCCTTTTATGCTTGCATGGATAGAGATCAGTCATTTTTTGATTTAGAAGAGGACATTGCTTATTTCAAGGGCGAAGGTGATATTATTGTATTTGGGGATATCAATGCTCGTATAAAAACATTACAACATGATACTCAACAATTTGATATGCCATACATTTCAAGGGAGTTGGAGAAATTTCACTTGTATGATCGTACTTCAATGGATGAGAAAGAGCCAGATCACTATGGAAAGTTACTTTTACATATGTGTAATAGCACGGATATGCTCATTGCCAATGGTGTATCTTTGTGGAGTGGAACCAATGGATTTACATGTAGGAAACATAATGGGGGAAGTGTTTTTGACTATATGCTACTCTCCGAAGCCATCATGTATCGCATAAAGAGTTTTATGTTTGGCCAATGGACCCGGAATCTGACCATCGGACCTTATGTATTGACCTTTCATGTGCAGAAGCAACTACGCATGACCATCTTAGCCAAAGGAAAGAGAAATTATCACTATGTATGGATTTCAAATGGGCACCAATGTACATTGAAATGGTTAAGAAAAAGTCATGGATGACAAAGCTTCAATATGATGCACCATTGGAAAGTAAATGGGAAGCTTTCAAGAAAGTTATTTGTTCTTGTGTCGAAGAATGCTTTGCCATAAAAGCATCTCCATGGTATCAACAAAGATAGATCATGCAAAAGGTAGTTCGATAAAGAATGTCAAGACGCTAGAAAGTCCTTGATAAAGCTTGATGCAACTATGGACAAAGACAACTATCAAAGTTATTTACATACATACCAGGAATTGATTAAAAAAAAGAGAAGAAGATGGGAAGTAAAGCAACAACTTTTTCAAGTCCCAGAAAAGTCACATGCATGTGGAAGATTTTGGAGAAACTTGAGGGGTAAGCAAGTTGAGAATTTTGGTAACTTTGTCTTGTGGATATGTACACACATTGTAGGCAATTATATGAGCAAGAAAATGCTTTAAAAATCCATTTTATGGTTCACTCACATGTATGCCCTCTTTTTCTATTATTGAGGATGTATGCGGTGGGCTTGAAAAGTTGGCGAGTAGCAAAGCGGGAGATCTTCAAGGTATCAAACCGGAGATGATCAAATGGACGGGAGATTTTGCCCATGAGTGGATTGTGATATATTCAACCTTGCACTTCAACATGGTATGCCTTATGATTGGAGTACTAATTGGGTTAAGCCTTTGCATAAAGGAGAGGATGTAAAGAACGTAAACAACTACCGGACTATAATGATTGGGTCTCTTATGGAAAAGTTGTTTGGGTGCATAATGGAGATGAAATTGAGGGATTGGGTTGAAGAGAATGACAAGCGTTGTCGAGAAATTTGCGGTCTTGCCAGGAAAGCACCGGGCTTATGGCTGTGAGAGTTTGTGAGAGAACTCAACAAAAACTATATGAAGGAGTTAAACCATAGATGCCATGAAGACTAGGGTTTGGAAAGAAGTGCAATCAAAGAAGACTCACCCTTTCTCTCTTGCACTCACACACACACAAAGAAAGAACGCAAAAGAGAATGTCAAAACAATACAAAGATGAAAACATCAAGGCTATGGTCATATCGTATCATGGGTAATATGAAAGGGTTAATGGATGAGTTAATGGCATTCAATCTTGGCTGAACAAATAGGCTACGAATTGTTCTTTGGAATTGTAATTTTGTGCTTACCATAATATATATATTTTGTCTAGTGATTGGGATTAATTGTGTGTACAAATCCTCTTGGTTCATAGCAACATAACTACGCTTACATCAAAAAAAAAAATTATAGTCTATGAGAGGTAGTATGATGGGATCCGGTGATAGAAGTATTTCATTGAGCCTTGCAGGGCCGAAGAGAAACACTATACGTTGTTGAAAGTGTATTTTACGGCTAATCCATACGTTAATTCTAATAGATCGTACAGAGTGAAAGCGATAGAAATGATCATCATGTGGGTTATTCATCTAGGATAGTATGTGAGAAATGTAGATATGAAAGAAGTGAAGAGATGAGAAGTTTCCCTCCCAAGCCCTATTCTTGCCCGTAGGCAATAAGGATACTGCGGGGAGAGATGTACCTGTAGCAAAGAGAACCTAGAGAGGATGAATGAATGAGAGAGATAGGTTTGGTTAAGGAGATGAGATTAGATACATATATATATGTTGGATTAGAGATGAAAATGAAAACAACAAGAAATCAAGAAAACATCAATGTAGAACACATCTTACTTGAAACCCTTCGGCACCATTATTGATGGAGAGAGAAGAAGAGTGGATAATTCCACTTTGATTGATACGCCAAGTACAACACCTTCTTTGATTAGAGTTGATCCTCCAAGGATGGCGTACAAGAATGGCTAGTTTTCCTTTAGGAGAAAGTGTAGGCTTGGGCTTATGTTAATGGGGCTAAGTACGATTAAGCATTACTACTCACTCCCTCAAGAATTCCTCTCATCAATGGCTTGAATGCTTGAGTTCCTTCCAAGGAAGAAGAGGTCCCCTTTTATAGGTGAAGGGAACCCACAAGGGTTTACACAAGAAGAGAGGAGCCAGTGTGAACAGGAATTGGAAAAGTTGGAAATGAGCTGTCCTTGCATGATGTGGGCAGACTAGGGTCCAGTATTTTGATCATATCTCCTCAACCGTAGCTCCAAATAAAAAAGTAAAAATATGGACAGAAACTTCAGCTCATTAGCTACGATTTTCATTTTAAAATCATTTTTCAATTCGGATTGGAACCTTGTGTAAAAAATTCATCAAAATAGGGTCCATTTCTGGCAGCAAAAGTCTTCATGTGGTCTCCTTAGCTTAGACTTTCATTTGATTCCAAAGGACACCTCATGCCATATGAAAGCATGATATTGCTCCTTGACAAAGTTTTGTAATCATGCTTGCAATAATGCATTAAAATAAGTGTATCTTTGAAATCATGCCACCTAGTGTCCCACTAGGATTTGATTCCCTCCTAGTAGCTATTTAAAAAGAAATATAAGAAAAATATGAAAAATACATAGAATATATATATATTGGAAATTACTCTAGATATATGATCTAAATAGGGTGTGAGATAATAATGAGATGGTAGAAAGAAAGAATCAATGCTTTTTGCCCCAAGTTAAAGAGGTGGAGCTATTGACACTTTTCCCATAGTATTTTTTGATGGTAAAGTAAGAATACATTACCCTTGAGATAAATAATAAGATGAGATAGAAAGCTTATTTTTATACTTACATATGCATATGTACATTATAGGAAATATAATTATGTATCTAAAAAGTTACAAGATAACTCTTGTAGCATGTGTTCCCACTATGTACATGTCACAGCACGACATCCATCCCCTCTAAACCTGCACATCCTCCGGTATGTGCCAAATTATTTCTTTGTAAGATCAGCCCTCTTGTACATCTTCCTTGCTTTCATCTTCACTGGATGATTCCAGAGCTTTATTTTCACTTTGATCTTCACCTGTGTTTTTCTCTTCTTCCTCATCAACATTTTCTGGATCATTGTCTCCTCTTCTCTTAAACATTTTGATCCTTTTTCCTGCAATGGGAAGCTTCTGTGCCATCTAGTTCAGACAAGCTGTAAGTAGCATTTTCATGCACATGTTTTACAACATATGGTCCAAACCATCTTTTTGAAAACTTACGCATGACTGTGTGTTGGTTATCAAGGCTACTATCATACACTAAAACCCAGTCACCTTTGTCAATTGCTTTGCTCCTGAGCCGATGTCACTTATCAAAGTAGTCCTTGTTTTTCAATCTTGCATTTTTGAGTCGTTCTTTTGCAGCCTCAATGTCTCCAGGTCTTCTCTCTAGTTGCCTTATGCGCAATGCAAGGAGATCTTCCCTACTAAGCCCCTCTTGCCAAGGTAGTACATTCCATGTGGGAATTGTATCCTCAATCGGCATCACTGGCTTTTGACCATGCATTAACTCCGCAGGCATGTAGCGAGTTACTGAGCTATGTGTTGTATGATCAGCCCATAAAGCATATGGTAATAGTTTTGGCCACTCACCAACTCTTCCTTCGCAAGCCTTGGCCAAAGCTTTGATGATAGGAGGGTGCCCTCTTTCACTCTTTCCATTGCCTTCAGGGTTGTAAGCTGTAGTAAGAGAAAGCTAACGGCAAATCACCTCATCAAGAAGGAATTTGCACACAGCTTCTGTGGTTTTAGCTCTTAATGCTCTTCCTTCAACCTGATTAGTTAGGTCCTCTCGTGCAAGAACCAAGTACCTCATCTGCCAGAGTCCTAAAGGCATCGTGACTAGATCCACAACCCATTTATAGTGCATGGCTAGTGGATATGTAGGGTGCAATCCATCACGACGTCGAACATTTGAATAAATTTGACAAGTTACACATGACTCTACAAACTGAGATACATCTTTATACATACCCTTCCACCAGTATTTTTCTTTCAACTTGGAGAAGGTTGCCCACACACCCCTGTGTCCAACCCATAGACTCTCATGAAACTCTTGCATGAGCTTTACTTGAGTCTCTTTTTTACATATAACCCGTTGTGGTGTAGCACCCTTTTGCTTAGGATGCTTCCACAAGTAACCATCCTTTAAAAAGTACCCATATGCTTTCCTGCGTATCCTCTTGAATTCTTGTTCAGACCAATCATCCTGTTTTTTTAGAGTACTCAAGTACCTTCCAATAGAAAGCCAATCACCTTCATAAAGATCTTTCAAGAACAATTCAAGTGAATTAATCATGCAGACATTGTTACCTTTGACATGAGAGATAGAATAGAATTTTGTGCCTACATCATCTCCCTCATCAATCATTTGTGACTCATCTTCATACCTTGCCCTTGATAGCATATCTGCCACTGTATTGTCTTTACCTGCAATGTGCTTAAACTCGGGATTTAAGGACTTAATGTAGGCAATCCACCGCAACATAGCAATGTCTAGTGTTGAGCAGCTTGTAATCATCCCAAGAAGTGGTAGACAATCTGTTTCTACAACCACACATGCACCAATTAGGTACTCTTTTCCACTTTTCAAGGCTGTAACCATACCCTATAACTCTCTCTTTATCTGTGGATAGTTTCTTTGGCGAGCACTTAGTACCTTTGCTCCAAATCTTACCACATACCTGTGTCCTTCTTTGTCATCTTGCCCTATTGCCCATCCAATCCCTGTAGGACTGGTATCTACTGTCACAATCAATGGCCTTTGACACTCATAGTCTACCTTTCTCAAAGTCGTTGCTGACTGGAGTAACTCCTTTAGCTTTTTCATGGATTTTACATGTGCTTCTGTCCATTTAAACTTTTGATTCTTTCTAAGCAGCTGATAAAGAGGATCAGCTACATGTGCATAATGTGGAATCCAAATAACATAGAAGACACATGCTCCCAGAAACCTTCTAACCTCAGTGATGCTAGTGCATGTTTCTTTCATTCTTTGGATGGCATCTACTTTTGATGGACAAGGTTTCCTACCATATGGCCCGCACATGTGCCCCACAATGAGCACTTCATTGACACCAAACATAGACTTTTTCCCTGACAATGTAAGATTCACTTCTTCCAACCTAGACAAAATTTTATCACAATCATTTATGTGATTTACCACAAACCTGCGACATCCCTTGAGATCCAAAGCTTCATCTTTGTCACTTTCTTCACATCCTTTGATAGGCAAATCATCAATGAAAGGCATTGTGATGAGGAATAAAGTCACGTAAGACCTTATTCATCCCATTCATCATATGTGCAACCGAGTTGGTTGCTCCCTGTGGCAAGGTACACATCCTTACCAAACCCAAAGGTGTCCTCATGGTTGTCAAGTCTTTGCTTTCGATTGCAAGCTGAAATTGATCATACCCTGAGTAGAGATCTCCCATTGAGTAGATTGCCCTCCCTGCAAACGCCTCTGCAAATTCATCCACAATTGGACCTGTACCTACATTTCTAATTGTCACCTTGTTCACTGGTTGCATATCTTGGATGAAGCGTAGAGAACCATTCTTCTTTGGAACTGTGAACCACCTGTTTGAGTATGGAGCACAAGAAGGCTCCAAGATTCCCATTTTTATTTTCTCATTCAGTAGCTCTACTAACTTTGGCAAATGAGCCTTTGGAACCGGAATAGGCCGCAGATTCCAAGGCACATGAGGTATTGTGAAAATTACCATAGGAGCTACAATATGAGGATCAACACATCCTATCTCATGTGGCTCAAATGCAAAAGCCTTACCACGCTTTGAAAGCATTTCTTTGAAGCACTTTGTCTCCTCCTGTGTTAGAAACTCCTCGCAACCAATCTGCAATTCTTGAAAAGACTCCTTTGTGAAGGTATGCCCGATCTTTTTAGGATTCCGCAAACTTGGTTGTAAAGAAGCCTGTTCAATCTTTTCCCTGTTGTTGGGTGGTAAGGGTGAAGCTATTGGTTTCACCTTCTTTGCTACACTCTTGTATTTAGTTTCAACATGGACTTCTGGGCCAACTGTTTGGCTTTCTTTAAAGGCTTCTATTACTTGATACATTTCCATAGAGCAAACTTCCACAACTTCATTTTCAAGATGCAAACTAGACCTCATTATAGCATCAAGCTCACCGATAGTATCTACAAAAGAAACTTGTTCACACAAACCCAAAACATTTTCAGTAGGCTTTAGCAACCCACTCTTTTTCATGCCTATTTGTACATTATGCACATATTGCCTCTCATATCTCTTCAAATCTTCAAGTTTTGTAAAACATACTGATCCATTCCTTGTTACCAAGGAGCTCATCGAGAAAGTTTCACCTATTTTTGGATCAAGCGAGACCCTTTTTCTTTCTGTACCACTGCAATCCCGCTTTACAATGGTACTTGGCCAAAACCCATCATTTCTCTATGATCATGAAACTCTTTGCTTACCTTTGGTAGAGGATGTTCTCTAAGGTTGTCACGATTTCTTTCATGGTTTACACAGACTGTGAGAAATTGGACAGCTCGTTTACCATCTTTGCTACGTATTCTAGCATATGCTGAACCATCGTCCATTACCTTTGTTTCCATTCGAACTCCCACAATGTAGGGTTGTCCAAGGATGAGATGATATGAAGATGTATCCTGTACAAAGAAGTTTTGGTCAATCTTTACATCACCTATTGTTACCTTCACACCTGGACATGCTGCATACAATTCACCGGATGAATTGTTTGCCACTTTTACCATCCAGCCATGATCTGTGTCCATCGGCCATTTGCACTTGTTGTAGAGACTCTTTGACATTATGTTTATTTCTGAACCATGGTCAATCAAGGCAACAAATGGCTCTTCAAGATCACCTACCTTGACCAAAGTTTCTGTAGTAGCCCTTGCCCAATGACTTCGTGAATAGTAACTCCTAGGAATATCTTCAACTTCTTTATCATCATTTGAGAAATACACTTGCTTCACTCTCCCACTAGATTGGTAGCATCCTACCACAGCTCCATCATTCTCCTTATTTTGCAGTTGCATCCCTTATGTCTTTGAGGTTTCCCCTTCAACCTGTGGACGAGAAACTTCAGCAAGGGTTTGCCTCTTTCTCTTGATGATGTCAATGATCTCCTCATGGAATTCACGCTTTGCAATGCCAAGAACTTCTCCCAGAGTAAACTCAATCTTGCTATTCAAGATCCTTTCCTCCAAGACTTTCTTTACATCTGTAGCAACCTCAATATCCGATTGTAGTTTATAAGTTGGGCCTTTTGTCTTACCTTTCGTTGGCTCTTTCTTCTTTCCTGTTGTAGACTCCTCCATGAGTACTTCAGGTGGAGATGCTCCTTGTGTTGAGGGTGTTTGAGAAGGCATTGAGTCGCTTCTTCCCCCACTTCTAGAAGCTCTTTTTGATGGTCCTTCATCAGCATTCTCACGTCTGCGCTTCTCTTCTATAATTGCCTCATTTTGTTGGCATTTTGTAATGTAGACATGCACTGACAATGAGTCCACTGGATCATTCCATCCTATTTCTAGACGTATGCAATCACCTGCTTCATGTAGAATCTCTTTCGTAAGCTTTCCCTTTTTAGCTAATTGCATGACATTTGGCCAAATTTGACCATGATGGTCACTCACTTCTTCATCACAAAAATGTTCAATTTTTACTCCATAAGTAGCTGCCTCAACTGAAGAGGTGGCATGCTTGGTTGCCATATCTTCAACTAAGGTTTGCATTCCCCCCTTCCCAAAGTTAGTTCTCAAGGGTAGACATGTCTCTCTTAAGTGGATTTTACCATCCTTAAAAAAGACAACATCTTTTGACAAAGCATCACTAAAATCATCAAAATCCCTTCTTACATGGTTTGTACTATCACACCAAATACATCTATTAACAAACCCTTCTTTGGGCTGTTGTCTTTGCCTAGGAAGTGGCCCTGATGGTTGGCCTTTTTCTTCAAGCTTTGCAAACTTCACCTTCAAGTCACGCATTCCCTTCACAAGCTCATCTAGCATGGACTCATCAAACTTAGGAGCGATAAAAGTAGGCTTTACCATTTTGTCAGAAGTTGAGGTGGAAGGACTTGTAGTGTTTACTACCATCTTGTCCCTTCTTCTTTGTCGTTTGGCAAGCAGTGAGACAGCACCTTCAACCTCATTCCAGTCGGTCTTTAGTCCTTGCTCAGCATCTTTATCTTCAAGAAGAAGCTCCAAATTTTCTTGAAACTCTTTACCTGCAGCTTGTAAGAAAAGATCTGTCTTCTCTGCATCTAGTGTGGCCCTTTCTGTCCTAGTGAGTTGTGCATAGCGCCGCTCAAATTCCCTAAGTAGCTCTGTTATTGATAGTCCTTGCTTTGGCTTGACTACCCATTCTAAGAATGTCCTTTTGGTCACTCTCTCAGAGTCCTCCATGAAATATTCCTCCTTTAAAGCTACTTTGAGTTCTTCCCAATTTCTCCCATGCCCATCTTTAATTGCCCTAACATGCTCCCTAATTTCTGGAGCAACAACTAGCTCAAAGCTTTGAATCATCTCACCTTCTGACACGCGATGCAGCTCCATCTCCTTCACATACTCGCGTAAGTACTTGGTTACATCTTTGCCATTGAACTGATCCAGTCTGTTGACAATCGCTTGTATGGCCTTCGTTGCTGAAATCTCCCTTCTTTCAGTAGCATGTTGTTGTTGCATGAACATTGCAAATGCTTGAAACATTTGCATTGTTGCTGGGTCAAAATGCATACCTTGTTGCTCAACATGATCACCCATGGTTACCCACAAACTCTCACCCTAGCAGATTCGCGTCGGGTTCACCAAAAAATATGTCGAGAAATTTGCGGTCTTGCCAGGAAAGCACCGGGCTTATGGCTGTGAGAGTTTGTGAGAGAACTCAACAAAAACTATATGAAGGAGTTAAACCATAGATGCCATGAAGACTAGGGTTTGGAAAGAAGTGCAATCAAAGAAGACTCACCCTTTCTCTCTTGCACTCACACACACACAAAGAAAGAACGCAAAAGAGAATGTCAAAACAATACGAAGATGAAAACATCAAGGCTATGGTCATATCGTATCATGGGTAATATGAAAGTGTTAATGGATGAGTTAATGGCATTCAATCTTGGCTGACCAAATAGGCTACGAATTGTTCTTTGGAATTGTAGTTTTGTGCTTACCATAATATATATATTTTGTCTAGTGATTGGGATTAATTGTGTGTACAAATCCTCTTGGTTCATAGCAAGATAACTACGCTTACATCAAAAGAACAATTATAGTCTATGAGAGGTAGTATGATGGGATCCGGTGATAGAAGTATTTCATTGAGCCTTGCAGGGCCGAAGAGAAACACTATACGTTGTTGAAAGTGTATTTTACGGCTAATCCATACGTTAATTCTAATAGATCGTACAGAGTGAAAGCGATAGAAATGATCATCATGTGGGTTATTCATCTAGGATAGTATGTGAGAAATGTAGATATGAGAGAAGTGAAGAGATGAGAAGTTTCCCTCCCAAGCCCTATTCTTGCCCGTAGGCAATAAGGATACTGCGGGGAGAGATGTACCTGTAGCAAAGAGAACCTAGAGAGGATGAATGAATGAGAGAGATAGGTTTGGTTAAGGAGATGAGATTAGATACATATATATATGTTGGATTAGAGATGAAAATGAAAACAACAAGAAATCAAGAAAACATCAATGTAGAACACATCTTACTTGAAACCCTTCGGCACCATTATTGATGGAGAGAGAAGAAGAGTGGATAATTCCACTTTGATTGATACGCCAAGTACAACACCTTCTTTGATTAGAGTTGATCCTCCAAGGATGGCGTACAAGAATGGCTAGTTTTCCTCTAGGAGAAAGTGTAGGCTTGGGCTTATGTTAATGGGGCTAAGTACGATTAAGCATTACTACTCACTCCCTCAAGAATTCCTCTCATCAATGGCTTGAATGCTTGAGTTCCTTCCAAGGAAGAAGAGGTCCCCTTTTATAGGTGAAGGGAACCCACAAGGGTTTACACAAGAAGAGAGGAGCCAGTGTGAACAGGAATTGGAAAAGTTGGAAATGAGTTGTCCCTGCATGATGTGGGCAGACTGGGGTCCAGTATTTTGATCATATCTCCTCAACCGTAGCTTCAAATAAAAAAGTAAAAATATGGGCAGAAACTTCAGCTCATTAGCTACGATTTTCATTTTAAAATCATTTTTCAATTCGGATTGGAACCTTGTGTAAAAAATTCATCAAAATAGGGTCCATTTCTGGCAGCAAAAGTCTTCATGTGGTCCCCTTAGCCTAGACTTTCATTTGATTTCAAAGGACACCTCATGCCATATGAAAGCATGACATTGCTCATTGACAAAGTTTTGTAATCATGCTTGCAATAATGCATTAAAATAAGTGTATCTTTGAAATTATGCCACCTAGTGTCCCACTAGGATTTGATTCCCTCCTAGTAGCTATTTAAAAAGAAATATAAGAAAAATATGAAAAATACATAGAATATATATATATATTGGAAATTACTCTAGATATAGGATCTAAATAGGGTGTGAGATAATAATGAGATGGTAGAAAGAAAGAATCAATTCTTTTTGCCCCAAGTTAAAGAGGTGGAGCTATTGACACTTTTCCCATAGTATTTTTTGATGGTAAAGTAAGAATACATTACCCTTGAGATAAATAATAAGATGAGATAGAAAGCTTATTTTTATACTTACATATGCATATGTACATTATAGGAAATATAATTATGTATCTAAAAAGTTACAAGATAACTCTTGTAGCATGTGTTCCCACTATGTACATGTCACAGCACGACAGCGTGCGAAAGAACAAGTGGGTTTTTGGTGATGTCATAGCACCATTGATCATCTTGTCACTCTTTGTGTTCTCATGGAGGAAAGTCGGTTGGAAGGCAAGCAATTGTATTGTTGTTTTGTGGACTTTAAGAAAGTCTTTGATATGATTCCATGTAACAATTTGTGGAGAAGGATGGAAGAACTCCAAGTGCCAAGTGAGTTTATGCTTTTGGTTTCTCAAATCTATGAGAAGGTGATTTGTCAATTGCGTATGGGAAGAGAAATTTCAAAAAAAATTGTAAGCACTATTGGGGTTGAACAAGGATGTCCATTGTCACTAACTCTCTTTGTTCTCTGCATCAATCAATTGGAACAAATGGTACTTGACTTTATGCAAAACAAAGGCATTGAAGAGGTCACTATTTGCAATGCGATAATCATGCTTTTGTTGTATGCGGATGATGTAGTGCTTCTAGCACACACTTTAGAAGATGCACAAAAGCTTATGGTTGTCTTTGAGAACTTTTGCTTGCATAGTGGACTGATTGTGAATGATTCCAAAATAAAGGTTATGATTGTGAAAACCAACCATAAGGAGAAGCCATGCATTGTGTACAACAATGAGACACTTGAAGTTGTTGAGAGCTTTAGTACCTTGGCCTTGAGGTTCCGTCCAATCACAAGTGGCATGAATGTGCTATGTGTCGTTTGGAAGTGGGAAAGAGAGCATATTATGCATTTGAGAACATGTGTAATGCGGGAAACATCAAGTGTTGGGTTCTCAAGAAGTATCTTTTGATGCATTGGTGACACCGGTTCTTCTTTATGGAGTTGAAGTGTGGGGTGGGAGCATCTCAAAGTCTACTTGGAAAGAGTTTGAGAATGTCCAAAAGCGTTCTTACAAACTTTCTCCAAGTTAAGACACAAACACCATATACGCTTCTACTTCTTGAGTCAGGATCTCTTCCAATTGAGGTTGTGGGCATGGAAAGGGTTGTGGAGTACATCATAAAGATGCGTCAAAACCCCTCATATCGACTTCCTACAATTGCATGGGAAGCAAGCAAAAAAGTTCAAAAGATGCATAAAAGCAAGATCTTGAGCACGGGATGGATGCAAGACATAAAGAAGTGGTTTGGGAGATGGGATGCATTCCACTTGCTACATGATGCTTCAATTGACTCCCAAGTGAATGAAGCTTTTCTACAACGCCAATGTATTACGGCTTGGGAGAAATCCGGTGGGTCACGCTTCATATATTACACCACCCATATTGCCCCCAACTACAAAACCATGTTCTTTGCTGAAAGAGGAAACCGTACTCACACTTACATGATTGAGCCTATCCCCTTGTTGGTGATGCGCATTATCACAGCCATTTGGCTTAGCTCCCATTTCCTTCTATGCGAGACAGGACGTTGGGGCAATGGAGAAGAGTCAAATTGATTGTGCACACTATTCTCACTGCAAGTTCGAGAGTCTATGTACCACACACTACTAGGGTGCTCAGCTTTTGGTCACATCCCAACTTGCTTCTCGCACATATTCAGCCATGACTTAGACCTACACACTTCCTCTCCCAGCCACAGTGTGGTCTCTCCATTGCGACTCTCATTACCACAATTTTGGAGCATCGAGAGTCACTCATCAGCCATACACATACTGCATCACATGTAACTTTGATCACATAGGTCATATTTGACCTTTGAGGATGATAATAAAATCTCTCTCTCTCTCTCTCTCTCTCTCTCTCTCTCTCTCTCTCTCTCTCTCTCTCTCTCTCTCTCTCTCTCTCTCTCTCTCTCTCACACACACACACACACACACACACACACACACACATATCCACAAAGTAAAATTGCACAATCTAGAGTGGATTCCAAGATTTCCTTGAAAAAAATATGTAAATTGTCGTACGGTCCTCTCTCTCTCTCTCTCTCTCTCTCTCTCTCTCTCTCTCTCTCTCTCTCTCTCTCTCTCTCTCTCTCTCTCTCTCTCAGACACACACACACACACACACACACACATCGACAAAGTGTTTGTAAAAAACCAGGGTTTGATGTATTTTTTATCAATTAAAATTGCAAAATCTTGGCTAGATTTTGAACTTCTTTTAGAAAACCAGCAAGTTTTCACAAGGTTTAGTGTAATCATTGATGAGTTCATGGGAGTTTTAAATGTCCTCATATTTTTTTCGATTTGGATTTTCTTTTGTTAAATATTCATTTGCACATTCACTTATTTCTCTCTCTCTCTCTCTCTCTCTCTCTCTCTCTCTCTCTCTCTCTCTCTCTCTCTCTCTCTCTCTCTCTCTCTCTCTCTCTCTCTCTCTCTCTCTCTCTCAGGGTGTCAAACAAGGATGCCCAATTTCCCCAACCCTCTTTGGGCTACTCATTGATGAATTGGAATGCATGGTTCTTGATTTTATGCAACAAGAAGGCATAGAAGAGGTTAAGATCGGAAATGCGGTGATCATGCTTTTGTTATATGCTGATGATGTAGTGCTCTTGGCACATACCAAAAGCTTATGAGTGTCTTGGAACGCTTTTGCCTACATAGCGGGCTGATCGTGAATGAATCCAAAACCAAGGTTATGCTTGTAAAGACCCTCATTGATGAAAATCCATGCATTGTATACAACAATGAGCAACTTGAAGTGGTAGATAGCTTCAAGTACCTTGGCCTTAAGATTCCATCCAATCATAGATGGAAGGATTGTGCAACGCGTCGCTTGGAAGCCAAAAAGAGGGCTTATTATGCATTTGAGAACATGTGCAAGGAGAGATCAAGTGGTGGGATCTCAAAAAGTACCTCTTTGACACATTGGAGACACCGGTGCTTCTTTATGGAGTGGAGGTGTGGGGTGGTAGCGTCGGGAAGTCTACTTGGAAAGAGTTTGAGAATGTCCAAAAGCATTTTCTCACCAAATTTTTCCAAGTCAAGACACAAACACCCTACATGCTCTTACTTCTTGAGTCCAGATCGCTTCCCATTGAGGTCTTGGGCATGCAAAGGGTTGTGAAGTACATGCTTAAGACACAACGTAGCCCTTTGTATCGCATTCCTAGAATCGCATATGAAGCAAGTCAAAAGGTCCAAAAGACATGCAAGAGAAAAATATTAAGTTCAGGGTGGATGCTTGACATCAAGAAATGGTTTGGAAGATGGGATGCATGTCACTTACTCAAGGATGCGTCGATCAACTCCCAAGTTAATGAGGCCTTCTTACAACGCCAATGTATCACGGCTTGGGAGAAATCCGGAGGTTCTCACTTCGGCCATTACATCACACACATTACCCCAAACTACAAATCTCTCTTCTTCTCCGAGTGCGGTAACCGAACCCATCCCTACGTCCTTGAGCCCATCCCATTGAGTGCGATCCGCACCATTGCCTCCATTCGTCTTAGCTCGCATTCTCTACGCTGCGAGACAAGACGTTGGGGCACTGGTGAGGAGTCTCATCAACTTTGCACCTTATGCCCTCGTCAAGTGCGAGAGAGTGAGTACCACACACTACTTGAGTGCTCAGATTTTGACCACATTGGGTCCTCTTTTCCCCATATATTCAGCCATGAACTCTCCCTACATACCTTCCTCTCCCAACCACGATGTGGACTCTCTATTGCGACGTCATTTCCACCATTTTTGAGCATCGAGAGTCACTTATGACCTCCACTTACACCATGTGACATGTTCATTTGGTCCCATAGGTCATATTTGACCTCCGAGGATGATAATAGAACAAACTATCTCTCTCTCTCTCTCTCTCTCTCTCTCTCTCTCTCTCTCTCTCTCTCTCTCTCTCTCTCTCTCTCTCTCTCTCTCTCTCTCTCTCTCTCTCTCTCTCGCGTACTTTGCCCCCTCCCACCTTATATTCATCTTGCCACCCCTCCCTTTCCTGCTCTCCCTTCACGGACTTTTCCATTAACGATATCACTAGTGGGGAGGTGGCAAAACACAACACACACATACACATGCAGATATGAATACATATAAATACATATATGACTTATAAATATGTGTATGTGTATGTATATGTGTGTGTGTGTGTGTGTGTGTGTGTGTGTGTGTGTGTGTGTGTGTGTGTGTGTGTGTGTGTGTGTGTGTGTGTGTGTGTGTGTGTGTGTGTGTGTGTGTCGACCTACGAACGCTCGCCAAAGCTCACTGAAATCGGAGAAAGTGACCAGGCGTGTACGGGAGCTGCTGGCGACTGAGCCCAGGAGGATGCAACCTGCTGTAATACCAATTGTTGGAATTAGGGTTACAGAGAAACGCACACAGCTTGGAGAAGATAAAGGAAGCTCAAGGCACACAATAGAGAGTGTTACTTAGTGTGCAATGGAAAGATAGATAGCCCTAGAGTGATGGGCGTATATACAATGCACGGGAGAAAAAACCTCCTAAAGAGGGAAAAAATGCCTCGGTAGTCCTAGTGTGTTCACACACATCACTACCACATGTATATGGTAACAGATGCAAGAAATTTTCATGACCTTTTAGCTATAGCTTCCTGGAGACTTCCCTTGTATCTGTCTTTGATGCATGCAAACATGCCAAAAAGCTACAAATTGACAATGAACGCTATTGGATCCTGAAGTATCCTTGAAGGGAACCACGTAAGAAAAAATATCAAGCATGTGTCATTCGCTTTGTAAAAAGTACGACAACGGCTTTAGTCCTTGTAACGGAGGTATATTGTGTATACATTTTCATCTTTCTTACCTTTTTTTGAAGTTATGTATGTATTGCTTAAAATTTGGGGTTTATTGGGTCGCTTTGTTTGGTATACTTGTCTTTGTATGAAATAGCATCTTTTTGTCCTCCAGCTGCATGACAAAAGATACAATATAATGTAAAACAATTGCTACTTCAAAGTTAGAATACCTTTACTTTGACACTTTCAAGGAAAATTGATCTCACAATTGTTTTCGAGTCAAATTTTTTTCCCATTCTTTGGACTGTCATCATCCAAGTGAAGGGAAGGAAGACATGGTGTGACTAGTGTGGTTGTAGGGGCCATTTCTCACCTTAGCCAGAAGAAAAGAAAGATGATAAAAATTGATGGCAAGTTGATATATGTTCTTGCTATATCTATATTTACGTGGACAACAATCACATCAAGCATTTGAGCAGCAATGGTGATGTTGGAGCACAGGTCAACGGTTCTGCCATGTCAAAGAAACCAGGTCTTTTGTTTGAAGATGCATTTCATGACAAGGAGGAGATTAGGAAAGACTTAGGTTTGAAGATCACGATTTGTATTCGTAATGCCAGTTGTGGTGCCATGTGCTTGAAGATGGCCAGATGACATAAAGGTGGTGCTCCTTTGTGTGGGTTCAAAGGCGGTTTTACAACACAATGTCATCTCTAGATCATGTGGAAGAGGCCATATGGCATGCACCAAAAAAAGGAAACACAAGGAGGAATTTGCAAGTATGGCTATGTAGCTTCTTTAGCTTTGAATGATATTTTCCTACGATGGTATTAAAGGCTGACATAGCCTCACAAAGCTATTCATCATGGTGATAAGAGATACCTCATGTTTTCTAAGTATACACACTAAGAATCGTGTGAAGCTTGGAGGCATGTGGCTTTACACAAGATGCTCATATGGGCATAATAATTCACACTGATATTGTTAGTCAGGGATTGTTGAAAATGATGTCGTGCTTGGCAATGCCTTGGTTGACATTTTTGATAAGTTTAGTACAATTCAAAGAGCACCAGAACTTCTCAAAAAGCTTCCTACCCGGAGTGTGGACTCTTGGAATGCAATGATTATAGGATTTGTCCCACAAGGGCAGGGCTAAAAAACTCTAGTCTATTTTCAGTAGATGCAAAGCAATGGACTCTCTCTTAATTGCAGGGTATGGGCTTAAATATTTGCTATAATATTGTTAGCCAAGGGCTGTTGCAAAAATTGTCGTGCTTGGCAATTCCTTGCTCCACACACACACATTTTCTTTCGTAACACCCCCAAGCAAGCAGCAATAAAGGCTAGACAAGCAAAAATGGAGAGCAAGAGACTGAGTTTTTCGTTTGTGACCTCACTTAAAGACTGTGCTAAGGAGAAGTTATATACCAAGGTAGTAGAATTCCTGCTGATATTTGCGATAGTGGGTTACTTGAAAAGAATGCATACTTGGGGAAAATGTTGGTTAGTATTTATGTCAAGTGCGGTGCACCTATCAAGTCTTTGATAAGCTTTGTGTGCAGGATATCATCTTGTGGAATGCACCGATCGCAAGATATGCCCAGACAAGCCTAGGAAGCTATGGGCTATTTTCAACTGGTGCATGGCAAGGGCCTATCTCCAGACGCAATCACCTACGCGTGCACCTTAAAGGCATGCACATTGTGGCTCTACGCAAGATGCTGATATAAACACAAAAATTCATGATGATATTGTTAGTCTAAGGCTACTGAAAAGGGATTTTGTGCCAATCTATTTTCAGTAGAAGGCCTCTCTCCAGATGCAATCACCTATGTATGAATTCATGTGGCTCTACGCAAGATGCTGATGCGAAGCAAGGGCCTCTGTCCATATGCAATCACCTACGCATGCGTCTTGAAGGAATGTGACTCTACGCTAGATGTTGATATGGGCTTAAAAATTTACTCTGATATTATTAGTGAGGGGCTATTGCAAAAGATTGTTGTGCTTGGCTATGCCTTGGTCGATATGTATGCCAAATGTGGTGCGCTTTGTAAAGCACAAAAAGTTCTGGAGGACATTCTATCCAAAATGTCATCTCTTGGAGTGCATTGATCGCTGGATATACACAACAAGCGTAGGGTCAGAGAGGTCCAGGCTGATTTCAGCGGCGGCGGATGCAAAGCGAGGACTTCTCTCCAGGTGCAATCATATACGCGTGCATCTCGAAGGCATGTGGCTCTATGCAAGATACTAATATGGGCATAAAAATTCTTGCTGATATTGTTACTCAGGGGATGTTGAAAAAGGGTATCGTGCTTGACAATGCCCTGGTTGACATGTTTGCTAAATGTGGTGCCCTTAAGAGAGCACAAAAAGTGCTCGAGGAGCTTTTTTTTCGGAGTGTGGATTCTTCAAATGCACTGATTGAAGGATTTTCCACACAGGGGCAGGGCCAAAAAGGTCAAGTTTGTTTTCAGCAGATGTGAAGCAAGGGCCTCTCTCCAAATGCAATCACTTACCTATGCATCTTGAAAGCATGTGGCTCTACGCAAGATGCTGATGTGGGCACAAAAAATCAATGTTAGTTAATGTCGTACTTCGCACTACCTTGGTCGATATGTATGCCAAGCATTGATTGTGGGATACACACAACAAGAGCAGGGCTAGAAATCTCTAGGTTGTTTTCAGCGAATGCAAAGTGAGGGCCTTTGTCCATATGAAATCACCTACGTGTGTATCTTGAAGGCATGTGGTGTTGGAATTAGGGTTGCAGAGAAACACACACAGCTTGGAGAAGACGAAGGAAGCTCAAGGCACACAATAGAGAGTATGTTACTTAGTGTGCAATGGAAGATAGATAGCCCTAGAGTGATGGCCGTATATACAATGCACGGGGGAAAAAACTTCCTAAAGAAGGAAAAAATGCCCTGGCGGTCCTAGTGTGTTCACACACATCACTACCACATGTATATGGTAACAAATCCCCCCTGGAGTGATGCGGTGAACGAGAGCTGGCACATGAGTAAAGGGAAGTGCCATGCCCTGAGGACAGGATCAGTCCACAAAGGGGAGTAAGCCCAAAGATTTGTGGAAAGCTTCAAGCTTCTCACGAGACAATGCCTTTGTGAAAAGATCTGCAAGGTTGTCCTGTGTTGGCACATAAGCCAAGTTGATCTCTCCTGCTGAGAGCCTCTCCCTGACATAGTGGTAATGCACCTCGATGTGCTTTGTGCGACCATGAAAAACTGTGTTCCTCGCAACTGCCAATGCGCTCTGACTGTCAATGTAGATAGTGTTGGCAGTGTCCTATCCAACACCCAAATCAGCCATAAGGCGTCTAAGCCATACACACTCAACCGTAGTTGTGAAGACTGCCCTGTACTCAGCCTCACAAATCTGAGTCCGAAAAAGCATGTAAGTCTGGCGGCAATGATCCCCTCTTGGGATAAAACAAGCCAAGATGTAAAGTGCCACTAAGGTGGCTGAAAATCCTCTTGACAACCTGCTAATGCTTAGACCCTGGGCTATGCATAAATCTGCTGACCTGTGAGACTGCAAACTGAATATCTGGCCTCATGTTGCATACATAAATGAGGCAGCCAACAACAGTTTGGTAAAGAGTGACATCAGCAGGATCGCCAGCATCATGTAGACTCAACTTCAAACCTGTTTCCATGGGAGTGGCAATAGGTTTGCAATCCTCAAGTCCAAACTTACATAGCAATGTCTCTATGTAACTTTTCTGACACAAGGCAATACCACCATCACACTGCTTAAACTGTATACCCAAGTAATGATGCAACAGCCCCAAATCTTTCATCTTGAAAGTAGCATTCAAATCAGCCTTAAATTCAGCAATATGTCTCTCATTTGGTCCAGTGATCAGCAAATCATCAACATAAAGAACCATGATGAGAAATACATCACCCTCACGCTTTACATACAATGTGCTTTCTGTTGGACTGTTACGAAAGCCTTGTTTGACCAAATGAGTGTCAGCTTTCTCATACCAAGCACGAGGAGATTGCTTCAACCCATACAAAGCCTTGTTACATTCGCACACTTTATCCTCTGTCCTTTTATGACAAAACCGCGAGGCTGCGTTACATAAACTTCCTCAAATATGTCACCATTCAAGAAAGCAGTAACAATGTATGATTGATGTACATCCCAACCAAAATGAGCTGCCAATGCACATAGAAAACGCACAGTAGTCATACGACAAGTGGGAGCAAAAGTCTCTTCATAATCTATGCCTTTTTGCTGTGCATAGCCCTTTGCAACAAGTCGAGCCTTATGGCGATCAATCTCACCATCCGGCTTGCGTTTCAACTTGTAAACCCACTTCGTACCAATGGCCTTTTTGTCAGGAGGCAAATGACATAAAGTCCATGTGTCATTTTCTATAAGTGCATCATATTCTGATTGCATGGCAGCCATCCAATTTTTTGAATTCTGTTTCATCAAAAGACAAAGGCTCCTCAACATCATGTAAGCTAGACACAACCAAAACATAACAATCTGATGCATAAGATGCAAGGCGAGAGCCTGAACGAGTACGACTAGACAAAGGTGCATCCAATTTACTATCACGCAAAGTGTGCACCAGCCATTTTGGCATACCTCTAGCCTGCTCATTTTCAGCCCTTTCCTCATCAAGTACATCATGTACATTTGCATCAGTAATAGGCTGATCTAAAGCATTTTCAGAAACCCCCATAGGCTGTACATTTGCCTCATTGGAACTTACATTCGTATTTCCACCACTGAAAAGAGGCAACAAAGTGTCATAAATGTCTTGTGAGCTTACATTACTGTCTCTAGTACATGACAGCAAGGGCTGAACAAAATCTTCCACAAACACTACATCCCGAGAAACCAGAATACGTTTTGTTTGAGGATGATACAACCTGTAACCTTTGCTTTCAGCACTATAACCAACAAAAATACATTTGACAGCCTTATCATCCAATTTTCTGCGCTGCACTTGTGGCACCAAAGCATATGCCAAACAGCCAAAAACACGCATGTGCTCAATAGAAGGCTTTCTATCATGCCATGCTTCATATGGAGTAATAGACTGCAAAGCTTTCGTAGGACACCTGTTAAGTACATAAGTGGCACACATAATGGCCTCAAGCCAAAAAGAATGCGGTAAAGCTTGACTTTTGACCATACATCGTGCCATTTCCGTCAGTGACCTGTTTTTCCTCTCTGCAACACCATTTTGCTGAGGTGTATAAGGCACTGTACATTGGTGTTTTATCCCACGACTAGCCAGAAATGCATTAAATTCATGAGACATATACTCCTCCCCTCGATCTGAACGGAGGGTGCCCATAGTACATTTCGAGACATTTTCAGCCATAGCCAGAAATTGTTTGAAGCACATAAAGACTTCGGACTTTGCTTTAAGCGGAAATACCCATGCATGCCTGGAGTAATCATCAATGAAAGTCACGAAGTACAGGTAATTGCCCAAGGACGGAGTTTGCATGGGCCCACAAACATCACTATGCACAAGCTGCAACCTGCATGTGGCCCGAACTGAACCATCCTTTGGAAACTTAGAACGCTGCATCTTACCCAAAATACAGCCTTCACAAACATGTTTGACAGGTGCTTCAAGAGGCGGCAAAGAAGCAACCATATCAGATTTCTGCAAACGCAGCAAACTGGCAAAATTCAGATGACCAAAACGTGGATGCCAAAGTTTTGCATCTGAAATAGCCCTTGAATCTGCAACAGCATTTGCAAAATTTTGTCCAGCTTATACAGCCCACGGCACAAAAGCCCAAATGCAACAATTTCATCACCAAAACTGAGATCATGAACTGTACATCTGTCAACCACAAATTTGACTACAAGTCCAAGTCTAGCAAGTGTGGATACAGACAAGAGATTCTTCTCGATCCCAGGTACATAAAGTGCATCAACAAGTGTGAAGGAACTGCCATTAGCAGCAGTGAGCACAATCTTTCCAACTCCCTGAACTGGATAAGAGGCGTTGTTGGCACAAGTGACTGAATTCCCATGAGGGACAGACTCGAGAGAGGTAAACAATTCACGATGTGAGGTAATGTGCTTTGTAGCACCACTGTCGAAATACCACACATGTGAATCTGCAGCAACTGACAAGCATGCATCATGGACAGCAGGATTGTAAGTGCACTCTGCGCTAAAAGCCCATTTTGCATCAACATCAGCAACACAGTCTCCTTTTACAGAAGACTCAACAATGGCTGCATTTGTAGTGGAACCAGCATTTGCAGTGGAACCACCCTCTTTCTTCTTAGCCTCTTTGGCCTTCAACTTAGGACACGACTTGATCAAGTGATCATTGGCTTTACAATAATGGCAACGCATCTTCTTTTTGCCCTTATCACCAGAATTACCAGACGAAGTACTGCCAGCAGAAGCATTAGGAACATAATTTTTGCCACTCGCAGCAGAACCATAAGAAGTGGCTGCATTACTGTTACCACCCTTTCTTTGAGAAGCAATAAAGGCCTGTTCAATTGCACGCTGCCTAGTCCTGTTTTTTCTAGAAAGTGACTCTTGCAACAACAATGTGCATAATGCATCAAACTTGACAACTTCATGATTTCCTTGGGTCATCAGTCTCCAAGTACTAGCAAAAGTCTGGTAGGAATCTGGTAAGGCATCAAGAACAGTCTGCACAAGGGAACTGTCTGAAATGACTTAACCTGCAGAAATAAGCTGCTCATTGATATCCTTGACACTAGCAAGGAAAGTGTCCATATCATCTTCCTCATGCATAATCTTCGACTCCAGTTCTTTACGCAGCAAAGCAATTTTAGCCTCATTGCGGCTTGCATAAAGACCTGCTAAAATATCCCAAGCCTGTTTTGCAGATTTTGCTGAACGGATGTGAGGAACAATGGTGCGCTTCACAGACAACGCAATCAATGCATGAGCCTACGCATCCTTAACATCCCAACGAGCTTGTTCTGCCGTAGGCAAAACAACTCTAATAGCCGCAATCCTTGCAGCAAGACCTGCAACATCCTCAACATTGCCTACATCCTCAGAACCAGGACGTACATCAATGCCCTGCACAATGTTCCAGACACCCTTTAACACAAGAACATGTTGCATCATATAAGCCCACATAGGGTAGTTGTCCCCATCCAACCTGTCCTCAGCAGCAAACATCTTGAACACATCTGTGTTGTTGTTGTCAGCCATGGTAAATGCTGCACCTGATGTGAAAACTGCCTGAAAATAGGAGAAATGGAGCAGGAAGAACCTGTGCTATATAGCACAAACCATAGAAGACTATAAGGCACCTGTTATGCAGAAAACGGCACTGACATAAATTTTGCACAAAATGACGAAATAGCCTGTGCAGTACTGCCTGTAGTGGAAACGGAGGCTGAAATGAGCCCAAATCAAAATTCAAAGCTCACTGAAATCGGAGAAAGTGAGCAGGCATGTGCTGGAGCAGCTGGCGACTAAGCCCACGAGGACGTGACCTGCTCTGATACCAATTGTTGGAATTAGGGTTGCAGAGAAATACACGCAGCTTGGAGAAGACGAAGGAAGCTCAAGGCACACAATAGAGAGTATGTTACTTAGTGTGCAATGGAAAGATAGATAGCCCTACAGTGATGGGCGTATATACAATGCACGGGGGAAAAAACCTCCTAAAGAGGGAAAAAATGCCCCAGCAGTCCTAGTGTGTTCACACACATCACTACCACATGTATATGGTAACATGTGGCTCTATGCAAGATGCCGATATGGGCTTCAAAATTCACTCTATATCGTTAGTCTTAGGTTGTTGCAAAAAAATGTTATGGTTCACAATGCCTTGGTTGATATGTACACCAAATCTGGTGTACTTTAGGGAGCACACAAAGTGCTCGAGGACATTCCTGTCTGGAATGTCGTCTCATGGAGTGCAATGATTACGGGATATGCACAACGAAAGCATGTTGAAGGCGTGTGGCTCTACGCAAGATGATGATATGTGCTTAAAAATTCACGTTGATATTGTTAGTTAGGGAATGTTGAAAAAAATATCGTTCTTGGCATCTTGCGTGTGGCTCTACGCAAGATGATGATATGTGCTTAAAAATTCACGTTGATATTGTTAGTTAGGGAATGTTGAAAAAAATATCGTTCTCGACATTCTTGTCTGGAATGTCGTCTCATGGAGTGCAATGATTACGGGATATGCACAACGAAAGCATGTTGAAGGCGTGTGGCTCTACGCAAGATGATGATATGTGCTTAAAAATTCACGTTGATATTGTTAGTTAGGGAATGTTGAAAAAAATATCGTTCTTGGCATTGCCTTGGTTGATATGTATGCCAAATTTGTGTGCACTTCAAAAAGCACAGAAAGTGCTTGAGGAGGTTTTTGTTTGGAACATCCTCTCTTGGACCGTATGGATTACGGGATATGCACAACAGGACCATGTAAAAAATCTTTACGTTGTTTTCAGTCGATGCAAATCGAGGGCCTCTCTCCTGATGCAATCACGCACGTGTGCATCTTGAAAGCATGTGGCTCCATGCAATGTTGGCATAGGCATAAAAATTCACATTGATATTGTTAGTCAGGAGTCGTTGAAAAAGATGTCATGCTTGGCAATGCCTTGATTGACATGTTTGCTAAATGTGGTGCAGTTTAGAGCGCACCATAACTTCTCGAAAAGCTTCCCTTGTCCATAGCTAGAATGCACCGATTGCAAGATCTGCCCCACAGGGACAGTTTTTGGATGATGCGAAACGATGGCCTCTCCCCTGATTGCAGAATTTGTTCCACAAGGGCGACGCCAGAAACCTCTAGGCTATTTTCAACAGATGTGAATTGAGGGCTCTTGGAGAAAGATGTCGTGCTTGGCCGAGTTTTAATCGATATGTATGCCAGATGAGGTGCCCCAAAGACTGTGAGTTTGTGTATGTGTATGTGTGTGAGCTTATGGACGGACAATCCGGCAGATTCAACCTACCTTAAGACCACAGACATGAAAAGTAATGCAGGTAATGGTAGGCATGATAGAAAAACTGAATGTGACAATCGACATGTTGGCATAAGTTGCGGAAGGGATGACGATGACACAACACATACTGGTGGGAAGGTGATGCAACAATGCAAGGGAGGTCTACCAACATTGTGCTTCAATGCAGATGACCAATAGCAAAGGTACACTTTTACGTGTTTTGATTTCCTCTATGTGATCTCAAAATTTCTTAGATTACATCTTGTATACAATAAAGCAATGAATTTATATCATTTTTATTGAAAAGATTTTAGATGAAGGTGGCAAACACTTGTTATGCCCAACAAAGGGACATATGGACAATACACCAACACATGGCAACGTGGAATGATACGTGTCTTTATAAAACATCAGTAATGAGTTTTTCCTTGTATAAGTATAATATTTTTACAATAAAAAGTCCTTCCAACACCAAAGGAGAAGCATAAGTCCCCCTTCAACACAGGAGGGGATAAAAGTGGCGGGGGAAGGGCACGTTCCCTACGGTATCTTTATAAATGTGGAGAACGGTGCCTACTCCACACCATACATACGTATGGTTTTTTCTTCTGTTTATGGGCACAAGCATCACAAATGCACGAAATGCATCTCGTTTCGTATTAATTATAGTACAGAAATTTTAACATCCATAATCTTTTCATGCAAAATCTCATTTGTGATGCGAGGTCATAGAGTTTTTGGCCAAAGCTTCGAGGAGAGATGCTATGGAGCCATCATCAGCTATGCCATGTGGTAAAATCCACACCACTATCACTTTTTTACTTCTTACCATTTACCATATACATAGTGAAGCAATCAAGGCAAACTAGTTGGCACTTCAATAAAATGCATTGGAACTTTCAAGCCTTAGAATACATTTTACTACCCATTTTACATTATTAGTCCTTTTATTATTTTCTTTGGCAATTCAATAAATGTATTGGAACTTTCAAGCCTTAGAATACATTTTACTACCCATTTTACATTATTAGTCCTTTTACTAATTTCTATCGTCTCTCACTAAAATGACCAATTCTAAATAGAGAAAATCATTTTGGTAGACCGAAGTGAAATTAGTGACATACATGAATCATTTCTATCAGCTTCACGTTGAATCGATATGCTTTATACCAACAACCTACAATTTGTGCATAAACAACAAGCTCCATCTGAACCATGGATGTTCCTTTTTAATACCTTGATAGCATCATGAACCATTGAGTAGGTACCCTCATTATCATCTTGCTTGAACATAAGACTTGATAGTAACTTCAAAACAAGCAATAATTTTGTTCTGGTGAAGAAAATTTGGTAGACTCTATGACCCTCATCATCTGTATATATGATGCTAGGCAAGACCTTGTATATAATACATGTCCACTTTGCTTTTCACAGCGTTAAAACAACCAGCCAGAGCTCACATCCACACCATTTTTAGAAGAGCGCATTGTTTTGCCTTGCATTGCTTTGCCACATGGACAAATGTGGGAGAATTATTCCCAAAAACTCTTTTAGGTAATCACTGTAAAGAAGCTTCCGTCCGAAAGAAAAATAATATAATACAAGGCCATAATGGGTGCTAGCCTCAACACTATATCACACGGGGTCTTGAATGAAGACCGAGCAATGGGATTGATGACGGGCAACACGGACAAGGTTTTCAGACAACGGGAGTTCGTTGGAAGACGATTGAGTTTATTGTTGCCTACAGATGTTCACTTTATTATGCTGCGAAGTGGAGTGTTTGACAACAAAACCCACGCGGGCTCGTAGTAGCATAACAGCCTGTCCCTGTGGAGGTCACGGGTTCAAGGCCCAGCTTGGGAATGAGAAAGTCAACGCTTTGTAGGCTGTCCACCCCCCTCGAGATCTAGTGGTCGATCGTGTCTCTCAAGCTTCATTAAATACCCTGGAAACGAGAAAGTCAACGCTCTGTGGGCTGTCCAACCCCCTCGAGATCTAGTGGTCGATTGTGTGTCTCAAGCTTCATCAAATACCCTGTGTGCTATAAGTGTCGTGGGGGCGCTGCGTCCCTGTCACTATATGGCACAAGGTGTGGCTTAGAGGGGATCTAGGGCCCATATTCGGGGGGGGCGAAGAGGCTTTAATTTGGGCCGTTGGATCATTTAGTGAACAAGGGGTGAACTAGGGTTTGATTGCGCACCATGCCCACATGGACAACGACACGTGCTAGTGTGATGGTAGGGCTTTCGTGTGGCCACCGGGAGGTTTCGAGTTCGACCCACACCCTGCGAGGAGGGTGAACTCGGGGCGCCATTTTTGTCCCCGAGTTCACCTCCTAGTTCACCAAGCAATCGGACGGCTGAGATCAAAGCATTCACCCCGAGTTCACCCTTAGCAATCGGACGGCTGAAATCAAAGCCGCACAACGCCTCCAAATCTGGGCCCTAGAGCACCCCTGCGGGTCCCAATTTCCAGCGCCTGCTACCTTGTGTTTACATCAAGCAACGTAAAAGCAAAACGCATGGTAGGTACTCTGTCTGCATCACTCTCAAGGAGAATGAGCTAAATGGTCTTCCTCGTCTGCTCCGCGTCTTGCTGGTGAATATAGCCAACAAGCGGCAAAGAGAAAGAGAGAGTTTCTGATTGCAAACTTTTTTTTTTTTGAGGTAGACGAAGAGGAAAAATCGTTGGGCGCCTTTTTCCTGCTGGTGTGCTTGAGAGAGAGAGAGAGAGAGAGAGAGAGAGAGAGAGAGAGAGAGAGAGAGAGAGATGCCTCAATGGTGCTAGCACAAGATCCCTACCATCGCCTGCGTTTTCGAAGAATTTGCTTTGCATGTGTCTTGCTGTTTCAGCTGTCATGGATTGTGCCATGCACATATTTTCTGCTATGGCAAAGCTCGATGCCAAGGATGCTCATACTGCAAGATCGGAATGCAAGTAGCAGAATCAATACTCAGGGGTTTTCTGGTGCCATCAAAGTTCTCCGTGGCCATGATCATATGGTGTTGAACAAGCTATATGATAATTGGAACGTTTTTCTGCCAAAACTGAAGGAAAGGTTGGCATTAAAGGGCTTTGTGCAATCACCTGAAAGAACTTGCTTCCTTTGGCTTTCAGAATGCTTTTCATTCGGAAAACATGAGAGGATCTTACAAGTAAGTTTTTACTTTTGGCGCCTTGTCATTCATCTTGTGTGCTTGAGCTTGACAATGTGGCAGGCCCCTTATTTTCTAGACTCAGATCGGTTAAACACATACTAACCGAAAACATACAAAGAACCCGCATACCTTGACAAGTCTGCATTTACTTGGAAACATGTTGACAGCTTTTGGGAAACTGAATTTTGTGCCTGTTTGACGACTGTTACTGTGGCATCTTTCTTCTTTGCCACATCTAGATATATGCTCCTTGCAGAAGTTAGTATTTTATTATGTTTTCAGATAGTGAAAGAAGCCATTGGACCAAGAGTTTTACTATATGGAGTGACGGTTTGGAAGGGCAGGAATGAGGCTCTGCAGCGATTTCATAGAAATGCAGAGGTTGGAGATTGTGAGAAATTGGTAAACTTTGTGTTTGGAGCCAATGTGCAGCTTGTTAGCCAGTCTCATAAGATCCCAGAACGCTTGTTGCAAGCGGTACTAAGAAATCTGCTGACTGTCGAAGAAGAATCGCTCAATTTTGCAAACAAGCAAGAGGAGTTTGGTTTTATTGAGAGGGTAAGAGTATCCTCTCTGTCTAATCATCTTCATTACCGTGTTTTCCTGCCGTCTTTGATTTAAACAGGTCTTATATTAATAGATAGAAAAGCTTCTCTGATCTCATTTCAAACTCGATCTCAAGTCATTTAGAACTTATTGAAAATGGAGTTGATCCTGTAGGGCTTCTATTAGCTCAATTGGGGATCTCACCATTGTCATATAATAGTCGTACAGTTCTTTTGATGAGACAGCTGTGAAACAGGCCTTTATACAATATAAATGGAGCACATTCAAACTTTTCTTACTTGCAAAAACCTTAACAAGAGAAAATTCTCTCTAGTCATAAGCAGATAGCGTGTCATTTATAAAGAATTGGCCACCTATATTGGTATTTCTTACTTTGATCTGCACACACTTAATACAATGATACTGGGCATGAACATTATATTGGTGTCTTGCTGGATAAATGAGGGTGGCTCTCATGTGTATTAACCATTACTCAATGACAACTTAATCTTTCGATAAAGACACTAAAGAAGTCGACCAAAATATAAGCAAAACAACTAATATTGAATAAGTCATTGATCCTCTCTATATTTTGTGTAGAGATAGGAGATGTATATTGAAAAGAGAGGATAGCTAGGGTTTATATGGACTGAAGGATTCTTCCACTTAAATATAGAGGCAATAACTCGAGGTTTATTAGGCCATACATATAGCTTTGAGTAGTTAAGGATTGACCTTCCAAATTGCGAAGGATTGCAACCTCATGGGTATACACTATTACACATGACTATATACATGGACATACCTAGAGAGGATACACATGGGAAGGGACAGAGAGTTCTCAACACTAACAGATTTCTCTATAACTCTACAACATGACAAAAGAATCAACAACAATATCATGTGATCTACGACACAAAAACATCTTCAAGATATCACTACGTGACTAATATGGAAAATGAGTGTAGGAACTTTGATCTTCTTCTACCACATGAAGTTTACCTTTTCCTTTGGTGTCTCTTGCCTTGCCTTTGTAATAGCACTTGGTTGGTGGGTGATTGGTCTTGCCACAATGAGGCCAAGGGTTCTCGATGAATCAATCCTTTGCATAAATCCCTAGGCTGCGACATTCATCACATCTCCTCCTCTTAGAGGAGTTAACATAAGCCACCCTGGTCGAGCCTTCTTCTTCGTCATGGGAAGGAGTTGTGGTTGAAGTAGTTATCTTGGATACCTTTTCCTTGTGCTTGCAGATCTTTTTATTCTTCTTGTTTGAAGCCGTTGATAACATGCTCAAGCTTTGGTGTGGGCTCACTCTCCTTGAGGATAATGACGAGTAGATCATATCCTTGTTGTCTCCAAGAGCTTTGAATAACACAGAATCTTGTCATCTTCATCAACATGGCATTCCAAGTACACCAATTGTGTGAAAATTGGTTTGAGCTTGCTGACAAGTCCTTCTCCATTATGCAACATCAAGCCTAACAGTGACATCTTAATCTCAAATAGACGGAGTGCCAAACTGTTCGCCACACACACGCAAACAATGAGATCGAATAGTGTCTTTCTGATCTAAATCAATCAACTTTGGCAATTCACAACGGAAATGCCAATGCTTGGTGCTCATACTTTCTTGTGCTCTTGCTACGAATGTGTCATGCCAAGGAAGAGACATGGAATGTGACTTCATTGAATGCATACTTCTCAGCTTTTCATGAGAAATCCGCATACATCTGTGCTCATTCATGAGTGAATCGTGCTCACCTTACAATATGTCAAGCCTAGGAAAAGGGATCACATAGAGACGCTGACTAAAATACAGGAAACGATCACGAATGAAACACTCGAACAATGCGTGTTGACAAATCATTCGAACACATAGTACTTCCTTCAAGGGTTCTTTGGACCTAGGCTCGAGAGCCAAGATCGGTTCTTCGTGATTGATCGAATCTGCAATGAGGTTAGCTACACTAGAAAAAGCATCAACTAACCTATCCTCGTTGTGAACAATCACATCGTGTTCATACAAATCATCATGCTCGTGAGAAATCACATCATTTTCTTGCAAATCATCATGCTTGTGAGTTATCCATATCATCATGCTTATCAATATCATTCAAAATCCATCTCATCATGCTTATCATTATCATTCAAATCATCATGCAAATCAGTCATTCAAATCATCATGCAAATCGTGTGTCGCTGTCACGTGACACATCCCAACCCTATGTGTCCGTGGACAAGCTACACCACAGATGTCACGTGGCACATCCCAACCCTATGTGTCCGTGGACAAGCTACACCACAACAGGGTTCAATCAGTCCGATCAAGTTAGATTAGCAGTGATCTGGCACTTTTGTGAGTCTATTCGTAGACCGTGTATGCCCTGTCACTTAGCTTAGATGCATATCCTCCGGTTGCACACAACATGATCATCGGAATTCCCATCAGAATCCATTAGCATCAGTTAGGGGAATTTTCCAGTGCATTTAGCCTATTTTCCTATTTATTGGGATTTTCACTTATTATTTTTAAGTGACTTTCCAACAAAAGTAGGGCAATTTTGCTAAGTTAATATATAAGCAAACCCAAGTTAGCACTTTTTGGCAGAAGAGGCAGCAGGAGCTTCCCGCTCAATAGGCAACTTCTCAGCAATACCCCCCCTCATGACCCCCTAGCGACTCCATCCCCTTGGTGTTTTCCCTCCCTAGCAGACATCGCCATCAAAGTTTGGAATCTGGCGTTTTTTCCTAACCTCCATCAGCGTTTTTCAGCTTCCACTAATGCTAGGCATTGACAGCAACAACTCAACATTCTGTGGAGTTTTATCAACATGAAGACCTCAGCCTGATAGCGTTTTTGCAGCAGGTTGGCAAGCCTTTGAAAACGCTGCCCTATCTTGCAGATTTGCAGCAGCCCTAGACCTGCAGCATCAGCATTTTTGATCAGCAAATTTCAGCTTGAAAGAAACGTAGGTTTTGGCTTACAAAGCATAGCAGAACTACCCCAAGAAGGTTGCAGATGGTTCCCCATTTTCAGCCATAAAAACACAGCCCAAAACAGTCATTTTCAGCCACCGAATCAGTCCCCGAATTCAGCGATTAGAAGCCTACAGATTTCAGCCATCGAGTCGTCGTCATCACCGTTGTCGTCATCGGCATAGTCCCATTGCATCAGTCCATTGCATTCGCATTGTACACCTTTGTGCAATCAAAGTAGACCACTCTCGCCGACGAGAGTGGGGCCTTCGGAGGAGGGTTTTACAACCTCTCGGGTGTCGTATCTCTTCTCTCTCCTTCTCTCAGTCTCATTCACTTGCACGCACAATATCCACTCACTTTGTTCGTGATCATAGCACTCTCCATAAGACAAAAAGCTCTCTTTCCCTAAGAACTAAAAGGAACCTTGAGCAATGAAGATCACTAATCTTGAGAAAATACAACATTCATTCCGTTGCACCTTACATTGGTATCAGAGCTTTGGAAGTGTTCTGCATTACTCAAGGAAAGAACCACAAGAACCACAAGAATTTTTTTTGCTTGTTGCGGTCGCACGAACCTAAGTTTACTTGGGTGTGGCGATTCCTAATCGTGTTTTGTTGAAGAGTGACAGGAATCCCAAGAAAGAAGGGCTTGTATAGCCTCCCCTTGTGTCTCTTTTCACTCATTGAGAGCGGACCGTGCACTTAGCGGCTTACCAATCGACGTGAGGTGGGAAAAAGCAACCTTGGTGTGAGCGCAAGGCCGCCAAGGGGTGCGCGCGTAGTAAAGGGTAGAACTCGGGTGAAGAGAAGATCCTTCTCCAACGTGATTTGCAAGCGAAAGAAAACCTCAAGAACCCCAAGAACCCAAGACCATCAAGGACCTCAAGAACCTCAAGACTCTCAAGAACCCAAGTTCCTCGTGAACTTAAGAAACCAAGACCCTCAAGAACCCAAGTTCCTCGTGAACTTAAGAACCCAAGACCCCCAAGAACCCACAAGAACCCACGACTTCAGAATGATCATCACTTGAAGCGGAATGGATACTTCGCTTGGAGGTGATGAGCATGAGAGAGGCGAAGAAGAATTTTCCCCACCAGGAGGTTTTTCTGACCCTTCCCCATTTACGATACTGATTGCACTAACTCCCATGGAGGACTTGGAACTGTTGCGTATGGAACAAAATTTACAACCCAAAGCAAGAAATGCTGCAAGAATGGCAGTCATAGCGCGTGAGCATGAGCAAGCACGCTTGGAAGCCAAAGAACGACAAGCCACATTGGATCGTGAATTCAAAGAAAGAAAAGCAGAAATAGAACGCAGACACGCAGAGAACCAAGCAAGACAAGCAGAATTGTATTGCGAGAACAAAGCACGAATGCAAGAGATGTTGCGACTCTTTTCTCAAGTTCAGGCACCGAAGCAAGAGATTAGGGAAAAGGAGACTCTCTCAGTCTCTTCTTCTCCAAAGCATGAGACACAGGATTTGCATGATTGTGTGGGTCCAAAGAACCCCCACAGGACGATTCAATCATTCAGGACGAACCGATCTTGGCTCTCGAGCCTTGATCCAAAGAACCATCATAGGAAGTATTATGTGTTCGCATGATTGATACGCACGCATTGTTCGAGTGTTTCATTCATGAAGGTTTCCTGTATTTTAGTCAACAACGTTATGTGATCCCTTTTCTTAGGCATGACATACTGTATGTTGAGCACGTTTCTCTCATGGATGAGCACGAATGTATGCGGATTGTTCATGAAAAGCTAAAAAGTTTGTATGTCAGGAAGTCACATTCCATGTCTCTTCCTTGGCATGACACAGTTTCTGAACGAGCACATGATTGTACGAGTACCCAGCATAGGCATTTCCATTGTGATTTGCCACAATTGATTGATTTCGATCAAGCAGAAAATATTTGATCGCATTGTTTGTATGTGTTTGATGAACGGGTTGCCACTCCGTCTCTATGTTCATCGACATTGCATACACAGTCTTTAGAGAAGACAAGATTTTTTTCCTTCACTTTACATGGAATGGGTATGTTCATGGTTTTGTGTTGGAGATGGTTTCAGGAATTTTCAGCCATGGAGATTCTTGAAGACGAAAGAAGCAGGACTCTAGACGAAGTTGAAGCAAGAAAGGAGATTCAGAAGACTTTGTGTCGCTTTCTGCGCGGCCCAGAGAAGCAAGCGTTGCAGACCTTTATGAAGTTCAAGTACCGTACGACCCACACATCAGAGTGGGCCGGCGAAGAGTCCCTTCCAGGATTCCAGATGCTGTTGGCGATCTCCCTCGACGCCATACAGTTCGGTACCAGTACCTCACTTTGAAAAGGAGGGGATGTCATGTGACACATCCCAACCCTATGTGTCCGTGGACAAGCTACACCACAGATGTCACGTGACACATCCCAACCCTATGTGTTCGTGGACAAGCTACACCACAGCATGGTTCAGTCAGTCCGATCAAGTTAGATTAGCAACGATCTGGCACTTTTGTGAGTCTATTCGTAGACCGTGCATGCCTAGTCACTTAGCTTAGATGCATATCCTCCGGTTGCACACAGCATGATCATCGGAATTCCCATCAGAATCCATTAGCATCAGTTAGGGGAATTTTCCATATTGGGATTTTCACTTATTATTTTTAAGTGACTTTCCAACAAAAGTAGGTAGGGCAATTTTGCTAAGTTAATATATAAGCAAACCCAAGTTAGCACTTTTTGGCAGAAGAGGGAGCAAGAGCTTCCCGCTCAATAGGCAACTTCTCAGCAATACCCCCCCTCATGACCCCCTAGCGATTCCATCCCCTTGGTGTTTTCCCTCCCTAGCAGACATCGCCATCAAAGTTTGGAATCTGGTGTTTTTTCCTAACCTCCATCAGCGTTTTTCAGCTTCCACTAACGCTAGGCATTGACAACAACAACTCAACATTCTGTGGAGTTTTATCAACATGAAGACCTCGGCCTGATAGCGTTTTTGCAGCAGGTTGGCAAGCCTTTGAAAACGCTGCCCTATCTTGCAGATTTGCAGCAGCCCTAGACCTGCAGCATCAGCGTTTTTGATCAGAAAATTTCAGCTTGAAAGAAACGCAGGTTTCGGCATACAAAGCATAGCAGAACCACCCCAAGAAGGTTGCAGATGGTTCCCCATTTTCAGCCATAAAAACACAGCCCAAAACAGTCATTTTCAGCCACCGAATCAGTCCCCGAATTCAGCGATTAGAAGCCTACAGATTTCAGCCATCGAGTCGTCGTCATCACCGTTGTCGTCATCGGCATAGTCCCATTGCATCAGTCCATTGCATTCGCATTGTACACCTTTGTGCAATCAAAGTAGACCACTCTCGCCGACGAGAGTGGGGCCTTCGGAGGAGGGTTTTACAACCTCTCGGGTGTCGTATCTCTTCTCTCTCCTTCTCTCAGTCTCATTCACTTGCACGCACAATATCCACTCACTTTGTTCGTGATCATAGCACTCTCCATAAGACAAAAAGCTCTCTTTCCCTAAGAACTAAAAGGAACCTTGAGCAATTAAGATCACTAATCTTGAGAAAATACAACATTCATTCCGCTGCACCTTACAGTCATGCTTGGGAGAAGAAGAGATTGAGAGAGTCTCCTTTTCCCAAATCTCTTGCATCTGTGCCTGCACTTGAGAAAAAAGTCGCAACATCTCTTTCATGTGTCGGTCGTGCATTGCTTGTCTTGCTTTGTTCTTGCAATCAAATTCTGCTTCTTTTTCTTTGTTCTCGAGCTCGTGCGCACGCTCTATGGCTGCCATTCTTTCTTCATATTCACGATCTATGGCTGCCCTTCTATCTTCGTAGGCCTTCCTTTCTGCTTCTTTTTCTGCTTTTCTTTCTTCGCGTTCTAACTTCCTTTCCATAAACAACTGCTTCAACTCCTCCATAGAAGTTAGTGCAATCCTTGGTGTAGATGGGGAAGGGGGAGGGTCAAAAAAACCTCTTGGTGGGGGAAACTCTTCTTCGCTACTCCCATGCTCACCACCTTCATGCGAAATATCTATTCCGCTTCGAGTGATGACCATCCACTGAAGTCGTGGTCTTGGGTGCTTAAGTTCACGAGGAACTTGGGTTCTTGGGGTTCTTCTTTCGCTTGCAATCTGTGTTAGAGAAGAATCTTCTCTTCACTCGAGTTCTGCCCTTTCCCGCGGGCGCACCCCTTGGCGGCCTTGCGCTCACACCAAGGTTGCTTTTTCCCACCTCACGTCGATTGGCCAGCCGTTAAGTGCACGGTCCGCTCTCAATGAGTGAAAAGAGGCACAAGGGGAGGCTGGACAAGCCCCTGTTTCTTGGGTTTCCTGTCACTCTTCAAAAAAACAATTAGGAATCGACACGCCCAAGAGATCTTGGGTTACGTGCGACTGCAACAAGCAAAAAAAATAATTCTATGGTTCTTTCCTTGAGTGATACAAAACACTGCCGAAGCTTTGATACCAATGTAAGGTGCTGCGGAAGTGAATGTTGAACTTTGCTCAAGATGAGTGCTCCGAACTGTGCTCAAGGTTTCCTTTTTCTTATGGAAGGGAGAGCCTTCCGTTCCTTTAGTGAGAGATTGCAATGGACACAAACAAAGTGAATGGACACTGTGAATGAAGGTGCATGAGACTGAGAGATAGAGAGAGAAGAGAATACGATAGCAGAGACGTTGTAAAACCCTCCTCCAAGGGCCGCACTCTCGATGGTGAGAGTGGTCTACTATTGATTGCACAATTTGGTACAATGACTGATGCAAATCTAATGGCTATGTTGATGTCAATGGCGAGGACGACGACGACGAGACTAGGCTGATATCTGAAAATGAATGGATGTCGTAATGGCTGAAAACTGATCGCTGTAAATCCGGCTACGGCAAGCTCTCACGGCGAGGATCTGTTGCGGGTTCGTGTCGGTTCGTAGAGGCTAATTACTGAATTCAGAAAACGTTGGCAAATTTGCAGGCAAATGCAAAAGTGCTAGCTGATATTGGGGCTGGTCTGCAAGGCAATATGGCTGAACCAAAAACGCTGGCAGCAGAAGGTCCAAATCTGAAAACGCTAGCACAAATGCTGAGTGCAGGTCTTGGGAAAAACGCTAGGCTAAGGGTTGATAAAAAACGCTGGTATGCTGCTGAAATCCGCCAAGGCTGAAAACGCTAGCATGAAGGGGGGTCTATTCTTGCTGAGAGGGAGAGGGAGACGCCTGCTGCAAGGGGCCCTTGCCTGTGCGCTTTCCTCTTCTTCTGCCAGATAGTGCTAGCCTTGGGTTGGTTATATATTATCTTAGCAAAATTGCCCTACCTAGTTCCCAACAAAAATCACTTAAAAATAATAAGTGAAAAATGTCAAAAATAGGGAAAACAGATTTAATGCACTGGAAAATTCCCCTGATGGATTCTGATGGGAATGCTGATGATCATGCTGTGTGCAACCGGAGGATATGCATCTACTCTACGTGTTTGGTCATGCACGGTCTGCGAATAGACTCACAAAAGTGCCAGATCACTTTCTATTCTAGACTGACTGAACCCTAGTCGTGCTGTAGCTTGTCCACGGACACATAGTGTTAGATGTGTCACGTGATATCCCCTCCTTTTCAAAGTGAGGTACTGGTACCGAATTGTATTGCGTCGAGGGAGATCGTCAACAGGGTCTGGAATCCTGGGAAGGAGTCTTCGCCGGTTCACTCTGATGTGTGGGTCGTGTGATACTTGAACTTCATAAAGGTCTGCGACGCTTGCTTCTTTGGGCCGCGCCAAAAGCGACAGTCTTCTGTGGCTCCTTCAATGCTTCAACTTCGTCTAGAGTCGTGCTTCTTCCTTCTTCAAGAATCTCCATGGCTGAAAATTCTTGAAACCACTTCCAACACAAAAACATGAACATACCTATTCCATGTAAAGTGAGTGGAAAAAATCTTGTCTTCCTCAAAGACTGTGCATGCAATGTAGATGAACAAAGAGACGGAGTTCCAAACCGTTCACCACACACACGCAAACAATGAGATCGAATCTTTCTCTCATGATCTAGAGCAATCAACTGTGGCAATTCACAACGGAAATGCCCATGCTTGGTGCTCATACTTTCATTTGCTCTTCCTACGAATGTGTCATGCCAAGGAAGAGACATGAAATGTGACTTCCTTGAATGTATACTTTTCAGCTTTTCATGAACAATCCGCATACATTCGTGCTCATTCATGAGTGAAATGTGCTCAACGTACAATATGTTATGCCTAGTAAAAGGGACCCTCGAGGTGTCACGTGACACATCCAACCCTATGTGTCCGTGGACAAGCTACAATATGATCAAGGTTTAGTCAGTCCAGTCAGTCTAGATTTAGAAGTGATCTGGCACTTTTGTGAGTCCGTAGACCGTGCATGCCGAGTCACTTAGTGTAGATGCATATCCTCTGGTTGCACACAACATGATCATAAGAATTCCCATCAGAATCCATCAGATTCCTTCAAGGGAATTTTCCAGTGCATTTAGCCTATTTTACCTATTTTTGGCATTTTTCACTTATTAATTTAAGTGACTTTCCAACAAAAGTAGGTAGGGCAATTTTGCTAAGTTTGTATATAAGCAAACTAGAGCTAGCACTATTTGGCAGAAGAGGTAGCAGGAGCACCGCTCAACAGACACCTTCTCAGTAGGACCCCAAAGGCTTCTAGCGTTTTTCCTCCACAGCATCTTGGCTAGTGTTTTTGGACAAGACACCGCAGATCAGCCAGCGTTTTACATTTGCAGAGCCACGGCGACAAGACCACAGCAGATCAGCCTAGCGTTTTTGCATCTGCAGAATCTCGGCGACAGAAACTCCATTTTCGGCCCCAGCGTTTTTGCATTTGCCAGCAACCTCAGCGTTTTGTAGATCTATCGCGACAGAATCAGCCCTAGGACCAGCGTTTTCAGTTTTCAGCAGTTAGACTTCGCAGATCAAGTCCCGAACCTCGCAGATCTCACCTTCCCGCAGCAGTTCCTCGCCGCACGATCAGTTTCCGCAAGGTTTACAGTTTCAGCCCGGAAAACGCAGATTTCAGCATCTGCGTTTTCAGCGCGTCGTCGTCGTATCGTCGCCATCGACATCGTCATCGACATAGAGTCAGAATTCAGCAGATAGAAGATTAGCAGATTTCAGTCCATAGCGTTTTTGGACAGCAGATACAAGATTGCAGATTTCAGCCCTTAGGTCGACCTCGTCATCACCGTCGTCATCGTCGACATAGCCTAGACTTGCATCAGTCTCATGCATCACCATTGTACTAGATTGTGCAATCATAATAGACCACTCTCGCCGACGAGAGTCTCGGTGAGAGTGGGGCCTTCGGAGGAGGGTTTTACGTCTCTGGTGTCGTATCTCTCTTCTCTCTATCTCTCAGTCTCATTCACTTGCATGCACAGTGTCCATTCACTTTGTTTGCGATCATAGCATTCTCTCATTAAGAACAGAAGGCTCTCCCTTCCATAAGAACAAAAGGAACCTTGAGCACAGTTCGGAGCACTCATCTTGAGCAAAGCGCAAACATTCATTCTGCTGCACCTAACATTGGTATCAGAGCTTTGACAGTGTTCTGTATCACTCAAGGAAAGAACCACAAGAACCACAAGAATTTTTTTGCTTGTTGAGGTCGCACGAACCCAAGTTCGCTTGGGCGTGTCGATTCCTAATCGTGTTTTGTTGAAGAGTGACAGGAATCCCAAGAAAGAAGGGCTTGTCCAGCCTCTCCTTGTGTCTCTTTTCACTCATTGAGAGCGGACCGTGCACTTAGCGGCCGGCCAATTGACGTGAAGTGGGAAAAAGCAACCTTGGTGTGGGAGCGCAAGGCCGCCAAGGGGTGCGCTCGCAGAAAGAAGTAGAACTCGGGTGAAGAGAAGATCCTTCTCAAACGTGGTTTGCAAGCGAAGAAAACCTCAAGAACCTCACGAACCTCAAGATTCTCAAGAACTCAAGACCCCCAAGAACCCAAGTTCCTCGTGAACTTAAGAACCCACAAGAACCCACGATTGCAGAATGGTCATTACTCGAAGCGGAATGGATACTTCGCTTGGAGGTGATGAGCATGAGAGAGGCGAAGAAGAATTTTCCCCACCAGGAGGTTTTTCCGACCCTTCCCCATCTACGACACCGATTGCACTAACTCCAATGGAGGAGTTGGAGCTGTTGTTTATGGAACATAATTTACAACGCGAAGCAAGAAATGCCGCAAGAATGGCAGCCATAGCGCGTGAGCGCGAGCAAGCACGCTTGGAAGCCAAAGAACGACAAGCCAAATTGGATCGTGAATGCAAAGAAAGAAAAGCAGAAATGGAACGCAGACACGCAGAAGACGAAGCAGAAAGACAAGCAGAGAACAAAGCAAGACAAGCAAAATTTGATCGCGAGATCAAAGCAAGAAGGGAAGAGTTCTTGCGACTCTTTTCTCAAGCTCAGACACAGATGCAAGAGATTCGGGAAAAGGAGACTCTCTCAGTCTCTTATTCTCCAAAGCATGACACAGGATTTGCATGATTGTGAGCAGCATGATGATTTGATTGACAATGATCAGCATGATGATTTGGATGATAAAGACAAGCATGATGATTTGCATGATCAAGATGTGATTTCTCACAAGCATGATGAGTTGCATGAAGATGACGTGATTGTTCACAAGGATGATGTGTTAGTGGATGCTTTTTCTAGCGAAGCTAACCTCGTTGCAGATTCGATCAATCACGAAGAATCGATCTTGGCTTTTGAGTCGAGGTCCAAAGAACCCCCACAAGACGATTCGATCATTCAGGAAGAACCGATCTTGGCTCTCGAGCCTAGGTCCAAAGAACACTCACAGGAAGTATTATGTGTTCGCATGATTGATACGCACGCATTGTTCGAATGTTTCATTCGTGATCGTTTCCTGTATTTTAGTCAGCCTCGTTATGTGATCCCTTTTTCTAGGCATGGCATATTGTATGTTGAGCACGTTTCTCTCATGGATGAGCACGAATGTATGCGGATTTTTCATGAAAAGTTGAAAGGTATGTATGTAAGGAAGTTACAGTCCATGTCTCTTCCTTGGTATGACACAGTTTCCGAACGAGCACATGAAAGTATGAGCATCAAGCATGGGCATTTCCGTTGTGAATTGCCAAAGTGGATTGCTTTAGATCAAAAGAGAAAGATTCGATTTCATTGTTTGCATGTGTTTGATGAACGGGTTGTCACTCCGTCTCTATGTTCATCTACATTGCATACACAGTCTTTAGCGAAGACAATATTTTTTCCACTCACTTTACATGGAATAGGTATGTTCATGGTTTTGTGTTGGAAGTGGTTTCATGAATTTTCAGCCATGGAGATTCTTGAAGAAGAAAGAAGCATGACTCTAGACGAAGTTGAAGCATTGAAGGAGACTCCAAAGAATTTGTCGCTTTTGGCGCGGCCCAGAGAAGAAGGCATTGCAGACCTTTCTGAAGTTCAAGTACCGCACGACCCACACATCAGAGTGGGCCGGCGAAGAGTCCCTTCCAGGATTCCGGATGCTATTGACGATCTCCCTCGACGCCATACAGTTCGGTAATACAGTTCGGTATCAGTACCTCACTTTGAAAAGGAGGGGATGTTACGCGACACATCCAACTCTATGTGTCCGTGGACAAGCTACAACATGATCAGGGTTCAGTCAGTCCAGTCAGTCTAGATTTAGAAGTGATCTAGCACTTTTGTGAGTCTATTCGTAGAGCGTGCATGCCCATGCATATCCTCTGGTTGCACACAACATGATCATAAGAATTCCCATCAGAATCCATCAGATTCCTTCAAGGGAATTTTCCAGCCTATGTTACCTATTTTTGGCCAGCGTTTTGCATTTGCAGAGCCACGACGACAAGACCACAACAGATCAGCCTAGCGTTTTGCATTTGCAGAGCCACGACGACAAGACCACAACAGATCAGCCTAGCGTTTTTGCATCTGCAGAATCCCGGCGACAGAAACTCCATTTTCAGCCCTAGCGTTTTTGCATTTGCCAGCAACCTCAGCGTTTTGCAGATCTATCACGACAGAATCATTCCTAGGACCAGCGTTTTCAGTTTTCAGCAGTTAGACTTCGCAGATCAAGTCCTGAACCTCCAAGATCTCACCTTCCCGCAACAATTCCTCGCTGCACGGTCAATTTCCGCAAGGTTTACAGTTTCAGCCCGGAAAACGCAGATTTCAGCATCTGCGTTTTCTGCGCGTCGTCGTCGTATCATCGCCATCGACATCGTCATTGACATAGAGTCAGAATTCAGCATATAGAAGATTAGCAGATTTTAGCCCATAGCGTTTTTGGACAGCAGATACAAGATTGCAGATTTCAGCCCTTAGGTCGACCTCACCATCACCGTCGTCATCGTCGACATAGCCTAGACTTGCATCAGTCTCATGCATCACCATTGTACTAGATTGTGCAATCATAATAGACCACTCTCGCCGACG
Organism: Adiantum capillus-veneris; assembly: GCF_014529385.1. Lineage (NCBI taxonomy): Eukaryota > Viridiplantae > Streptophyta > Polypodiopsida > Polypodiales > Pteridaceae > Adiantum > Adiantum capillus-veneris. The sequence goes on from NC_140951.1 coordinate 81,583,244, forward strand.
AGAGTCTCGGTGAGAGTGGGGCCTTCGGAGGAGGGTTTTACAACATCTCTGGTGTCGTATCTCTCTTCTCTCTATCTCTCAGTCTCATTCACTTGCACGTACAGTGTCCATTCACTTTGTTTGCGATCATAGCATTCTCTCATTAAGAACAGAAGGCTCTCCCTTCCATAAGAACAAAAGGAACCTTGAGCACAGTTCAGAGCACTCATCTTGAGCAAAGCGCAAACATTCCTTCCGCTGCACCTAACAGTTGCATAGGTTGGCAGGGGGTTAGGTTTTTAAAACTTTAACCCCTTACGCCCCACGTTCGAATCTTCGTTGTTCTTTTGGGTTTTCTAATCGCTTGTGCTCTCAGCCTGGAGACTTTGATGAAGTCCATGATGGAGATGATGCTACAGTAGGAGACTTAGCGGGCGTCAGTCGAAAGGGAAAGAATGCCTCTAGAGAGAAAACGCGAAGCTCAACGCATAGCGGCTGAAGAAAAGAGGGCAGCTATGGAGCTAGAGCATGAGGTGCTACGAGACCAATGCATGCAAGATTTGGTCCTACCGAGTGCTATCTTCGAAGAGCGAAGCACTCAAGGAGTCCGGCTAGTCATCACGTAGGACAGGTAGAGACGACGACTCCAACCACCCAGTCATTGAAAAGTTGACTTTCAGCAAGTATGATGGTAAGATGGATGCTTTGTTATTTGTTCTTGGTTGTATCAATTTAATGCTTACTTTGTGACTAACAAGAAAAGGTGTAACGGTAAAGTTTTGATTGTTGTCATGTATTTGTCGGGTGATGCCTTTAATTGGTATCAGGCCTGGCAAGAGGCATAGATGATGGAGCACCTTGATCCTGTCGCGGATGAGGGGCCACTGTCCTTTAGTTGGCTCCACTTTCAAGACAAGCTCAAGGCTCGTTTTATGCCACCGTAGTACCTTGATTGATTGAAAGAAGATTGAAGAGGCCTCAAGCAAAATGGCACTCCCGTTATGTCTTTTTCTAACCGTATTTTGCAGATAGGTGCTCAATTGCTCAAGTCGGATGAGGTCGCAAGGAGACTTTTCTCTTTGGTATGGATGAGTACATCAAATACGACATGAAAGTCTTACGACCCATTGACTACAATGATGCGGTTAGGATCGCTCTCGAGCAAGAAATGAAGCATAACAAAGGTAAGCCTAAGGAGAATAAGTTGTAACAAGCTTGGACATTCCAAGTGAGAAATCAATAGCAACACACGAACAACTTATCGGCTGCCTTCGTATACCATGCTTGAGACTTCTCAAGAGCCTCGTGCACCTTGGCAAAAGTAGTATCCAGATCTAGATCATACTGATCTGTTTCAAAAATCTTATCCTGGGTCTGGGGAGTCTTCTGATTTACCAACCGATTCCCTTTTTCCTTTCTTTCCTTGTGCCCTAGGACCTGTGGGTAGCTTCTTTAGCTTCCCCTGTCCATTGGCACGTTAGTCTCAATCGTCAGAACCCTAAGATGCACTATCATCTGATCCCCTTTCTTTGGAATCCTTTGATGAACTTGCAATCTGGTTCCCTTAGTTCGTCAAAACCTCGGATGTGCTACCATTTGATTGTCTAGAATCGTGCAATGAGCTGTCATCCAGTTCCCCTGATTCATTCTTTTCAATCAGGCAGACTCTTACCTTGTTGAGGTGGATATTATCTTGTCCGTAAGATTAGTCAATGAGCCGGCATGCGTTCCAAATCGTTTCTTAGCATGTTGCATAAGTCTATGAATAGAGCCAGACTTTTGATTTAGACAACAGTCTCGAATCCTTTTTTTAGCAAACCACAACAAAACCGCTCAATCTCGTCTTTCAAAGTAATTTCCGAGAGGAAGACACTAGCAAATAAGTATCCCAAAACCTTTGGCAGTAGTCATTCAATGTATCGGTGTCCAGTCATTTTCAAGTGATGCCAAGCCGTGATGACATCTCTTGCATATTCATCTGATATCCAAGTTGACGTGAAAAATAATTTTAACCACTGCGTAAAACAGAGTAGATTACCATACTTGTATAGTTCCTTTTTAGTAAGATACCGCCTTTTGCCCCTTGGAATTGTTCTGAGAACCGTCCTCCAGAGAAGGCGATGCCAAACTTTTGTACAAACTCGAGGGCTTAATGGGTGTCCTGGTAGCGTGAATACGTCTCAAACCTGACGGCCTAACTCTGTTCCTTGAACTCCTTGGTTTTCTTGTCGATCTGGTCATTGTCAAAAGAGGATGAGCTCTCCTCCTCTGAACTGCTAGATGGCCTTCCATGCCCTCTAGACTTAAAAAAAATAAAAATCTACTTCAACAATCTTATTTTTGGTGCTTAGAAATTGAGGAACCTTTTGAGCACCCTTGAATACTTTAAAAGACGCCTTCCCCATGTGTTGTTTTAAGCAAACTCCACTAAGGGAAAATACTTTTTTCCATCAAGTATTCTAATCCGAAAAATAAGACTTCAACAAATCCAAAACCATTTGATTGGCTATCTCAAATTGCTCATCTGTCTGCGGGTGGAACGAGGACAAGAACTGCAGCCGTGTGCCAATGTTCTCGAGATTGCCCTCCAAAACAGCTAGTAGACTAGGGATCTCTGTTTGAATCAATGAACTCATGCATTCCATATGCATTTGCCACTAAATTCTTTTGTCCTTGAACATGGACAATTTGGAAGTGAAACTGTGACAAGATGTTAGCCCATCGCATCTGCTTTTCCGAAAGCTGCTTCTATGACAAGAAGTAGCATGAACTGTGATGATTCGTAAAGACTGTAAAATTAGCTCTGAGTAAATAGTGTCACCACCGAGTAAGAGCATGGATCACTTCTAATAGCTCTTTTTCATAAATTTGTGCAACCATTCCAGGACGTAAAAACATCTTGCTCTCATAAGCAAATTACTTTATGGTTTTCCATAATCTATAGTTTTGAGTAGAAAAGTCAAGTGTAGATCACATTTTTGGCATGTACTCGTTGAAAGGTTTGGCATTCCGACACATTTTTCATCTGCATTCCATCGAGTCTTTTAGGAAGCATAGTCCTTGTCCAGTCATTTGAAAAGTAAAAGACGTGTCTATGACATTGTGGTTGAAGTTGTTTTAGGGAGATCCTCCTAAGGATATTCTTGAAGAAGATGAATCCGAGATCGTAGACAAAGTTGAAGACATGAAGTCGAAGCAGATTATCCTGCATTGCTTTTAGCCCCGGCCCAAAGAAGCAAGCATTGCAGTTCTTTTTGAAGTTCAAGTATCACGGCATCCACGCAGCAGAGTGGGCCAACGAAGATTTGTTCGCAGATTCCCCGGAGTTGTTGGCGGACTACACAGAAGCCATGTAGCTCAATACGAGTACCTCACCTTGAAAAGGGGGGGTGTCACAAACTGGTGACGTGGCTGCCCTGTATACACACACCCTCTCCGCATGGACAGCCCCCGGAAAACCCACTGATGATGACGTGGCTGCATCGTACGGACAGGCCCGCGAAATGCAGAAATGCTGACGCGTGGCAGGTTGTACGGATGTCAAGATTTTTGCGACACTTTTCAGGGAAATTCATTGATAGCTTTTTGCTACGTAGAATCTACGCCATGCTCGAGGGAGAGGGAGCTTTATTTATTTAAAGCTTTGCTCTATTTCTTCCCAAGGCTTATGAGAGAATATGCTTTATCTGTGAAAGCTTTTGGAGCTTTGCTTTTGGCATCCCTTGTAAACTTTTAAATAAGTGGGCATGCCTCCCACTTCTCAGAGCATCTGGACGCAGAGTCTGAGAGTAAGAGCCTCCCACTCACTTGTATTTTGAGTTGCAGATTAATACAAAAAGAAATACCGAAAGGGGCGCTAGTCTTTGGGGCCAATATCTCTAGGCACGGAACTCCGCCGGGCCAGTGTTGAATCTATTGTGAACTGGGAACTGTTAGAAGTGTAATCTTGTGGTGTCGCGGTAGATTCTCGACTTGGAGTGTCCAAGTCTATTACAATGGTATCAGAGCACGGCTGATTTCTCTTCTACGAGAAATCCGATCCTTTTTACACGGCACTTATGGCTCCTGACAGAGATCGGTCGACTTCCTGTGTATCCGAATATGCGGGAAGAGATCACAACGAGGATTCATGCAAAGAGTATGGCCCGCCTCGGCCTACTCAGGCGGAGCTCGAATAGATGGAGCGTCGACGTTTGATTGCCGATGCAACTATTGTGAACTGGGAACTGTTAGAAGTGTAATCTTGTGGTGTCGCGGTAGATTCTCGACTTGGAGTGTCCAAGTCTATTACAATGGTATCAGAGCACGGCTGATTTCTCTTCTACGAGAAATCCGATCCTTTTTACACGGCACTTATGGCTCCTGACAGAGATCGGTCGACTTCCTGTGTATCCGAATATGCGGGAAGAGATCACAACGAGGATTCATGCAAAGAGTATGGCCCGCCTCGGCCTACTCAGGCGGAGCTCGAATAGATGGAGCGTCGACGTTTGATTGTCGATGCAACAAAGATGATGCTAAATTTTGCGAAGGACCAGAAATTTGCAAAATTTATGAGTCAGTCCTGCTTCGACGAGGTGCACTCGCAGTGGCGGCAGACCACAGAACCACCCCTCAAACCGGCCTTGAAGAAACCTCCTGCTCTGAGGATGTACACAGAGCAAGAGTTATAAGAGGTGGTTGATGCACGAATTGCTCAGCTTTTTGACGCGCAAAACAAAAGCTAAAAAGCACGACAAAAAGCAGAAAAAAGGCGTTGATTTCTCGGGTTATTCGGGTCGTCAGTCTACATTTGAGTCGGCAAGAAAACAGAAGAAGCATGTTCTATTTGAAGGAGTACCCAGTTCTTCTTCTTCTTCTTCTTCTTCTTATTCTTCTAGCTCCTCTGACTCGAGTGAGGAAAGACAGAAAAAGGCAGCAGATCGCCATCGTTGCGATTTGAAATTGAAGGAGAATGATCGGGCGCTCTTACGTTTTGAGAAGGCACGCCTGAGAAAGAAAAAGGGAAAGGAGAGAATTTTTCCAAAGCTTAGTATGCGATACTATGGACCTTTCCAAATTTCTGAAAAGATCAATGATGTCTCCTTCCGACTGAAACTGCACGACACTCGGAGGATTCACAATGCATTTCATGTGAGTCTCTTGAAGCCTTTTAAAGGTGATGTGCCTGAAGACGGGGAGCCCGATGAGCAACCCGAAGTGGAAGAAAACGAGATCATTGTTCCAGAACAGATATTGGCACATAAGGACAGAAAGATTAAGGGTAAAGTGAGAAGGCGGTTCTTGGTTAAATTCAAGAACTATCCTGCATTGGATGGAGGAGGAGGACCTAGTAGATACTCCTCAGATTGTGAAACTTTACCTTGAAGCTTTTGGTAGCATAGTCTATTCCAAATGGAACCCCGAATTCAGCTTGGCCGGATATCTGGTGCAGTGGGTTTGCACAAGAGGGGAATTACTCCGCTCCTTTGTCAACAGATGCCTCGATTTTTTTTTTGAATACTAGAGTCATTGATGTCTCTTTGAGCTTGAGGGATACTGAGAGCTGACAGTATTCTGCTGTATGACTTTATAAAATGGAATTCCGGAAAATATGAAACTGATTTGTTTAAGTGCAGGAACTGATAGACGAAATGACTGCAACATTTTGGTCTGAATAATCTCGATAGACATGGTTGCAATAGGAATTAGTCAATCGGGCATCTATGAGGTCTTGAGTGGATCTAGATGCGATTGCTAATTGCATAGTTGATAAATCATCGTTTGAGATCCGAATGAATGTTGAATGTGATTTGTCATGTGATGTCGTATGATGTGACTATTGATTGGTACATGTGCTAGATGTGTGTTCCTAGTGCGTCGGAACTAACAGTCAGTGTTTGCTAAGACAGTTTATGGCTTCTGTTTGTTTTGCAGGCGTAATCGAGGGCGATTACAATGCTTTCAAGAGGGGGGTATGTCACAAACTGGTGACATGGCTGCCCTATACACACACACCCTCCCGGCATGGACAACGCTTCGAAAACCCATTGATGATGACGTGGCTGCACCGTACGGACAGGCCCTTGAAATGTGGAAATGTTGACACGTGGCAGGCTGTACGGACGTCCGCTTTTTGCGGTGCTTTTCACGGAAATTCGTTGACAGCTTTTTGCTATGTAGAATCTACTCCATGCTTGAGAGAGAGGGAGCTTTATTTATTTAAAGCTTTGCTCTATTTCTTCCCAAGGCTTGTGAGAGAATATGCTTTATCTGTGAGCTTTTGATTTTCGGCTTTTGGGGCTTTGCTTTTGGCATCCCTTGTAAACCTTTAAATAAGTGGGCTGGCCTCCCACTTCTCAGAGCATCTGGACGCAGAGTCTGAGAGTGAGAGCCTCCCACTCACTTGTACTTTGAGTGGCAGATTAATACAAAAAGAAGTACCGAAAGGGGCGCCAGTCTCTGGGGCCAATATCTCTAGGCACGGAACTTTGCCGGGCCAATGTTGAATATATTGTGAACTGTGAACTGTTAGAAGTGTAATCTTGTGGTGTCGCGGTAGATTCTCGACTTGGAGTGTCCAAGTCTGTTACAGGGGGATGTCACGGACACATCTAACCCTATGTGTATGCGGACAAGCTAACTCCTACTTCTAGGGTTTAGGACCACCTAGGAAGTATTCTGGCACCCTTGTGAGCCTGTACGCAAGATGCGCATGTCAAGGCACTTTAGATTAGTTGCATACCCTCTGATTGTACATGAGCAGCACGAGTGTCTACTAGGTGGAGGCATTGGGGAGTGTTCCCATACAACACCACTAGCACCAAGCCCTTAGCCTAGATGCTCGGTGTTGCGTCGATGCCGACGCCAACGACGATGATGAGACTTTGGCTGAATGCTGAAAATGCTAGGGATTGGCGCCTTTGATTTGCAACTAACTGGCGATGAAGGGGCTGAAATCTGCATGCTGGAAACGTTGGACTGCTGGCTGAATTCTGAGATGCTCCATGCTGAAAACGCTGGTGCTAAAGGCTGAAAATGCTGATGAGAAGGGCTGGAAAACGATGGGTGTGGGTCGTGCGGGTACTTCGGGTACTGTTACTGCTTCTGTGCCTCTTCTACCTTCTCTAGCGCCGAAGGGGCTTCATTTATAGGTGCCAAATGTTGGGTCGGGCAGTTTGGAAAATGAAAAGTCAATAATAAAATGCCATGCTAGAGGTGGCCCACACACGGTAAAATGCCTGTATGTTGAAATGTTGGACTGTGCCAGAGAGGGTATGCAACTATGACCGGCCTCGACATGCATGTCCTGCTAGAGGCTCACAAAGTGCCATGTTAGGTCCTAAGCTAGACTAAGACTGACACTAGACTGTAGCAGAAGCATGTCCACGTGGCGCAAGTGCAATGCGCACATGACACAAAAATGGAACTGCTCGACCTAGCTTTTATTCCTATATAAGTGACCTTGGGGGGGGTCACTTCTTAGCAAATAAGTACCCTCAATAAGCAGCAGACAACATCAGCGTTTCACCCTCAACCCTCATCTTCAGCGTTTTCATTCCTCATCATTCAGCGTTTGCAGCCTCAAAGTTTTAGCGTTTGTAGCCTCAGCGTTTTCAGCCAGCACATTTCAGCCTTTTCAGCCTTTAGCCATCGCCCGTATTTCTAGATTACAGCCTAGCTTCATCGTCAGTTTGCAGTGCCAAGTCAGATCAACCCAACGATTTCAGTTTCCGGCCTAAGCCTCGTAGTTCCAAGCATCTACCGCAAGTTCCCTTCAGCATATCAATATCTAGGACCATTGTATCAACATTTGTGCAATCTAAAGCAAATACCTCTCTGGGGCCCTTGGAGGGGGGTTTGGGATCCCTTCTGGTGTTGGTCTTCTCTCTCTCTCTCTCTCTCTCTCTCTCTCTCTCGGGATAGTTTCCTACGAGGTTAAAACTCTCTTCTTCTTCTTCTTCTTCTTCTTCTTCTTCTCTCTCTCTCTCTCTCACACACACACACACACACACACATAGAACCTTCACTCACAGTGTCATTCTCTTTTCTCTCTAGTCTACTGCACAACTCTCATGAAGTAAAAGGAACTCTCTCTCAATCAGTAAAGGAACCTTGAGTACGTATTGAGCAGTGACACTCATCCTTAGCATTCACCATCAATCACTTCCGCTCCACTCACATTTTTCGTTTGGATTTCATCCATAGTCATTTAGGAAAAGATGTGTCTATGAAATTGTGGTTGACGTTGTTTCAAGGAGATCCCCAGAGGAGATTCTTGAATAGGATAAATCCGAGATCGTAGATAAAATCGAAGACATGGAGTTGGATGAGATTATTCTTCATCGCTTATAGCGTGGCCCAAAGAAGGAAGCATTGCAATCCTTTTTGAAGTTAAAAGTATCCCGACATTCACGCAACAAAGTGGGCCAAGGAAGATGTCTATGCAGATTCCCTGGGGTTGTTGGCAAACTGCACGGATGCCATGCAGCTCGGTACCAATACCTCACCTTGAAAAGGGGAGACATGTCATGTGCACATCTAACCCTATGTGCATATGCACAAGCTAACTTCTATTTCTAGGATTTAGGATTGTGACGTGCACATTGCGGATGTGCCACGTGGACAAGCTATTGCTACAATCTAGCGTCAGTCGTAGTTTAGGTTAGGATCTAGCCTGGCACTTTGTGAGTCTCTAAGAGGATGTGCATGCCCAGGCAGGTCGTAGTTGCATACCCTCTCTTGCACAGAAGATTCAGTTCGGCATATAGGCATGTGAGCAATCCCTTAAGTCATTAATATTAATAAGTGACTTTTGTAAGCATTTGTTTTCCAAAATCGTTGAGGCAAAAGGTGATTGCTTGATACAACATTTTTATCCTATATAAGTGACTTGGGGATCTTCCCTCTGAAGGCAAGAAGCAATAGAACCATAAGTACCCGTAAGCATCAGCATCAGCCAATGTTTTCAGCCCATCAGTACTAGCGTTTTCCCCATGAGTACCAACGTTTTTAGCCCATGAGTACCAGCGTTTTCAAAACCAGCATCACTACCAGTGTTTTCGCATTAGTCATCACCAATAAGTAGCAAATATCAACCTTCATCATTAGCGTTTTGAGATTTTAGCATTCTCTCTTTGGATCAGTAGCAAATATCAACCTTCATCATTAGCGTTTTCAGATTTTAGCATTCTCTCTTTGGATCATCCCCAAGGTTGCAGATCCAAGCAAATTCCCTTAATGTTTTGTATTCAGCCCGTAGCCTCGCAGATTAAGTATACATAGCAAGTACCCCTCAACATCGTCGTCGTACCAAGCATTTTTAGCAAGTACCCATCAGCATCTAAGCAGTAACAAGCATTTCTAGCAAGTACCCTTCAGCATCTCAACATCTAGGATCATTGTAATAGCATTGTGTAAGTAATAAAAACTTGCTCTGGCAACAGAGCAAGGGGGGCCTTGAGGGTGGTTGGGACCCACATGGAGTGTCGTTTCTCCTCTCTCTCTCTCTCTCTCTCTCTCTCTCTCTCTCTCTCTCTCTCTCCATTGGTTATGCCATTTCCCTCTTGAATAACAAGTCTTGAGTTCAACTCCTCGTCGGCTAGATCTTTAAGGTCTCTTGGGATAGTTTCCTACGACGTTAAAACTCTCTTCTTCTTATTCTTCTTCTTCTTCTCCCTCCTCCTTCATTGTGTTCAATTCAGTTTCTCTTTTCAACTGAAGTAAAGTACCTTGTGTTTGTGTGGAGTACTAGATCCAAGCTAAAACCCTTAAAACACTTCCGTTGCACCTGACAAGGACAACCTAGGAAGTGTTTTGACACTCTTGTGAGCCTGTACGCAGGACATGCATGTCCAGGCACTTTAGATTTGTAAAGTGCAGCGGAAGTGAATGTTGAACTTTGCTCAAGATAAGTGCTTCAAACTGTGCTCAAGGTTCCTTTTTACTTAGGGAAGGGAGAGCCTTCCGTCTTTTAATGAGAGTGCAATGGACACAAACAAAGTGAATGGACACTGTGCGTGAAGGTGCATGAGACTGGGAGATAGAGAGAGAAGAGATTACGACACTGGGAAGTTGTAAAACCCTCCTCCGAAGGCCCCACTCTCGATGGCGAGAGTGGTCTACTATTGGTTGCACAAATCTGTACAATGCTTTGGACTTGCCGACGATGTCGACGACGATGAGGACGATGACGAGACTGGCTGAATCTGAGAACGCTAATGGCTGAAATCTGCAATTTATCTGCTGAATTCTGACACTGTGTCGGTGACGATGTCTATGACGACGATGCAACGACGACACGCTGAAAATGCAGATGCTGAAATCTGCGTTTTCCGGGCTGAAGTGTGAACCTTGATGAATCTCACCGTGCGGCGAGGATCTGCTGCGGGAAGGTGAGATCTACGAGGTTTGGGGGTTCTACTGTGGGTGCTAACTGCTGAAAACTGAAAACGCTGATGCTTGTGGGGATTCCGTCGCGAAGATCTGCAAAAACGCTGAATTGCCTTGCAGATGCAAAAATGCTAGGGTTGATCTTTGTCCTTGCGGTGGAAATTTGTTAACGTTGGGGAGTCTGCTGCTTCTTGCCATCTCCAGGCTGTTGTCAAAGCAAAAATGCTGGCTGATTTGGTCCAAAAACGCTAGCCTTCTGTTGGGATGCAAAAACTCTAGGGCATCTGGGGGTTTTGCTGAGAAGTTGCCTGTTGAGCGAATGCTCTTGCTGCCTCTTCTGCCAGAAAGTGCTAGCTTTGGTTTTCTTATATATTTCATTAAATTGCTCTACCTAGTTCCCAACAAAAGTCACTTAAAATAATAAGTGAAAAATGTCAAAAATAGGGAAAATAGGTTTAATGCACTGGAAAATTCCCCTAATGGAATCTGATGGGAATACTGATGATCATGCTATGTGCAACCGGAGGATATGCATCTAATCTAAGTGTCTGGAAATGCACGGTCTGCGAACAGACTCACAAAAGTGCCAGATCACTTCCTATCTTAGACTGACTTGATTGAACCGAACCTTGGTCATGCTGTAGCTTGTCCATGGACACACAGGGTTGGATGTGTCATGTGACGAGATTAGTTGCACACCCTCTGAATGCACATAAGCATAGCCGGTGTCTGCTAGTTGTAGGCATGTCACGTGCACACGGGCTTGTGTGCCATGTGTACGTTGCCTTCTAGCTTATCTATGCTTTTGTCGAGGTTTCTAGTTTTATTTGGGGACCATCTCTATTGTGGTCCCTAGGAGGATCCAAGGGTGTCTTTAGCATGGAAACAAGGGAACGGGGGCTAGGGCTGGGGAACGTTCCCATAGAAGTTTGATTGGTGGGGTCACAAGCCTTTTAGGGCCATTTTTACCATGGCTTTGGTCCCCTTATGGCCACTTTTGAAGGCCCCCGTAGCCTACAAAAGGAGGCCTCCTCCTTGCTCAAGTCTCAACCTTCATTGCCCAAGGCTTAAAGCTCTATGGGACATACATGTAGCTCAAGAAAAAAAACAAAAGAACATTTTTTGTTTTTCCCGCTCCTGGCATTGAGCCCGTTCCCTAACTTTTACTGTCCGGACGACCTTGTTCTCCATTCCCGTTCCCGTTCCCGTTCCCCTACACGTTTCTATGGTTTTAAGATCATGAGAGAGATGAGGCTAAGGATAAGCATGCTCTTAACCTAAATGTTTCTCATCCCATACTTGAGAATCAACAAACTTTTATACCTTCGCAAAAGTTTCTGTACCTTCCTACTGACCTTTTTCATGACCAAAGACAATTCATGGCACCTCATAAGGCACTTGAAGCTTGGAATAATCAATTGTGTGAGATTGCTTCAAGTTGTACGGAAAATACAGCCTTGAGATCAAGAATTATTGGGTCTAAGGAAGAGTTTCTTCTACTTCTTGTCTTACCACCTCTTGTCCTGTTTGGGAAGACTTCACCTATTCCTGAATCCATACAAATAATGTTGTTTATTTTATGACCTTAAATGAAGTTTTCAGAATACTTTCACGATTTTAAAAAACACCAGTGTTGCCATGACAAGACTATGCTGTTGAATATCTTGAATACATCGTTTTACATTCCAAGATTAGGTTTGTCAATCTTACAAAAGAGGTGGTAGTGGTTTTTTTCTTCTGCATCGTGCAAGTGGCTGTCTTTTTGGGTTAAGCCTATGCGAGCGAGTTGCTATGATGACATTGATTTGATAACTATTTCTGGACAGGACAGTCATTCATAACCAGAGTGAAAAGAATGGTAAGATCCCCAGATGTGTGGCTAGAGAATCTGGAGTTGGACAAAGATCATGGGGTATTTTTCCATGGTGGCACTCTTCATCGTATAGGAGAAGTCCCGGAGAACAGAACAGGCTTGCTACTTCAGTTTATCTCTGCGGATTGCAAGGTGAGAGAAGCTCAGAGTTCGGTGTGGGGATCGCAAGGGACAAGCTATACCCTTCATTTACCGCCCACTCTTCTGGTTGCAGGAGATCATACAGAACTAGGTTCTGTTAATGATGTCAGAATTTCAATGAGCCGGGACGATGGTCTGCTTTCAAAACTGGGTGATAGAAAGGAATCAAACTACAATCTGTTGGGGAGAGAGAGGAGGCTGAGTGATAATGATAATGATGTGGACCCCCCTGAGGTGAATAGTGTGCGAGTCTTTTCAGAGGTTAATGCGACTTTTGAATGGGAAACTAAAGGGGTTTGGAGGATGCGTAAAATAGGTGAAGCCTCCACTTCAGTGATGGCCAAAGGTAGAATAGAGCGTTTATTGCTAGAAAGCATGTCTTCGACAGACTTTGGAATGGCGGCAGGGGATGGTGAGCAAGTGATTGTGGTGCTCTCTGAAGGGTTGCTTTATTTTAGAGCAATTAAGGAAGCAGATTTTCAACACTATGAGCTACTGGAGCTTAGACCAGGTAGTGCTGCACTTTTGTCCAAACAAGTCTGGCAGGCTCTTGTTCCTTTAGAATCTGAGGTAGGGATAATGTCTCTTTACTGGATTGGGCATGAAAGTTTCGTGGGTATAGAAAGAACCAAGGTTCAAGTTAAAGGTCTGAAGACTAAAGGGCATTTCGGCACGAAAGCAACGGAGGGTCGGACTATTACCCTTGGAAGTGGACAGGCCTATGATCCAGACAATAACGAGTATTGTGATGTTATCGTATTTATGGTTGATGGGTACCTTCTACAGGTCCTTCCTTCCAACATAACGCTCCAAGCATTTGATGTTCTGTTGATTCCTGGTCATCGGCCTTGTATTCTATGGAACATTGGTGGAATGCCAGTGAAATTCTTTGCCATGCATCTCTGTCATGTGGAAGATGATATGCAAGTGGTGACATCTTTCGGAGCAAGTGGAAAAGTTTTCTAGTGTGAAATTAAAGCTGGTTTGGTCTGTGCTGAGGAGGAAAAGGATTGTTTTGTGCAGACAGGCTCGTCGGGTTATGAATATGTTGCTGCTTTTGTGGTGCACTCCTTGCCTGCAATAGCGTCTATATACTCAAATGATTCTTTGATTGCTTCAAATAGAAGCTGACCATTGTTTGTTTGTTGTTGAGATTTTCTGTGAGGCTCTGTAATCTTGGTGTCTAAATTTTTTATTTTTGTCTCTGCTTCCAAAGACCAACTCGATCTTGTATCTATTTGGAAATGGATTTGTGAGTAGATCCCCTTATAAATTTATCCCTTATGTGTGATAAGACATGACTCGACAATGTTCTTTGTAACATTGTAGTGAATCCTCCCAATTTGAGGACTTTGTCTAGCTCATTCTGGGTGAAAAAGTGTAGTTCATTGGTAGTTGTTTTCATTGAATTAGGCAAGGAATGGTGGGCTGTGGAATTTTCTCAACCCTTGTAAAGTTTTATGAGTCATCATTGTCAGTGGTCTCACCTCTTTTGATTCATATTGAGCAGAGCACTTGAACACAAAGCGGGCTGGCCTGTATGTAAAATTCAAGATGATACACTATTTGGTTTCCTTGATTCGAAAGTATCAATCAATGTGCCTCTTCTTCTTGGGTGGAGGAATTTAAATGTCAAAACACAGTATGTAGAACAACTTCTGGTGACATGATAGTGCAGGGTATACATATTAGCTGCAAATAAATTTGGCTTTGATGCTCCATGCTGTTATGTATCCAAGTGCAATATGAGAGAGAGAGAGAGAGAGAGAGAGAGAGAGAGAGAGAGAGAGAGAGAGAGAGAGAGAGAGAGATGGCTTTTCTATGCAGATGATTTTTTAAGTATGATGTTCCAATCATCATGCAGCTTAGGGGGCAAATTGTCTATTGAAAAAGACCTAGGGGTACATCAAAATCTGTTAAGTTCCTGTTGTGGAAAGGTTTGAACCATATGAACCATAGTCCTCTGTTGATGGTAACTGATTGTACACCAATTGTCATATGAGCGAGGTATTTTGACTTTTTGATATTTTTTGAGAAAAGAAGGCATCACGAGTCGGAAAAATTTTCCTCAAAGATAGTGTGTTTTGAGGTTATTTCCACTAGTCTCTATTTGTAAATAACATTTGTACAGTAGTTACTCATGATGTTAGACTCTATAAGAAAAATTTGTTGAAGCATATATTGTCATGATGATACTCTGGAAAGAGAAAAACATTATAAGGAAAGAGGTCTGTTTATTGTCAACGTAGACCTTGTAAATGTAAAATTTTTCAATCTTGCAGGGATCACAATTGCAAGGTCGGAACTCAAAAGTGGCAATCATTTTGTCCGAGGTTGGTGGTGCGATTCTTTATGTACTTGAGGTTGGGAAACTTATGCAAGAGTCAATGGAGACCAAGCGAGCTGATTGGCTTCTAAAGATAGTGTAGACCACCGGTTTATATTACATCTCTTGGCTACAATAATAGAAGAGGAAGTTTTGGATACCTCTTTTGATATTTCATCCATAACGGAGGGCAGTATGAACATTGATGAGGTAAACAACCAAATGGAAACATCTAGGTTTCATTGCCCAGGTATTTTCCAAGTGACTATGAGATCTCCCAGGGGCTAAGATTTACATAAATGCTGTATCATTGAAGCTGTCATGTAGATCATAGATTGGAAGTCCTAGTTAACTATAACAGGCATTTATGTTTTGGCAAGGATGCAGCTATCTATCTTGTGGTACCGAGCCATCAAAGGCCGATTGACAAAGTTGTTTGCCTTGAAGACTGTCATGTAGATTTGAAGTCCTAGCTACCTACAACGGGCACATACATTTTGACAAGGATGCAACTATGTATCTTGTGGTACTTGGCCTTTAAAGGTTGTTAGAATGGGTATGAATGAGTAAAAAATTCATGTTTTAATCCCAAAAGGAATCTGAAAATTATCACCTAACTTCATCCCATGCAATCAAGTGTATCGAGGTATCGATTCCATATCTTTTGGGCATTCCATGATACAATGATTAAAACCAGTAAAGAACACCCTTGCAAAGTTGTGCATCATGGTTGAAAAAGAAGCATAATAGCTTTTCATGAAAAATCATGCAGTTTGGATGCAAAATTTTAGTAACATATGATAGCAATGTATGAGAAGTCCACAAGCTTTACCACCCAAATTTTTTTTGCCTGAAATTACTTCAAAGAATTTTCATAAGCTATCATATAGCAAGTCTAGTAATAGAGCCTTACAAAGGTGTTGAATATAAGGATAATACCAAGCGAAAGTACTCATGATGTTTTGAAGAGTGCAACCTCATTGACAAAATAGAATGTTTGACATTATACAAGGAAAAATTCTTGTTACATGGGTAGCCTAAGACAGATTTAAGAAACCAATCACTTTGAGGCTATCCACATGGCAAGCTTGCTAAAAATGAAGCTTACATACACTTGTAGCCATTGCACAACTTGAAAAAACATAGTTTGAAAAAGTGTTGATCATGTAGGACATACGAAGCTTCGAAAGAGATTATAGGAAAGACTAACAGGGTAGCAAAACCACAACGACAACGACAATATGACAAGAAGGTCACTGTGAAGTGACCATGACCATCATAATCGACATGTACCACCTAGTGACAAGAAGCACTTACCCTCCATCATTTTAGTCATAGAAGGTTATTGCAATACGAGGGAAGTGAAGCATTGTAAGGATGCGGGGATCAAACCTAGAATAAAATTCAAAAGCCACTCACCCTACTATCATCATCATTATCAAGATAATTTGTTCTTAGAAGCCATCAACAGAGACACAATGAAGCATTGAATGGATCCCTGCCAACTACGTCAGATATATTCAGTGTCCAAGTGCATTTTTGACTCTCTCTCACCATGTATAATCAAAATATATGTTATTTTGATTTATCTATGCGATAAAAAATATGTAATTGTGTCAACCTAGTTGAATAGTACACTCTAGGCTCGGTAGCATACATGCCATGCTAGGGAGCATTAGAAAACATTTGGACCCCAGATGGGGCTTGTAAAGAATGGGGTTAACTAGCTAATGTGTAGGGGACTAAGGGGACACCCAAAACCACTATAGGGGAACCTAAAAAACCACTAGTAGTTGAGATGCTTGAAGACAACACTTTTCTTATCTCAATTCTTAACATAGAATAAATAGTCTGGAGAGTATAGGGAGCTTTCTTTGAATCTACTTTTGACATAGCATAAACTTCTCCTTGTTTTGAATTAAGAGGTGTCCTGGCTTGAAGCCATTTCTTGACTCATGAAAAATGGAGATTTTAATGAAAAGCTTTTGAGCCTTGCGGCATTGTATACCCATATATAGGTAGCATGCGATGTCCTATCGAATCAAGGCCCTGGGCGCTATGCTAATAATGCGTTAAGCGAAGCATCCACCGACACGGTATTGTAGATTGATAGGTGGCTAACCTCCACACTAAACCCCACGGGGTATATACGAGGGCAAAGCAACGGTTGTTGATCCTCTGCGGGCACATGGACGCTCAGAAAAATGGAGCGCACTGGCTTTGCGCTACCTGGGCTTGTATCCACGACCTCCCCCTTGCGAGGCTGATGCTCTAACCACTTCGCCCGTGCGCACGATGTGAAATCCATGGTGAAAAAAAGCCTGATAATTAAACTTCGACATGTGTCCCCCCTATCCGAGTTTACAAAATTCATCCTAGTTTACCTTTTTTGAAATCGGACGGGCTTGCGCATCTCGTGCTTCCCGCCTTGAGTTCAGCCCCATGGATCCCATGGCTGGGGCTTCATTGAAGAACCCGTGCCCTTTAGCGCTGAGGGGTGGCCAGCAGGCACGCTCCACTTGAATCTTGCCGGCCATGCTTTTCCTTTAAATCCTTAAAGAAGGTCCCCTTTTCAAAATCTGAAACTACTTACATCCTCACGAATCTCTACCTTTTCTGCTTTCAAAGAGATCTTTAGCACGGCTTTCAAATTGAAGCACTAAAAGAGAGCCCCACCTTGTGTAAGAGTGAAAGTTGAAACCACATAAGAGCTGCGTCCCCCCTGACGCTTACAAAACATAAAGTGCTTTGATTATCGTGCGTTGTAAATAAACTTGCCCTCTTAGTCCCACGTTGACCGGTTGCGAGCATAGCCAACTTTTTTGCAACCTGCACTTGAAATAGAGTAGCTTTGGACCAATCGCGTGAAGCCACGATGTAATGGAAGGTGGGAGTCCACTCTCCCTACCCCAAGTGTTGCAAAGTTGATGGAAAACTTGAGTTTTTCCAGTGCGTAAAGCGCAAGGCCATGCGTTGCATGTACGTTCATTTTGTTATGGGACTGGTCTGACTGCAGCTCGTCGTCCAAGCACTCTATGCACTAGTGACATGTGTCAGGTGGGATGCAACTACAAGACTTTGACAAGTGGTTTTGAAACCCCTAAATCCAAGGGAAGAGGGGGACAAAGTATGACACCCCTACTTTTCCTTAGCCACTAGGGGATATCACAAACCTCTTTTCATTGGCCAATCGTTAATCTTTCCTTAATCAAAAGGGCCCAAAAGAGGGCCATGTTTTTTTAATGGCATATTGTTCATGGTGTTAACACATAGTTTTTGATTGGTAGTATAGAAGTCATGATGTTAAGTACCATGTATATGTAGTTGCTGTCGAAGGTAGATAATGCACACCTTAATAGGCCTTAGAAGATGTGGAGATGTGAAAAGGCAGCTCGTGTTCTCCTGAACCGCATACATAAATGATGTAACTGAAATCCTTGAAAATGCAACGCGAATGTCGTGTGTCACTTTTGTTGTGTGTTTCTCTATGTTTAGAGAGTATGTGAGCGTGTTTGCTATTCAGAATGAGAGAGAAGTGATATGTATTACGATTCTTGAAGTCAGTAATTAGTATTTAGTTTGTGTGTGTCTTTAATTGCCCGAAGTGTAGTTGCAGTATTACATGTGTGTATGTGTCTGGCGCTTGTGCTAAGATATACATTGGTGATCTTTTGGGTTCAAATATTGAAGTCGGGTAGTTATTTTGTGATGTGTGTGATGTGAAGGACATCAAGGGGATATTTCATAAGACAAAAGAGCCGCTTTGCAAGGGAAGCTAGTGCTAGTGAAGGGTTCAATCCGTCAAAAGAGGAGAAATTAACAGTCAACCCGTTTCAGTATGAAGAGATTGAAGGAATGTCAAGATCAAATTCAGATAATGAAGAGACATTTGAAGAAGAAGAAGATGTTAGTACAGTAGTTCCATCAGCGTTGAATTAGATAACCAAGGACCTTGTTCCACCGATTCAGGAGGAGGAACACGATGCAACATTCAATCAAGAACAGAATGTGGTAAGTCCCCTGTCATCTCAATCCTGTTGAGTACATTACTAGTTATAAGGCCAAGAATGAGATTGAAATTTTACCCGTTAAGTTTGAGGCATAGAAGACCAATAATGATGTAAGCAAACCAAGTAGGCCCACTCGCCAACCCTACAATTAAGGTACCAAAATTCAAAGGGAAACCCAAAGAGGACTTTGACTACCATGAGGCTCAGTTCCAGACCAGATGGGTGTCTAGTGAATATAATGGGATTTATGGGGATTCACTGAAGTTAGAACAATGTGCTGCTACCTTGGAAGGGAAGGCTATGAAATGGTATAGCCAATATGGTCCTATCCTCTTTTCCTATTTTGATGCCCTTAGGGATGCCTTCCTTTCTAGATTCAGAAAGGAGAAGATACTTGATGATGTTTTGAAGAAGTTGAAAAAGATGAAGCAATGGGATATGCTAGTAGAGGGTTTTGCTCAACATTATAAAAGTATGATATCAAGTTAGTTGGGGCAGATAGACCAGCAAAGGAAACTTTGGTTAGTTATTTCCTCAAGAAGCTTAGATAAAAAATTAAGGCAACAGTTGCCTAATGTGGATTTGGCCAATGTGCTAGCGACCTTAGTGACTGCAACACAAGAAGAGGAGAAAAGAGGCTTGGATCGATAAGGAGAAAGTGTTGGGATTCAGGCCAACTGGCCGGACATCCCACTTACTACTAACCCATCTACTAGCTTAACCATTATATACTTATTCTTTTATATACAACAAAATAAGGAGCTGCAAAGGATAACGTTGCTGTGCGCTCCACCCAAAGCAGCTCTCTCTCTCTCTCTCTCTCTCTCTCTCTCTCTCTCTCTCTCTCTCTCTCTCTCTCTCTCTCGCTCTTGCACTTGCACACGCTTCCCGCAGCACCTTCAACTGGTATCAGAGTAAGGTTTGTGCTTGCCTTTTTCGTTTCCGGTTTCGGCATCGGCAAATTCAGCGTTCCAAGAGCGTTTCCATCAGGTGTCTTGATGCTTTATCCCCCTTTTGAAGCTGTTCGTGCAATCGAAAGCTTCATCGGAGCTACGCTTCAGGAGTTGTATTTTTCAACTCCACTTTTGCTACAGTGTAAGCCTGTGGGGGACTGGACCATGCAACTCTCCACCCAACCGTGCCATATATAGACTCCGAGCCCCTAAATATAGCGCCCCTTGACCGCATGTCCGTCCTGGCCCTTGGCCTGACATTACTCCCCCCTTGGAGAAGCATTTTCGTCCTCGAAAACACAAGTGGTAGTATCTTCGTAAGAACACTGATGTTTTCCTTATTGGCATCCTCTACACGGGCCAATTGTCCATATGACCGATACCTTGTGCAGTGAGGAGGTTCAATGAAACCAAGAGCAACATCTTGATTTTCAACATTGTTGTCCTTTTGCAACCACCCGTATCTAAATGGTAACTCATGATAACTTATGTGAGTATCTTGAAAAGCTCATAGCTACTGAAAGATAGAATAGGGAGTGTCCTCATGTCAGACTTCTGAACATTTTGGAACACACAGAACCACATGTTCACCCCTAACAAAGGTTACATGCCAACATACTCTGTCAGCACACCTACTAAGTCCTTGACTTATGAAACTATCGGTATCCAACCCCACCACAACAGGTGTTCAAAGTTGAAAACCTAACCTAAGAAAATTCTAGAATAAGGAGAGAATCACCTATTCAGAATGCATTGTGCTAACGTATGCTCTTAGCAGATCCTTTAGCACGGTTTACTAACGTATGCGCTTAGCATATCCTTTAGTACTAAATAGAATACTTGTAAGCTGCCCATCCAACGTGGGATGAATAACAGCAGTAAGAGTGAGGTACTTTCCCCAACCACTTACAGACAGTCTTCCACGACTGACGACAAACTACGACTCAACCATTGAGTATCCAGCCATATACTCGATATGGAATGGAGACAACCAACTAGGTTGAAGGTAGATTGGAGGTTCCAGCAACCAATCACTAACATCCATACTCAGCCATCACCTTGTATGGCAGGGTGTAAACTCATACGAAATTTGCAAGAGAGATTGCACTAGCAATGCAAAAGGGTGCAGAAAGAATAAAGTCCATGGATTTGCATGCCGCTCCAAATAGATTTGTGTTAAACACTAGGGCCCATAACACCTAGTGTGCATGCATTTAACACAAACATATCCAAACCGCAATTCCATGACAAGACTTTCCACGATACTTACGTGAAAATCTTGCAACAAAGTTGGACCATAATAGAATGTGACAACCCGGTCACACCTAGGAACCAACCATGAGACCTTCTCATGAACGTAGCATACTTTGCTATATGTAGAAACGACCCTCCGTTAAGGTGGTTTCACAGCACTTGTAATCACAACAAGTCTATACTTAGTACCCGACAATTTTTGGCCACTGAAATTGTTCCTGATACTGTGTGCGTCAATTGGTCTAATGAACGGATGCGACCAACACCTAGGGACTTCGTCGCGACACATCATTTCGAATTGGGCGCCAGTGTCAGTCCCAGAGACTCATATTCTCCACATGTGGAATATGTCTCAAGTAAGGATGCCAGGAAAAGTGACATCCATCAAGTACGAGCTGTACTTGTGTGTGGAGGTAACTACGAACACTCTGCAACGCGAGTGAGAGGGACCCTCATTATCATGCTCCACACTGGCTAAACCAAACTCCTTGAGTTCCTAGACCATGTTGTATCCCATGTGACAACATGTGCCAAATCGAACCCTACAAGTAGGTTCGTAACAGCATAAGGCAGAAAGGTAGATTGGACACTTGGCCCAAAATACTTTGTGCCGACATGCCCTTGGCATGGCTTTGCAACATTCAAGCGTACTTATACGTCTTGAAAAAAAAACAAGCAAAGCATACAAAAAATGGAATAACACCAAATCAATAGATGCGTACCTGGAGATTTGATCTTGCATGTTATTTCGGCTGCAGGGTTACACATGGATCAATCCAAGGTGGATGCCATTCGGAGGTGGCCCTCTCCCAAAAATTTGGAAGAGCTCCAGATTTTTTTAGGCTTTGCAGGTTTTTATCGATGATTCGTTAAAAACTATGCCCATATTGCTGTTCCCATGACAGATCAGCTGAAAGCCAAGGGCAAGACTTTTCAGTGGGGATTAGAACAACAGCAAAGTTTTGACAAACTTAAAGACACATTAGCCACAACTCCTGTTTTGGCTATTGTGGATCCCTTAAAGCCATTCGTTTTGGAAACGGATGCTAGTAATCGTGCAATTGGAGCAGTCCTTCTGCAGGAGGGAAGGCCAATTGCATTTGAAAGCAAGAAGCTAGATTCAGCACAACAGAATTACTCTGCTTACGAACGAGAGCTCTATGCAATAGTGTCTGCTTTAAAGACATGGCGAAATTATTTGTATGGTGCACAGTTTGAGATTGTGTTTGACCATGAAAGTATCAAGTGGTTTACACAACAAAGTGATTTGAAGGGTCGCAAGGCCAGCTGGACTGAGATTCTTCAGGAGTAGGACGTCAAGCTACGATATTGTAAAGGGCGGTACAATGTAGTGGCTGATGCTCTCAGCCGAATGCCAGAGATCAACTCTCTCCTTTTCACGGAATTGCGGAGTGAGTTTTTGGAATCTCTCAAAGGTAAGTGCGAGCATGATACTGCATACTCCAAGGTGTGGAGCTATGTTAGAAAGAGGGATCCTTCTCACTCCAATGTTGGTAGTGGTTTTGTTTCCTCCACACCCAGTTCTCCTCTTTCGAGTGATGAAGTGCAGAGATGGAAGAATTTTTCCATAAATGATGGGTACCTACTCCACAAGGGGAGAGTGTGTGTACCGACGGACGCGGACATTCGGCGCCAAATTCTTTATGAATGTCACGATAGTCCAAGTGCAGGGCACCCGGGAATTAAGAAAACTTATGCACTCGTAAGACGACAGTTTTACTGGCCAGGTTTGCATGGGTATGTTCAAGACTATGTCTTGCATTGCCAAAAATGTCAAGTTAATAAAGCAGAGCGCCTGAAAGCAGGAGGACTCTTACATCCTTTAGAGATTCCCAATGGTAAATGGGAAAGTATCTCCATGGATTTTATTGTGGGTTTACCAACCACTATTCGATGACATGACTCGATATGGGTGGTCGTAGACCGGTTGACTAAACTTTGTCGGTTTATTCCAACCAAGTCAACCATTAAGACTCCAGAATTAGCTAAGTTATTTGTGGACAATCTTTACCGGTTGTATGGATTGCCAAGTAACATTGTGAGTGATCGTGATCCCAAGTTTAACAGTCATTTTTGGAGGGCTGTTTTTAAACGATTGGGTACACAACTTAATTTAAGTACGGCTGATCACCCTGAAACAGATGGTCAGACGGAACGAGTCAACCAAGTGCTAGAGGATATGCTACGAGCATACGTTAGCAAGAAGCAATCAGATTGGTAAGATTATCTTCCTATTCTTGAGTTTGCATATAATAGTGCTAAGCATGTTACAACTGGTTTTAGTCCATTCATGCTTATGTATGGTTTTCAACCTAGATCACCAGTGACGGTGGGGTTGGCAACTGAGAAGCTCCAACAGGTCAAGGAGTTTCTCCAAGATCATATGGAAATGCCGAGACTTGCTCGTCAAAATGTTCGACAAGCACAGGATTGGTATAAGAAGTATGCTGATGAGAAACGTCGGCAAGTTACCTTCACGGAAGGTGAAGAGGTATTTTTGCGTGTGCCAGAGCATTCAGAAACTCTGAAGACTGGACCGACACCCAAATTGTCTCCCCGTTATTGCGGGCCATTCAAGATACTCAAGTGAGTTGGTGATAGGGCCTACAAACTTGAGTTACCTGCGCACTCGCGTGGCCATCCGGTATTTCATGTAAGTCGTTTACATAAATGCTTGCATGGGGACGACAATGTTATCGGCCAGCAGATATTGGTTGATTTCACTGAACTCTCCACCCAACCGTGCCATATATAGACTCCTAGCCCCTAAATATAGCGCCCCTTGACCGCATGTCCGTCCTGGCCCTTGGCCCTGCCCTTGGCCTGACATACAGCTACAGGTACCCGTACATGACAGAGGTGCAGGTTGTTCATAGACTATTTTGGGATGGTATATAGCCATTTTATGGCGATTATGTGTTATTGAGATGGTGTTTATGGGTTGATTAGGAGCACTTTTTGTCATCGACATTGTCTCGGGTTTTTCAGGTATCCATCTTCTCACAGGTTCTTGCATACATACAGATACAGGTTGTAGTGTTTTGGATCAACACAGATTTCAGTGGGAGTACTTGATGCACATATGCATTGTTTTGGTACTTTTGATAGTGGTTGAGCTCTTTTGAGAGCGGTTTTACTCGCCGCAGGGAATAAGGTGGCAGGGAAGAGAAGGAGTCTTTGTTTACTGCTTGCATATTTTGTTTGGCGCCTGTTTGAGTGCGTATACTGTACCTTGCAGTATTGTTGATAGTGGATGTACGTTGAGTTGAAAAAACTGCCATATGTACCTTTTGTGGAGCCGATTTGGCTTGTTTCTGGCAATCCTGATCGTTTCTGAGACTCGGTTCGGAGGCCCTTTCTGAGACTAAGCTGGTTTCTTATCTGCATAACCTTTTGTGAGAGTCGATAGCGTGAGGTTTCCTTGAGCTGGGGGATTGTCGAATGTTGAGATCCTTTCAGTGATACAGGTTGCTCGAGGACCCCTTTTTTGTGGCCTTACCATAGGACATGTATAGAGAGAGCTAGGTGCATTTGACGCCGTGTTGGCAGTCTTGGGTCAGCTTTTGACTTTTTATGCACAGTTAGTGGTTAATGTGCCTGTCTTATGCTTTGAGAGAATTACGTTTGATGCCAATTTTGGATTGAGATGCTGTCAGTTTTTCTGGGAAAACTCTGCCAAGTTTTTCTCAGAATTACCAGTGTTTATCGCCATATTATCTTTAATTTGCAGCCATGTTATCTAGTGGTGAAAATGAAATTACAATATTCGGAAATTTGATGGGACAAATTTTGCTATCTGGAAAGGGCAGATTCAAGATGTTCTTATAAAAAAAGGCCAGCTGTATCCTATCATGGAGCGCCCAGAGGGCGAGTATACAGACGTTGAGTGGGAGAACTTGATGCTAAGGCCAAATCTATCCTCCTTTTGCATTTGGCCAAATCTGTGTACTTTACTATAGTTGGAGAAAGGACTACTAGAGATGTATGGGATAAGTTGTGCTCCAGTTATGAGAACAAAAGTGCCACTAATAAGGTTTTCTTGATGAAGAAGCTGTTTGACCTTTGTATGAAGGAAGAGGGCACTATTTCTACTCACATTAATGAGTTCAACATCATTTTCACTCAGTTGACCACTCAGGGTTTGGTCTTCGATGAGGAAATCAAATGTATCTTCTTGCTATGCAGTTTACCCTCGTCTTGGAATATGTTATGTACTGCGATTAGCAACTCAGCACCTAGTACCGGTCTAGTGTACAATGACTTCCTTGGGAGTCTGTTTACCAAGGAGATTTGCAGGAAATCTCTCGAAGGCAAGAAGGATAGTGATGCGTATGTTGCTAGTGATAGACAAAAGTGTCGCACTCAAAGTTGTGCCAAAAGCAAGGAACGTGGGGGCTCATGCAGTAAGTCTCAGGGTTCTATGAGTAATGTTGAGTGCTATCACTGCCATAAAAAAGGGCATGTGAAGAAGGATTGCAAGAAATGCCAGGAAAGCAAGAAGGATAAACAATCCGGTGAAACTTCTAAGTTTGATGATTCAAACAAGGGCAAAGCGAAGTTAGAGGAGATCAATGTGCTAGAGTCTTCAAATGCTCCTATTGAAGAGACTCTTCCAACGGTTGTGATGCCACTTATCTCTGACGTATTGGTCTTCACAACAGATCTACTTGTCGAGGCTCTTATTGCAGAAGATGCACATTATGCACAAAATTGGATAGTAGATTCTGGTGCGAGTTTCCATGTGACACCACATAGAGAGTGGTTCTCTACTTATTCTCACTCTTGTCGCAAAGTGAGACTTGGTGATGCTTATGAACTAGACATTGAGGGTGTCGGAAACGTCAAATTGCATCTAAGGAATGGCACACACTTACTTTATGTAATGTCATACATGTGCCCAAGTTGACTAAAAGCTTGATTTCTGCTGGTCAGCTTGATGATTTGGGCTACAACACCACATTTAGCAATGGTTTGTGGATAGTACGCAAAGGTAATCTTGTTGTACTCAGAGGTCAAAAGCATGGTACCTTGTATTCCATGCATGTGTCAGATGTTGGTCATGATTACATATCTATAGCCGAGCTACCGTCTACTAAGTTGTGGCATTGCCAGCTAGGTCATATTAGCCAAAAAGGAATGAGAACTCTGACTCGTTTTGGCCACTTACATGTCTTGTCTTATGTTGACTTTCCTATTTGTGAGCACTGTATTTATGGCAAACAGACTAGGTTCGTGCACTTACCAATTGGGTCAAAAGTGAGCTGAACCTCTAGATTTAGTACATAGTGATGTTTGTGGTCCTATGTCAGCCAAATCTCTAGGGGGGGCCATCTATTTTGTGACATTCATAGATGACTCTACTCGAAAGGTGTGGGCATATCCTTTGAAACATAAGGATCAAGTTCTTCTTGTGTTCCAAATTTTTTTAGCACTCGTTGAGAATCAGTCTGGCAAGAAACTCAAGAGGTTGCGGATTGACAACGGTGGCGAGTATGTCTCCAAGGAGTTTGACAATTTCTGTGCTAAAAGAGGGATTAAAAGGCAGTTTACTGCACCATACACACTAGCTCAGAATGGAGTTGCTGAGCGCATGAATCATACGATTCAGGAAAGAGTCACAGCCATGCTGTTTAGGGCAAATCTCACACAAGGCTTTTGGGCAAAAGCTGTCTTGACTGCAGTTCACATTATAAATCGTTTGCCTAGTACGCCATTGAATTATGAGATTCCAGAAGAGTTATGGTCTAAACGTAAGCCCCACTATGGCCATCTACGTGTGTTTGGTTGTGAAGCTTATGCTCACGTACCTAAACAACTTCGACTGAAGTTAGAGCCAAAGTCACACAAATGTATTTTCATTGGATATGGTGTAGATGGAGAGATGGAATATCGTCTCTGGCACCCGGAATCTTGTCGAGTCATCCATAGTTCAGATGTGATCTTCAATGAGTCGAAGATGCATAAACAACCTATCAAGGAAATAGAGATTCGAAGAGTAACTTTTGAGGATGTTGCCTCAGAGACAGTGAAATCAACTCAGCGGGCTAGTGATGTACCTTCCACTAGCAATGCTCCAGAGGGAGCGAAGAGCAATGGTCAAGGAGTGAGACAATCTACTAGAGTCTCTCATCCACCTGCGCGTTTCGAGCAAGGTCTTGATGACATCATGTTGACCGATTGCGGTGAGCTAGGCTGCTACCAAGAAGCCATGATGATGGATGATGTAGTGAAGTGGGAGCAGGCTATGGAATCTGAGTATAACTTGATTTTGGCTAATGACACTTGGGACTTGGTAGAACTGCCAAATGATGCAAAAGCTTTACCTTACAAATGGGTTTACAAGAAGAAATTTACCTCAAGTGCTCCAAATCCAAAGTACAAGGCTAGACTTGTAGCCAAAGGGTTCAAACAACAAAAGGGAGTCGATTTTGATGAAATCTTCTTTTCTGTGGTCAAGATGACAACGCTTAGAACCGTACTTGGTCTTGTAGCGATTGAGGACATGGAACTTGTCCAAATGGATGTGAAGACAACATTTCTTCATGGGGATCTTGATGAGGATGTTTACATGCAGCAGCCTGAAGGGTTTGTTCAGGAGAACGCATCTCGTGAGGAGCTACTAGTATGTAAGCTCAAAAAGGCACTTTATGGCTTAAAGCAAGGTTCAAGGCAGTGGTATCATAAATTTGATGCATGTATGAGGTTTGAAGGATATAAAAGGAGCGAAGAGGATCACTGCTTGTACACAAGAAAGCTAGATGATGGCTCAATGATCATTTTAGTTTTGTATGTTGATGACATGCTTATAGCTGGAAAATCCATTGCGAAAATTGCCAACTTGAAGAAAACACTTAGCAATAACTTTGCAATGAAATATTTGGGGGATGCTACACACTTTCTTGGCATGCGAATCAAAAGAGATCGCAAACGTCGTATTCTTGAGTTATCTTAGGAAACATACATTGAGAAAGTTTTGCAGCGTTTCAATATGCGGGGGGGGGGGGGGGGGGGGGGGGGGGGGGGGGGGGAAGCATTGAGTACCCCAATGCAGGCATTCTTGAAACTCAGCAAGGAAGATGCACCCAAATCTGATGCTGAGCGAGCTGAAATGGCTAAGGTACCATATTCTTTGACAATGGGTAGTCTCATGTATGCTATGGTGGCCACAAAACCAGACATTGCTTTTACAGTGGGAGTGGTGAGCCGTTATATGGCAAATCCTGGCAGCAAGCATTGGGAAGCAGTGAAGCACATTCTTAGGTACCTCAAAGGTATGGTCGGCAAGTGTTTACGCTTTGGAAACAATGATGCATCCATCGTGGGTTATGCGGATGCAAACTATGCGGGTTGTGTCGACAATAGGAGATCGACATCTGGCTATGTCTTCATATTTACTGGAGCAACAATATCTTAGAGGTCACTTCTTCAAGATTGTACATCGTCTTCCACTACGGAAGCAGAGTACGTTGCATTGTCGGATGCAAGTAAAGAGGCTGTATGGTTATCTCGCTTAGTCAAAAATCTTGGCATTGATGAGACTCCAGTGATATATTGTGATAGTCAGAGTGCTCTTGCATTGGCAAGGAATCCCGTGTTTCACTCCAAATCAAAACACATTGAAGTCAGGTATCATCTCGTGAGAGATTTCTTGGCCAAAAAGCTCATTGATTTGGTCAAGGTACACACTGATGACAACCCAGCAGATGCTTTGAAGAAAGGCTTAGCTTTGGAACGGTTTACACATTGCAGTGAGCTGATGGGTATAGGTTGAAGCCACTAGATTGCTTTACGATTGTACATACCAAGTCACTTGGGCTGCGTTGGACTTCAAGTGGAAGTTTGTTGGGATTCAGGCCAACGGTCCGGACATCCCATTTACTACTAACCCATCTACTAACTTAACCATTATATACTTATTCTTTTATATACAACAGAACAAGGATCTGCAACAGGATAACGTTGTTGTGCGCTCCACCCAAAGCAGCTCTCTCTCTCTCTCTCTCTCTCTCTCTCTCTCTCTCTCTCTCTCTCTCTGTGTGTGTGTGTGTGTGTGTGTGTGTGTGTGTGTGTGTGTGTGTGCTCTCGCACTTGCACTGGCACACGCTTCCCGCGGCACCTTCAGAAAGAAGAGGGAAAGTTTGATTTAAATTCAAATAGCAGTTCATATTCAAATATATAGATGTAGATTCTGATTTCAATTTAAAATCTCTAACAATGGTAGGAAGAAAAAGAGGAGGCATAATCCACCTTACTTAAAAAATCAGAAGAAAGGTAAGTCTAAGAAGGCAAAGGGAGAAGAAGGGCAGTTGTTGAAACAACGTAAGGCCTTGGGTTATCCTCCTAGTTAGCCCAAAGACAAGCCCTTCTGTGACATTTGTGAACGAGAAGGACATCTGATTGCATTTTGTTGGTACGTCCCTATTAATATGGGAAAGACTAATCCTTTGAATATGGGAAGAAATGAAGTGGTCCATGCAACTCAAATGTTTCTTTTTTATCAAAATAAGGAAAATTTCAGGTTTAATGGAAACATGCCAAGACTAGCATGATAGGATTAGGTATTTGCATACAACGTTCTAGTGCAAATCATGAGTTGCGAATGCAAACTTTAGAGTGCACTAGCTTGTGACCTCATTAGTAGAAATTTTGAAACGTCCTTTGGTTGATTGTGTAGGAATAGAGTGTGAACATTCAATGAATGATGGTGTAAGAATATGATACACAATTTCTATGAGTGATCATGCTAGTACAGTGCAAACCGCTCATACAATTGAAGTGCTTTCAACTAACAAGTTTTTCATTTAGATGGGATTTAGGCATACCTCTACTTTCATGGAGACAATTAAATCATGGAGGGAGGAGAGGATTAAAGGTTTAAGGTCTTTCCAAATGACAAGAGAGGGAGTATAACCTTATTTGGAATGGCAAGTCACTTTCAAAAACAGAATTGTTAGATCATGATAGATTAACTTCAAATCTCAACTCCCCAATCTTGGACTCTATTTCGGAGCATAAATATTTTCCTAATTTTACATGCATACATTGTAGAGAGGGAAATTTTTGTTCCTTCGCTAATTTGAATGCATAATTAAGAAGGTCTGTGAGCATTTCTTGAGAGAGTTAGAGAAGAGAGATTCATTTAAAAGTTATACTTTTATGAAAATAGTAATTATATTAATAGTATGCCTCTGCAAAAAAATAAAGTTTTAACATTAAAAAGTGAAATTACGTAAACCAAATTCATGATGTATAGCAGTAATAAGATGAAAAGAAAATTGTTAATTCTAGTGTGCGTAGTGGTAGAGACTTCTCCTCACTTGGAAGATTGTTGCTGAAGCTTGATGGGGTAACAAACCCTCTTCTTCTTCACCATCAATTTGACATCCACAACTTAGGTTATTCAAGAAGAACTTGGGATGGGAGAAAGGAATAAGAAGAAAGAGATCTAGCTATGGAAAGATTGAGGAGAGGGTGTGTGTGTGTGTGGTGTGTGTGTGTAAAAGAAGCTTGGCTATGGCTTCCACACAAGAAGTTTGGCTATGGATTTTACAAGCTTGGAGAGGAGGTGTATGTAAGAGATGTGGCTATGCTTTCTCAAGCTTTCTCTACAAGATTGCTTTCTAGCTTGAAAAATGAGAAGAGAAGATGTAAAAACAAGAAGGGCAGGTGTAAAATGAGATGGGAGACCCTTCTTTTATGCACTTTTGGATAAAGGCCTTTTAGTTTTCCTTTTTCCTTATCACTTATCTTCTTATCAAAACTTCTTCTACAAGTTTCCATTTCCTTTTTATCTTTATCAAGGCTTCTTATACAAGTTACCTAATCTCTTATCACTTATCTAAGGCTTTTATACAAGTTACATATTTTCTTATCACTTATTATAAAAAATGTCTATTTCCTTTTTTCTTTATCAGAACTTTTTGAGATGAAAAAGCTAATCTCACGTGCATTGTCCATGTTCCCATGGTGTAGTCCCAAAATCTTCCCATGAGGAAGCCTTGGGTGCTCTCCAAGAGTTTGAAATTACTAAATCCTCATTTTATTTATTTATTTATTCATTAGGTGAGTGCAACTTGAGCATGCAACTTCTTTTAGGGGTTAAGAAGTGGTCTTGGAAATTTTCATCCTTTGGGTGGTTCGATTTATCCCTAGTTCTCTTGAAACTTTTTTGGATTATCCTAATTACTACTCGATTATAGGATTGTTCTTGAATTGGCATCACCATTCAAAATAATATTGTTTTTACCCTAAGTTGGTCTTAGATGCATTGGCCAAGAGTAGGGCTAGGAGAAGGCATTTACATGATCATAGCAAATGTAATAGTGGAGATTGATTGTCTATCCCTTCGTTAAATGATCACAAGCTGTTTAACTCCCAACATTGTTATGTTGAGATAGATTGTCTACATAAAATGCTTGTTTTAGAAATAATAGAGAATTGTTAAGACTTGAAAGGGTCCCTTTGGAGTTGTGGTTGGAAGATACAATCTTTTTCCCATGGGGTACATGATATGGCAGTCCACATGCAGTTTACTGTAGGGTAAGTGAAGGCTTACATGTCCTATGGCATATGCACACTTTGAAATTATATTTTTTTAAAGAACCAATTGTTTAAGGGGGAATCTTGTTTCCTCAAGTTCATTGATTGGTGTGTTTTGTAATTCCATGCAAGGGTAGATGCTTTCTAGTTTCCATGGTGGTCTTTTGGTCAGCGTGTGCTTGTAAATTCCCAAGGGATCACTTGCCTTGGAATTGTGGCTTTATGGGAGTTGATTTGATATGTTTTGTGGTGCCTATCTTGTGTCTTGAGAGCTATTGGGAGACATTGCTTTAGAGGTGCATTGGTTGACATGTGTTGTAATTCCATGCCAAGGAGGTACTTCTTAGTTTCCATGGTGGTCTTTGGGTGGGTAGTGTGCTTGTAAATTCCGAAGGGATCACTTGCCTTTGAGTTGTGGCTTTGTGGGATTTCATCTGATATTTTTTGTGGTGCCGATCTTGTGTCTTGAGCGGTGTTGGGAGACATTGCTATGGAGGTCCCCCTTGTTCTTGTTTTTCCAACCATGTTTTCATGCCCACCATCGAGGATTGTCTTCAAATGACCTTTGATTGATAGCTTAATTTGATAGATATAATGACAGTGTTTCCAAAGTTTTATGGTGACATAGGTGAAGATGTTTATGGCTTCATTGAAAAATTTGAGCTCTTGTTTTATTGCCAATAAGGAAGAGGATGCAAGCACATGGCACAATGATTGTGAAGCTCAATTTTAGTCTTCTTAGCCTTAGGTGATGAATTATCATAAGGTCAAGAAGGCTTTTATTGATAAATTTAAGAAGGTAGAGGATCCAAAGCTTAAAAGGCCAAAAACGTTTGGCAACGTATACAGTAAAGGTTGCAAAGCATAAGAAATAGAAGATAGAGAGATTCAGAGAATCTCGATTAAAGGGTAATGTGAAGCCAAAGGTTTCTTTATGCATTAATGTAGATATAAAGAGTATCTCTAATGCAATATTATATCATAATGGTCCTCTTGAGAAAGAGTAGCAAGCATACAATGAGGATAAATATGCTAAGAAGAATGTACATATCTCGGTACATATCATGCCATTGCTATTTTTTATGCTACTTAATGGTGCTTGTCAAATTTGATGTTTCTACCAATGTGAAAGTGAATGAGAAGAAGGAGAATGCAACTAGTGTAGTCTTAAAGAATGAGAATAAGCATGATTGGGTCAAATTGCGTCAAAGAAAATGAAGCTTTTAGCTTGGTGGAACAATGTCTCACAAGCTTTGTAATAAATTCCTCAAACTTTGATGCAAGCGGATTAAATGCTCGTTGTAGGTGATCATCACATAGATAGAGTACAAGAGCATCAATAACGACTTTATGGTGAGCATGCGACAACTTTATATCTACCATGGTTGGAATTGTGAAAAGCTCATTAGAGAAGTAAATCTAAACATTAATGCATGAAAATTTCATAAACATAGATGACATCAAACATAAACATAAACATAAAAAGACATCAAACATAAATGACATCAAACATAAACATAAAAAGACCTAAGTTGTTGTAAGTAATTTAAAATGAAAAGATTAATGATCCTCCCTACAATGTGACACATAGGTTTGCAAAATCAAGGAGAAGGTGTATATTTAAACCACGATCCTCTTCTTGTGTGACACAGTGGTCTGTATAGTTGGAGATAAGACAAACATATTAACTTATTTGGACTAGTATGAAGTAAAGTATGTGACCTTGTCCAAAACAATTGATTACAAACTTAGTGAGAAAAATAAGATGTGTACAAATGATGCACAACTTTTATTTCTCAGCCATGTCATCATGTATTGTTTCGGATAAGATTAGTTACTTCACTGTAGGCAAGTACGTGTATCAATCCTTAATCCCTCTTTGCGGTGTGACACAGTGGTCTGCACAACCAAAGACAAAGCATTTGTATTTAAGTTTTCCTTACAGTGCAACACAGTGGTATGCATAGTCAAAGGCAATGAGTTTTGTCTCAGTTTTGTTATCTGAACTCTGTAGTAAAGTTACTTGCTCAGAGCAAAAAACTACCGAATTCAATGAGAAATAGAAAACGTGCGCAATTGGCACATCTGTCATATTTGAACACACACACAACATGCTTAAAGAAAACAACTTGTTATGCAAGCGCTTAAGCAGATGTGTACGTAATATGGTATAGGTGACAATAGTGCAACGCTCTTATTTTTTATTGAGTTTGTAATGCTTTGTACTAAACAAGGGATCAATTACTTCAATGAAGATAAGTTTATCATTTTTTATACCATCTCTACATTGTAACATGGTGGTCTACATAGCTAGAGATAGAGTGATTATTGAACCCTAAACCCTGTCTACGGTGCCACATGACGGTTTACAAAGCGAATATAACACTCCTTGCACTCTCCCTATCATGTGTCGTGATTGTATGCACAGTCAAAGAAAAAGTTTGTAGTTTTTCAACTCTCCTGTAGCGTGACACAAAGGTCTAAACAACCAAGAGAAGATGCCTAAGCTAAACCATCATTGCAACGTGACGCTTTGGTCTACATAGTCAAGGACAAGATGCTAACCTGCAGACTAACCTCAAAGTGTGAGACTATGCTCTACAACAATAGGGTTAGCAAAAAAAAGTTAATTATATAAAAACAAATGAAAAAAGTATAATGATCACCTAAGTAGCTCTCGAAGGGCTCTGACTAGTCATCTATCAGAGGAATGTGACAGTACGTCCGTACTGCCAACGTTGATTTTTTAAAAAAATATGTAAACCTAGTTCAATCAAAATATACTTCGATATAAATGTATTTCGATCAAACTATACTTTATACAAATAGATGTGTATAATATGACAATATAATTTTAATTCTATTTTAGATGTATAAAAATCATTATACGAGAGTATACATGCAACTTAGGAGCTTGCCCATTGAGTAAACATATACAAAGTATAAATTCTCTTGCTTGAAAAAGACTTCTCTCCTTCTCATCTACCTCTTACCCCACAAATGTTTCTCCCCACTGGGGTGTTTAGGGCTTGGGAAGGAGTCATAGAATCTTGAAGAACACGGTCTTCTTGGTTCGAGGAAATCTCCACAAGAGTCGCCAATCATATTTGTGGTATTCTCTTTAAATTATGTGTGTGGATTTTCATGTTGGAATGTTCACATATGCAATGAAATCGAGACGGCACACCCCCTAGTCTCATTTAAAGATTTTTCTTAAGGAAAACTCTCTCCCTTTGTAAGCTATAATTCCATTGAATCTAAAGTAAGTATTAGATTCTTTGATAGTTTCTTAAGAACCAACTGGCTAAGGGAGAAGATCTTTTCCTCAAGTGCATTGGTTTGGCGCTGGTGCAACTAAAGTTGGCAAATTCTGTGAGGAGTGCAATGTAGAGCAATGTTTGCTTATAGGAACATGCCAGACTGGTATGGCAGATCCGGAGGTCAAGGCCATGCAAAGGACAATGGATATGTATTCTTAATGTGGTTTTTTTGGGTCAGAGTGCTCTTCTAAAATGCACATCGAAGGTGGGTGGTCCAAGGGTTGTAAGTGCATAAAAGGAAGTAGAGGTGGCCCTCTATGTGCTCTCTAAGCCAGTCTAGATGACTCCCCAATCAGAGCTATGTAGTGCAAGTTATGGTAGCTTGAAGGTTAAAGTGGTTTGCAGATCCCTGTCAGATTGCACAGTTGCAGATGGATGGTCAAAGTGGATGTGAATATATGGGCCTAAAGTGATCAATTTATGGTGCATGTTGGTCTTTTCAGATCGACAATCGCAATTCAAATGGCCAAGTTATGAGCGATTGAATTTTCATTCTGAGGCCACTTATGTGCCAGTTTGACTGCCTCAGAAGGCATGCCAACAAGATTCTTTTTGTGTTCTCCAATGTTCTCCACGATTGTATCGATATGAAAAGTCAGCCAAAATCAATGGCTCATCAATCAAGATCTTGGGTAGCAAGATACGACAATTTGAAGTTGGGAGCGACTGTCAAGAAAATCGGTGTAGATGGTTTTTATAAGTCCCAGGGGACTAACCTGAGAGATTCTCCTCCCTAACACCCTATATATAGGCTCTTTTGGACCCCTCTCCCCCCTAGATTGGCCCTTGGCCTTACATTAATTCCCCTTGATAAGAGTTTTCATCCTTGAAAACAAAGGTAGGAGATTTTTTCTTAAGAACAATAATGTTTTCCCAAGTGGCACCTTCTTGAGGTCAGTTCTTCCACTTGAATAAAGCTTGACAATGCACATGTTGACGAGTACGTAATCATGATAGTCTAAGATTCATTCAAGCTCATGCGGTTGGATGGGAGATTCAATGAAATTAACCAAAATTTGTTGGTCAATGACCACCTGCAAGTGTTACATAAACGAATTACATGAAATATCAAATGAATATGAGCGTGCACAGTTAATCAAAGTTTATAGGCACGGTTACCAGCTTGCTTGAGTATCTTGAAAGTCCCATAATATCTCAGAGATAACTTAGGTGTTGACCCAATCTTCAGACTTTTTGAATGTTGTGGAACATGCAAAAATATATCTTTCCCTTTCATGAAGGTAACTCGCTGATGTTTTTCATCAACGTACTTTTTATACCGAACTTGTGCTTGTCAAAAATTTTGACGACCCAGTTTCAACATGTCCATATGGTCTTGGAGAAAATCCTTGACTTGGTGAAGCTTTTTAGTTGCCAACCCCATTGTAAATAGTGACTGGTTGAAAACTATACATAAGCATGAAAGGACTAAAACCAATGGTTCGATGCTAAGCACTATTGTAAACAACCCCAATTGGAGAGATAACCTTTTCAATTGGATGGCTTTTGGAAAACGTACGCTTGCAACATATCATTTAGCACAAGATTAACATTTGTAAACTGCCTATTCACATTTGGGTTTATTGACAATACTGAGTTGCAGTTCCCAACCGTTTATAGACAGTCTCAAAAATGATTGGTAAACGTGTGTCACCATTTTGTGCAACATTGCTGAGTAAGAAAAAATGTTATGAATAACCAACTTGGTTAAATGTACAAAGTTTAATCATTGATCTACCAACATCCAAACCGCACGACGTCTATTGGTGGTGATTGGTAAACCCACAACTAAGCTCGTAGAGATATTTCACATAAAAGTGTAAAATGCTTCATAAGCTACTAATTTCATGAATTGATGCTAATCCAAATTAGCTTTTGCTAAACACTAGGGCCCATAACACCTAGTGTGCATGCCTTTAGTAAAAAACCAATTTGTACCTGCATTTTCATGACTATAACTGCCAGTACATGTGGAAAACGTGATGCTCATAGCAGACATCAAAGGAGAGAGTAAGTAGTTTGGAGAAGAATCTAATACTTCTACTGCAATCATTTGGAAACCTTGCTAAAATGTTTGAGCCATAATAGAATGTGAAGATAGAATCACACCTAAGCACAAACATTGAAACATTTTCATCAACAATACATAGCCTTGCTATATATGTAAACAAACATCTGTTAATGTTGTTCACTTGCATCCTTAACCTTAACAAGTCTTTCTAAGTATTTGACAAAATTTTTGGCCACTTAAATTGTTCTCGATACGATGTGCTCATAATGGTCTAACAAACAGATGCAACCAAAACCTAGGGTCTTTGTCGTGACACACCATTGAAATAACAGGTGCCATTGTCAGTCCTAGAGATTCATATTCTCCACATGTGGAATATGTCTCAGATAAGGATGTCTGAAAAAAATGACACCCTTCAAGTACAAAATGCACTTGTGTGTGGAGGTAACAGTAAACTTTTAGCAACATGAGTGAGAGGGACCATAATTTTTTTTCCACACTGGCTAAACCTAACTTTATGAGTTCCTAGACCATGTTCCTCCTCTTGTGACAACATGTGCCAAACAAAACTCTACCATGTAGGTCAATTGCATAATGTAGAAATGTATCTTGGACACTACGGCCAAAATTCCTTGCTCCTCATGACCTTGTCATTTCTGTGAAGAGCAAAAATGAATGAAAGCATTCAAACTTATACATCCTACTAAGAGAAATCAATCAAATAATATTGAAAAATGAGATTAAACCAAATGACATATGCATACTTGGAGGTTGAACATAGTGTTCACTTACTCGTAGTCAAATGCACATGACCAAATCTTCTACCTAGCAAGGCCTAGTGAAAATCAAATAGTACTACACTAATACCCCTGAGTGGTCTTTGCAATACAAACCCCTTGGTTAAAATTGTATAATGTCAAACCTCTTGGTGAGATTCTACATTATAACTGCTCAAACTAGTAGCCAAAGGTGACCAATGCAATTTATCATGTCCAATAGAGATTGAAATCAACTTGGGAAGTTGAATGTGTCCACTACCCCTTGGTAGATTGCGGACTTCTTTCCTTGAAAGTACAACTATGATGCGATCAAACTATGATCATCAACACCTATGGAGTGATTGTATATTAGCTGGGCCATGCCCCTAAAAATACCACTCCTAGAGACATAATCAGTACTACAACTAAGCAATAGATCATTTCAATTTGTTGTGAGGCACTTGTAGTCTATTCATGTCTTTCCATGAATTCCTTGTTTGATAGGTAGGCCATGCCTACTTCCTACTACAACAGGCATTAGTTATATTAGCTACACCTTGTGCATAGAGACAATGACAAAAAGTGCTCACTGTTGTGGACAAATACAATGATCACAAGACAATCTACGACCCTCAATTCTTCTTAAATAGAGTAGTTGATGTTATAGAGGAAGTCTAAACCATGCTTTAGTGGAATGAGTCAACCATACTGGCATGCCATGCATGCATATCAAAAAAATAGTGTGATAAGCCCTTGGCTTCAATGATGGTGTCAACAACTTGAGCCAATGAAATATGTGCCTTGCACAATCTATATTGGCACAAATATATCATAATTTGATGTTGTAAAACATAAAATGTGAGCATATATATGTATGCTACCAATTTTCTAAATCTATGTGCCATTATCCTTGATCTCAAACCAATGGATAGTATTTTGGCATGAAATGGAAGCCGTGCTTCTCATTAAAGCAGTCAAAGAAAGTGCTTTGCACTGCCAAAAAGTCATATCCAATTTAAAGGTTAAACACAAAAACAAGAAGAACTTGAAATTTGCTAACCTTGTCGCTCCTTCATGGTCCGTGGTGGTGACATTCAGAAGCAGTTGCTTGTTTGTTGAGAGTGAACTTTAGTCTATGTTTGGCATCCTTGTACTTCAAGAGTTAGGATATGGAGCGAGCTTGTCAAAGAAAACTTTGGAGCAAGTTTTTTTTTTGGGGGAGGGTGGGCCCACTAGTGCACCACCATTGCCACCCTCATTGGCCACCAAAGCCACCTGCTCTTCTCCTCCACCTCCTCCATAGCCACCATTATTACTACCCTCTTTGGCTACTTAAGCCACCCACTCTTCTCCTCCACCCTCTCCTCTTCCACCAACCTCCACCTATCCCCTCTTATCCTCTACTCTCTAGCTCTCTCAATCTCTCTGCTTCCACACCTCTTCCTCACTAACTTCTCTCTCTCTCTCTCTCTCTCTCTCTCTCTCTCTCTCTCTCACACACACACACACACACACACACACACACACACACACACACACACACACACATCATACCCACCCTTGATTTCACTCACTCCCTCGATCTCACTCCCCATGTCCTCTGTCCATTACATATTCTTACTCCTCTCTCCCTCCCTTGGTCTCCTCGTGTCATTTTAACCTACTTCTTCCTCTCTCTCACCCATTCATTCTCTCCCTCCCTTGGCCTCCTCGTGTGATTTTAACCTACTTCTTTCCTCTCTTTCACCCATTCACTCTCTCCCTTCCATGACCTCCACATGTCATTGTAACCTATTTCTTTCTTCTGTCTCACCCATTCCCTCTCTTTCCCTCACTTACGTAATTCTCTCTCTCTCTCTCTCTCTCTCTCTCTCTCTCTCTCTCTCTCTCTCTCTCTCTCTCTCTACCATCACCTTGCTTGATTGTATCCCTCTCCTACACCCTTCCTCATTGTTCCTCCCTCCATCCATTTATTAAGAAAGATCTCACTCCCATGATGTCTCTTTTCCTCCTCTTTCTCCCTCTCCCTCCCTCCCCCCTCCCTCCCCCCCCCCCCCCCCCCCCCCCCCCCCCTCTCTCTCTCTCTCTCTCTCTCTCTCTCTCTCTCTCTCTCTCTCTCTCTCTCTCTCTCTCACACACACACACACACACACACACACACACACACACACACACACACACAGCCGTTTTTTGACCTAGTAGGCAGCAGTTCACTCTTTTGACCATAACTTGCTCATCCGAACTCCGATTTAGGTGATCTAGCCTCAATCGAAGAGCATGAAGCCCTCTACGCATTGATGTAAAGACAGAATTTTTCTGTGTAATGAAAGGCTTTGCTGTAACAGCATCTCAGAACTGAAAAAACTGTCAAAACTTTGCGTTTTTGTTGCCGACTTGAAGGCAATGTCAGACAAAACTCGCAAGGGTGGAAAAGCCACACTCGCCATGGAGAATGATGCAAAATCTCCAAGGAATTTGGATGCTAATCCAACCACATCGTCTACAACAACGGAAGCATTGATCATGGCTTACTTGATCTCGTTACAAGAAACCGTCAACAAGCAAGGTGAAGAGTTGCGCGCACTTGCAATGGAGAATGGTACTTTAAGAGTTCTCGTTGTGGAGAATGAGCACCTTAAGAAGGTTCTTGAAATGCAAACAACACGCTTGATGCATCTTGAGAATGAAGTTCAAGAATGTAAACGCTCTCTTGTGGACATGAATGTAGTGAAAGAGCGCTTGAGCAAAGTTGAGAGTGATCATGTATTGAAAGAGGAAACGATAGATACAATACGACATGATGTATGTGAGATGAGAAATGCATCCAAATCATGGGCTGATATATGTAAGGATAATGTGGTTTCTACATCTCCTATCACGCAAGCCGTTGTCCAAGCAAAGAATGTAGAGAATGTGGACACTCAAGAATTGCAAGAACGACAAAAACGCTCAAAGAACATCGTCATTCGTGGAATCAAGGAGGAAAGCATGGAAACACCCCAATCTCTTGCGGTTGCTATTGAAGAGTTTTTTGCTACACACTTTGGCATGTCAGGAATCATGGCTTATGGTGCACATCGAGTTGGAAAACAAGGAGTCCCTCGCTCGGGAGAAAGACCTATTGTATGTACCATGGCTGATGAGGTAAAGAGAAAGATCATCCTTGACAATGGTTGGATCTACCTCAAAGGAACGGGTTGTAATGTATATGAGGATCGCACTCTTATGCAACAAAATGTACGTCGCAAAGCATACGAGGAAAGAAGCAAGAAGGTTAAGGTATCATCTCAAGAAGAAAAGTCACTTGAGGAGGATGCAAGTCCACCCAACAAATAGGGACACATGATCTATGAGACCAACTCACGCTTGCGAATAAGATTTTGGAATTGTAACGGGTATCCATGGAATGCGGGAATTGGCATTGATGAGCTTACCAATGACTCCGATGTGATACTTCTTGTCGAAACATGGGAGCATGATGCGCAACGAATTCTTGGATTTGACAAATACGATGTACATTCTTTGATGTGGGCCAAAAATGCAAAGCAACGAAGAGGCCAAGGAGGCGTAGCATGTATGACCAAAAAGGGTTTGAAAGATGTTTCCATTGTCAAAGAAGATAAGTATAAACGCTACTTATGGCTGAAAATCAGCCCACCAAATGGTCAAGTCATGTTTGTGGCCGGCTGCTACATTCCTCACTATGACTCCAACTTTTATGCTCGCTTGAATATGGATAGAGATCAGCCCTTTGTTGAACTAGAGGAAGACATTGCTCATTACAAGGATCAAGGTGAAGTCATTGTTTTTGGAGACATGAATGCTCGCACAAATATGTTACAACACGACACACAACAAGTCGACATGCCGCATGTATCAAGAAGAGTGGATGACTCATACATGTATAATCGAAGTTCTAATGATGCAAAAGAAGTGGATCACTATGGAAAGTCACTTCTACATATGTGCAATAGTACCGGAATGCTCATTGCAAATGGTGTATCTCTATGGCAAGGCACCAATGACTTTACATGTAGAAAGCACAATGGTGCTAGCGTGATTGACTATATGTTGTTCTCAGAAGCCACTCTAGAATGCATACAAAGCTTTACACTTGGTGAATGGAATCCGGAATCAGATCATAGGATGTTATGTATTGACCTCAAGTGTGGTAAACGGCCCGAGCATGTAGCCTCCAATCATGATGTGAATCATTTGTACCTACGTCTAGACTTCAAACGAGCACTTATATATGCTGATATGGTGGACCAAATGTTAAGCATGATAGAGCATCAAGGGAGCCCAACATTAGAATGCAAGTGGAAAGTTTTCAAAGAAGTAATTTTCTCTTGTGCGAAGGAATGCTTTTCGGTGAAACACATGTCTTGCAAAAGGTCTAAGAAGGGTAGCACCAAGAAGAAATGGTTTGACATGGAATGTAGTCAAGCCCGAAAACACTTGCTAAGATTGGATGCAATCAAAGAAAAGGAAGTTTACTTGGAATGTTCACACACATACAAAGCACTTGTTCAAAAGAAGAGGAGAAGGTGGGAAGTCGAAAAACAACTTCTTTTAGCACAAGAGAAAGCACATGCATGTGGCAAGTTTTGGCAAAATCTAAAAGGCAAGCGCGTTGAGAGCTTTGGTGACTTGACTCTTGAGGATATGTATATGCATTGTAAGAACCTCTATGAGCAACCCAATGTTGATAAGATGGAGGGTTGTAGCTCCCTTCCATTTATGTCTCCCTTCTTTACCATTGAAGATGTATGCCGCGCGCTTGAGAAACTTGCTACTCGCAAGGCAGGTGACCTTCAAGGTGTCAAGGCTGAAATGATTAAATGGACAAGCAAGAAAACACGATATTGGATATGCGATATGTTTAACCTTGCACTTCAGTATGGCATGCCTCATGATTGGAGTGCAAATTGGATCAAACCTTTGCACAAAGGAGGAGATGTAAACAATGTGAACAACTATCGCACTATAATGGTTGGTTCTTTGATGGCAAAGTTATTTGGATGTATCATGGAGATGAAGATAAGTGAATGGGCTGAAAAGAATGGCAAACGTGCGCTTGGCCAAGCAGGTTTTCGAAAGCATCATAGCACTATTGATCACCTTGTCACTCTTCGAGTTCTTATGGAAGCGTCTCGATTGAAAGGAAAAAAGTTGTATTGTTGCTTTGTGGATTTCAAGAAAGCTTTTGACATGGTACCGCGAGGAAATCTTTGGAGACGTATGCAAAGCCTTCAAGTGCCGAGAGAATTTATGCATGCAGTCTTTCGCATCTACCAAAAAGTGATATGTCGATTACGTATGGGAGATGGAATTTCAGAATTTTTTGCAAGCACTATTGGTGTCAAACAAGGATGCCCACTTTCCCCAACCCTCTTTGGGCTACTCATTGATGAATTGGAATACATGGTTCTTGATTTTATGCAGCAAGAAGGCATAGAAGAGGTTAAGATTGGAAATGCGGTGATCATGCTTTTGCTTTATGCCGATGCTGTAGTGCTCTTGGCACATACCTTAGAAGATGCACAAAAGCTTATGAGCGTCTTGGAACGCTTTTGCCTACATAGCGGGCTGATCGTGAATGGATCCAAAACCAAGGTTATGCTTGTAAAGACCCTCAATGAGGAAAATCCATGCATTGTATACAACAATGAGAAACTTGAAGTGGTAGATCACTTCAAGTACCTTGGCCTTGAGGTTCCATCCAATCATAAATAGAAGGATTGTGCAATGCGTCGCTTGGAAGCCGAAAAGAGGGCTTATTATGCATTTGAGAACATGTGCAATGCA
Organism: Adiantum capillus-veneris; assembly: GCF_014529385.1. Lineage (NCBI taxonomy): Eukaryota > Viridiplantae > Streptophyta > Polypodiopsida > Polypodiales > Pteridaceae > Adiantum > Adiantum capillus-veneris. The sequence continues at coordinate 81,626,608 of NC_140951.1, forward strand.
GGAGAGATCAAGTGTTGGGCTCTCAAAAAGTACCTCTTTGACACATTGGTGACACCGGTGCTTCTTTATGGAGTGGAGGTGTGGGGTGGAAGCGTCGGGAAGTCTACTTGGAAAGAGTTTGAGAATGTCCAAAAGCGTTTTCTCACCAACTTTCTCCAAGTCAAGACACAAACACCCTACATGCTCTTACTTCTTGAGTCCGGATCGCTTCCCATTGAGGTCTTGGGCATGGAAAGGGTTGTGGAGTACATGCGTAAGACACAACGTAGCCCTTTGCATCGACTTCCTAGAATCGCATATGAAGCAAGTCAAAAGGTTCAAAAGACATGCAAGAGCAAAATACTAAGTTCGGGGTGGATGCTTGATATCAAGAAATGGTTTGGAAGATGGGATGCATGTCACTTGGTCAAGGATGCGTCGATCGACTCCCAAGTTAATGAGGCCTTCTTACAACGCCAATGTATCATGGCTTGGGAGAAATCCGGAGGTTCTCGCTTCAGCCATTACACCACACACGTTGCCCCAAACTACAAATCTCTCTTCTTCTCGGAACGAGGTAACCGAACCCATTCCTACATCCTTGAGCCCATCTCGTTGAGTGCGATCCGCACCATTGCCTCCATTCGTCTTAGCTCCCATTCTCTACGCTGCGAGACAGGACGTTGGGGCACTGGCGAGGAGTGTCATCGACTTTGCACCTTATGCCCTCGTCAAGTGCGAGAGAGTGAGTACCACACACTACTTGAGTGCTCAGCTTTTGACCACATTAGGTCCTCTTTTCCCCATATATTCAGCCATGAGCTCTCCCTACATACCTTCCTCTCCCAACCACGATGTGGACTCTCTATTGCGACGCTCATTTCAGCCATTTTTGAGCATCGAGAGTCACTTATGAACTCCACTCACACCACGTGACATGTTCATTTGGTCCCATAGGTCATATTTGACCTCCCAGGACGATAATAGAACTATCTATCTATCTATCTATCTCTAGACATGAACATAGAGAGAGAAGGAGGAGAGACAATATAGTAGAAGCGATATGTGTGTGCGTACATACATACATGTACACACACACACATATATACATATATATGTATATATATATATATATATATATATATATATATATATATATATATATATATATATATATAAACACACACACACACACACACACACACACACACACACACACACACACACACACACACACACACACACACACTTGTATACTGTGCATATGAAGAAAAACTTGCAAAAAAAACCCCCCCTTCCCCCCCCCCCCCCCCCCCCCCCTTTTTAAACCCTGCTGCTTGGACCATACTAGGTCAAAAAAAACTTTTAAATTCTTTACTACTGGGGGAAAAGCCCATTACTAAGTAATGATACTTTGTCGAGCGTGATCAATGGCTACTGCCCTCAGGGAGTAGCAAAGGCGGCCCTCATCCGCCCCCCAGTTTGTCGATCTCCATTGAAAACTATAAGCGGGGTACTCGATGCTGTATCTCCTACTCATGGTGAAGCGTGGCCTTCCTCTCTCGAGTTCGTGACACTGCACAAGGGAAAGGCTTGCCTCCTCGTGCTATAAAAACAGGTGAGGGTGCATCTTTGCCCCTCACTTAGCTATATTGGGTGTGTTGAGTCATTTTTGTGAAACACTTCCTGTCTGCTTGGCACTACCAAGGAGAATGGAGCGCTCCTCGGAGGTGACTCAGGTGTTCAATCCCTCCTCTACTGAGTTTATTGTTATTCTGCACCGTTTGTTACACATACTAAAGGTTTTTTCCTACCTCTTTCTTGGTAAAAATATGCATACTGTGTAGGCTTGTTTTTTGTTTTGGGCTTCTTGCAAAAACTGAGCAGATTAGCACTCGCTGCTGATAGTCTTAAAAGGCTGGATATAGTGAATAACAAGGATTGGAGCATCCCTGCCATATGCATAAGAAATGGCTCCTGACCTAGAACTTGTTGGGCCGACTTTTTGGCTTACTGTAGGCTATGTCAATTACAGTAGGTACATATACTTTCAAAACTTGACTGGTTTTTTGTTTGCTAAAAGCCTAGACACTATGGGGGGCCGTGGGCCTCTTGTGCATAAAAAATGATCATGGTCTGCATAATGGGGTGGCCTCAGAGCGCAATACTTCTGCGTGTGCATGAATGACAGTAGATGTTGGCGAGTATGTGGTGATGAAGCATGAAGGGTGGATTGATGGCCGTTCAGGCTTCTGTTGGGTAAGAAACAAAAGGCGGGCTGTTACTGTATACTGACTGTGTAAATGGTTGCTACAAGGGATTATGGCCAATGGGCCACGTGGTGAAAACAAACAGCAGGTTGCTGTCGCTGTGATTACTGGTTTTTTTTCTATCTGACAGCTCTCGAAATCAGTGGGCTCTCTCTTTCTGTCTTCCGTAATTAACTGGTTGCTTAGTATATTTTGGAACTCATATGCCAGACATTGCATATGGGAATAACCTGACATCTTTTCCCGAAGGTAAGTATATAGCAGCACATTCTTCTAAACTTTTGAAATAAGCCATGGTTGGCATGACCAGAAACTATTGGTCGAGATAATCGATACTGACTCTTTGCATAAAGAAGGTAAGTGGATATTTTTTGGCTTGGGTATAGCCTCCAAGCTTTCTGGCAAGAAAATGATAAAGTTATTTACTACTCTCATCTTTTCTTATTAGTTGGTGTAAAAAAATGAGGCATCTATAACCTCTGGTTAAACAAAAAATATCGGATCTCGCATCTTTTTGTACCTTTGATACCATGGGTTCTACTGATTGAAGAAGGTAAGTATATAGTTGCTTCTTTATACATAGTCACTAAGCGGTAGCTCTTGGTGTTACCTTTGGTGGACTCCACCATAGTTTAAAAAGGAATATGAAAAACTGCTAAACATAATGAATAAACTAGCTTGTCTAAAGCAATTAAAACCTATAAGATGGACATGGATAACAACTGATATAGTCCATTGATACCTGTAAAAAACATCCAAGGCTAACAGAATTGTTGTCTTGTTTAGATGGATGCAGGTAAGGACTCTTATCTTATCTTGGATGGATTTCTTTTCTTTGGCAAGCAACCTTTCTGTAATGAATTACTCACTGAGGAACCAGGAAGTTCTCTCTAATTTTACTGAAAGAGGATCTCTTTCCTACAATCATTATACCTAAATAATTCTAATACTGTGTTATTTTTGTACATATCAGTTCATTTATTCCTTGGCCAGCTGTCTTTTGAATGTAAAAATTCAATTATGTCTTATTAGTTAAGATTTAAACAGCTACACACACATCCTATACATAAGGTTTCTCCTTTTTGGGAAAACCGGGATGCTGGGCTAGGATATTTTCTTAGGAATGGAGCTCTAAATTGGACCCACAGTCGATAAATCCTTCATTGGTAGACTGATGTTAGGTGGCCCCCTTTAGACTCTTTTTCCTGGTTCCCTGCTCACGGCTACCATAGTCTCTGACTTTTGCCAGTTGAAGGTTTGCAGGACCAAGTATACTTTACTATTTAGACACTCTTTGCTAATCTTTATGTCACTTTTTTCACGACTTCTCACCTTATAGATTGACAGCTTGCATGAGCACTAATCACAACCCTAAGAATCATGCAAAGATTCTTGATCAGATTAAGCTTTACATTAAAAAACAAATACCAAAGGATGCCTTGGCTTCTAGAACTAGACCTCTCCTTGCTAGAAAAGCCAAACTATGTACTACATACTATGGCAAGAAAAAGTAAACGTGACCTCACTCTTTTTGCAGGCTCTGGCCTTATCTCAAGGATTGGAACTCACCTCGGAGCCCCTCTCTGTGGCTTCATCTCTTGTCCTCAGATGTATAAGCAGTTTGGATGCTTCACAGCTTATTTATGATTCAGCTCTTGTCTCGGATAAAAAACTGTCTATCTTGCATATGTTGTCATTTAATGACTAGGTAAAAATTCTGGCTACACTGGACAAGGACTCCCTAGAAGGAATTAACTTATTGACCCAATATATTGACCAACTTCCAGTCCTTGCTACACAATATCAGCAAGAGCTTGCTCAATTTTCCTCTTCTGGAGCTGAGCTGTCAAACTTCCTTAGGAAACTCTGTGGGCTTAACCCCTCATTTGTCTGCACCCCAAATAACCCCTCCATCCCTCCAACTGGAGGAATATTCTGTAGAGATAGTGCTGCACTAGAGGTAGTAAAAGAATTCCAAAACAATCTTTGTTCCCTCAAATGATGTCAACCTCCTAGAGATGGTACCAAAATTCTCTAAAGTGTTTCTTGTCTTACCAATAAGACAAATAGAAATTGAATCTCTCGGAGTTGATCATCAACTATGGGTTCTACCGAACAAGGCTTTCCTTGCCCCCATTCTCAGTGAAACCTGGGTGTACTTGGCCAATCTCCCAGCCTCAACAATAGAATACTGTAAACTCAAGATTCTCAAAGGCGGACAGTTCCTGGACAAGGGAGAACTAATTAAAGCACCCTTTAACCTCCACCTCATCGACCAGTCCAAATTCCCATCAAATGTTGGATTGTACATATGTACTAAAGGAAGTATGGAATTTGCAAAAAGCAACCCAGATTTCTACACAGAGTCTATCTGGAATATCTTCCGCCCCTATGTAAAATGTGCTTGTAGGTTTCTGGACCCCAAAGATACATGTGAATCAAGCATCATGTGGTTTGACCATGCAATATGGTTTATCCTCAAGCACTTGGATCTGTTATTTCTAGAGAAACCTGTCGACTTTCATCTGTTCTCCATCTGTTCTTGGCTTGGTGGACAGGCTAAGCAGATTGTGACTGCACAAATTGCCTTTAATATTTTCCGTGGTCTTATGCATGATATTCTGAAAGAGCTTAAAGCAGATGAGCCCGGTCTATACCTCACCACCTATGCTAACTTTAAGGGAGTCAAAATTCATCACTAATCTGCTTAAACCTTGTATTGAAGATGATGAGTCTCCTGCTAAAAAAAGAGCCAACTCTGTGCCTACTCCCAACTCCTTCACCTCGTTTTTTACACCTAGTTCCTCATCTAATCGAGGAAAATCCCGTAGTGTTACAAGAGGGAGAGGCAAATTCCCCGCAATCAGAAACTTCCCTGAAATCTAACCCATGAATATATTGCAGGTCTCTACCAACCCTTGTGGAAGAATGATTCTCAGCAAAGATGATTCGAATCATGGTGCTATCTACATACAATGTTTGTTTCACAATATCCTTCTCGATTGGATCTCACCAAAAAACCTGTTTTGTGAGTGCTTTGACATTTTTTTTGGTGATCATAAACTGCTTGACAACATTCTCATAGGATGGAAATACCATCATCCTATAAAAGGATTGGTTTTAAATAATGACTTTCTTAGACAAGGAACAATCCCTTACTGTAATTGCTTTCAATTCACCTCATTTTGCAAAAAGTTTGAAGGATTTGGTAAACATGTCTGTACCCAGGATCTTAGCATCATGGATAATACCACAATATGAAGAGTACTAGCCAAAGGGCTCAATCACATACCCAACTATCCAAAAAACCCTTACCTTGCTCTATCAGCTTTACTTAGCTGCCTCACTGACCTTGTCAGTGCTCTCCGACTGGAGATGACAGTCCTATCGGACTTAAAGGAATTAGTGAAGGAAGGCTTCCTTTATAAAATTTCTCAACTTCCTAGGAAATGGCTTTCATCTGATAGCTCTTGGCTTACTCCTCAACTAGCTCTTGATTTTCAAGTGATCTCAGATAAATGGCTTGTGGTCGGGCTTGACAAAAGTGCCAACTGTCCTACTATTATGTGAAAATACCTTGCTTGGATAGCTACTCGGGATCGAGTTTTAGGAAAAGATTTCTGTCATACTAACAAAACACTACAAGGATTTCTGACAAGATCTCTAAACATCTAGAACAACTTGGCTATTCTCTTAATAACACCAGGCTACCTGTACTATTTCCTACATATAAATTTCACAAACATAAATTCAGATGGATATCTGATGCCTCTAACTGCATCTTCACAGATATCACCAAGGATATTACTTTATGCCTCGATATTATTCTCACAGAATTTGAACTCATTTATGCAGAGAAACAAAAAATCTGAAAAAACTTCTTAAATATCCAATATAATCCCTTCTGGCTAACAAAAAATGCTACAGAAGTCACACTTAACCTTCCTCAACATATCTTCCACATCTTTTCAGCTGACATAACACAATGCTATGAAAACATTCCACTTAGTGGAGAACTCAACCTTAAGACTGTTTTAGCTAAGGTTATTAAATTAGCCTTCTCCAATGCTAAAAAAAGAAAGTATCATTCTATCTCTCTATCCAAAAAACCTAGATGGATTCAAACATCTCACTCCATACACCCTCTACACTTCAATGAAGCAAAGATTGCACCTATATCTTTTGGCTGCTAAATAACTGCACTGTGATTGTAGGCGGCTGCTGCTTTAACCAATGCCTTGGCATTCCTATGGGCTTCTCCTGCTCACCTCTTATGTGTAACATTTACCTTGCCTTTTTTGAATACAAATGGTGTCTAAAAAACTTGTAAACTAATCATAAAATACTTCCATTATTCAATCATACTTTTAGATATATGGATGACCTATTGAGTGTTGACAACAGAATGTTCTCTGACAAGATTAATCAAATCTACCCCCACTGCTTAAAAATTGAGCCTACCTCCCTCCCAGAAAATCCAACTGTTGTAGAGAAATTTTGCAAATCAACCCAGTTTCTCAACCTTTCAATTTCCCTTCATTCCCCATCCATAGGCGATTTTGACCTTAGATTTATTTGGAGAAAGGATCTTCTCAAGCTGCCTCATATAGAATTCATCAAAAGAAATAGCAATAGGCCATACAAAGCCTCTATTTGCTCCTGTATTGGCATTCTCTACTGAATTTGTTACTCGTCATCTACCTCTTCTCTGGCCTGGGAAGAAATATCTGTGCTAATCAGGAAATACTGTCGGAACGGATTTAACCGTAATCGATCAAGAATACCATCATTCAGGCCCTCAATCGACATAACTGGCCGGGGCTGTTATTTCAAAAAGAGAGTCTTATCTCTCTCATTAGGTAGTAGGCCCATACACAATGGGCCTACTACCGACCCATTGTGTGTGGTGCCTGGGTTAGGGCGGGTACACACACAAACACTTGTATACTGTGCATATAAAGAAAAACTCGCCCCCCCCCCCCCCCCCCCTTTTTAGATTCCTGCTACCTCGAGCATACTAAGTCAAAAAAAACTTTTATTAATTACTACCGGGGGCCAAGCCCTTTACTAAGTAATGATGCTCTATTGAGCGTGATCAATGGCTACTGCCCTCAGGGAGTAGCAAAGACGGCCCTCATCCGCCCCCCAGTCTGTCGATTTACATTGAAAACTATAGGCGGGGTACTCGATGCTGTATCTCCTACTCATGGTGAAGCGTGGCCTTCCTCTCTGGAGTCCGTGACACTACACAAGGGAAAGGCTTGCATCCTCCTGCTATAAAAACAGGTGAGGGTGCATCTCTCCCCCTCACTTAGCTATATTGGGTGTGTTGAGTCATTTTTGTGAAACACTTCCTATCTGCTTGCCACTACCAAGGAGAATGGAGCTCTCCTAGGAGGTGACTCAGGTGTTCAATCCCTCCTCTACTGAGTTTACTGTTCTTCTGCACCGTTTGTTACACATACTAAAGGTTTTTTCCTACCTCTTGCTTGGTAAAAATATGCATACTGTGTAGGCTCGTTTTTTGTTTTGGGCTTCTTGCAAAAAATGAGCAGATTAGCACTCGCTGCTGATATTCTTAAAAGGCTGGATATAGTGAATAACAAGGATTGGAGCATCCCTGCCATATGCATAAGAAATGGCTCCTGACCTAGAACTTGTTGGGCCGACTTTTTGGCTTACTGTAGGCTATGTCAATTACTGTAGGTACATATACTTTCAAAACTTGACTGGTTTTTTGTTTGCTAAAAGCCTAGACACTATGGGGGGCCGTGGGCCTCTTGTGCATAAAAAATGATCATGGTCTGCATAATGGGGTGGCCTTAGGGCGCAATACTTCTGCGTGTGCATGAATGACAATAGATGTTGGTGAGTATGTGGTGAGTTCTGGTGGGTAAGAAACAAAAGGCGGGCTATTACTGTATACCGACTGTGTAAATGGTTGCTACAAGGGATTATGGCCAATGGGCCACTTGGTGAAAACAAACAGCAGGTTGTTGTCGCTGTGATTACTGGTTTTTTTCTATTTAACAGTTCTCGAAATCAGTGGGCTCTCTCTTTCTGTATTCCGTAATTAGCTGGTTGCTTAGTATATTTTGGAACTTATATGCCGGACATTGCATATGGGAATAGCTTGACATCTTTTTTCGAAGGTAAGTATATAGCAGCACATTCTTCTAAACTTTTGAAATAAGCCATGGTTGGCATGACCAGAAACTATTGGTCGAGATAATCGATAATGACTCTTTGCATAAAGAAGGTAAGTGGATATTTTTTGGCTTGGGTATAGCCTCCAAGATTTCTGGCAAGAAAATGATAAAGTTATTTACTACTCTCATCTTTTCTTATTAGTTGGTGTAAAAAAATGAGGCATCTATAACCTCTGGTTAAACAAAAAATATCGGATCTCGCATGTTTTTGTACCTTTGATACCATGGGTTCTACTGATTGAAGAAGGTAAGTATATAGTTGCTTCTTTATACATAGTCACTAAGCGGTAGCTCTTGGTGTTACCTTTGGTGGACTCCACCATAGTTTAAAAAGGAATATGAAAAACTGCTAAACATAATGAATAAACTAGCTTGTCTAAAGCAATTAAAACCTATAAGATGGACATGGATAACAATTGATATAGTCCATTGATACCTGTAAAACACATCCAAGGCTAACAAAATTGTTGTCTTGTTTGGATGGATGCAGGTAAGGACTCTATCTTATCTTGGATGGCTTTCTTTTCTTTGGCAAGCAACCTTTTTGTAATGAATTACTCACTGAGGAACTAGGAAGTTCTTCTATTTCTAATTTTACTGAAAGAGGATCTCTTTCCTACAATCATTGTACCTAAATAATTCTAATATTGAATTATTTTTGTACATATCAGTTCATTTATTCCTTGGCCAGCTGTCTTTTGAATGTAAAAATTCAATTATGTCTTATTAGTTAAAACCAATGTTTCAAATGCGAGCAACAAGGACACATGCCCTCAAAAGCATGCAGAGAAGGAAACTCCTAGAGATGCAATGGAAACTACTCAAGGAGAGGGAGTTTTACCATGTGGAAGTCTTTTATGCTATGCATGGACAAAGTGTGTGAGTGACACACTAATCCTATTTGATTCTAGTTCCACACACAATTATATGTTTGTGGGATTAGCATCAAAATTGGTATATACATGCTCATGAGATGGGACAATCCTATACAACAGACGGACCCTTTGAAGGCACAGAGTGTCTAGTTACTTCGTGTTGGGGGTTCCATCGTCGCATAGCTCCAATGACCAACAAAATTATCAATCCGGAAGGATGAGCTACCCGGCTAGGGCATGGAAACACTCACACAATTAGTGAGCTAATCATGGCAACACGAATGGTGACTCTATGAGGTGAGCTTCTAGGCCTATGGAGGAGCTAAGCCACAATGATGGGCAATCTACACATCCACTTCCCTTCACCTCCAATCAGCCCAATCACGCGCACTAACAATTGCAAGATGCACACAACACTAATCCTATCATGCAACACACTAATCGCAAGTACACACACATAGATCTATCAAGCACCACACTCCAATCAAGCCTACATGCACACACAAGCAAAAGAAGGCAATCACACAAGATTAGAGCGGGATAAACCACTAATTAGTTAAGATTTAGCTAATCTAAGCATCATTAGCAATCACAAGAAGTATGAGAGAGGCATAGTGAAAGAGAATTCAACATTGATTAGTGTTAACCAAGTCACATGAGCAAGGAGAAGCTCAAGGAATCCATAGCCACATACCTCAAGAGCTCTCACCAAGAGTGCTCTCAACAAATGAGTTTGAGAACCCTAATTTCTTTTACACACTGCGTTATATACCTAGGGTAAAAATATGCAATGTCCGGGTGCCGAAGGCCTTTAGGGCTCCACCACTTACTGAATATGCTACCTAGTCACACTAACTGACCTGTTCTTTACAGCTTGGAACTCCCATTGAGCCCGTAACACATTAAAATATTATAATGGCTGGAAATAAATTGGGAATTTACAATACATGACCATTTTGGGAAAATGTGTAACTCCAATCTTCAGTGCTTCTTTATGTTGATCTTCGATGTGCATCTGTACGTCTTTGGTCTTTAGCAGCTCCTGTTAACTGACGTTGACTCAGTTAACATTCCCCCCTTCCGATTTTAGTGCCCGTCCCTCAAGCACTGTTGAAAAGTTTCCGTGGAGGCTGTGGAAGGTTTTGATTGGTTGTTGATGGGTTGATCGTCTTCATTTGTCGTTGAATTTGTTGATGAGGTCAATTTGCTGCAGCATCTTCATTGGTCGGATTATGTTTGTTGTGAGAGATGATGTTGCATTTTTCCTTTGTAGTACCATAATGATGAGGCTATTGTTTACTTATGAAAAGTATGTACAAGGGAAGTAGAATGACGAGGTTCTAAATTAGGGTCTAATACCTGGATGAACAAAGGGAAAAAACCCAGTGCGAAAAAAGTGCCTTTGGGTTACGCGCATTATTGGGGTACTTATTAGCATTGGAAGTATTAATAAAGTACTCAAGGGATTATTTGCTGATAGATGTGGAAATAAAAAGGCAGCAAATGTGAAAGGGTAGCATGATGGAACATTGGTTTGCCTATTGTAGCCCACTCAAGGTGCATAGGTGGAAGCAAAAAGAACATTTAATGCATATGTCCAATGATGGACATCCTATTTATGCATACACTAAAATGCATGGAAACAATATGCCGTGCAAGAAGGATTTTGAGGAGTCCTTCAGAAAGATGGTGTAGCTATAAAATCATATGACATGGCTTTGCAAGCTGGTACCCCTTTAAGAATGGTTTTCGTTGACGAGGATATGTACTCTCATCTTACTGTGCACTGTGCGTGAGTGTTAGACTCTACGACACTCCACCATTTGTAAGTTAATAGACTTCGACTCTTATGCTCATCTCATCCAGCATGAGCGACATGACTTAGATATGCTCAACTCTTCCAGCTTGAGTGTAAGCCTAATAACTACGACTCTTAGCACATAGTTTAATATGACTTGAAACTTTGGGGCTAATGCTTTGCTCATTTTGTGGCTCAGCAGCCCGCCGACTCTGTATGACTTGAGACTTTGGGACTAATGCTTTGCTCATTTTGTGGCTCAGTAGCCCGACTCTGACTATGTGTTTTTTGCACCTTGGCGACTCGACTTTTTACATTCTTGTGCTTACTACAAACATTTCTTCAGATAAAAGTAAGCTTGAATCCTCAAAAAGAGGATTAGTGAAGGACCAAGTTGGCATTGAAGGTTTCTTTCGCCGTACATGTTTTATCATCTTTGAATTTGCATTCGTGTTGGTTGGATTGTCCTTCTTTGACTGTGAAGACTCCATTATCTGTTTGATTCTCCAATTGGGCATGTTGTAAGAAGTCTTTGATGTTGTTGTAGGCCTTTGTTGATTGTCGGCATCTGGCTTTTGACTCGGAGCATTGGAAGACTTAGGAATCCAAATCTCTTGATGACCTTTGTATCTCCTTTGTTGACTTTGTTGAGCTCTAGGTCTTGTTGAGCTCTTGAGATCTTCATGCAGGTCTAGTGTAGTTGGCTTATGGTTGACTGGTAGCCAAATCTTTATATAACCTGTGTAGAATCCTTGTTTAAGAGGAAGATTCCTTGAGATCCATCTCTGTTCTGTATCCTCTTGAAAGTTGTGGTAGACTTCAACACCTAATAATGTTGTTTTGTTGTATACCTGCTTTTTAGGTATCGTAGGATATTGTCGAGGTTGATACCTAGTGGGCCTTCTTTCTTGGGAGGGACTTGATATTACTTCATATGCTCTAACATGTGGTCTTGGCATCCATATCTGTTTGTTACTTCTATATTACTCATGTTCTTCTAAGCTCCATTGTGATGCTATCCATCCCATGTTTTTGTCTTTCTGTGTTGATTTATTATCCTTAAATCCAAACTGGATCATTGACTTTGACTAAAATGCTCAGAACAAACACTTGCTTGACTATCTTTTGCTTTCTTGAGTACTTTGGCTGAAATATCTTTGTTTTTTTGGGTGTCTCCTTAGAGGTTTCATTTGGGTCAGCAATTGACTTTAAGTTTTGAAAGCCTGACTTGCTAGAAGTATTTGATCCACAAGGGTTCTTTGATGTAGAGGCATATGATGTCACTCCTTTTGTTCTAATCGGTGGAAGTTCCACTTTAGCTTTACCTTTGTCTGCAAGATTTGTCTTTGATGCTTGTGACTTCCGCAACTTTGAATCTAGCATTAACGGTACCTGTAACTGTTGTTGGCTACCTCTTGGAAAAGAGAGTATTAGCATTGTATCTTCTTTGTAGGCCTTGTGTTAATTTAACCATTGTCCAAAGATGACATTTGCAAGCATGTATTTTGAAGGCTTTACCTGAAACTTTACCTGCTCTTCATGATTTTGGATGCTAAGGGTAGCAACCATTTCTTTTTGAATTGTAGCCTTACCCATAATTTCTCTGTTACCTGGCTTGTCTAGAGTAATCTCGAGAATGCTCAGAATGTTGTCTGCAACCATATTGCACTTTGCTTCTTTATCCAATAGAGCATTGCATCTGACACTTGCTCCTTTTGTAATGCTAAGAACTATAGTTATTCTCATTGCTGATTCTATTGAAGATCTTTGTCCTGCTTTTGCCATGGTCTCATCTTGATCTAACTGTGTCTCTATCGAAGGTGACTTGAGACTTTGTTTTCCAATCTGACTTGCATCAGCTGATTCAGTTGGCAATGAGTGATTGATCTTTGGACTTCCTATTGCTTCTTGGTTGTCTGCAACCCCGTTCTTCTTAACTTCTGGCTTTGGTAGCATTCTCTGCTCAATAGTTGTCGTGTTTTCTCTTTGCTCTGTTTGATCTGCACTTGATATTGCATGATTTGGTTTAAGCTTGCTTTAAGCTCTTCTGAAGTTCTGTTCGATGGAGATGAATCATCTTCAATAAGCTTTGCTTTGGCATCGGTCTCCATTTTAAATGTGCTTGAGGACTTTGTGCTGTCGTCCGCGGGTGACCAGTCTTGGTCTTCTGTGATGACTCCGTCATGTTTGCATTCTGTATTTCTAACATCTTATGGGGCATTGGCATCCCCATTATGATGTCATCTGGATATCTTTTGTTGTGATCACATGAAATTGAGCTATGATGATTTGTGAACTTACTTCAATGGTGGTGGAGATGATTCCCCAACATTCTGCTCGTTTGTCTCCAGATATGCTCACAAATTCAGGAGCATCTTCCAGCTGTGGTTGGCCACATTTTTTTCAAGTGTGAAAGGACATGAGGTTCTTGTCTAGTTGAAAATCTAGCTTTACTTCACTTGACAGCTTTTCTTCATGTTCACAAATAATGTTGCACTTGATCATCCTAGGATTCGTGTCTGAATTGATTGCTTTTGTTGTGGCAGTGTCCTTTGGTTGAGCTTTATCTGCAGTTTCTTTGCTTTGATCACCTGCTTCAATTGATGTTGACTCGTATGACTATGATACTGCACTTTTTGCTTGCAATTGTGAGCATTGTCTACCTGCATCTGGGTAACCTTTGATCTTAATAGATCCACTGCATTTTCTAGCAAAATTTCTCTCTTCTGTGGAGATTTTGGTGGTGACCTTTGTGTAGCTTTTTGGACTTTTGCTCCCATTGACTTTGACTTTTTTGTCACCTGTTCTGGCAGCTTGAGGCTTTGCATCATCTTCAAATATTTTTTGACTTCAATCTTACCATCCATATGGGTTTGTACAAGGTCATGAACTTGTTGGTATTCATTATCGGCATCTTGATATGCATGTGTGAGCTTGGTCACATGTAACTGTTTGAACACTATTGGATTTGTTGGCTTTTGACTGTGACTTTGGAGATAGGTTGAAACGTTTGTCCTCGATGATCTTCATAGAGGCATTTATATGTAGACTCTGATAGAATATGGGTCAATTGGAAACTTCCAACAACCATATGATCTTTCAATGGTTTCTGCCTTGAAGGGGTCTGTTGACTAGAGGCTCTAGGGGTTCTAACTGACATTGTGATTCCTGGTATAAGAGTTGATTTTGATGGATTTGCAGCTCTCTCCTTCCTAGGGTGATCACTATAGCCTGCTTCATTGTAAGAGTTCAAATTTTTTTGGCTCTGGTTTAGTCTCACCTTTCGGGATTGTGAAGGCACACTTTGGGTAGCACTGTTGACATTTGGCATATGTAAACCTTCTGCATAGTTTCCTATGTATCTCTGTGAAACATGACAAATTATTCCCCAAGTCAGGCTATAGATACCATTATCTTTGCCTTGGTATCGTCTATCCCATGGGTCTCCTATGATATGAGCTTCTGTGGTTTCAAGTCCCAAGGCATCATAGATGCTAGACTCTCGTCTATATCTACGATTGTTTTGGTCAAAGTATATGCTTGTTTGGCTACAATGTTGCAGCTTAATTTTTGATGGAGGAGAGTTTGGCTCACAACAGATTTCTGGGTTCACTCGGGCAATATCCTTTAGCTCTAGAGAGGATGGCCTATAATAGATTCTTTCCTCTGAAATGAACCATCCTTTCTGATCTATCAGTGGACGCACTTCTGTGAGCTGGTATGTGGGTCGTTCAAACACTGGTTGATCCTTTTTGTACAGTTTCCCTTTTTGGTCTACATAGTGTGCATATGAATTATGTGTACCATACAATGCTAACATCATTCTGTTTGATGTGTCCCTTAGTGAATGATTGCACATTTGTGGCAGTGGATGCAAAATCATTTGCAAACCTAATAGTCTTTTCAACATTCGGTGATATCTGGACACCTTGACCAAATTCATGTAGGAATTTGTTGTTCAAAGAATCAATTTTAAGCTTTTCAGGTGTGGGCATCTTTATGCTCATTTTGAACTTGCAGTGCTTTTACGGGTGCTTCTAACAGTAATGCAAAATCATATGATTGCATTAAAAGTGACAAGTTAAATGCACTTACATCGAGATTCACATTTCCAATTTGCTCTGTACCTTGCTTGATAATTAATATGTCCCCGTTCTCGGGATTTGTTGGACAATCTTCAGACAAAAGTCCACCTTTTCATCCACAATCTGAGCAATACGCCATGACTGGTGGTATTTCAACTGGCTCTGTCATGTCAAGCTCTACCTGAGGAGCTTCTGTTTCTGTGCTTTTTGCCAAGTTGTCGGCATCTTCTTTCAAAACACTAAGCAGCAAGCTATAGACTGCTGCTCTATCTTGACCTTTGTACCGCCTTTGGCTTGGTTCTCCAATTAGACTGGCTTCTATTGGTTGATTTGTTGAATTTTCCATTTCTACTTCTCGATTATAGATATGACCACTGTAATCCATGTACAATGACCGTGATTGCATATGCACCAATTGTATGTTTTGCTGGCTTGTGCAGATTTTTGGATATACACTTGGGTTGACTTTTTGAACTTCTATCTGCACTTCATCTTTGAGCTTGCAATACCTGGCTCCATTGAAGTCTGTGAACATCTGGGAGTTTTCTGAATCTGGATTTACTCTAATCAATAGGATCTTGGCTCCTGTGCTGCTTTTACTACTCATCAAGTATCTATGGCCTTCTGAATCTGCATATAAGACTTTATCTCCATTGTAACCATATAGCTGTAAAATCTGCGCTGTTGCAATTGTACATGTGTTGCCACTGCTTTTAGCTTGCTCGGTTGTACTTGAACTCTCGGCTCGATTTGAGCCCATGTTGGCTTGTTCTGTAAAAACTGTCTTTTAGCAGATTCTGATATTGATTAGCAAAATTTCTGCTGCTCGTACTAGTCTAATCTGCAATCACATGCGAGTGGCCCCTATCTATCTAATTGGAAGCTAATTTGCAATGCTTGATTTTAACAACTTTTAAAAAATTTCTGCCGCTCACGGCTTCGAGTTGGTTTTTTTGCTATCTTTTTTTGGCTTTTCTTCTATTGTTCCGGCTTCTCCGCGGTTTGCTCAGTTTTTTTCTTGGCTGTTGTTCTCGATTTTTCTCGCTTTGCGGTACACTTCTCCGACCTTGCTTTTTGGCTTTTGATTTTTGTTTGTTTTTTGTTCCCCTTTTCTTTTCTTCTTTTCTAACTCCTCTCTTCTTATTTTTATTTTATTTTTGTGAAATTTTGAACTTTCTAAAATTTTTGGTATTTTTATGGTTTTTTTAATAATTTTTTGGAAAAGTTTTGATTTTTAAAGAATTTTATGTGAATTTTGTAAATTTTACAATTTTTTTTGAAGATTTTATGAAATTTTTATGATTTATTGGGATTTTTTCTGACAATTATTGAATTTTTTGTGCTTTTGTGAATATTCTACAACGTTTAGGGATTTATCTCTGAATTTTTTGATTTTCTATGAGCTTTTTACTTCTTTTTTTGAATTTTTAATGAGTTTTTCTATTTTTTGTGATTTTCTAATTCCTTTTTTGATTTTTTAATGGATTTTTAATTAATTTATTTTGGTGATTTTTTAATCATTATGTGATTTTTTTAAATTTTTGTAATGAGTTTTTTAAAAGCCCTTTTTTAATGAGTTTTTTAAGGCCCCTTTTTTTCTTTATTTTATTATTATTAAAAACTACTTACCTACTTACCTTGGTGACGCTGGCACCGTTGACCTCTGAGGCTGTAGTAACGGAGTGAGGAGAGAGAAGAGACTCACGTCTACAGGCGGGCTACTGACATGAGGAGAGAGAGAGAGAGTGAGTGTGCAGGCGTGCTGATTGCGGGGCTGGGCGGGAATCAGCACGCGGTGCTGACCTGAAGCAGTACGAGAGAGAGAGAGAACGATTATGTGGCATGTGGGTGTTTGCATGCGCGCGTGGGCAGACAACAGGCGAGAGAGAGTAGTGGTGGCCACTGCTGGACAACATGCAACAGCAGAGAGAGAGAGAGAGAGAGAGAGAGAGAGAGAGAGAGAGAGAGAGAGAGAGAGAGAGAGAGAGAGAGAGAGAGAGAGAGAGAGAGAGAGAGAGAGAGAGAGAGAGAGAGAGAGAGAGAGAGAGAGAGAGAGAGAGAGAGAGAGAGAGAGTGAGGGTGGGACAACGCCGAAAGGCAAGTGCTGACGTGGCAGCCTGAGAGAGGACGTGCTGGAGAGAGAGATAGAGTAGGTGATGGCGCGCTGTTGCGTGAAGACAAAGAGGGTTAGCGGCAGGGCAAGGAGAGAGGGTACGAGAGTGTGTGTGTGTGTGTGTGTGTGTGTGATTGTTAATTGGGTTGCCTTAATGGCGCCGGATAAACAGCAGCGGGTACACAACAGAGGGAGTAGGAGAGAGAAAAAGGGAGAGAGAGTGAGAGTGAGGGGAAGTGAGGGAGATGTTAATAATCACTTGTTGGGAGGGGGAGGAGAGAGAGTGAGAGGGATGAGAGATAATATAAATAATCGTTGGTGAGGGGGTGGGGAGGAGAAAGAGGGTTAATCATCGTTTGGGGAGGAGAGAGAGAGAGAGGGTGTTCACGCGGAGCGAGAAGAAGAAGAAGAGCATTTTAATGTTGATAAAAACTATCCCAACAGACCGTAAAAGATCTATCCACTGACGAGGAAATGTTATGCGCCTCAAGGCAAGGGCGTCGAGTTCGACAATCGGTTTTTAAAATTATTTTATTTTCAAACGTCCCAAAAATGCCAAAAATAGGTCGAAAATTAGCCAAAATGCTAAAAATCACCCAAAAATCCAAAAAAATCCAAAAAATTCCCGATAAATTCTAAAAATCTTAGAAAATCATTGAAAATCACAATCGACACTTTTGACATGCATAAGCACACCAAAAATAGCAGTTTTTATCGAAAACACCAAATTCGATAAAATAATCAACCTGACCCTCGAAAATAGTAAAACGCTCAAAATTTGACGAATGAAAGCCCAAATGCGCTCGAAATCAAGCCATAAACACACATTCGAAACAATCATAAAGATCGCAAGGTATCAATCTTTTATGGAATTAAGCAAAAATTAGCAAAAAATTACAAAAATTATCCAAAAAATACCCAAAAATTTTCTAAAAATTCTCCACACATAAACAATTAGTGCAGCCAAATAAAATCACAAAAAGCACATCAATTCAATTGTCCAATAATTTGATCAATAAAATCCAAACTAGACAATTAAATCAATAAAATTAGCGGCAAAATTTGACGCAATTGGAGTGTGCAAATCCCTATTTTGAGCTAAAAAACGAAGCAATTAACCATTGCACACACCAAACATGCAATCTAAAATGGAATTAATCATGCACAAAGCACTTTTTAGGCACACACACACACATACACACAAATAATTGACAGTTTTTACCAATCTTTAGGTGCGCATGCAAAAGGGTATATCTTGTCGAAATTGCAATGTGATTTCACAAATCTCTAGTTGGGCATGACCACAACACAAATCTCTAGTTGGGCAAAATAGTGTATACACACCTAAAATTAGGCACACACACACACACACACACATACACACACACACACACATGATTTTAGTGCACATCTGCTTGCAATTGACCATTTAAGCATGCGATTAACTCACAATTAGCAATGCATACTCACCAATTACAATTGAACTTGTCAAATTCATACGCCACCAAATCTGAAAAATTTCGGCATTACAACGGCATGAAAATGCACAATCCAAAAATTTTCAAAGCAACATAGCATCAACATTGCATTGCAATAACATATCATCAACATTACATTGCATCATGGTGGAGTCTCTACACAATTCTACACATATTTAGATTCTAGGGAGGTTGAGAATACCACCTTGATTACCTTTCCAATGAAGATCGATTGAACGGTTGAAAGCTCCAATTCTCCGTAGCAAATTAATGTGTAAGTTAGCAAAATTAGTCAAATTAGCAAGGGGTTTGTGTGAAATTGAGTGTGTAAACACACAATTGGCAAGAAACGGTGACAAATTAGGGAATTATGAACACATTGCTTCATGCACACACATCCAAAATCCACAAAACCATAAACACACAAGTGAAATTAGTAGTGAAATCAGTGAGGAAACACATCCGATTATGCCACAATTACACTAGCATTGGCCATCGTCCCCGGCAACGGTGCCAAATGTTGGGGGTTCCATCGTTGCATAGCTCCAATGACCAACAAAATTATCAATCCGGAGGGATGAGCTACCCGGCTAGGGCATGGAAACACTCCCACAATTAGTGAGCTAATCATGGCAACACGAATAGTGACTCTATGAGGTGAGCTTCTAGGCCTATGGAGGAGCTAAGCCACAATGATGGGCAATCTACACATCCACTTCCCTTCACCTCCAATCAACCCAATCACACACACGCACTAACGATTGCAAGACACACACAACACTAATTCTAACATGCAACACACTAATCGCAAGAACACACATATAGATCTATCGAGCACCACACTCCAATCAAATCTATATGTACACACAAGAAAAAGAGGGCAATCACACAATATTAGAGCAGGATTAACCAATAATTAGTTAAGATCTAGCTAATCTAACCATCATTAGCAATCACAAGAAGTATGAGAGAGGCATAGTGAAAGAGAATTCAACATTGATTAGTGTTAACCAAGTCACATGAGCAAGGAGAAGCTCAAGGACTCCATAGCCACACACCTCAAGAGCTCTCACCAAAGAGTGCTCTCAACAAATGAGCTTGAGAACCCTAATTTCTTTTACACACTGCCTTATATACCTAGGGTAAACATATGCAATGTCCGGGTGCCCAAGGCCTTTAGGGCTCCACCACTTACTGAATATGCTACCTAGTCACACTAACTGACCTATTTTTTACAGCTTGGAACTCTCATTGAGCCCGTAACACATTAAAATATTACAATGGCTTGAAATAAATCGGGAATTTACAATACATGACCATTTTGGGAAAATGTGAAAAATGTGTAACTCCAATCTTCATTGCTTCTCTATGTTGATCTTCGATGTGCATCTGTACGTCTTTGGTCTTTAGCAGCTCCTATTAATTGACGTTGACTCAGTTAACACTTCGTTGATTGGAAATCTAAGGCTACATGTGCAAGATTATGTGGATCAAGAGCATTTCCTAATCTCTCCATTAAAGAATGAAGATATACTGCTTGGAGCACCGTGGTTCGACTATATAGCTGCCTCCATTAAATTTTCAGAAAGGTTTCTTAAGTTCCAGCCTAAGAGTATTGATATGACTCTTCAAGTCAATGAAAAAGGGTGTACTATTGTCATTGATCTCATGACTACTTTGTCAAATCATTAAGAATTGCATCTCTACTCGCATGATATTTGTCAAAAGTGCTCCAATGAATAATTCTATCTCTTCTCATGGTTCATTAAAAGTAGAAAATGATCTTCATTCATTTCTAAAGGAGCATGCTAAATTTTTCATAGATGACATCCCAAGAGTTTTATCTCCTAAAAGGGGAGATGATGATCACAAGATTGATCTCATTCCAAGGAGCTTGCCTCCTAATAAGCCTCCTTGTCGAGTCTCACCAACTCAACAAGAAGAAATTATGATGCAAGTTAACGAGCTTGTGCAAAAAGGAATGGTAAGACCTAGCTCTTCACCATTTTGGTCTTTTGTTTTGTTAGTGCACAAAAAGGATGGTGCATACATGATGTGTGTAGACTATCGTGCATTAAACAAATTAACAATAAAGAATAGATTTTTCATCGCAAGGATTGATGATTTTTTTGATAAGCTACAAGATTCTACCTACTTTAGTAGAATAGACCTCAAAAGTTGCAGGGATGGGGGTTAGGGTGCTTTTCCTACCCCTGCTAAGTTTTATGGACATCCGTTTTGCCATCTCGTTGGTCAAGCACAACACAATCGATAATTTTTTTCCATTGGGCTCTTCAAGGGCCCAACGACAAAAAAATTGGCAATTGTGCAGTCCTTGGCCGTAAGGAAGAATTGTGAATGGCCATAAAAATTTGCAAGAGTAGGGAGTAGGGTGCTTCCCCAACCCCTACAAAGTTTCATGGCCATCCACTGCAATATAAGTACATCATCATCAACATATATCAACATAATGTCACTTACAAGCGATCTTGATAAACTATCATCTATAAGCACACAATCATAAAGATACATCGTACAAAAGGTGTGGTATAAGTGAACTACATAAACTAGAACATGATGAATACAATCATAAAGACACATCGTACAAAGCTGTTGTACAGATGGACCGCATAAAGTAAAACATGGCGACTACGTACATAAAGACACATCGTACAAGGTGTGGTACAAGTGGACTGCAAAAAGTAGAACATGGCGACTAAAATTATAAAGACACATCCTACAAAGGTATGGTACAAATAGACTTCATAAAGTAGAACATGGCAAATACACTCATAAAGACACATCGTACAAAGGTGTGGTACAAGCGGACTGCATAAAGTAGAACACAATGACTAAAATCGTAAAGATACATCATGCAGAGTTATGGTACAAATGAACTGCATAAAGTAGAATAGGTATGTACGTTGCCAGTTGTACCTTAGCATCGGGGGCATGCACTAATGTCTATGCTATGGTGCATTGATTGCCAAGTGTTGCAGTCTATTTGGCGTGGGCCTCACACCTAGAGCTAAAGAGTCTCTAGCCTCTGCCCAAGCTTTGTTGTTTTGAACTGAATCCTAGTGAGCGACAACTCCTGGTCGACTAACGTTGATGGAGCAAAACATGTCGTGCGCACACTCACACACCCAGACAACTCAACACAACACAAGGAATTTACTTGAATTCCTCACCTCACTCACTACCACTCAAAAGCTCCCTAAAAACTCTACCCACAAGATCAATTCAAACTCCAAACGCCTCGACCTACAAGCCCTTGCCTGCCCGCAGACACTACAAGGTGAGTCGAGGTGATCAACACTTGAAATCACGCTTGATGGTGACCAAAATATACAAGAAAACCCTTTAAAAAACCAAAAAATCTAGCCACAAAAGGCCACTCTCAAACCATTGCAAAAGTTTCACCAAACTCCACGCTGTTGGACTCTTTGGAGTAGCGCCAACCCTAATGGCACCAATACAGGGTCACATAGTCTTGCAGAAAGCCGCACCTTCTTCCCTCAATTACTTGCACACACACATCCATGGAAACCTCAGAACTTCCATAGACTCTCCCAAGTGCAAAATTGAAGAGAGAAAGCTCTCATTCACTCCTCCACACACTCGAAAACAGGACGAGAACGCAACGGGACTGCACTAGACCACCTGTAGGAACCCTGCTTCCTCCCACACACAGAGAGGTGAAAGTGTTGATATTGCTCTTTAAAAGTACTCCCTCAGCTGGAACCATCACGGCACTGTGAATGATGTGGCAATTTGAAGCCATTTCACACCTTTTTTGACCATTTTTTGACCTTTTTTGGCCCAGTTTTGGCCAGTTTTGATCCCCGGCGGGCATTTTTTCGTAGGAAAACCCCCAAATGGACTCCAAAATTCACCAAATTTTGCACGCTTGATCCTCGATACCCAAAGAACATTTCCACATCCCCACATTCCATTTTTGACCACTTCTAGGGCGATGCACGTATCACCGCAGATCAGGCGCCGCAAATAGACAGTTACCGCATGTGTCAAACTTCTCGAGCGGGATGAGAGTACCCACACTTGTCACTTGCATTATTTACATTCTAGAAAGCTCAAACACATTATCTAGAACCAAAATAAGCCACCTAAAACCATATCCAAGGCCCCGATACCCTATACGGACATGTACATGTGTTCGATTGCTAACGCACGAACCTGACTATTCACAATGTGTACACGTTGCATCTTTTTTTGAACTTGAAACCAATTTGCAAAGCTCCCAAATGCATGTATTTACATCTTTTGTACATATGACCATGCATATAAATGCTACTTTGTACACGCCAAAAGCGGTCTATCATCATTGCCCACCCTCTAGGTAGAGCATTTATGCTCAACCAAGAGACTATTTGCATTTGGAACCACATTTCTCGCAAAATATTTCTTCAATCGATACCCATTTATTCTGTAGCGCAAACGTTCACTAGACAATTTTTCCAACTCATAGGTGCCATTAGGAAATATATGCTTCACTCTGTATGGACCCAACCATTTGTCCCTCAACTTCTTTTGAAAAGTAAAATCCAAGCAAGAATCATACTTCATCACCAGATCTCCTTCTTTGATCTCTTTCTCTGGCAGCCTCTTATTCATTTTCTCCATCCTTGTCTCTGCTTGTTGAAGATAATAATCACTGGCTCTCTCTCTTCATTCGCAGCAACTCTAGAGAAAGAATTCTTTCTTGCAGCTTGTCATTATGCTCCCCTTGCATTCTGCACAACAACTTCAAGGCATCCAACTGCACTTGTATGGGCATAAGAGCTTCTTTTCCATAAACAAGCTCATATGGAGTAAACTGTGTTGACACTCTATACGTAGTTCTATAAGCCCACAAACACTTTTCCAAGTCCAAGTCCCACTCTTTAGGATGCTCTCTAGCATACTTTGATAGCATCTTCACAATTTGACCATTGCAGTTCTCAACCAACCCATTGCATTGTGGGTAGTAAGGAGAAGAATGCCTATGCTGAAATTTTAATTTCTCCATGAGAGCAGCAACAAGTTTTCCCCTAAACCCTAGTCCACGATCAGAAATGATAACCATAGGAGCTCCAAACCTGCAACACACCTGTTCATATAAACAAGAGGCCACTCTTCCTGCTGTTACATCTTTTACTGCTCTTGCCTCCACCCATTTTGTCAAATAGTCCACAGCCACAAGGATATACCTTTTACCATTGTTGGTCCTTGGCATTGGACCTACAACATCTACTCCCCATTTTGCAAATGCATCAAAAGACATTATAGCTTTTTGAGGCTCAGCCAAAAGCTTCCGATTTGCAAACACTTGGCATTCATGGCATGACTTGCACCAAAAATAAGCATCTCTCATCATAGAGGGCCAACAATAATCTGCTCTCAAAACACGAAAGACAACCTGATCCTTGCCTTGATGGCTTGTTTCTTCATGGCAGTGCTCCAAAATCAAGTCTATCTCTTCTTTGTATGGCACTTTTCTCAAAATTCTATCCTTGCCATAAAGCATGAGATCGTCACCTACCACTGTGTAGTTTCTTGCTTTTGCAACTATTCTCTTACGCCGAACCTTTGACATGCCCTCTGGACATTGCCCTTTATCAAGAAATACTTCTACATCTTGCAATGATTCCCTTCTCGCATACAAGGCTTCCTTGACCTTTAAAGGAGCTACCAAGGCATCTAACTTGTCCCTAGCCAACTCACAAGCTTCTTTATTCTGCTCACGAGGAACATGCTTAAACTGTATCTTCTCAAACAGATGCAAAAGCTTCTTGATGCCATAGAACCACTTCTTCAAATTGTCTTTTTTAACATTCCACAAACCAAGCAACTGATTCATGACTAGCAATGCATCCCCTTTTGCAATGACCCTCTTCAGTCCAAACTCAACACACTGCTTCAACCCAAGGAAAAGCGTGAGGTACTCGGCCTCATTGTTACTTTCAGCTTCATCAAGATTGTAAGCTCTAGAAAAGATTACATCGCCTTTTGGGTTCTTAATGACTACCCCACCACTTGCCTTTTGAAGAACTTTCTTGTATGCACCATCAAACATCAATGTATACGCATCTGTAATATCTACTTCCTCTTCATGATCATCCTTGTCAACCCTTGGGTAAGATGGAAGCTCGCCCCCCTTATGTACCACTATGTCTGCCAAGTGAGCTTTAACAGAATGATCCACTTTAGACTCAAACTCATACTCTTGAAGCTCCAAAGTCCACTTTAAGATGTGCTTGCTAGGCTTCAAATGTTGTACTACATCCGGCAAAAGATTCGATGTGGTGAGCACATAGAACTTTTGGGGCAACAAATAGGTTTTAAACATTCGACATGCAAGAACCAAGGCAAATACCCATTGTTCCATTTCCGTATAGGAGAACTCGCTTACATTCTTCATCTTGTTGTCAAAATAAACTGGCTTGAAGTTCCTTCCTTGCTTCTGTAAGAGAACCGACCCAAAAGCTACTGACCCCACACTAAAAGCTACTGACCCCACACTAATAGATACATAGAAAATCGACTGCAAGTCGGGAGGACTAACTGTTGGTAAAGCACACAATACCTCCTTGATGCCATCAAAAGCCTATTGCATGTCTTCATTCCATTCAAACCCTTGAACTCTTTGACTCAATTTCTGGAGAGGATACACATACTGACATAGCATCCAGAAAAAACGTGACAAGTACCTGAGCTTATGCACAAATGATGCCAAATCCTTTGTGTTGCTGGGCGGATCCATAAGCAATAAAGCCTTAACTTTCTCTAGGTCAGCTTATATTCCATTTTGCGAAACCACATGTCCTAGCAAATGGACTTTGGCATGAGCAAACTTACACTTCTTTGGGTTGAGTTGCCCACCCTCTTGTTGAAGCCTTTCAAAACTCAACCTCAACTTCTCCAAATGTGTGACCCTTGAGCTATAACACCCAATGTCATCCATGAAAACACGAATGAACTTACCCAAGTAGGGACCAAACACTCTATTCGTCCATCCTTGGAAGGTAGCATATACATTAACCAGCCCAAAAGGCATTCTTTTGTAGGCAAAACAACCCCAAGGAGTAATGAAGGTCGTCTTCAATCGATCTTCAATTGCTATCAAGATCTGAAAGTAGCCAGAAAATCCATCCATGATTGAGTAACGTTCATGACCTGCAGCCTGATTGAGGATTTCATCTAGAAAGGGTAGTGGGTAATGATTCCTTTTTGTGGCAGCATTCAAAGGTTTGAAATCAACACATATCCTAAATCTTCCGTTCTTCTTAGGCACAATAACAACTGGAGAGACCCATTCGGACTCCTCCACTCGAAAGATGCAATCTGCTTGCAAAAGCTTCGTCACCTCTTCATGAAGTGCCTTCTCATGAATGACCCCCAACCTCCTAAGCTTTTGAACCTTTGACTTGGCACCTTCTTTTAGATTGATCTTTGTTGGAATTAGGGTTGCAGAGAAACACACAGAGCTTGGAGAAGACAAAGGAAGCTCAAGGCACACAATAGAGGGCGTGTTACTTAGTGTGCAATGGAAAGATAGATAGCCCTAGAGTGATGGGCGTATATACAATGCACGGGGGAAAAAACCTCCTAAAGAGGGAAAAAATGCCCCGGCGGTCCTAGTGTGTTCACACACATCACTACCACATGTATATTGGAATTAGGGTTGCAGAGAAACACACACAAATTGGAGAAGACAAAGGAAGCTCAAGGCACACAATAGAGAGTGTGTTACTTAGTGTGCAATGGAAAGATAGATAGCCCTAGAGTGATGGGCGTATATACAATGCACGGGGGAAAAAACCTCATAAAGAGGGAAAAAATGCCCCGGCGGTCCTAGTGTGTTCACACACATCACTACCACATGTATATGGTAACAAATCCCCCCTGGAGTGATGCGGAGAACGAGAGCTAGCACATGAGTAAAGGGAAGTGCCATGCCCTGAGGACAGGATCAGTCCACAAAGGGGAGTAAGCCCAAAGCTTTGCGGAAAGCTTCGAGCTTCTCACGAGACAATGCCTTTGTGAAAAGATCTGCAAGGTTGTCTTGTGTTGGCACATAAGCCAAGTTGATCTCTCCTGCTGAGAGCCTCTCCCTGACATAGTGGTAATGCACCTCAATGTGCTTCGTGCGAGCATGAAAAACTGGGTTCCTCGCAACTGCCAATGCGCTCTGGCTGTCTGTTAACCCTCACGGCTCACGGACACCTCATCACCTACGACGGACGTGTATTATGTATTTGGTAGAGTCAGGTACTGGGCTTGTTGGACCAATAGGAAAAGGGTAAGAGTGATCGCCGATGAGAGGCGCACTCTAACTGGGACATTCAAGGGATTAGTTGGCTAAGCATGGGCGCCCAAGTGTGAATGGGGTGAGCTCATATAAAAGCCAACTAAACCTAAAATTCACTCATTCTCCCATTTGTGCAATAGAAGAGTGCTCTTGCTCCATCTCCATCTCCATCTTCTTCTTCTTCACCTCCTTGTGTGTGTGTGTGTGTGTGTGTGTGTGTGTGTGTGTGAGAGAGAGAGAGAGAGAGAGAGAGAGAGAGAGAGAGAGAGAGAGAGAGAGAGAGAGAGAGAGAGAGAGCGAGCGATCGAGCATTGCGGCTGCACGACGGCGGTGAAGCGGTTGAGTGCGACGTAGCGGCGTCTCCTTCTTCTTCGCGGCGAGGAATCCTCCACGGCAGGAGCATGGAGCGGTGAGTGACACACCATTGCCCTCTTTTGAGCTTACTAGTTAAGCTAGTTGTGTGCTTGGAGTTGTCTATGGCTCGCACACAGTGTTAGGCAAGGCCCTTACTTCGACAATGCGGCAAGGAGCGCACATTTTTGGCGCCGCTGCCGGGGAATCGCCCTGCACTAAGCCCAAGAGGCACTTTGTGCTTCTCCTATGAGTTGTTTGTAGTAGGAAAGAAGAGGAAGAGGAAGAGGAATGAGTTGTTTTTTTGCAAGTTGTTAATTTCTGTATTGTCTGCAAGTTCTGTGATTTCTGCATAATGATGTGTCTTCTATTTGCACACAGTCTTTGCACAATTAGTAGTCGTCAACTTGTTTGCAGTGAATGAATAAGTAGGAAGGCAGTTAGCAATTTCTGTTTGCACACAGCCCGTACACAGTTTTCTATCAAGGTTTGCCTGCACACAGTCTTTGCACAGTAAGGTAGTGAGAGAGGAAGTAGGTGGACAGTTAGTTAGCTCACTGTCAGTAAGCAGTTAACAGATTAGTTAGTGGTTAGCAGCACTATTAGTAAGTAGATAAGGTAGTGAGCTGTCTGTGAGCTGTTGACAGAGAGGATAGGTAGGTGTTGACAGGGTGTGTGGCCAAGAAAGGGTCACCTAAACCACGCGCGGTCGTCGATCGGGATTGGGATCATTTCCCCAAGCCCAAGCCCAAGCCCAAGCCCAAGCCCAAGCCCAGGCCTCAGTCCTCAGTCTTATGATATATACTAGACTCACTCTTATATATATACCCTACCCCCTCAAGAGGGAAGGAGAGCATGTGGGGCAAGTCCTCCACTCTCCTCCCTTCTCTTCCCACTTGCACCCTTAGACTTTTTAATTTGGGCCTAGTTCCCTACTAGAAATTGACGGTTTTAGGGATTCCGATGGCATAAAGTGACCAAACGGAGGGCTGTAAAGCACGGCACGTCCCTCTGACCGAGACGCTTGTTTTGAGCTATCATACGTTCTATTCTATAGTTGGGTCAGAAAAAAAAGGACCAAAAAATCAGAAAAAAAAAGAAAAGAAAAGACTTGGGTTGCAAAACACCCAAAATTACTAGGTGAGTGACCTTCACAGGCACTCACTGACACTTCTAGGGGATCCAAGTCATATGAACCTACGCTCTGGACGAGTGTTAGAGCACAAGCATATTGGTAGTGCCTCCATTTACGCGGGCACCCATTATTCCTCCACCCTAGGTTCTGGACCTTCGGCTGGGACTCAAGGTAGCGCGGCCCAAGATCCTCATATCGCATCTAGTGATTCTTCCACTGACTACGAAGTCATGGAGGGGTATCCTACACCAAACCCTGATAGTTCAAGTCAAGACATGCATGCCATGGGCCCACGGCCCGGGTCCAGCGTGTTTAGCCGCTTAAAAGAGACCCTTAGTAGAGCTACTCGCTCCGAACATGCGGTTAATGAAATAAATGAAGGGAGTGGGGAAGTAAATTCGTCATTCATGCCTAAAATAGATCCTATGCTTCTTGAGAGTGTGCATGTGAATGTTCCATCCACTGCACCTCCTGATCCTTTAGGACTATCTCCCTCTGAGGTTTTACTACCCGATGGTAGGAGTCTTGCCGAAGTACAAGAGATCGAACGCTATATGCAAGCAACAAGGGAGAGGGAAATTGAGAACCTACGAATGCTAGAACAAAGTCGAGCCCTGAAATCAAAGGCTCCTATGACAACAATCATGCCAGCCGAGCAACCGAGTGCTCCCAAGGTAGCAGTCACGGAGGGGCAAGCGATGGGGAGCAATAATGCCTCCACTTCGAGGGAAACCTCCAGCACGCCAGGCGTAGATGGGATATTCCTAAACAAAAATTGGGAGTATGACCTACAAGCAGAAGCTTTAACTGATCGGTACACAGGACACACCTATCATGTGGGTTGGTTAGATGTTCTACAATCCACATCGGGTGCTACTAGCATAGATGAGAAACAACAGAAAGTCTGTGATGTCCTCCATAGGATTGTCGAGTTAGAAAGACATAACACAGGGATCAACATGCCTTCAACAGGCCTAATGATATTCTTGGATACGGGAAAGGCCAACCAACCAACCCTATCACAAATGGAGACTCCCTCAGTGAGCCCCATTGATCCTCCATATGTTGTTTCGCCAGGGCCCTCAGTACAATCTGAGCCCACAAATGGCAGCTTTACCTTCCCAGATCTAGCTCATCTTTCTCTTAATGACACTACGGCTACCATGCATATCCCAGTGGTGAGCGTGACAAGAAGTACACCATGGAGTTCATTTGTTAACACTACACCGATGCCTAGTAGCACAGTGCCCCCAACTATACCTACATGTATGTATCAATCATGTGCACCTGTCGTGCCTCAACCTCATGTAGCTCCTACACCTCCGATTATTCCAAGAGCTTACAATCCACAATGGAATTATCCAAGCTCTTATACAAGTGGAGCCATGCCATTTAATAATAACATGCCATATCAGGCACCCCCTATGCCTAGGGCCACGCCTGTAAACTTTGGACCACCGTCTGGTACACCACCATACGAAATATGGGACCCAAGAGCCGTGCGTATGCCAAGGCCAAGGCCAACTCCCATCTCACATGTGGTTCCAGGAGCACATACACCCATTATACCTGCTCAAATAGGTGATTTGGCAACATTTGCTCAAACTATCGGTCGCTCTATTGCGGAAAACATGCGTAGTGCACCTGATAGAGAGCCTAGGAGCAAGGCAGTTCAAGTAGCTAAGCTCACACAGAAATTTAGTGGAGACGGAGATGCTAGAAAGCATATGGAAGTCTTTGAACATGTGTGCGATTCCTTGGAAGAGCACGATGAGCTACATAAGTGTAAGGCTTTGAGTTTGACCCTAAGCGGAAAGGCTGGAGATTGGTATAAAACCTTAAGAGTAGAAGAGAAAACGATCTACTCTACTCTTAGGAGACTGTTCTTAAAAGAATACATACGAGAGGGAGTACTTTGGGGTGTAGCCTCTCAGCTCCAGAAAGCCCAACGAGAAGAAGGTGAATCTGTGAGAGACTTCATTAGTCGCCTAAAGAATTTGAATTCTCGATGCAATCCAAACGAGCGATTCAACAACAACCAATTGCTCGATAGATTCATTAGGGGACTACGACATGAAAGTATTTATAATGGCCTAGTCATTAGAGGTATCACTACTTGGGAAGCAGTCACCATGAATGCAATCCAATTGGAGGATAATTTAATGATTGCAGGAGAAAGAGTGTCTGCCGAGCCGAAGTCTAGTAGCTCGCAAGCATTAGTGCATGAGCCAATGAAGATAAAGCCAATCATGAAAGAGCAAACGATATTGAGATGACTTTGGCAGATCTCACCAAGGCCATCCAAGAAAGCCTTAGGGGTAATCGTGCTCCACAAAACACTCATATGTATCCAAGAAGGGAGAAGCAATGGTGCTCAATTTGCTTGGGCCCACATACTACGAGTGAATGCCCTACTTTCAGAGTAAAGTTTAACGGGACTTGTAACGCGTGTGGTAGGTATGGCCATCAAGCGAAGGATTGCCTAATGCTTAAACCATCATGGAAAATAGACCACCTATAGCTTGGGCAGACTCACCTCGAGTTCCTGCATTGATGCCTACCCCACCCATGGAGCAACAGTTGCCATTACAGCACATGGTCCCTAGAACCCAAAATGTGGTCCAAACCACACCGTTGCCACCTCCAATGCTAGGACCGCAACCCCCTCATCCAAGAGTTACACCTGTGAACCAAATAGGTTGCGAGTCATCTAGTACTTATGTAGATTGCGAAGAGGACATAGACTCTAGTATCACCTATGGAGTCGACATGCTTGAGGAGTGTCCCATGTACTATATGGAAGACCATTGGGGACAAATCAAACCGGTATATCAAGCTACTGCGCTAGCAGCAAGAGGCCAAAACATTAATAGTTTTTCCAGGATACCACCTCTTCAGTGCTACGAATGTGGTGGACCACATCGAGTAGCTGAGTGCCCCATTAGAATGCAAAAGAATGCTGCACTAATGCAAACAAGTCAAGGGAGTGCATTGGCAATGCCAATACTCACCTGTAATCGTTGTGGCATAGATCATTTGATCGCACAGTGTCCTAACAATCCAAACGCACCGAAAATCACACCATTGAACATAATAGAGATTGTTGATGGGACACCACCAACTATAAACATAGCACCAGTGAATGCACTCACACGGTCGATGCTCCAAAAGCAAAATTACATCCTCGAAGAGAGAGATGCTGCATCCATTGGCCGAGCAAGAAAGAAGAAAACACGAAGAACGAAATCCCTTAATGCTGCTAGCTCAAAACCTAGTTCAAAGACTAACATAGGGACAGGAGAGGATCCCATGTATATGAATGACCCTGAGGATGACTTAGATTCGATAGAGACCACGGAGACCAAAACTATTACTACAAAGGAAAAAGCCAGTGAAGAGGATCACGAGAGGGAATTACGACGAACACCAAAAGAGTATTCAAAGTTAAACCACCCAGTTGCGAACCCCCAAGATAAGCCACGAGAGACAAAAAATGAGGATTGCAAGAGAAAGATTGGAACCTATCCAAACCCAACAGTGGAAATTGAACGAGTTCAACAACTGAGGGGTTTGGTGGAAGAAACTCAACGAACATTAGAACCTGAACCCAAACATATCTAGATGTCGGACACAGTGTTTCCCACACAAGTTCAACCTCACAAGAACTACAGGCCGTTAGCTATACCCAGTATCATTCGGGAAGAGAGTGAGGGTAGGACATCTGAAAGTGGACACACACCTTTCCTACTAGAGAGAATGTTTGGTGAGGGAATGCCCGACCCCCTTGAGGAAGTGGAGATTCCATCTTCACCATTCTCTTGTCAGGGTCCTATGTCCCACAAGATGCCATTAAATGTTGCCAAATTGATGGATTTCATGTCTTCAAAAGTTAGAACCACCATCATGTCCAAACTATATAAAGACCCCGAGCTAGTCTCAGCTCTTCGAGCCTTCCTCAATGGAGAATTACAGGCCGGATTACCACAGTTTGCACATATGAACAAACCTGACTCGGTAATGAATGATGAGGAACATTTAGCACCACCATCTGACCTAGCGGGACATGAATCTGTAATTGAAGTATCCGTTAACAAGTTGGGGCAATACTTTGAAGGTGATGAATCTAATGCTACTCTATCAATCACTACTAAAGGATTAACTGTAAAGGGGGTCCTTGACGGTGGTGCGGGAGTCAGCATGGTGACAAAGAGTTGTTGGGAGTCTATGGGGCGACCTCACCTTGAAGCCACAAGCGTAGTGGTAAAAATGGCTAATGGATCTATTGTTACACCTATTGGAATGCTAAAGGATCTTAGAATCAAGGTCTTGGGACACAAGGTAAGGCAGATTTTCATTGTTATGGATTTTTCCAAGCATCCTATGTCATTTGAGATGATCTTAGGGCGTCCATTCATGAGGGAAGCAAAAATGGTGCATGACTGGTCCAAAAACCACGTCTACTTACAGTTCCAAGACTCTGTCATTCGAGTTGATCTTTTAAGTGGTCGAACGCATCCTCTAGAAAATAAATTCATCATTGATAATCGATCAGACACAACAATTCACTCAGCTCCATTACAGTATTGTTACACATGTAACGAAGACACGGATATTGGGGAGAACTCTACTTATATGGATATCCTACCCGGAATGGCTGAGTCAGACAATGTCGATTGGGTGCACCTATCGGCAATATAGATACATGGGGAGCTAGAGGAACAACCTGGGTAACACCAGATGGGGAAGAGATACCACACATTGCACCAGTAAACATGTTAGGTGTAGCGCATATAACATCCGATGATAAGAAAGAGGCACACCTACCTGAGAGTGAAACCGATGATTCCTCAAAGGCTTCAGGCCAATACACATCAGAAACGGAATCTCAGGGAGAAATGGATTCAGAACCTGAGGAAACATCGAGTGAGCCAAGTATAGAAACTGAACACTCAAGGCCTAGTACGACCATCTATGGTAATTTATATGAGAGTGAAGAAGATACAAGCGAAGACCTATCAAGTGAGTCGAGTTCAAACATTTACCAAAATCAAAACCTTAACAAGAAACAAAGGTCATATAAGAGACGACGATATCGAGCAAATGTGAGAGCTAGGATAAACAAGGAAAGATCTACTGCAGAATGGCTTAGCTATCTAGGGGCATGTGATGCTCATCGAAAGCTAGTAGACAATTGGGGTGAACATCTCCAGAGTGTCATGTGGTGCAGCCCGTGACCCATTGACCTCGCTCAATTGGAGGTTACAGAGCGGAAATTGAGTTGAACTATAAGAAGACGTCAAAACCGAGAGTTAGCACAACAACAAAAGGAGGCAGAACTAAAAGAAAGGTCTCCGTCAGGACAAGAGCTCCTGAACATTTTAAATCTTATACCACGGGGGAGCGAAAGGTTGTGTATGCCAAAGCCCAACGAATACCTACCAATGGAAGCAGTGGAGTCTATGATGGTCCAGCGGTAGTTAAAGAGATAGAATTAGCAGAACCAGGCGAGGAGTCTAAACCAGTCTTTATTGCTCAAGACCTTACCGAAACTGAAGAGGCTGTACTTAAGGAGCTCCTCAAGGAATACAAGTATATCTTTGCTTGGACATATCATGACATGAAAGGCGTTCCACCTTCTGTGGTGCAACATACAATTCCCATGATCAACACTGCTAAACCCGTCCAGCAACGACCCTATCCAATGAATCCTAAGTACGCCAAAATTGTACAAGAGGAGATTGAAAAACTTATCCAATGTGGATTCATATACCCTATTGAGCACTCAGAATGGGTTTCTCCAATAGTCATTGTGCCAAAAAAGAATGGGAAACTAAGAGTGTGCGTGGACCTCAAGAAAGTTAATGCAGCTACTAGGAGAGATCATTATCCCTTGCCATATTCAGAACATGTGCTTGAAAGAGTTGCGGGCAAGGAAGATTATAGCTTTTTAGATGGGTACTCTGGTTACAATCAAATCACAATTGCATTAGAGGACCAAGCTAAAACTGCTTTTATCACAGAGTTTGGAGTGTTTGCATTTCGTGTTATGGATTTTGGCTTAACAAATGCCCCTGCTACATTCCAACGATTAATAAACACTGCGTTTAAAGAATTTCTAAGGGAGTTTTGTGAAGCTTTCCTAGACGACCTTTGTGTTTATTCTTCTTGGGAGAAGCATTTGTTATATCTACGAAAAATATTTGAAAGGTGCAGATTTTATCGCATCTCATTGAACCCTTTCAAATGCCAATTTTGGGTTAAGCATGGAGTCATTCTAGGGCATATAGTGTCCAAGAACGGGATATCCACAGATGAGAGTAAAATTAAAGCCATTGCCGATTTGCCACCACCTACGAACTATAAAGGAGTTCAAAGATTTATGGGCCATGTTGGTTATTATCGAAGGTTTATTTTAAACTTTGCCGAGATAGCGCGTCCATTGTACAAGCTTCTTATCGAGTTTCACTGAACGAAAGAATGTCATCAATCTTATGAGTTATTAAAGAAGGCCCTAACAAGTGCTCCAATCCTGCGAACACCTGATTGGAATGTACCTTTTCATGTGCATATTGATGCATCAAATTTTGCTATTGGGTGTGTTCTAACTCAACCAGGAGAACATAAATTGGACTACCCTATTAGCTTTGCAAGTCGCCAATTAAATGATGCCGAGATGAACTACACTACTACAGAGCGCGAAGGTCTAGCTATGATTTACGCAGTAAAGAAATTTTGCTATTACCTTCTTGCTACCAAGTTTGTGTTTTATGTTGATCATCAAGCATTGCTATATTTGGTAAACAAGCCGTGTTCCACAGGTCGAATTACACGATGGTTGTTAATTCTTCTTGAGTTTGACTTCATCGTTGTTGTGAGGCCTGGGAGGAAACATGTCATGGCGGATCATTTATCTCGTATCCCTAATGGCGAAGCTCCTACGGGGGTTGATGATGAATTGCCTGATACTCCTTTGTTCATTGTTGAGACAATGCCTGAATGGAGTGAAAAGATTGTTAACTTCTTAGTTAATGGTTTTCCACCCAAAGAGCTGCGAAAAGATATAGCTCGAAAATTAATCAAGGAATGCGAACCCTATTGCTTATTGACTGAAACTCTCTATAAGAGAGGAAAAGATGATGTTCTTAGACGCTGTGCCCGCGAGGATGAGTATTTATATATTCTACAAGAGGCACACATGGGCGTAGCTGGTGGTCACTTTTCAGGAAAGTTGACTGCCCGAAAGATCTTACAGTCAGGCTATTGGTGGCCCACTCTGTTTAAGGATGCATCACTTTTTGAAAAGGGATGTGATGAATGCCAACGCTTCAACAAGCCACAAAGAAGGGATAAGATGCCTCTACATCCCATCAAGGTAACCCAACCATTTGAAAAGTGGGGCTTAGACTTTGTAGGACCGATTAGTCCGGTTGCACGTAACACGCAATCACGATATATCATTGTGGCTACCGACTATGTAACCAAATGGGCTGAAGCAAAAGCAACACGAAAGGCGGATGCAAAACCAACAGCTAAGTTCCTCTTTGAGAACATTATCACACGTTTTGGATGCCCCTTTGAACTTGTGAGTGACAATGGAACTCATTTTATAAATGAAGTAATAAAAGAACTCACATCAAACTTCATGATATCTCACCACAAGTCTACACCCTATTATCCCCAAGCAAATGGCCAAGCTGAGAGTACCAACAAAACTCTCATCTCCATTTTGACAAAGACAGTCGAGGCTCATCGCACTGATTGGGACCTAAAGCTTACATCAGCTTTATGGGCTTATCGTACTGCGTATAAAGTTGCTATTAATTGCACACCGTTTAAGATGGTGTATGGCCAAGAAGCAGTTATGCCATGGGAGTTTGTCATTCCTAGTCTTCGAGTAGCTTCTCAAGAAGGTTGGGATGGTAACCCCTTAGTTGAGCGATTATATATCCTGGAAAGGCTAGATGAAGAGAGGCAATTAGCTGTGCGAAATGCTCTAGTGGAGAAGGATAGGAGAAAGAAGTGGTTTGATAGCCATTTAAAAGATAAAGACATCAAGGTTGGTGATAAAGTTCTTATGTACGGGGTACGTAATGAAAAGAAGAAATTGAAATACGCTGGTAAGGGACCATATCGAGTGTGTGAAATTACCCCGCAAGGTACCATTCGTGTGGAGACTCTAGATGGAGTTGAAACCATTGGATTCCTTAATGGGAGTAAATTCAAAAGATATTATGATCCTCTAAGCCAGGAGGAGTTGCAAGCCATCCATCAAAAGAAGGCTGCCAAGGAACAAGCAGAGCTTAAAAAATTCCAAGCAAGAGTTGAGGCTCGAGAACGACAACAACATCTTAGACGCCAATGAGAGGCTAATCTGGGAATCACGCAAGCATTTTTTGAGGACACAGATGACGACTCATTAGAGTCTGAGCCACCGCTACGATACTCAATTGAGCTAAATTGCCCCTATGGGAAAGTACTATACAATGCCTTATTAGATACGGGAGCTAAACACAATTTGTTATCCTATGGAGTTTGGTGTGAATTAGGGAAACCGACCCTATCCCCGAGTACGATGCAAGTCAAGGGCATTAATAAAAAGAAAACTACTATTCTTGGAGTCCTTCATACCCCTATTGTCTATGACAATGGAAGCATAGTGCAGAGGTTTCTAGTCATGCCCGCGGGAGCTATGGAAGGCAACGTAAACCTCGGACGCACGTGGATGTTGGCAACAAAATGCACTATTGATTGGGATACTGGTAGTGTCACGACGCGACCACCGACTCTTACCCCTATCATTCAAGCAAAGTCACCTACGTTGCAAACTCTAGCAAAGTTGAAGGATAGCCAACATTCACAAGCCAAGGTGGTTAACTCGTCTTTGCCGGCTACCCATGAACCTAGCACTTCAACACTTGTAGTTGCAGCAAGCAGTAATATTGCAAGTACTCAACCTGCACGACCTAAGAGTACCTATCAATGGGTCCCCAAGGCCTTACTTCCAACTACCTCAACCCTCCCATCCATTTCAAGAAAAAATTTCCCTGGAGAACCAAGAGCGCGCTCTAGGAGATTCAAGACCAAATCACGATGGATTCCAAAACGACTATTAGAAGCCCAAGGCTACTATGATGGAAATGAGCTAATTTGGGTACCTAAACGTAAAATGTGTCCTTCCCTATCGACAACAAACCCATATGAGTCAAATAGTGTAACGCTAAAGCCAATGGCAGACCGTGGGAAGGGAAAGATCACAGAATGCTACACACCTAGTCCAGAGCTAGTTTGGGCTCCAAGGCAAAACCAATTTATTCCACCTAGCTTAGGAAGGGGAGAGTTCCCTGAAGCTTCTAGCTCCTCATGTAATACATCCATAGAGGTAAAAGCTTCTACACAGCATCCATCCATAGTAGTGGACCTCCATGAAGCTACAAAAGAATCCACACCTCCCAGTGTTCAAGAAACCTGATGAACCACTTCAAGTTCGATCCTGGGAGAGTACCTTACCACCCTTGCAACTTGACGAGGCACCTAGGGTAATAGAAAACTACTGGCAAAAATCCTCACCTATTACCAACTGGAACAATTGGTTTCAAAGGGTGACGAGCTCATTTCAAACGGTAAGATCTACCCAAGGAAGGGGGGAGTGTTTGCTGACAATCATCACTCACTCACTTTCCTCTCAACCTTTCCCCCCGACCCCTTAATCTCCAATCTTAGGGAATGTATATATAAAGCATATACTCACAAAAACAAGATAAAAAAGTAAAAGAGCAAGAGCCATAACACAAAATCATAAAAACAAATTATGCACAAGAACACAACCCTTGTAATATTTGCACTCTAACCATCATCTATTTGCGTGTACAGATATGGCTAGTACGCTAGAGTCATCCACTCCTGCCTTGGGTGAGAGGTACCCTCGTTACTTTTCACAAATATTTCACATGGTCTTTCCAGTGCTTGCATGTGAATGGGATTTAATAGGTACGCTAGCATGTGAGAGGAATTTTGAGGAGTTAGAATGGCTGATACGTCTCTTGACCACGTCTGATCCATACTTAGTAGAGAGCGTTTCTCCCATTGCACAAGCCTACCCTTTTGACCAAGATGACTATAGGCGTCTAGTGACCTTCTTAGTAAACATGGGCACCTATGATGAAGAAGAAAATTTACAGGACTACACAGATGGCACATATGGTCTCATGGATGATGACTTTGTTTATCTCGACTACGAGGATAGGGGTTTAGCCTTAGGGTTTCCCCCCAACCTCTACAATATCCTATTCCCTTGACTCTCTAGGGGGAGTGCAAATAATTAGGTTAGGGTTCCTTATGTTTTTTGTTGTGTTCAATAAGTGTTGGTACCTTTTCCCACTAATGTGCCTCCTGGAGGTATTCCTTTTGTTTCCTAGTGTGTACAGGAGTGTGTTGCTATTGATAGGATTTGGACCTTCATGGAATCTTTATCTAAACTCACTCTTCAAATCAAGCGCGACCATTGACACAAACAGGTGTTTCTTGTCCATTAGCATTGCCCCTTATCTTTTTTGCATCTGTGATTGTCTGCTTTAATTGTGATTGGTAGCCTAATATTCACCGCATTTGCTTAGTATCAAACATTTAATTCAATGTAATTTTTTGTCATAATC
This sequence comes from Adiantum capillus-veneris, assembly GCF_014529385.1. Taxonomy (NCBI): domain Eukaryota; kingdom Viridiplantae; phylum Streptophyta; class Polypodiopsida; order Polypodiales; family Pteridaceae; genus Adiantum; species Adiantum capillus-veneris. The sequence goes on from NC_140951.1 coordinate 81,665,864, forward strand.
ACTTGTCTAGGTTTAAAAATCAAGCAGTCCGACTAAGCTAGTTTGACCAAGTTAGGTGTTAGAGATCTTCTCTTAATACCATGGGGCATGCCTTCCTAATAATTAATGGTTACTTAGGTTCTTAATCCGATTTAGGCAGCATTGTGTGAAATGTACTAGGGCTTTCTAGTGGGCTTGACCCTATTGACCTTTAGCTTAAGTATTATAAAGGGAGTTTACTAGTGTGATGAGCCTGGGGAGGTGTATCAGTGTTATATGACCCCCCAAAGTTACAAAATTAAAAGATTAAAATGAACAAACAAAAAATCAAAGTGCCACATTGTAAAATCTTAAGCTGGAAGAGAAATCTCAGCTTGATTGGGTACTTCACTCACATGTATCGCCTATGGTACTAGAGCCCTAGAGGTTTCCGGTATGGGCGCTTTTTCTTGAAAAGCAAAAAACCCAAGGCATACAAAATAAGCACACACATCAAAATTGAATCACTGTGAAAGGAATTTGGGGGGTCAAAGAAAAAGTAATCAGTCAGGCGATGATTTCATGAGAAATTCCTTTTATGTTAGCTTAACTACAAGGTCTTCTAGATATAGCCTCTAGTCAGCCCTCGAACATGAATACTTGGCTCTCGCGATTAAACAACTTAATTGACCACAGATAATTAAGAAGCTTACCCATGGTATTAATATTCGATCTCTAGTGCCTTCCGACCGTCAAATAAAAGACCCCAGACTTGTTTAATTTTTTACCTTTACATCTGTTTATGCATTTGATTACATTGCAATTTAATGTTCATTGCTGACAAATTGTTTGAAATTCATTTACCAATCATTTTGTCTACCAAAAACTGCATATGCTTTTTAATCACTTATGAGAATGCAATTACTGTGCCAATGTTGTTTGATTTTGCAGTGACTGAAGAAGGCTAAGGACATTCATCTCAAATGCTCTTCCACCTCGACGAACGAGCTTCAACTCAATAGCTTCCGAGGACGGAATCTACATAAGGAAGGGGGGCATGTTAACCCTCACGGCTCACGGACACCCCATCACGTACGACGGACGTGTATTATGTATTTGGTAGAGTCAGGTACCGGGCTTGTCGGACCAATAGGATAAGGGTAAGAGTGATCGCCGATGAGAGGCGCACTCTAACTGGGACATTCAAGGGATTAGTTGGCTAAGCATTGGCGCCCAAGTGTGAATGGGGTGAGCTCATATAAAATCCAACTAAACCTAAAATTCACTCATTCTCTCATTTGTGCAATAGAAGAGTGCTCTTGCTCCATCTCCATCTCCATCTTCTTCTTCTTCACCTCCTTGTGTGTGTGTGTATGTGTGTGTGTGTGTGTGTGTGTGTGTGTGTGTGTGTGTGTGTGTGTGTGTGTGTGTGTGTGTGTGTGTGAGAGAGAGAGAGAGAGAGAGAGAGAGAGAGAGAGAGAGAGAGAGAGAGAGAGAGAGAGAGAGAGAGAGAGAGAGAGAGAGAGAGAGAGAGAGAGCGATCGAGCATTGCGGCGGCACGACGGCGGTGAAGCGGTTGAGCGCGACGTAGCGGCGTCTCCTTCTTCTTCACGGCGAGGAATCCTCCACGGCAGGAGCATAGAGCGGTGAGTGACACACCATTGCCCTCTTTTGAGCTTACTAGTTAAGCTAGTTGTGTGCTTGGAGCCGTCTATGGCTCGCACACAGTGTTAGGCAACGCCCTTGCTTCGACAGTGCGGCAAGGAGCGCACACTGTCAGTGTAGATAGTGTTGGCAGTGTCCTGTCCAACACCCAAATCAGCCATAAGGCGTCTGAGCCATACACACTCAACCGTAGCTGTGAAGACTGCCCTGTACTCAGCCTCACAACTCGAAGTGGCCACAGTAGGTTGCTTCTTGCTCAACCATGATATACATGAATTGCCAAGCATGAAACAAAAACCACTTGTGGACACTCGCGTGTCAAAACAACCAGCCCAATCTGAGTCCGAAAAAGCATGTAAGTCTAGCGGCAATGATCCCCTCTTGGGATAAAACAAGCCAAGATGTAAAGTGCCACTAAGGTAGCGGAAAATCCTCTTGACAGCCTGCCAATGCTTAGACCCTGGGCTATGCATAAATCTGATGACCTGTGAGACTACAAACTGAATATCCGGCCTCGTGTTGCATACATAAATGAGGCAGCCAACAGCAGTTTGGTAAAGAGTGACATCAGCAGGATCGCCAGCATCATGTAGACTCAACTTCAAACCTGTTTCCATGGGAGTGGCAATAGGTTTGCAATCCTCAAGTCCAAACTTACATAGCAATGTCTCTATGTAACTTTTCTGACACAAGGCAATACCACCATCACACTGCTTAAACTGTATACCCAAGTAATGATGCAAAAGCCCCAAATCTTTCATCTTGAAAGTAGCATTCAAATCAGTCTTAAATTCAGCAATATGTCTCTCATTTGGTCCAGTGATCAGCAAATCATCAACATAAAGAACCATGATGAGAAATACATCACCCTCACGCTTTACATACAATGGGCTTTTTGTTGGAATGTTACGAAAGCCTTGTTTGACCAAATGAGTGTCAGCTTTCTCATACCAAGCACGAGGAGATTGCTTCAACCCATACAAAGCCTTGTTACATTTGCACCCTTTGTCCTCTTTTCCTTTTATGACAAAACCGCGAGGCTGCGTTACATAAACTTCCTCAAATATGTCACCATTCAAGAAAGCAGTAACAATGTCTGATTGATGTACATCCCAACCAAAATGAGCTGCCAATGCACATAGAAAATGCACAGTAGTCATACGACAAGTGGGAGCAAAAGTCTCTTCATAATCTATGCCTTTTTGCTGTGCATAACCCTTTGCAACAAGTCGAGCCTTATTGCGATCGATCTCACCATCCGGTTTGCGTTTCAACTTGTAAACCCACTTTGTACCAATGGCCTTTTTGCCAGGAGGCAAATCACATAAAGTCCATGTGTCATTTTCTATAAGAGCATCATATTCTGATTGCATGGCAGCCATCCAATTTTCTGAATTCTGTGCTTCATCAAAAGACAGAGGCTCCTCAACATCATGTAAACTAGACACAGCCAAAGCATAACAATCTGATGCATAAGATGCATGGCGAGAGCCTGAACGAGTACAACTAGACAAAGGTGTATCCAATTTACTGTCATGCAAAGTGTGCACCAGCCATTTTGGCATACCTGTAGCCTGCTCATTTTCAGCCCTTTCCTCATCAAGTACATCATGTACATCTGCATCAGTAATAGGCTGATCTAAAACATTTTCAGAAACCCCCATAGGCTGTACATTTGCCTCATTGGAACTTACATTCGTATTTCCACCACTAAAAAGAGGCAACAAAGTGTCATAAATGTCCTGTGAGCTTACATTATTGTCTCTAGTACATGACAGCAAGGGCTGAACAGAATCTTCCACAAACACTACATCCCGAGAAACCAGAATACATTTTGTTTGCGAATGATACAACTTGTAACCTTTGCTTTCAGCACTATAACCAACAAAAATACATTTGACAGCCTTATCATCCAATTTTCTGCGCTGCACTTATGGCACCAAAGCATATGCCAAACAACCAAAAACACGCATGTGCTCAATAGAAGGTTTTCTATCATGCCATGCTTCATATGGAGTAATAGACTGCAAAGCTTTCGTAGGACACCTGTTAAGTACATAAGTGGCACACATGATGGCCTCAAGCCAAAAAGAATGCGGTAAAGCTTGACTTTTGACCATACATCGTGCCATTTCCGTCAGTGACCTGTTTTTCCTCTCTGCAACACCATTTTGCTGAGGTGTATAAGGCACTGTACATTGGTGTTTTATCCCACGACTAGCCAGAAATGCATTAAATTCATGAGACATATACTCCTCCCCTCGATCTGAACGGAGGGTGCCCATAGTACATTTCGAGACATTTTCAGCCATAGCCAGAAATTGTTTGAAGCACATAAAGACTTCGGACTTTGCTTTAAGCGGAAATACCCATGCATGCCTGGAGTAATCATCAATGAAAGTCACGAAGTACAGGTAATTGCCCAAGGACGGAGTTTGCATGGGCCCACAAACATCACTATGCACAAGCTGCAACCTGCATGTGGTCCGAACTGAACCATCCTTTGGAAACTTAGAATGCTGCATCTTACCCAAAATACAGCCTTCACAAACATGTTTGACAAGTGCTTCAAGAGGCGGCAAAGAAGCAACCATATCAGATTTCTGCAAACGCAGCAAACTGGCAAAATTCAGATGACCAAAACGTGAATGCCAAAGTTTTGCATCTGAAATAGCTCTTGAATCTGCAACAACATTTGCAAAATTTTGTCCACACTTGTCATACAAAGTGAGCTTATACAGCCCACGGCACAGAAGCCGAGATGCAACAATTTCATCACCAAAACTGAGATCATGAACTGTACATCTGTCATCCACAAATTTGACTACAAGTCCAAGTCTAGCAAGTGCGGATACAGATAAGAGATTCCTCTTGATCCCAGGTACATAAAGTGCATCAACAAGTTTGAAGGAACTGCCATTAGCAGCAATGAGCACAATCTTTCCAACTCCTTGAACTGGATAAGAGGCGTTGTTGGCACAAGTGACTGAATTCCCATGAGGGACACACTCGAGAGAGGTAAACAATTCACGATGTGAGGTGATGTGCTTTGTAGCACCACTGTCGAAATACCACACATGTGAATCTGCAGCAACTGACAAGTATGCATCATGGATAACAGGATTGTAAGTGCACTCTGCGCTAAAAGCCCATTCTGCATCAACATCAGCAACACAGTCTCCTTTCACAGAAGACTCAACAATGGCTGCATTTGTAGTGGAACCAGCATTTGCAGTGGAACCACCCTCTTTCTTCTTAGCCTCTTTGGCCTTCAACTTAAGACACGACTTGATCAAGTGACCATTGGCTTTACAATAATGGCAACGCATCTTCTTTTTGTCCTTATCACCAGAATTTCCAGACGAAGTACTGCCAGCAGAAGCATTAGGAACATAATTTTTGCCACTCGTAGCAGAACCATAAGAAGTGGCTGCATTACTGTTACCACCCTTTCTTTGAGAAGCAATAAAGGCCTGTTCAACTGCACGCTGCCTAGTCCTGTTTTTTCTAGAAAGTGACTCTTGCAATAGCAATGTGCATAATGCATCAAACTTGACAACTTCAGGATTTCCTTGGGTCATCAGTCTCCAAGTACTAGCAAATGTCTGGTAGGAATCTGGTAAGGCATCAAGAACCGTCTGCACAAGGGAACTGTCTGAAAGACTTAACCTGCAGAAATAAGCTGCTCATTGATATCCTTGACACTAGCAAGGAAAGTGTCCATATCATCTTCCTCATGCATAATCTTCGACTCCAGCTCTTTACGCAGCAAAGAAATTTTAGCCTCATTGCGGCTTGCATAAAGACCTGCTAGAATATCCCAAGCCTGTTTTGTAGATGTTGCAGAACGGATGTGAGGAACAATGGTGCGCTTCACAGACAACGCAATCAATGCATGAGCCTGCGCATCCTTAACATCCAAACGAGCTTGTTCTGCCGTAGGCAAAACAACTGTTACAGCTGCAATCCTTGCAACAAGACCTGCAACTTAGTGTGCAATGGAAAGATAGATAGCCCTAGAGTGATGGGCATATATACAATGCACGGGGGAAAAAACCTCCTAAAGAGGGAAAAAATGCCCCGGCGGTCCTAGTGTGTTCACACACATCACTACCACATGTATATGGTAACAATCTTATGGTTGACTCCTTTAGCTCCTTGCAACTCCGTATATTCAGTGGCGAATAGCTTTGGAAACTCTGTAAACATGTCTTCATACTCCTTTTTTTCTTTTTCTGTCAAGTCCTCTCCTAGCATGTTCCTTACATTCACTTTGGCAGGCTCTACAATTGCTTTTGGACTATCCTTCTCCTCCTTGACCTTCACATCATGCATCGATGCTTCCTTTTCAACACTTATCCCAAAAAGATCAGGACATAATTGCATCAAGCCTTCCTCTACACTTTATTCTGATGATGTAGACGAAGCATCACTATCGTATGGTGTGGTTTTCGTCGAATCCGTATCTTGCATCTCCATTAGGGGCTGTGTACGGCTCTCATGTGTCTTCATGTTTTAGACAATGGTCCTTCCTTTCTCTTTGTCGGGGATGGTGATCAAGCCCATGCCCCAATCCTGCTTAGCACCAAGGGTTATAAGCCATGGCCTCCCTAAAATGATTGGATACACATTCTCACCAACTTGCATCACGTAGCAATCAACCAAGCACTCAATCCCCAAGACTTTTATCTTCACATCTTCAGCTATTCCAAGACACCTTGCCTTTTTGTGGTTGGCCATCCTCATACTGATCGAAGCATTCACTGACATCTTAACGCCTGCTTCCTTCATGATAGCCTCGGTCATGAAACACACCTGGGCACCACCATCCACATATGCTTGCACTTCCGTCTTCTTTCCCAGCATAGCTTCAACTATTGGCACCATATCCACTGGGTGACCAACCCTCAAAGATGACACCATGCTTTGACGCTTTTCCTTCTTGGAAGGGAGCCGCGTACTCACACACTTGGTCCACTGCCTCCTCAATTTAGCATTCAAAGCCACCAACTGACCAAAAGATATATTTGCCTTTTGATTTCGTATGTCATCGACAATATCATAGTCTTCAACACCTTGGCCAAGGAGGTAGTCCTTTGGACCAATTTTCCTTCTTCGTCGCCTCTTGCTACTTTCTGGTTTGTCTTCTACCTTAGCCTTTCCTTTCCTTGCTCTTGTTTCCCTCTCTTCTTCTGTCTCTTTCTCCATATCATGCCTAGCTCTCTTATTGGCCAAAACATCCACAACTTGATGCTCAAGGGTAATGATGTTGATAGCCCTACCTTCTCCATTTGCAGGCAACGGTTGCGGTTGTTGTTGCGGCGGCGGTGCTTCTAGTGCCCGTTCTTGATGATTTTCTTCTATTCTTCCTCGACCACGTCCATATAGGGGGTATATCCCTCCTCTCTCTCTTGGTGGTTCAGGCCCTCTTCATCACAATTGTATCATCTTCCTTGTAGCCTTCGTCCCCTGCCTCTCCCAGCTGGCCGCTCCTCTCTTTGGTTCCTATTCATTATGTTAATTCTTAATTCTTGCAACTGAACAACAAGATCATGCAAAACCCGGGCCGTAACGGGATCAGGACCTTGAACCACTCACTCCACTCTATCATCCGTTGTCACACGGACCATTGGTTGCACCACAACTGGCTCAGCGTGTGTTAGGCCTTGCTCCCACCTCCTCTTGATCTTCTTGCTCTTGGCCTCGGCAATTTCCACAGCTCTTTCAAATGTAGCAGGCTCATCTTGATCGACCTTCTCCCTTACACTTGGATGGAGACAATCCATAAACTGACGCACTTTAAAGAAATCCCCTGGAGGTACTTGGGATGCCGCCTCTAATTGAACCCAAATGTTAGGCACACATTGCCATAACAAATAACCCATGCAGTAACCATAGAATTCATATCAAACAGGAAGCAGGAAACTGCATACTTCAAACACCATACTGCAAAGAAAACAGGTATGTAACATCAGAGATAAAGAGAAGATAGTGTGCCATTCATCATCATCATTCAGTAATACAGCAGAAAGCACAAAACCAATGCAAGAGAGAGCCAACTACATCACCAGGCATAGACATAACTGCTTCTCGTCCTGAGAATTCACGAGACACACAACTAACTTCCCCAAAAATATAAAATACCCATGTTCACTTATCCCTAAGGTTCAAAGATAAAAGGTTTTAGTTACAGTTCAAAAAGTAATAGCCTGACTGCCCTAAAAGCTCTGATAAATCAGGCACTAACACCTGGCACACCTGGTGGGCAATGTTTCTCAAACATTGTGAGAACCCACAATATCCCTTGATCAAAAAATTCATCCACCAGCTGATCCTTGAATTCAGTTTGTTGTGAAACTGCTGCTGTAGTTGGAGTTTCCTTGTCACATTCTTCAACCTCTGCATCCACCTGAACTGTAGCTGCCTCCTTAGTACTTTCAGTCTCCTGACAGAGTTTCTCATCCATAATCATTTGCACTAGATCATCTAAGTTGTGAATTCCTCCTGCAGCTTCTATGTCCTCCTCTGCAACATCTTTAGCCTGTCCTGCAACTGCACTTGTCCGTGCTGCTTCAGTCATATGCTCCTGAACTCCTGCTAGCACATCAGTTCCTGCAAACACTTCAGATTTTTTTTTTTTATAACAAACACCTTCTCAGATTGTTGGCCTTCTTGTTGCTGCAGCTGCATCTTCAGGTCCTCAAACTGCTCTTTTAGGTCAGTATACTGCTGCTTCAGTTCAATATTCTGCTTCTCCATAAACAAGTTTTCCTCCTTCATCTCCTCCTCTGCAAACATCTGATATGGTTTAGTCACCACATCATACATCATGACTTTCATTTTCTCCCAAAATTCCCTCATGTAGTCTCTCATTTCCATCTTCATCTTTATTTTCTCCACATCTGTTGAATTGAGATACCTTCTACAAAGTAGAAAACTCTTCTCTTCTTCAAGTGATTTCAGGTCTTTAGGCCCATTTTCATATTCAAGTGAATATCCAAATTCAGTAGTAGGTTTAGGTTTAGGTTCAGGTTTCCATTCAAGAAGAATGAAGAAAGATTCAAGGTAGGATGCAAACTTTGCAACCATTAGACACTGTCTCTTGAACACATCCAATATCTCTGCATGTAGATGCAACACTCGAAGACCTGATTTAGACTCCGCATGCCAAATCAATTGATTTCCCTGAAAATGTTGATTCAAGAAAAACCAAAATTGATCTGCTTCTTCATCAAACTGATTTGATTCAAGGCTTAAAAATAACAGATTAAACTCTCCTTTACACATAAAAAACACCACCAATATGGCTTCCTCACATCCCTTATCAAAAACATAAAGAAATCCACTTTGTAGCTGCAAAACTGTCCAATCAGTGATATCTCCCTGAAACTCAAAACTTTTGACTTCTGCTTCTTGAAAAACTTCCCTTATGTCATCAAGCATGAAGATATAAAACCAATGAGATATAAGAATATCAACATCATCTCCTCCATCAACAACATCACATAGAAATGTAGAACAATCTCCAAGAAAATCCACTTCACCATCATCAAGAACTTCCAAAAGACTTGCATAATCATCGGTCAAAATCATCTCCTCAGCATCAACAAAACCATTGACATCAGAAACTTGGTATAAATCATCAAGAATATCATCAGTAAACTGAAATTCACTGGAAAAAGACAGACTTCCAATATCCATGACTGAATTTGTAAAAGAACCAACATCATAAAGATCATTGATAACAACATCATCATTCAAGAAACCTTCTGTAACATCAAGATTTGAAGAAAACTCCACATTCTTGATTTGAGTAAGTTGAAGCTTCAAGTCCTCAATTTGATTATCCTTATCCAAAACAACTTGCTTAAGAGCATCATGAACTTCATAACAGTAAGAAATATGCAAGTGGGCTTCAGTTTGAACCTGAGAAATCTCCGCCATCAATGATGTCTTCTCTTCTTGAAGTTGACTGATTTTGGAAAGCGCTTCATTTGCCGCAACCATACTTGAATGCCTCTCATTTTCTAGCTCGAATGAGAGATTATTGATCATCTTCACTTGAGAAAGAAATAGACTTTGAAATTCAGCAAGTTCAGGTACATAACTTCTTTGCAAATCAAGAATCTGCGGATCAGGGACCTGAATTCTGAAACTTTGCAAATCAAGAACCTTTGGTATCAAAACTGGTAATTCAGGGATCTGAAATTGAAGATCCTTGTCTTCACAACCTGAATAATTCATATCCACTCTCGGAAATTGGCTTTCACTTTTCAAAACTCCAAAAAACTCTTCTCCATCAACACAAACACCTTTCGAACTGTCACCTGTCGAATACTCCTCATCAAGATTCATAAAAAACTGATTCATCACATCATCCTCATCAGTAGCACACATTATGTCTTTATCTATCTTCAGCTCTTCCACTGCATTACACTGAAATTTGATGTCTCCCTGAATTTCAACATCTTCAAAATTGATGTCAAATGTTGGTATATGGGTTTGTATGGGATATTGGTGTCTTCTTTGGCTCACTCCCACTTGTATTCCTTTCTTCTCAATCAGTAATTCTTCTTTTGGGCAAATCGCCTTCTCTTCCTGCACAGAGGAGAGTCTCTTCGATGTGAGGTTTGGGGATAGCTGGCAATCCTCTTGACTCCTTTGGCTCATGAGTTGCTCCTGGCTTCCTCCTTCTTCCTTCATCATCTTTTGGACTATATCTCCCTTGCATTGAACAAACTCTCCTTCCTGAATCAACTTCTTCTCTTCAATAATCTGAGTATCTACAACTTTGATCCCATATTCAAGAACATCAAAATCAGGTTGAAAAACTTCAGGTGCTGAAAATTCAAATTCAGGCTTTGAAACTTCAGTTTTTGAAACTGCAGGTCCCTGAAAAACTGTTGGTACTTCAACATTGTGCAAACCCTTGAGTTTATTCTGTTTTGGGATACTAAGTGCTCCTTCTGGCTTCTTTGGCTCTCAGGATGCTCCTTTTCTTCTGCCCTTTCCAACATCACCTTCTTGACTTCTTCAGGTTGGCTTTGTGCTTGAGCTTCTTTCATTGATTTGAGACTTGCAACAAGTGCATTTGGAGAAGTTAAACATGATTGTACCTGATTGTTCCCAACCAAGGGGAACATTGGTGTTTTAACTCCCCAGTCATCATCATTTTCATCTTCCTCCTAAAACTGATCTTCATACTTCTCTGTCACGGCTTCAATTGCTTCTTGTAACACCTGTATCCTACGCATACTAGAGCACGACTTTCTTCTTTTTCCTTCACGACCTTCATGCCAGTCTTCTGCCTTGTCAAGAAGATTAGAAAAATCATCCAAATCCTCTTGTGCATCACATAGTTCCTCATGATCTGATGCATCTCGAAAAGATTTGACAATTCGATACAACTTCTTGCACAGTTTATGCATACAATATTTGACACATACATCTTCCTTTTGACAAGGCTTGCACACGTAAGGACATTGCTTTACAGAGTGCCCATCTTTATGACAAATAGTACACTTTTTCTTCTTCTTTGCCATTAATCACCCATCAAAAGAATAGAGAGCATTTGTACCTCTTTAAACCCTGAAACTGCTTAAACTGCATTGCAAACTGAAATACCTGAAACTGTAGTCTGTAAACTGAAAGACTGAAAGTGCATTCTGCAAACCGAAAAATTGAAACTGCATTTTGCAACAAACTGCAGACAATTTGCACAGAAACTGTACAGAGACTTCAAAACTGTTTGGGCTAACAATACATTGACCAATGGTCCCAAAAGTGGGTCTGATGTGGGATGAGTTGTTTGTTGGACTTCTTGGTTTGCAGGTAGGGTTTCCTGCAGCCTGTTTTCAGGTTCATGCAGTTCAGTCCCCTCCCCAACAATTTCTGCCCCTGCAGCAAGTTCTCCTACTGGTTCTTCTTGGTCATCATTACCCGACTCTTCTCCTTGTCTTCCTCTTGTAGAGAACTCCCTTCTTAATATAAGCCTTGTTCCATAATGTTGTGGTACATTGGACCCCTGCCGTGATTCACTCATGCATTGCTGCTTCTCCCTTGTCTAGAATACTGTACTAGCATTCTTTGATTATGCACATTGTAGTTTGAAGGTAAATTACAGGCTCCAAAGGGTAACAGTTTTGTAACTACCTTTTCGAGAATGAGAATTCTGACTTCGCAGGGCAAGTGTGGGTAGAATTCTTTCAAGAATTGTGATGCATACTCCTCAGACTCTTCCCCCGGTGTTTTCCAGTTCGCAAAATCCCGCAAATGGTCACTATCAGGGAACAGGTTGCCGCTGTGATTCATTCCTTAGCACCCATATGGTTTTAGGCGAAATTCGAACCAATTGCAGGATCGCCAAATGTTAGGCACACATTGCCATAACAAATAACCAATGCAGTAAACATACAATTCATATCAAACAGGAAGCAGGAAACTGCATACTTCAAACACCATACTGCAAAGAAAACAGGTGTGTAACATCAGAAGATAGTGTGCCATTCATCATCATCATTCAGTAATACAGCAGAAAGCATAGAACCAATGTAGGAGAGAGCCAACTACATCAACAGGCATAGACATAACTGCTTCTCGTCCTGAGAATTCACGAGACACACAACTAACTTCTCCAAAAATATAAAATACCCATGTTCACTTATCCCTAAGGTTCAAAGATAAAAGGTTTTAGTTACAGTTCACAATGTAATAGCCTGACTGCCCTGAAAGCTCTGATAAATCAGGCAATAACACCAAAGCCCTTTGAAGTGTTGCAAAAACTCTTTAAAGTTAGCATGAACATCTTGCTGCAAACCTCTCAATTTTGTCGTCGCTTCTGTTGCGGTTAGTTTCTTCCCAAACCTGTCAAAAATTGCCAGCTTCACGTGCTCCCATGTTTGCTTTTTGTCTTCCTCTAAACCTTCAAACCACTCCCAAGCTTCTACTTTGAGCTTCACGTGCTCCCATGTTTGCTTTTTGTCTTCCTCTAAACCTTCAAACCACTCCCAAGCTTCTACAACTCAACACAACACAAGGAATTTACTTGAATTCCTCACCTCACTCACTACCACTCAAAAGATCCCTAAAAATTCTACCCACAAGCTCAATTCAAACTCCAAACGCCTCGACCTACAAGCCCTTGCCTGCCCACAGACACTACAAGGTGAGTCGAGGTGATCAACACTTGAAATCACGCTTGATGGTGACCAAAATATACAAGAAAAACCATCAAAAAACAAAAAACTCCAGCCACAAAAGGCCACTCTCAAAACATTGCAAAAGTTTCACCAAACTCCACTATGTTGGACTCTTTGGAGTAGCGCCAACCCTAATGGCACCGATACAGGGTCACATAGTCTTGCAGAAAGCCGCACCTTCTTCCCTCAATTCCTTGCACACACACCCCAAGGCCACTCGAGTGTCTTTGAGCACCTACTTTAGCTCTCCAACCCTCTATTGTGTTGTGTCCAGCTCTCATGTGAGCTCCTGTACACAATTGGGGAGCTCCAAAGAGGGATCAACCTACATCAAACACAACAACACACAATTTTCAAAAAGTAATTTGTAATTATTAAAACCATAGGTGAGTGACTGTACCTGTGAAGCTGTGCTAGCAGTAGTGGTCACTAACAAAATCGAAGGTCTGGTCGATGGAGGTGGCTCCACCGGTGGTGTAGAAAAAGTGTCCTAATTGTGGAAAACCAAAAAGACAACAATAGTAAGCATAATGAATGGCATTAATAAATAAAGTAAAGCAAAATGTGGGAAGGTTATGTATACCGTGTGAGAAGTAGCAACTTCAATATGGTTTTATCCGTGTGGGCTAGCAAGCAGTGAAGTATGTAACAGTGCACCTAGAAAAGTGCTACCTACCGCTCTACCAACTAAACATTTGTAAGTAAAGATTTTTGAATGTACCTCAAAAGGGCCTCTGGCTGTGCAAATTGCTTGATGAGGTGGCTGAGTGTGTCACCCATGGATCAGACCTCCCAGCCAAGCTGTGTGCCGAGCCCCTGGACTAAGCTCCAAGAAACCATCGGCTCTATCTGATGTAGGCAAGACAAATTACCCGTGAACTCGGTCATCCCCAATAGCCTTTGTTGCTAGACTAGCCTACCAAAACCATGACCCCCTCCTAGACGTCTATCATAGTAGTCCATGTCGAGCCCGAGGACAAACTCTGTGCAAAGTTGGAAGGAAAAGTAGATAGGCACCTTCAAATTGTGAGGTAAGGCACCGTAGTACGTCATGTATCATAGAAGGGTGTGCTCTCTCATGCTAAGTGTAGATAGTCATCTATGCAAAAGAGTGATCGTGGCACTAAGTCTCTTGGTCGGGGATGAAATTTCTACAAAATGAGTGAGCGTATCAAAGGAAAGGCCTCCACATGATTCCACAACAAGACTGCACAACCAACATGGTGCATGACTGCCCACTCTTATGTTGGGTATTCAAGCCCTGGTCCGATCAGTTGTGGCAGCCCGTGGAAACATACTCTTATGAAGCATGCAGGAAAGATTAATTTAGATCTAGTTTGCATGGCCAGTTGCTTTATATATATATATATATATACATATACACACACACACACACACACACACACACACACACACACACACACACACACACATATATATATATATATATGTAAAGGCCTCTTTTATACATTAATACAAGCATGTAACAATAGCGTTTTTTCTCTCTTGTGCTGTGTCGAATCTCTCTCTCTCTCTCTCTCTCTCTCCTTCTCTTGTTCAATCTCCTCTACGCTCCCTCAAGCCGGCATGGCCTCTTCAAGGTGGCACTCACCATAGCTCCGACACCCAACACTGGTATCAAAGCCCATGTGGGACACTTATCAAGACGCTGTCAGAACTCTAGGTCATTGTTGGTGCTGTAGGCAGCGCATATCAAGAGGCTGCATCGTTTGCTGGCTAGGGCAACAACCCAACAGGGAGTTGGTGTTTCCACAGGAGGCATAGTATCAACACGCTGCGCTGTAGGTGGGGAGTAGGCACTACAGGCAAGGAGCACCGGCAACATCTCAAGACGCTCAGTGGCGGATCTTGGGCCGGCAGGAGCATTGTCAACATATTGAAACGTTGCCCCAAGCAAGGTGGACTTCGTTGCAGGCAAGGCAGATTGCATTTCAAAACATTGTCCTGATTGAGGCAGTGGAGGTCCTCGTTTAAGAGAAGCTAGTCTGCAAGGTTATTCTATGGCATCTCAAAATGCTATATTGGCAACCTTCATAGGCAGTTCTACAGTAGGCCTTTCAAAACGCTACAATTGTGGGCAATTTTTGCTAGTACCCAAAGCTGGTGCTTCACAAGATCTTTAAGCATTTCAAAAGCTGCAGAGCTCAACAATATCTTCATCAATTAAAACACGAGATCATTGATAAGAGATTTTTGGAGCTAAAAAGAATTCTCAATTTGATATCTTGAGAATGGAACCTATTCTAATTGCAAGGACACTCATCGAAGCTGACACTCTCATTCAAAGTACTGTTGACACAAGAGACCATCCTTGTATAATGCGAGCACCCAATTGCATGAAGAAGCCCTTAACCACCAAGATTTATGAGCTTTGCACAATTGAGAATAGTTGGATGGAGATTAAATGTTGCTCTGCATTGCTTTTACCAGTCCCATGTCACAGATTTGTTATGGTTTTGTCTATTGTCAACACAAAGTCTTGTTTTAGATTGTTCATTGTCAGTCATCAGTTTATTGTCCCAAGAAAAGTGTACGGGTTATAGACATTGCCACACACATATATAAGTGGTAAGACCTCCCAAAACATTTGTTCTCAGCCCATTTTTGTTTTGCTTCTTGTGAGGGTACTGGGTACACCTTAAACCCAAGGTTTGGCAGTGAACCAAAACCTCCATTTGTTGGTAGCTAATTTTTCTCTATTAGAAAAAAAAAGTGTTGGGTGTCAGAGCTATGGTGGGTTGCCACCTTGAAGAGGCCAAGGCGGCTTGAGGGAGTGCAAAGGAGATTGAATAAGAGAAGGAAAGAGAGATTCAACACAGCACAAGAGAGAAAAAACGCTATTGTTATTTGCTTGTGTTAATGTATAAAAGAGGCCTTTACATATATATAAAGCAACTGGCCATGCAAACTAGATCTAAACTTATCTTTCATGCATGCTTTATAAGAGCATCTTTCCATGGGATGACACGACTGATCGGACTAGGGCTTGAATACCCAACAATCCCCCCCTCAAGCCTGAACTAGGCAGACAACTCTCATGATACCTCGACAACCAAGGATTTTGGTGTATCCAAGCATTGTTGGGTATTCAAGCCCTGGTCCGATCAGTCATGTCAACGCGTGGAAACATGCTCTTATGAAGCATGCAGGAAAGATTAGTTTAGATCTAGTTTGCATGGCCAATTGCTTTATATATATGTAAACGCCTCTTTTATACATTAATACAAGCATATCACAATAGCGTTTTTTCTCTCTTGTGCTGTGTCCAATCTCTCTCTCCTTCTCTCGTTCAATCTCCTCTGCGCTCCCTCAAGCCACCATGGCCTGTTCAAGGTGGCGCCCACCATAGCCCGACACCCAACATCTTAGAAGGCACGGGGGCCGTGCATCGTGCTGAACCTAGCTGCAATAGCCTCTAAGGCCTCTACCATTGAGCTAGACTTTGGGTAGGCTGAAAGAGTGCGAAGGTGCTTTGCCCCACGAAACAACTCCCGTTCCAAAGTGTATATGTTCTCTAGAGAGGGTGTAGGAATGGGAGGTGCCAGTGCTTGCTCTGGTGGCTGTGGTTTTTGTGGGGGAGCCGGCTACTGAAGGGGCATTGGATATTGTGGGGAGTAACCATCTCCGTGCTCTGACTGCTATGAAACGGTGCGTGCATTGAACAAAAAAATCAATATCACAAAATGCAAAAAGATGCAACAAAATTCTAATAGGTAAATAAGGTAACTCTTAGACTATTACGGTGTGGAAATTGAATATTGACCTTAAACCCTAAACTTTATAATTCTCATGGATGCCACACAAAGTTGTCTCCATAGATTGCATGGAGCGTCAAGAGTCAGGAAGATAGAAGTACCTCTACTCTCTCTGATGTAATCCCATAGAAAAACAAAAAAATCTTCCTTTTGTGGTCCTCAAATTGAAAAACTCTAAACAGGAAAGTTGTTCATCTTACTATATTTAGTAAATCAAGCAAGCCGTTTTTTTATGAATCATTGTTTTTTTGAGTTATTCTAAAAATACTCACCCTAGGTCCTTTAGAGGCATTTTTCTATTTTTAAAACTTAAAGTACTCACATTAGGTCCGTTAGAGGGAGTTTTCTATTTTTAGAACTACTCCTTCTACCTTCTCTTTTGTATGGCAAGCTTGTGGACCACATCTTTTATCTCCACATAGCTTTAGGTTTTCATGTGTGGATAATAACACCTTGGCTCCCATTCCCACCTTTTGGTTAGCCATAATGCCCACTTTCGGAGGCTTTCAAGATCCGTTTTTTTCTTTTAGTCTCGCAAATATCTCGTTTTTGTCTAGTAATATGTCAATTGAATCCTTATCAAATTGATTTGGCCATTCTATAAAATACATTCAGCTTCTTCTGGAACTCCCAAGTCTTAGAATATATTTTACTACCCATTTTACATCATTAGCCCTTTTACTATTTTCTAATTTCTCTCAATAGAATGGCCAACTCTAAAGAGAGAAAATCATTTTAATAGACCAAAAATAAAATTTGGTGGGATTTCCTTGCCCTTAAAAATAATAGCCATCTTTGAATATGCATATATACAAAGGAGGTATTCTTGGTCCATTAACTTTTTTCTCAGGATCCACTTTTATCACATTGATAACTTTCTACAGTAGATGACCAATCTACTCAGTATTGGGAGAAAATTTGCCGCAAGTATTTCTATCCCTTTAGCACAAACACATTTTTGTTGTAGCTTCAAGGCTACTCGGTACTTGGAAGAAAGTATGTTGCAAGTGTGCCACATTCGGTAAGCAGTAAAGAAGAACCTAAGAGAACATATTTCTATAAAACATTTAAACAATAAAGAAGAACCTAAGAGAACATATTTCAATAGAGAAAATCATGTTATTCTTTTATACATTTTCCATGGAAAACATCGATGTAAATACATTAATGTAGTGTGTGTAATTCATTATAAAATACTAATTGTGGCTCTTGCATCCATTTAGCATCTTTAAAAGTATAATTTTTGAATTTAACTAGATACTTATGAAAAACCTTACCATTACGTAGAATTTTGTCTTTGTGGCAAAGAATATGATCAGGTTGCAATATCTCCTTGGCTCCTTTGTATTCGGGAGGATCTTTTGCTACTGGCTCTTGTGGTGGATCACCCTTATAGCCTTTGAGTAGACTGACATGGAAAGCGTTATGGACCAGCCAATGAGAGGTAAGTTTAAGTTGATAAACCATTTCATTAATTGGCCTTTAAATTTGAAAAGGTCCATAATATCTACGCGCTAGTTTAGCAGAGTATTTTTGATCACCTGTGAGCTCACCTTGCCAACTTTTGCCCGTAGTGTGCCTTAAACAAGATGTGGGAAAATTTAGGAGAACCCAATCATTTTTTTAAAATTGGATAGTACTTCTATATTTGTCAACAACAGCTTTGTGCCTTGTTGTGCTATGGAGATAGCTTCATTGATCTTAATGAAAGCATCCCGTAAGTCATGACTATATTCATCCACAACAAAAAACTTTCCCTTGTATTTGTAATATTGGGGTAACTTTTGTTCTACCTTCAATTACCTCAAAAGGTGCATGCACATATTGTTATATGCATATTCTACTAGAGGTAAATATTTCTCCCATTGATTGCAATGATCTACTTCTATGACATAGCCTTTTAGTTAAAGCACAATGGAGTTAACAATTTCACTTTGGACATCTGTTCGAGGGTAATAGGCCAAAGAGAAATTGAGCCTTGTTCCCAGATTTTCAAAGAGTCTCTCACAAAAATTATTGGTCTTTCTAGGATCCCTATCAAAAACAATGCTTTTTGGCAAGAAGTGATACTTAAATATTTGAGAGATGAACACATGTGCCATATGTGGAGGTTTTATGGTCTTTTTGATAGGCATAAAATGAGCTTGATTGTGCATATTCCTATGTTCCCATGGATGGACTTTGGTAAGCCAAAGATAGAATCCATAACTATACTCTTTCATGGAGAATCAAGAATTGGAAGTGGTTGTAGCAAACCAGGTTGCTTTCCATGATGATAATATTTGATCTTTTGACATGTAATGCATTGAGATACATATTCTTGGATGTCCTTCTTCATAGTAGGCAAAAAAATATATGTTTTAATGACACTCATTATCGCTTGAATTTCTCTATACTTAGCATAAGGTGGAGCATGTGATTCATACATTACCTTATTTTTAAAGATTTGATAACACATAACTGAGAGCCATACATAAGTTAATCATTTTGAATCTTATATGATTCTTGTGTTCTCCCTAGAGGTGCGGCTACCATAACATCTCAAAATTTGGTTCTATAGCATACTCATCTACCATAAATGTAAGACCATTGTGAGAGGCTATAGACACAACATTGCAACAAGGTCTTCATGATAATACATTAACTACTTGATTTGTGCTTGCCATGAATGTGAGCAATATAAAAATGAAATTGTGAACAAAAAATTTCCCACCTCATTTATTTGTCAGAGATATCTTGGTTTGCATCATGAAGTACTTAAGACGTTATGATCCATTTGTGTGATAAAGGGCGTCCCAAGCAAATAATATTAAACATGGAGTCTGATTTACCCCTGGTGATTTTTTGTATTAAAAATGCACATTTGTAAGGCACCCATTATGAGGAGAAGACATCGTGCATAAAGGATAATTAGTTGTCGGAAAACCCAAAATTCATGGCCAGTTCCGTCAGAATATTTCTTTTTTGCCGAAATATTATGGCTGAACGACGGCCAAAAAGTGGTCAGAAAATGGTCGATCGGTTGTCCGGGGGCTGTTAGTCAATGGCCAGTGGTCGGTGTCCAAATTCAATGGCCGGTGGTCAATTTCAAAGGCAGACTTATCTTCTCAAGGGTGGTAACACACGGGCGCATTGGAGAGTCCAACCTGGATTTGTCTATACAAGGGCGGCTACGCACGGCTGCCTCTCATGAGAGAGGGCAACCCTTTTGCCTATAAAAGGAGGCTTCTTCTATACACAAAAAAATTGTGGTGCATTGTGAAGTTGATGTGAGGTGGTGAGGGTGAAGGAAGGAAGGAGCACTATTAAGGTATAATCCTTTTGTAACGTACTTCTTGTTTGAAGTACTAAATCCATTGAGTGGATGCTTTCCCGTGGATGTAGCCCACATTGGGTGAACCACGTATTTCATGTGTGCTCTCTCTGTCTTTCTCTCTCTCTCTCTCTCTCTCTCTCTCTCTCTCTCTCTTTTTCTCTCTACTCTATAATCTCTCGTCTGTGAAAAATTGTCTCTCTCCATCAAGTAAGCTACTCTATTATCTACATAGCTACGTCCTATTTCCTAGCAAATATTGCCTCTAAGAATCCAAAGCATGTAAGATATATAAAAGCTCTTTTTCATGGATGCCAAGGCTCATCTCATCAGAGTGCAATTGGCAACTCTCATATGCTATGGCATGCCCTTCTTGGAGAAAAACCACTCCAAGGCAATTACCACAAGTATCACAATGAACCTCAAATGATTTAGAGACCTGAAGTAACACTAAAACAGGTTGAGACATAAGCCTCCTTTTAAGTTCAGTGAATGCTTCTTGCCCTTTATCAATCCATACATATCTGATGTGATTCTTATTCAAATCATGGTATGTTCTTGCTATAGCAGAGAAATTTGCTATGAATCTTCTATAGTATGAGCACATTCCAATTAAACTTCGTAGCTCATATAGAATTCTTGGATCAACACATGCATTTATTACGTCAAGCTTTTGTGGATCAATTTGAATTCCATCATTGGAGATAATATGACCTAGATATTGAACCTCTTGTAAGAAGAATTCACTCTTTTTATAATTAATGTAAAGCTTGTTATCTTGTAATGCTTGAAACATTTCCTTGAGATACTCTTTGTGTTCTTCCAAGGATTTAGAGTAGAGTACGATATCATCAAATAATAATCCAACATAAGT
Source organism: Adiantum capillus-veneris (assembly GCF_014529385.1). Lineage (NCBI taxonomy): Eukaryota > Viridiplantae > Streptophyta > Polypodiopsida > Polypodiales > Pteridaceae > Adiantum > Adiantum capillus-veneris. Next base: position 81,686,648 of record NC_140951.1, read on the forward strand.
CTTATGTAAACAAAAGATATGTTCCATCATTTGATTAAATGTGGTTGGAGCATTGCTATCCCAAAAGGCATGACAAGGTATTTAAATAACCCAAAAGTTGTCCTGAAGGCTGTCTTATGAATATTTTCTGGTACGATTTGTATTTGATAGGTAAAGGGTGCCACAATTGCCAATTTTTTGTTGTTGGGTCCTTAGCGAGCCCAATGGAAAAAAATTAGTGATTGTGCCATGCATGATCAATGAGATGGCGATGGATGGCCATGAAACTTTGCAAGGGCATCATTGGGCCCTTATCAAGCCCAATGGCAATACATTGGCAATTGTGTCGCGCATGATTGATGAGATGGCAGTGGATCGCCATGAAAAATTTCAAGGGCAAGGGAAGCACCCTACTCCTTGCCCGTGAAAATTTTCATGGACATCGCAATCTATCTCGACGATCAAGGGTGGCATAATTAGCAATTTTTTACCATTGGACCCTTGGCGAACCCAACGACAAGAAATTGGTGATTGTGCCATGCATGATCAATGAGGATGGCCATGAATCTTTGTAGAGGTGTTGGAAGCACCCTAACCCCCACCCCTACAAAGTTTCATGGCCATCGCAATTAGTCCATGACGATCAGGGATGACACAATTGTCAAATTTTTTTTGTTGGGCCCTTGGCGAGCCCAATGACAAAAAATTAATAATTGTGCTGTGCATAACCAACAAGATAGCAACAGATGGCCATGAAACTTTGCAAGGGTAAGGAAAGCTCACTATTCCCTATCCGTGCAAAGTTTCATGGCCATTGCAAGCCATTTTGACGATCAAGGGTGGCACAATTACCAAGTTTTTGCCGTTGGGCCCTTGGTGAGAGCCCAAAGGAAAAACATTGGCAATTTTGCCACACATAACCAAAAAAATGGCAATAGATGGCCATGAAACTTTGCAGGGGTGGAAAAAGCATCCTACTCCATATCTTTGCAAAATTTCATGGCCACGTAATCCATCTCAACGATCAAGGATGCCACGATTGCCAATTTTTAATCGATGGGTCCTTGGAGAGCCCAATGACAAAAAATTGGTGGTTGTGCAATGCATGACCATTGAGACAAAAAGGGATGGCCATGAAACTTTGCAAGGGTAGGGAAGCTCACTACTCTCCACCTGTGCAAAGTTTCATGGCCATCACAATCCGTTTCAATAGTCAAGGGTGGAACAATCACCAATGTTTTGCCATTGGGACGGGTGTAAGTCATGAAAGATCCCCACATTTGGAACACTTTCCCTTCTCACACAAAATCTAATGGTAGGAGGACCCATCTACATGCTCACACAACAAAGAGTGGATGAAGTTTTGTGGTCCCATTGGATCTCTCCAGCACGCCCCAAAAAAGCGTGGAGCACACCATACATCTTCTAAAACTGCACACGATATTTGCAACAAGATGTCTCTCTCACACGCATGAATCACACGTACCAAGGCTTGCAGGCCTTGAAATAGCACTAACCAATGGTGATCGTGCGGTGGGCATCCTAGAATGCATGAAAGAGCTGACTCTGTGTAATATAGAATCATAGCACCATGCTTTATATATTGCTTCAGCCAATCCTATGTCGAATTGCCTTTTTGAAGTGTGGAAAGGCACGACAATTCCCCTCCCAAAACTATCCAATGAGCTCCCTCATGTGTGAATCTAGAATGCGTCAGCATCATGGAGCATGCCCACTGCTCACCTAAAGCTTCTCACTACATCCCAAAGTAGATGATCCTCGAGTGGGGTTATACAAGTTAGTGACCAAGAGAAGGGGATAACTATTATATTATGGAGGACGTGAGGGCCAAGGGAACTCACTAACATCAAGTGGATGTACGTGTAGTATGTCTATCATCTTGACACAAAGAAAAAACTTATTTTGGTAGACAACAAGGGACATGATGTTGACCGCTGGGTCAACAACACAACATAACTCAAGTTTCGTACCAAAGTCTTATCTTTTGTGAGTTATGAAATGCTGCAGATTATGGCTATAAACGTCATTTGTAATGAGTAGTTATTCTAGTTTCAGAAGCCGGGGTGCAATGGCACTTCCAGATTGTAAATACAAAGCCATTTGACCCTTTCAACCCCATTTTTGGTTCAACCTAAGGTAGCCTTAGTATATAAGATACCTAGGTCATTTTGTAAAGAAGACTTTAATCATAATCAAAACTTTAGCGCTGCCGTCTACGCTGTGTGAGAGAGAAAGAGAGTGAGCGTGAGCTTTATCCTCTCGCTACACCCGGCTTTCTCAACACATTGGAGATCCGACTGCACCAATGCTGTAGGCTCGAGGGGAGCTACGCGACAACTCCAAGCATTCCACGCGAGACGAAGCGCACACGCCGACGCATCTACGAGCTATTTGTGGTCGTAAGTGTATCAAACGATGTCTGTTTTCTGCGTGCTAGTAGTCTATAGAATCATGGCTACATAAGCTACGCATAGGTACTCATAAATTTTAGTTTCGGGCACTTTCAAAATTCTTCTCTGTCATCCTATGCGTTTTCCGCAGATGGGTTTAGAGTGATGGTTTAGAGCGTAGAAGCGTGGGGACAGGTGTATCCTAGTGAGGGGATGGTGTTTCTTAAGTTTCATACGAATCTGGCATGATTAGGTGAGTTAACTTCCGTATGTGTGTATGTGGCTAGGTGGTGTAGTTGAGAGCAGTGAGGTTCTTGATTGTGGTTTAGTTGGCCTTCCAGAGTGTTGTATGTGTAGGATAGTCTCAGCTTGACAAGCTAAAGAGATTTCCTCCGTGTGCCTATCGTGTCATCTGTGTCCTCGATTGACATTATGTTGATCTAGGTAGTGTTTGCATGCACTCCATGGGTGTATGAGTCGCTCCCCTCCAACATTGGCACCGCTGTCGGGGACACAAGGACCTAAGTAGGTTTCCTACTAACACTCGTGTGATGGTTGCTTGATTTAGTTTCGGCTAAAGAAAGCGTTTTTCTTAAGTGGATCCGGAAGAGGATATTCCGCGATCAAGTGGATAGCCAGGAAGCGTGTGTCTTGCCGAAGGTCTGCGACTAGATAGGTTTAGTTAGGATCTGTGGATTAGAGTAGTTGTTGGTGGTCGAGTGATTTGTGAGGTGATAAAAGCGTTTACTAGTCCGTGTGTGGCAGTGAAGCGTTTTTCTACTCATAGATGCAAAACCCCATATGATTTGTAGGAGTAGCTTTAGGTAAGTGATCCGATTCTGATCTAGAGCTATTCAGCACTGAATTATTTGCTAAAGTGCTTGATTGCATTTGAAATCACGGAAAAGTGTGCTTTTGAGGATAAAAATGCATTAAACAAGATTTTGTGGATATTTTTGTATGACTAACTGATGCTGTGCATATAAAAGAGCATTTGCAAGGGTTCTGTGAAGAAAACTTGCAATTTTGTAAACATAGACATCCTACGCGTAGGATGTCTCAAGGGGGTTATGGAGACCAAATTTGAAAATTCTGATTGCACCAGCGGGTTCAAAGGGTAGGTTTTACCCTAGTAACATATTGACTTGGGTGTTTTTCCCTATTTTTGTTGACCAAAAGCCAAAAGACGGAGTCAGAAAAAGTAAAATTTCAGAAAAGGCTTAAATTGAGTGATTTTGTATGTTTTTGCAATTGTGAAGCATACCTGCACTTGCTGAGAGCATAAGGGAGCATCAGGGATACTTCAGTCAAAAAAAAAAAGCAATAGACATCCTATGCGTAGGATGTCTACAGGGTGATCTGAGCACTTTTTGGAAAAACTAAGGTTACCAGTGTGTTTAGAAGGTGGGGTTTACCCTATTTTCACATGGAAAGTGGAAATTTGATCAAATTTCGACACATTAAAGCCAAAAGACGAGAATTGCCAGACATCCTACCCAAATTGTGTCCAAGGCCTAATTTTGAGACCAAACCATAGGATGACTCCATAGGCATGTTCTAAATGTTGTATTGAGTGCATGTGATAAATTTCATCTCATTTGGGTCAGTGAAAGGAAGATTGAACAGACTTTAGCATTTTTGAATGAAAAAGGCAAGAATAGCTAGTTTTGGGGTCTTTTGACATCCAAACTCAAATCTAAGCATACCAGTGGGTTGCTGAAGACTAGGGGAATCTTTGGTCCAAGTTTGGGTTCATTCTGGGCAAAAAGACATCCTACGCGTAGGATGTCTACTGCATGATTCTGAGACCAAAATTCTCCTATGACCATACCATACTGTCATATAGCCTTAGATAAGCCTCCTAGGCAAATTTGGTCCAATTTGGAGTTGATTTGACTTGGGAATTCATCAGAACAGACATTAGGCTTTTGGAACAGATTCTTGATCATTTGACCAACCTATAGGTGTCAGAATCAAAAAGTAAAAATAACTGTGAGCTTAGCACATCAAGGGGAAGCTACAGTGCAAGTTTGAGCTGAAACAGAGCAAAAAGACATCCTACGCGTAGGATGTCTCCAGGGTCATAAAGTGGTCAAAATTCTACTTTGGCTATATAGGGAGGTTCTAAGTGTCTCAAGGATTCCAGATCTTTTTTCAAAAGTGAATTTGGACCTTGTTTGGCCTATTTACCAAGCAAAGACAAGAATTGTCAGACATCCTACTCTTGGAGTGCACTAGAAGCTTATGTAGCCCAAATCTTGACCTAGGCATCCAAATTCAATTTTGAGTATACCATTGGGTTGCTGAGCACTAGGAGAATCTTGGGATCAAGTTTGGACAAAATCTGAGCAGTTAGACATCCTACGCGTAGGATGTCTCCAGCTTGATTTAGGACTCCAAACCAACCTATGAGCACACCACTGTGATCAACACATCAAGGAGAAGCTGGGGTGAAAATTACAAGTCATTCTGAGCAAAAAGACATCCTACGCGTAGGATGTCTCAAGGCCATTTTTAGGTCCAAATGAAATTCTGAGCATACCATTGTGTTGCTGGACTTAAGGGGAGTCTCTGGACCAAATTTTGTTAAATTTTGAGCATATAGACATCCTACGCGTAGGATGTCTCTAGGCCAGTTTTAGGGTCCAACTGTAATTTTGACCATTCTACATTGCATTTCACTATTTTGGCCATAACTTTCACAAACAGTATCGAATCGGAAAAGTTTTTATATCAAAACGTAGCCTGAGAGCGGCTCTACAGATCTTAGAGCAAAACTTGATCTACATGTATGCCAACGACAGCCATTTAGTTCAACTTTGAAAAAAAACATCGTTTAAGGCCTCAAAATGCATCCGGAAGATAGGGGTGTCTAAAAGCGACAATTTGCGAGAATTGTGACGAAACGGTTGCGGTTTTGGACATAGTTTCGCCTTTTCCCTAACCAAAGCACTTGAACACAGTGGACTAAGTCTACTTGAACCAAGAAAAAGCTCTTAAGCCCAGAAATCATGTCTACCCTAGATTCAAACGCAGCCTACACAAGCTTGGAGATCCCGATGATAGAGGAATATCCTCCCACAATGGATCTTCCAAACTTGCAATTGATAAAGATCCATCTTGTTGAGAGAGTTTGGATGATTGGTCATGAGAGTGAAGGACTATATAGATACATTGATGACAATGAGGTCAATCTTTATAGGTGCTCAGATCCATACCTAGAAGAGATAACAGATTACAAGCTCTTATATGTCTACACATACGGAGTCGACTGTCAATGGAGATCTATAGTTGTCGACAAGTATGGACGAGAATACAGAGTTGTAGAAAGCACAAATCCACAGACCGTTCTAGAAAGAGGTGGATATTTGGTCAATGAAGGACCACAAATGCCTCCAACAAACACGAGAATTCCTATAGGAATTCCAAGAAGAGAGCCACCTGGATTCCCTTCAATAGCGATAACGAGAGAAGGATTGGGAGAATCTCTGGTTAGATTTGTAGACAATCGACGAGTTAGACCATCCCAAGTCCAGAAATGGGTAAACAGAAAATACTCCGGAGATAAAGATCCAAGAGATCACGTAACGGCTTTTAGAAGAGTGATTAGAGCAGAGGAAGTTTCAGATTTTGCGACACAGTTTGCGGGATTTGGATTGACTCTAGAAGATGATGCAGCTACATGGTTCGACTTGGTGGAAAAATGGGATTTTGAGACCCTAGATGAGCTGTTTGAGGAGTTTATTGAAGAATTCTCGCCAAAAGGCATTGCTCACAACATGGTCTCGCAAATCCATAGATTCAAATAGAAAGAGAATGAATCAGTACGCAAAGCATCATTACGGATCAAGAGATATGTTAAGCTCTGTCCGAGAGCAAAATTACCTATGCAAGCACGACTGATGCTGATCTTTATCCAGGGAATGAGACATGCGGGCCTTCAGAAGGATCTGCATATGATAAGGAGGATGACACTAAACGAGTTGATCAAAGAAGCTCTTTATCTAGTGGATAACTGTGAGGCATACAAAGAAAAGGACTTAAAGAGTCAAGGAGATGACACATCCTCTCAGCACAGTGTTTCACAGATAAGTGAGTCCATTGCCAAGCCAACGGCACCTATTGGTCAAGAAAAGCTTATCGACAACTTGGTCAAGAGGTTGATTCCTCTTGTAAGGTCTGATTCGGGAGAGCCGAAGTGGTGTGAAATTGAGAGAAAATGGACGAACCATACGGAGGAAGAGTGCTATTATAGCATGGAAAATGCTAGGGAGAGGTATGTACAACATGTTCCAGAAGCACCTACTCCACCTAGATACATTACGGGGAATGCGCCAGGACCAGTAGGAGTTTTAAGGCCACAACTTGTCTTAGGAAAACAACCTCTGCTGCCAGGTAGACATGAGATACATGCCAATGATGGAAGGATTAAATAAACCAACGCCAGTACCAGGTACAATGTGGTATAGCAACCAAAGTGAGTACTACCCTTCGGAGCAACAAAATGTGAGAGAAACACATGGAGTGGCGAGGCCGGTACAACCTCCACCTCCTGGGTTTCAGTCGAAAGAAAGAAGGTATGAAATGGACGAAAGGACATTGCGATTCATTGCAAATAGCGGCTTATCTAGGTCAAAGCTTGCTTATAGCCAAGAGGAAATGCTAAAAGAATCTCCTCAACCAGAGACAGATTGTCACAAAAGTCGTGACAACCACTTGGTCAAACAATGTACTCATATGGAGATCACTGAAGAAAATGCCTATTGTCTTGAGTGTGGCATCACTCACTTGATCCCCAATTGCCCGAAAAAACCAAACCAAATCAGGAAAATCACGACAAATGTATTAGGATTGTTCAGCTCCATAGTAGCTCAGAAAATGAAAATGTTGTACCAGTTCAAGTAGTTACGAGAGCACAAGCTCAAAAGAAAGCTGATGAGAATCCAGAGACAAAGAACGCGGAAAGTGACACGAGTCCAAAGATAGATGATGGACCAAAGACAGACGCACCTAGTCAGAAAACCAAGAGCAAACGAAATAGTTGGAAAGCTAGAAAGACTAGGATGAAAGCACGCAGGGAACGAGAGCAAAAATCCCTAGCTGAGAAGCTTACCAAAGCTGAGGAGAAGATAAAACAACATGAGGAAAAGGAGGCACCTTCTCTTACACAGATGGTTAAACCTCCAAAAGAACCATCCACGAATGAGAAACCGAGAAGTGCTAGTTTAGGAGGATCTGTGTTGGTAGAGAAGGTTAATGAGACATTAGATGCCCTCTTGAAAGCCTATGATGTGAGGCTCAAAAACAACCAAACCAAAGAACACAAGTGGATGACATATCCCTATGCAGAACTAGAAAAGCAAAGGTTTGAAATGCGCCAGAAAATGATCAAACAGCCCAAGCTTTACTAGAACCACCAGTTGCAAAACCCGAGGATGTGATCCGTGTCATGCCTACACAAGTAATCCCACCAAACCAGGAACTAAAAGAACCAGATTCTAGTCATGAGCACAGACCAAACCTCAAAGACCCAGCATTAGAACCAAGGATAGTACTGAATACCACGGATAACTCTTCCGAGGGATTTCACCAAGCTATACCTGAGGATTGTAAAGAGATAGATGGTCTTGACGAATTGTGGAAACAAGTCAGAGAGGCCAATGAAGCCGATGACCTAAGAAGACGAGTAGACAAGACTGGTGATGAACGAGGAGTGTTTCTACCACCAATAGAGGAATTTGAGACTGGATCTCAAATGAATCTAGATGTGCGATCATATTGGGGCGACAAAGGATCTGTACAATCTATGGATAGTCAACCCCATTCACTAAGAACACTACCGTCCTACATGGGAGAGTACGAGACCAAGTCAGATGTGGTTGCAGTCCCATCACAGAGACTATCTCCCAACAAGGCCATCGATTCAAAGGGGCTAGTAGATATTCTATCTACCCCAGTCACCTGTACAATATTGTTAGCCGAGTTGCTCAGAATAAGACCAAACATGTGGGCTAATGTGGGTAAATGTCTAGAGAAATTTGGTGTAAAAACCCCAATGACTCAAATTGAGGAAGGCATCAAAGAGCTTGAAATGCCTCAACTAAATACTAGGCCAGTGCCATTAAACAAGGTAGGCGAGTATTACGAGGGAGAAGAGGGAAACACCACCCTTCCTATGGAATTCAATGGTGTAAAAACCATGGCAATCCTTGACAGTGGAGCTGGTGTGGCCATTGCAACCAAAGAGATTTGGAAAAAATGGGGAAAACCTGCCTTGATATCCACACGAATGACCCCGTAGCTTGCAGACGGACACAAGGAAAAGCCCCTAGGACTGCTAGAAAAAGTAATTGTTACTTCTTGTGGAACACACTTTTGCTGTTGTTGACTTTGGCAAGAAGAACAACTATGACATCATTCTGGGAAGACCATTCATGCGACACTTGAAAATGGTTCAAGATTAGGGTTATGACCATATATACCTGAGACATATGGAAACCATAACAAAGATAAACTCGAGGGACCACAGCTATATGGATGTGACAAGAACACTGGTAACTGAGTAGTTTGATTCCGCCACAGTAGCAGGATCAGAACTTCCAGCTTGGTTAGGTAAGCCTAAAGAACTGTGGATGTGTGGAGCTTCACAATGTGGTAGCTTGAAATGTGAGGAATGTATCCTAGAGCGACTTATAGAGGATAGGGACTATATCCCAGAACCATTTCCTGAAGAAGAGTTAGAGCCTTTTGGATGGGAACACATCTTGGCTACTCTGGACGTGTGCGCCGTGGAGGATGCTCCCACAACAAAGTTTTGTGATGAACATGGCTATGATGTCGTTCCTTATTTTGCAGTGAGTGTAATCCAAGAAAACGAAGAGATCCAAACATCAACAAGCTCTCGAAATAAGGAGCAAACAAAGAAATGTGGAGAATCAAAAGATGAAGAAGACGACGAGTTCTATGACTCAGTAGAACACTTCGAGCTTCAAGAAGATCAACGACCCGGGAATCAATGTCATTGCTACACGAATAAAGTGCATCAAAAGTGGATTCCAAAGTCCTCCGTGAAGACATAGCCACCACGAGCATCCTCATACATGGCTCCTAATAAGGATGCAAAGACTCAGCTAGGAGGAATACAACCAGAGCAACGAGCTAACAATGCTCTAATCAATGGGCTAGAAAAGTCCTCCAAGAAACTACCACCCACGAGCAAACAAACAATAACTTTCCACTACCAGCCAAAAAATCAAGGGAAAGTACAAGAAGTCAACCTTGCTGAGGATAGTAGCGATAGTGATGAATCTTACGACATCCCCTATCATCAACTCAGGCCATCACTATCACCAACCCCTTCAACAACAACCATGACACATCAAAAAAACAAGACAACAAGTCAAAGCCAAAAAGCTCGACAAATCTGGATACCAAAAAGCCAGATCGTCCAAAAACAGATATGGATCAAGAAGACAAAGATCTCTAATGACAAATCACAAGATCCAACACCAAAACAAAAACAAGGAAAGCATGCACGAACGGGTAAGAATATCACAAAGTTGCAAGCTTTCACAACTCAAGTTTGGGCTCCAAAGAAGTTGATTCAAGCACAAAAAAGTCAGGAATTCATTTGGATTCCAAAACAACCACAGTATCAACTTTCAAAGCCTAAATCCCGTCCCCAACCAAGCGTACAAGGGTTGAAGCAAAGACCACTGTCGACTCACACAACAAAAAGCTGGATCCCAAAGAAGTCTCTTCAAACACAAACGAAGCACGGGCAAGTATGGGTTCTTAAACGAGCGTCAACAACAAAACAACCAATAATCTCAAAGAAATGGATCCCAAAGAAGAACAACAAAACTGCTGTCAGTGCATCGCCGCTTGAATTCTTACAATTCTTCCTACGATTACAGTACAGTTAGAAGAGAGCAAGTCGCTTCCATCAAGCGACGATACAGGAGCTTCAAAGACCATTACATTGCTTAGAATAGGAAACCTCGCCAACAAATGCCAATAAATTGCTTATACCCACATCTTGCACAACATAAATCTTTTCCATGCATTGACTGTGTATGCATAATAGGGCTACATTACAAGGCCTGCATAGGCACAACTTTTAATTGCCCAAGCACAACACATACCCTTTGCGATACCCTGTCGTAAAGGATGACTCCAAATAGGAAGGGGGGAGGCATTCTGAATGCGGACCTAACATTATGACTATTAGAGGGCAATGTTTTGTGAGATGCATTGAATTTTTGCGTTTTGTTGTGATAATTTTTTGACGAAATTTAGAGTATATGCCCTCATAGTAGTGTTACAAAGGAGTATGGGGACAAAATCCATATATGAGCCCCTAGGGACATGTGTATAGTGTACATAGCATTTAGATTTCTATTTGAATGATTTTTCTTCTGTTAAGTTTTTCTTTAAGATTTTCTTTGTTTATTATTAAGAAAAAATAAAAAAATCCATAATCCACATGAAGAAAAGACTGACGAGAGGCCTGAGCACTACAAAGAGAAGAAGGTACAGGAAAACGATGAAACTTCACGAAGTATGTCTCAGCAGCCACTACAACAGCCGAAGAACTTGTTACAAAGCAGTGTCAACATGCAATCGACAAGTCATACAAGTCAGAGTCGACTAGCTAAGCCACAAAATGAGTGAGGTGTTAATCCCAAAGCTTCAAGTAATATTCTCTGTGGTCTAAGCGTCTTAGCTATTCTAGGTACTGCTCAAGCTGGAAGAGTTGAGCATATTTACGTTGTGTCACTCATGCTGGTATAAGTGAGCAAAAGAGTCGAAGTCTAAGTACTTAAGTCTGGTGAAGTGAAGGAGAAGGTCCAAAAGACACTCACGTACTGAGCACAGTGAGATACGAGTAGAGAAACTTCTACATTGACAACCCTTCTTGGAAAGGTGGAAGCTATTGAGACATCTTTTGATGTCACATGTGCTATATTTATTCCTCGAAACACCCATCATCTCCTTCTTTCACATTGCATGCTTTTGGTGACAAATTTCTCATATGCATATAGAGTGTCCCATGATTGGCACTTGCATCAGGCACTCTTTCCGTGTTTCACCCAAGCACTCACCTTTCATGAACATGTACTTCACGTTCAACTGCTCAACTCCAATAAGAGCGTATACCAAAGGCATTTTTTTCCCACCGGGATTTTTCCCTTTGGTCATCCAAGTTTTAGACCCTAATCTAAAGACACCTATCACCATCCTCTTGTACATATTCCTTCTACATCAACAATAAGGAAATGCTACTCAAATCAATTGACAAATGAATTGGAGTACCAATTTCAAATCATAGCATACTTCTCCTCAATGGCAAGTCGAAGAATGGCCTACAATGACAAAGCTGCAGACAACACTCACAACATGATTGCAGAGGAACAAAGAAGTCCTCAATGACAAAGAGCAGACATAAGGGTAATCAGAGGATCTCAAAAGCTTGTCCTTGATAATGCGCATCGAATGCTCGGCAGGGTTTTGAACCTCAAATTAGAATAATTAAGTCTTGGATTCGGCCTGACAGACAGACTTTGCATTGGAGTGCAACTTGGCCTAAAGAAGTTAAGGGTTTAGCCATACAATTTCTACAAAATCCTTACAAAGTTGTCATTGGCTCACAAGATCAAAAAGCCAATCACTCAATTCTACAGATTGTAGAAGTTGTTTCTGAGAATCACAAATACTCCGAATTGACAGATTTGCTAGGCAAGTGATGGATGGATCTTTCTCTATCCATGATGATAAGAGTCAAGTTAAATGACATTGGGTTCTTTTTGAATTTAAATATGGCAGTAGACCTATAATGACAGAAACAGATGCTGCAACTCGGAGCGTCGATGTGAAGACCTAAAGTTCGTCATCAATATGATTTTCCTGAATCATGTGAAGACTATGTACATTGGATTGGACGAACAAGACAAGCTACTACAAAGGTTATAGTCTATACTTTCTTTACAACAACAAAACGACAACAAAGACCACATCGCCATCGACAATCAGGTCATGTCGGGGATGACATGAACGCGGAAGGGGGGAGTGTTGACCGCTGGGTCAACAACACAACATAACTCAAGTTTCGTACCAAAGTCTTATCTTTTGCGAGTTATGAAATGCTGTGGATTATGGCTATAAACGTCATTTGTAATGAGTAGTTATTCTAGTTTCAGAAGCCGGGGTGCAATGGCACTTCCAGATTGTAAATACAAAGCCATTTGACCCTTTCAACCCCATTTTTGGTTAAACCTAAGGTAGCCTTAGTATATAAGGTAACTAGGTCATTTTGTAAAGAAGACTTTAATCATAATCAAAACTTTAGCGTTGCCGTCTACGGTGTGTGACAGAGAAAGAGAGTGAGCGTGAGCTTTATCCTCTAGCTACACCCGGCTCGCTCAACACATTGGATATCCGACTGCACCAATGCTGTAGGCTCGAGGGGAGCTACGCGACAACGCCAAGCATTCCACGCGAGACGAAGTGCACATGCCGATGCATCTACGAGCTATTTGTGGCCGTAAGTGTATCAAACGATGTCTGTTTTCTGCGTGCTAGTAGTCTATAGAATCGTGGCGACATAAGCTACACATAGGTACTCATAAATTTCAGTTTCGGGCACTTTTAAAATTTTTCTCTGTCATCCTATGCGTTTCCGCAGACGGGTTTAGAGTGAGGGTTTAGAGTGTAGAAGCATGGGGACAGGTGTATCCTAGTGAGGGGATGGTGTTCCTTAAGTTTCATACGAATCTGGCATGATTAGGTGAGTTACCTTCCGTATGTGTGTATGTGGCTAGGTGGTGTAGTTGAGAGCAGTGAGGTTCTTGATTGTGGTTTAGTTGGCCTTCCAGAGTGTTGTATGTGTAGGATGGTCTCAGCTTGACAAGCTAAAGAGGTTTCCTCCGTGTGCCTATCGTGGCATTTGTGTCCTCGATTGACATTATGTTGATCTAGGTAGTGTTTGCATGCACTTCATGGGTGTGTGAGTCGCTCCCCTCCAACACATAAGTATAGGTATGCATACATGGAAAATCTTTCCTATTGGGGAGAATTGTTCTTTGTCATTTGTTTGAATCAAACTGCCACTAAAAAGCCAATTGAGAAATAAGTGACCATCATCAAGTCACCAAAATTTCACCCCATGTAGAGAGTGTTCATAGGATAGGAACAAAGATTCCAGATTCATGGATGAGAAGAGGTCGCTTGTCAGAAACAGAGCACATCAAAGGTGGTTATACGACTATTACAGGGTCATCCAAACCACACCACACTGAAAGGACAAGTCCAGATGTTCATACGAGGGAGGAGCATAGAGCCACACCTAGAATGACAACCTTCCCTTATGAGGAAGCTTTGGAAGGAGCTCTTGGAATGATGAGGTACGTCACTGAGACAAGGCCCATGTGCCCATCCCAAGTTGCAAAATGCATGGCTTCAAAATACAATGGATCAGAGGATCCCCATGCCCACTCAGCGTCTTTCAAATGGCAATCGAGAGCTAAATACATCACACATTTCCACATCCAGTTTGAAGGATTTGGATTGACCTTGGAAGGCACCGCCCTCACTTGCTTCCAACTCCCCTTGAAAAAGGAAGACTATGGGAATATAGAGGTGTTGCTTCACGCTTTTGTGAAAGAGTTTTCCATGTGGGGAATCACACACAATACTGTGTTGCAGATTCATTCCTTCAAACAAGAGGAGAGAAAGAAAGTTTGAGAAGCCACTTTGTGCTTCAAGTGATACCTTGAGAGGTGTCCACCACGTGAGAAACCTCAGGAAGATTGTGAAGAAGTATTGTTCATAGAAGGGTTCATTGTCATGCCAAGGGTAGGACTATAGGCGGGCACGGCCCTGGCCAACAAGGGCATATGGATACACATGCGATACAGGGGCTATATATAGCTATGAGCCAGAGGGCCAAGGGCCTATATATAGGTATGGTTGGGTGGTTATTGGCATTCTATCTCCCTATGGTCTTTCATTGGTATCAGAGCTTAGGGAGGAGGAGCCATGGAGGAGGGGGGAAGGAGATCAATTGCATGAGTTATGCATGATCTGTCTCTTCTCTCTCTCTCTCTCTCTCTTGATTGAAGAATAAGGCAACCCTCTCTCTCTCTCTCACTCTCTCTCGTAAGTGGCTGTGGAGGAGCTTGAAAGATTCAACAACAAAAACCGTGGGCAAGAGGGCTTAGCAGAGGAGGCGGGTGAAGCTTTTAAGAAGAAGGGCATGTGTAGGCCCACTTACAAGGGGGGAGGGGTGAGAATTGACCTTCATAGAATCGAGTGCTCTCTCCCTCTGTGTGCTTGCAACAGATAGAGCACTGCTTTTTGTCACATGACCGTCGGCAGGGGACCATCTCAGGGCAGCGGGTGAAGGATTTCCCCATCGGTGCAGAAGTTGCAATCGCTGCTGCTCAGTCAATTGTTTTTTTTTTTTGTCCACAAGAGGCCACCCAAGGAGAGGGCCATTTAGTAAAAAAATTGTTAAGGGAGCGTACCCACCCTGGGCACACCCCCCCCCCGCCCCCTCATTTGATGCATGTGCTTCGCAGCAGTCCGCGAGCAACTCCTCGATGCCCATGTTCTTGTAGATCTCTGCTGTGGTACACTGCATGTAATTTGTGGCCGTTCAAGCAATTACTCATCATGAATTGGTTTGCCAATTGATGATACGCTGATTTGCATACGAGTCAACTTGGGTTTTTCACCTTCTCGACGACCATGGCCCTTTGCTCCGATTCCAAGAATTGCAATAGTAGAGGTGTCAGTATTGCATGCAAATGGAAAGCAGGGCATTCGATAGAAGTACTTAATGAGGTATGAAGTTTCCTTCTTGCTAAGCATGTGCGTGTTCTCTATAGCATGCAAAAGGCGTGTGTACTGCCATCCTAGTTCTTCTCTAATTGTACAATTTAAGTGTTTGCAACGACTAGTCAAGCACGACTTGACTTTGCACAGATTGGCAAATTTGGGGTTCCACATGCACAGATGCATTGTTATTTTTCCGTTTGTACAACATTTACGGAAAGCAAGGCTTGCATTGAGTTATGAGCATCGACAAGGGGGTTTCATTGCCTGTCGGAATCCATGGCTATGAGTCAGACGGGGCATTTATGCCACAATCGACAATGAGCATGGCTCTCTCACAGGTTGATCCAGTCCATCACTAAGCATGTTACAGTGTACAATTTTGAACTAATCTTGCAAAGGTTTTTATCATGCCAACTTGATAAGTAGTGGTTGATTTGGTGCAATCCGATAGTTACCCTTCTTTAGCTATCTCTTTTTGTATTGGTTAATTTACGGATTTTCAATCAGATGTACGCTTTGGCAAGGCCGCTTTTTTTTGAATGCTCGACTAGGTCGACTTTCTTTTGCTAGGACATTGTACATGGGCAAGAGTATCTGTTTGCTATGAGCATTCATTATCAGTTTTGTGTCTTCTTATTGCTAGACTTCTAGGAAGCAAGGCTTCACTCTAAGACATACAACATAGGAGTTTTCGATGTTCGAAATATGCTATCAACATACGAACTTGGGAGTCTTTGCAACATGTCAGCCTATTTTTTCATTGGCGATCGAGTAAACCAAGCCAAGAAGGCATGAGCGGGACATCCGACAACTCTCAAGTTATTCGCATATATGGCTATGAGCCGGATTCGAGCACACTACCAGAAACCTACCCACAAGTGGGCAACAAGGTTAGTCAATTCCAAGTTATGTTTGTTTTTGTTTATGTTTTACTTTTCATTCTGGAAAAGACCTCTCTGATGTGCCAAGCAAAGTGCTTGGGCAACCTCCATACAAAGTAATTGTATAAAGCAAAGTGCTTTGCCTGTCTTCATGTGAAGCACGGCTTCTCTATGTGCCATAGTATTATCGATTGACTTTGGATCAATGATAATGGCACACATATCTGACACTTTGTGGATATAAGCTCATAGTTTATGCAACAACGCACTGTGATGCATCCATGCCAATGTCATCGTGCAAGGCACATATACCAAGGGCTCACATGGTTGAGACCGTCATTGACGCTAACGGCTTACTATTCTATTTTTTGCTATGTATCCACACCGTAGTAGTCTGTTGGACGTACACTCCATCATTGTATACGCTTCCGCTATAACACTAAATACTCTGTCAAGGACAAGGTAAGTAACTGATATCTTAAAACATTTTTTATGTTATTTATAGGCAAAGTGCCGCATTTCAAGTGACCTTGATACAGTCACAGTCACATACAAGGATAGTGCATCCCGATGTGACTTATGGTACCTCTCTCTACGTGGGCGTGGTACACATACACAGTTGTACGCTTATAGGATACGCTAAGCCACAGACATGGTCTGCACGGGATCATATGCATGGGGCATACAATACGTTTGAATAAGGGGTTTTCCTCAGCCCAGCATTCTCTCACTCTCTCTCTCTCTCTCTACCCAACTTCTATGCGGGAAAGGTGTAACTAGAAATGATTTTATTGAAATCTTTCTATGTCAATATGGTAACAAGAAGTGCTACAAGCCAACAGGAAAGGCTACGAGCTAGCAGGAAGGGCTAAGAGCGATCTATTCCACATATTTTGGCATGGCTAAAAGCCATCTGTTTGTAGTCCATTAGTGATGGAACAATTCTATTTTGTTGAGTACCCATCGATTTTAATGGACAAGCAAGAGTCTTCCCATTAGCAAATTATGGGGCATTCTTTTCAAGCTACACACTTTATGTGTGAAACGTCAACTTGAGTTGTGAAACTCGTAAGGGATTATCTCTACCAAGGTGTATAGATGACGCCAGCATTTTCGACAACACGACTGTTCACGAAAAACCAAGATCATGGATTTTTTGGTGTGAACAAGATTTAGTTGTGATTACAACTCCAAATTCAGTGGAGTTTACATTAGCACTAAGAGTGCCTATATGAGTCACCTTTGGGGTACGACCCAGTGAGTGACTACTATATCACTTAGTATGGGTTGATGGTCAAATTTTGGAACCTTAACACTTGAATTTTCAAGGAAAGAAGTCCCCAAACTGCCAAGGGGTAGTGGATATAAAGTAATGAAATGCCAGCAAACCCAAGGGGGTCATGAACAAGGCCAAGGGCTGTGGCTGCTCATTGGGTAGTTTTCATGCAACGTTTAACCAAGAGGTTTGGCAATGTTGCTTTAAACCAAGGGGTCTCAATTGCAAAGGCAACAGCCAAGGTTACATGTTCAATACTTCTTGCATTTCACTAATTTTCAATTAGTGTTCCTAGGCCTTTGCAGGCGAAATATTTGGGCAGGTGCCTTTCGCTACAAATAAGTGAAAACTATGTTCAACCTCCAGGTACGCATCTGATTTGGTTTGTTTCTTTTTTATTGCTTTTCTATGTAGAATGAATGAACTATGTTTTCATCCATTTTTGCTCTTAAGAGAAATGACACGGTCATCTAAGAGACAAGCAGTTTGGTATGTAGTGTCCAACATAAGTTCCTGCATTATGCAGTTGCAGACCCACTTGTCGGGTTTATTTGGCACATGTTGTCACATAGGATACAACATGGTCTAGGGACTCCAAGAGTTCGGTTTAGCCAGTGTGGAGCAAGACTAATGAGGGTCCCTCTTATTGCCATTGTAGAGTGTCTGCAGTTACCTCCACACACAAGTACATCTTGTACTTGTAGGATGTTCTTTTTTCAGACATCCTTTGTGGAAATATATTCCACATGTGGCGAATATGAGTAGTCTCTGGGACTGACACTGGCACCCACTATTTCACGTATGTGTCACGACAAAGTCCCTAAGTGTTGGTCAAATCTGTTTTCAAGACCATTTTTAGCACGACGTATCAGGAGCAATTTCCGTGGCCAAAAAATTGTCGGATACTTAGAATGGCTTGTTCAAGTACAAGTATTTCTAAACAGCATTACAGATGGTTGTTTATACATATCGCAAGGCTCTGAGTTGTTAATGAAAAAGTTTCATTGTTTATCCCTAGAAGTGATTAATGTTTCACCTTCTATTATGGTTCAAACATTTTAGCACGGCTTGCAAATGATTAAAGCGGACATTATTTAGTTTCTTTTCCTAACTATTTACATTCCTCTTTAATGTGTGCTACGAGCATCACATTCGCCATAAGTATTGGTAAAGATAATCATGGATATACAGGTTCGGATCTGTTTTCTGCTAAATGCATGCACACTAGGTGTTATGGGCCCTAGTGTTTAGCAAAGGCTGATTTGGAGCGGCATGCATATTCATCACATCCATTGCTTATGAAGCATTTTGCACTCTATGTGCAATATCTCTATGAGATTACTTTTGGATCTACTAATCACCAATAGAGGTCATGGCTCGGTTTTGGTTTTTGTGGATTTTTCAAGTTAACCACGATGGTTATTTCGATCATTGTTGATTCCTCAACAATGTTATACGATATTGTGATTCTCGTTTACCAGTCATCTGGGAAGACTGTCTGTAAACCGTGGGGGAAACACACCTCAATAGTGTCAGTTATCCAAGGGGATAGGCAGATTAAAATGTAATCTTGGGCTAAAGGATATGCAACATGCGTACATTAGCACCAAGCAATTCAATTAATAAGCATTTATTTCTCTACTTGGACTTTACTTACCATCAGTTAAAGCATGTTTGCGACTAGGTTTAGTCTCTTCATGTATAAGTCAGGTTCTCAACCTTGAACACTAGTTATGGTGGGGTCGTTTAATGATGAAATTTGAGAACAAGTCAAAGATTTCCACTTGGCTGATGAGATATGTCAGCAAGTTATCTTCATGGAAAGTGAAAAGTGGTACTCCTTCAGGTACATCTTTGTTGTGATAACTCGTTTAGCATGCTCATGTGCGTTCTAAACGGAGTCTACACACTATGATTGGATTGGAACCGGTAACACAAGATGGTTGCAAATGGACAACAATGTGCAAAATCAAGATGTTATTCTTGATTACATTGAACCTCCTACTGCACCATGTTTTGATCAAACAAATAGCTGGATCCATGAGGGATACCACTGTGGAAAAACATTAGTGTTGTTATGAAGATCCTATCACTTCTATTTTTGCGGACGAAAACGCTTCTCCAAGGGGGGAGTAATGTCATGCCAAGGGTAGGACTATAGGAGACACGGCTCTGGCCAAGGGTAGATGTATATACATGCGGTACAGTGGCTATATATAGCTATGAGCCAGAGGGCCAAGGGCCTATATATAGGTGTGGTTGGGTGGTTATTGGCATGTCTATCTCCCTATGGTCTTTCATTCATAGAAGGGCTCAAGAATGAACACCTCAATAAGGATTTACATTTGAAAAAGTGTATGACTCTAGACGAGGTTACGAAGGAAACCATTTGATGGGAGGAAAGGAGAACACACTCGAAACCCAAACAGACTGCCTCTCTATAGCCGAGGATAATCACTACACCCCAATCCACTAGAGTTGACCTTCAAAACTCACACAAATGACAACAGTCAACGCCAGTCTGCCCGTTTACAATCCTGCAGCAACACACACCACTCTCTCTTTCTCTCTCACACATATAGAGGCCCGGGGAGGCACACACATCTCTAACACTAGCACCATACGGATGGAACAGAGCAAAGAGAGGAAGGGGGAAAAAGGGAAGAAACGGCACCACGAACCGACATGGTTTGCTTCAATTGTGGCAAAAAAACATCATCTACAACACCATCAAAACTTGCTACAATCGGCTCGGCATGGAAACCTCAAGCAACAAAAAAAATTTGGCAATTTTGACTTCACTGCTTCTGCACCTCTCCTCGCTGAGGGCACGGCAAAAAACCCCTCTTTGATGACACCTCTACTCCTTAAACACCCCTCCAAGCTTGCCTTTGCCAAAGACAAAAAGCCCACATGAGCTCTCTCAGTTCCTCCCAAAGAAGCTCTCTGGCAGCTCCTTGTTGAGCCCCCTTTGTGCAAAGAAATCCGGCCCCTCCTTCTCGGAGAGCCCCCTTCACCTCCTTCTTGGCTCCTCCAAAAAGAGCTACCCGAAAGTTGTCTGAAACTGGGCCTTCAGGGCGTGGGAAAGCCTCCCTTTTAGTTCCCCACTTATTTTTGGCTAGTCCTGCATGGAAAGCCTTGCTTTGCTATTTTGGGTCCGGCTTTCTTGAGCCCCAAGCATTCACATGAACAACCCCTCCAAGTGGGGCACTGACGGTGCCGTCGGTGCTCCCTATCTCTCTCTCAAAAAGGTTTTGCCCCAAGGGTGTGTGAACCCGGCCTCTTCGGCCTGCCACGTAAAGAACTAAACTCACCAGCGGGTGTTACCCCTCAGCTGCCTACGAGCGCCACCAACTTGCCAAAACCACCTAGAGCCGCTCGCGGCAGCGTTGCAGTGCCACAACCATAGCCACATAGTGCCCAAGCTCTCCACGCTCTTTTGATGCTTCAAATGGGGGCCGCTCGTAGCATATATACCCTCCTTGCATCTGGTGTCCTTGCACATGTGGGATTACCCATGGGCCACATGGCAGCCCCATGTTGAATCCCCCCAAGGCCCTCAAGCTCACAAAAATCCTTAAAAAAAAAAACCCTTTAAATTTTTTTTCCCTGCAACTTCACCCCCTTGCCAACTTTTGTACAGGGCTCCAATTCTTGGGATGCAAAACCATGCCTGCAGATCCTGTTCCCGACCACGACTCGCACAAGCCTTAATGTATTTTGACCTTTCCAGGCCTGTCAACCATTGGTCCCCAAATTGACAAAAACATCTGGCATCGCATCGTCATCATCTAGCATCAACTTTAATGAGCCATATCTCACTGTCTAGGCATCCGATCGAGGAGCCGTCACTTCCTACTGACTCAATGCAATGCATATAATGCTCTAGACCACCTCCAAGTTCTAAAAAACACCTGATGGCATGCCTCTCAAGGCGGCCAACCGGCACAAACTTGGCCCCCAACAAAACTTTGTGTGCTAATAACTTGACATCCAAGCTCCGATTGTTGATATGAAAAGACCAGTAGGCTCCATAAGTCAAGCACTACACATCCATAGCTCCAAACTAGCTCGGACTACCTGGCATCACTCGGCCTATCATCTCGCATCTGCAATCACTTTCAACTTCAATCTGCCATAACTTGGGCGTCGTGGCTCCATTTGATGAGCCATGTGGACCTGCTCCTTCAACACTTCAAGCTCTACATATCCAAGCCAAGAACAAGCACCTCGGACATTCTTCACTTGCCACCATGTCAGGCCCTATCTGGAGCCCATATGGTCTTAAAAACCACCTAAAGCGTACATCTCCACTGACACTTGCCTACCCAGGCTCTTCCCATCTGCTCTAGCCCTTTGCCATGCATCTATAAGCATACACATCACTGCCTGTGCCCTCTGCTAGGGTTGGCACACTTTGGCTCCACCACCGTCTACTTAGTGGACAAGTGCCAACTAGTCTTGCTTGGTGGGCCTTGCTATACAACATCTATAGAATATAATAGGACATATACAAATTACATTTAGAATCTAGCACTGAAAAGAACAAGAGCATGAATAATTTGGCAAGGACGACACTGCATGAAAGGGATACACATTTAAAAACTTCTATAAAATTTATAGGAGGAGACAAAGTTAAGTGCATCAATTATTAGAGATTATAGGGATGGTTATAGTTGAGATTATATCCAAGAAAATTTCTACTGTTATGTCTGTTGATGAATGCTTTTTCTAGTATGCGTGCTACATGTAAATCCTTGCAAGCAAAAAGTATTTCAAAATTTTCATCAAATGGTTGGTAGCATAGAACATTGGCTCGTATTTTTGAAGGTGGATGTTGAGTGTGTTTTGCCTTTATTTCTTTGTAGTTGTTTGTGTTTTGAGTTTCTTCTTTTGTAGTTATTCTCGGTACTATGAATGAGGATATTGATACATGTAACTACACCTTCTGTGTTTTGTGTTATGGAACCAACAATGCATGTTGCACCATTTGCTGCACCAATTGTCAAGTCGATGTTTTCAGTGATCATGCAGCGCACACCAAGTGTGATCGAATCCAACTCGTTGAAGGTAGGGTCTAGGAGCCACTACTCAAGGACATTTATGTTACCCACGTTTGCCTTCATTTCAACTTTTGTAATGTCAGTTTGATTGTAAAACTTATTCAAGGCAAGGTTATAATAGTGTTGGACGTCTGATCTATGAGTATAAATTATCATAGTAGAGTTGTTGATGTAGTCATGCACATGCACTTCATCTATAATACATGCACCCAAGGTACAATTGATCTCAACTACGACTGGTTTTATTTCACAAATAATTGTCAAGAACTAAAGCAGTTTAAGGTCCGTTGCATGTCTTACAGAGCATGACATCTTGTAGAAAGTTGTGTGTAGCCAATGGACTGAGCTTGTGATATGGAATGTGTTACAAAGATCTCATGCGTGACTACAAACTGGGGGAGTTGGGCAAGATCACCGAGCAAGAGAATACACTTGTTGCTGAAGGGATCTACCAATGTACTATGCGTTACATTATATTTTCTCTTACGATAAGGTCAAAAGTCGTTTGGGTTAACATGGAAGCTCGTCTATAATTATTATATCTTCCTCTTTTATGTCCAAATATCACTTATCGATCTCATGAATAGAGATGGGATATCTTGAACTGGTAATGGAATGTTGATGCAAAGCTGATAAGTCTTGTTGTCGCTGCTCCAATGGCAAAGCGCCCAACAATAATATAGAAGCGAGGCCAGTAGGAGTGTCTATTTCATTTGTCTGTTGACCTCGTTTATCGCTGTGTATGTGAGGTATGCCACCACGCAGGAGGGACACATAATTTCTAGATTGTGAGCAAAGATGTCACATTGCATGCTCCAGTCTTTATACAATGCAGTAATTTCAAACTATGACCTAGCATGAGGATGGTAAGCTAGTTTCAAGCTGGCCATAGTTTGCTCCCTAGCTTATTGGTGCTTGGACTGTAATCTTCTAGGTCTTGAGAACTTCATATTGACACCTAGTATGGGAGAAACAAGGACATATATAGTATGGCATCAATTATTTAGACACCTAGTATGGTATCAATTATTTAGAGCTAAACTAAAGATGCACAAGGTGAATTCACTACTGTGATACAGCACATGCATTCACTACTTGTTTATTCAGTGTAATACATCACATGCATTGGCTAGCAACCATATGCAAAGAGTTGTGTGTGTGACTAACATGTATAGATGTTGATCGACATCGAGTGTATAGCTCTGAAAACGAGATCTAAATAAAACGAAGCAAAGGAAGTAATGTGGAAAATTCTAAAACAAGTAAATAAATAAAGAATGAATAAACTGAACAATCAATGAGGTGCTTTACTGACTTGCAATGTTGTAATGCTACTTTTCAATTGTCCAATCTACAAGCCTATATTTAAGTCAAGCTACAAAAAAGCAATGTGAATAGTTAAACATATCGTCTTGCAATGAAACATCACAAACTAAAAGTGCAAAGTATATAGTGCACGTCATATAGAGGTGCCATACAAAAGTATGGTGAAGAGCTGTCACTGTGGTCTCTCCAAAAAGTTATAAGAAACGGAAGCCGTGCCCTCCCCCGTAGCGTTTATGTGTTGCACTTGGCAAACACATGTGCATGGGGAATTAGATGCAAATAATGGACCTTGCAGTGTTGTCGAGCTAGAGTCGCGCTTGTACAATTAGAACATAAAGTGTTGTGGATATATATGTCCTCTCTACCATACACAAAACACGTAGATGTAACTTTATGTTTTATGTCCTCTCATCAATATTACCTTCTGTGTGTGTGTGTGTGTGTGGTGTGTAAGTTGCTTAGGTCATCAATTATGTCTTCTTGCCTCCTTGCTAACTAACTTGCGTTATGTATTGTGCTTCCTAACTGCAGATGATAATGGATATCTTGAGGTTGGTGTCCCTATAATGGAAGGCATCATATTCAGTCCGCTCATCAATAATCCAAACGCACATTTGAAGAACTACTATTACGTGACACTCATGGGAATTAATACAGGTGGCGTTCCGCTCAATATCATTCACCTTCAAAACAAAGCCAAAAAGTGGCAGGGACGTTGTCATATTTAGCAATTATGAAGCCCATACTACCTTTCATTTAGCTGCCTACTAGGCATTGTGGCAAGCTATGACCAACTAAAACTTGTAAATGCCCCATTATACTTCTCTATACATCAACATGTGGTTCAAGGCAACGTGACGCCGAATTTGTCAGTCCATTTGATGTATGTTATTTCCAAGGGGTTTGAATTAGGGTTTCAATCAAGTAGCAATTCTCTTCAACACCGCCCGAAGGTGAGGGCATAATGGGTGTGTTTTTGTGGCCATAGAGATGGTATACTCAAGATTATTAGCAACATCTAAAAGATCTATTGATACCTTTGACAATGATCTAACTTTCAAGAGTAATGGATTTGTTTTCTGCATTGAGCGTCTGCTTAGTTTCCAATTATTTGCACTAGTTACTAAGCCTTGTTTCTGGTCACACGCAAATAATTAAGTCTACTTATGTTCTTTGACTATTCTTTTGATCCTAGTCGGCAGCGTAGACACCTGCATGATTGACTACTTGACTTTCGCTTCAATGTTGCTGCATCTCCTTGGAGCTACACATTAATCAACTCCCGCAGACACCATATTCTGTGTTGAATTGGTCATGAGAGATGTTTCTGTTTATCTGTAGATCCTTTCGAAATGATTGTATCAAATTTTCAGATAGGCTATGAAAGAAGCTGGATGAGGAGTGCGATTGAAGCCAACGGCTCATCAGCCCATGACTTGCACTTGTGGAAATATTCCCCAATTTCTTTCCCTTCACAATGAGCTGTTTGCCACTAATCCCCTCACACTCTCTGCTAAAAGTGCAAGAAGCTAGCACTGAAGCTGCTGGCTTAATTACTTCAAGGTTACATCCATCATAAGCTTTGGTGTGATCGATCTTGCTAAGCTTTTCTGCCCTTGTCCACTTTGACGTTTACTCTTTCCATTTTTTTGCCTCTCTGCTGTTTGCCACTAATCCCCTTACACTCTCTGCTAAAAGTGCAAGAATCTAGCACTGAAGCTACTGGCTTAATTACTTCAAGGTCACATCCATCATAAGCTTTGGTGTGATCGATCTTGCTAAGCTTTTCTTCCCTTGTCCACTTTGACGTTTACTCTTTTCATTTTTTTGCCTCTCTGCATCGCGAACATCATGATAGCCTCAACAAAAGAATGTGCTGAATGGGCCAGCAAAGGCAATGAGTTTTGGTGATTCGACTACAGATCAAGCCAACTGATCATCGATTGAAATCTAATATCTTCTACTTCAGTAGCACTAGTAGAACACACCTCTGCCATGGGTTGATCGCACGAAATATCTGATCTTTGAGAGTGCTCATCAGGTCGGCAAGCATCCAAAGTACTCTCTAGCTTGATGATCTACAAAATTTAACTAGGGTTGGAAAGGTCTCCGGTACTCCTTGTCGATTCTGCCCGGCTTGTTGCTACATGATCATACTGCACAAAAACTAATTGGTGTGAATCTTGAGGATTAGCCATGGGACCTATCATTTCCATGAACATTGAAGGATGGTCGAGGGCATAAGGTTGTTAAATCTGCATGAGCTATACTTGGAGTGGCATAATGCTGGCCATAACTAGTTGCACCTGTAGAAACGAGTTGAGTAAGGTAGTTGAAGCTAGACATATTGTTCAACTACCCACTGGGTCTTGTTGCACACAAAGCTGCTATGATCGCTACGCGGGGAAGGCGCAGAGGCTTCACTGCAAAAAAAGGTCGATTCCAATATGCCGATGGGGCAAATAGTGACATTGTTGACCTCCTAATGCTAGAATGAATAGGGAGGAGCTTGGCCTACAGATTCTATGCTATTGAAGAATGCTCTCGCCATGTAGACGAGGTAGGCTTTTCTTCATGGCTCTTTGCTTTCATGTGAACAGGTATAAGGTGCCAGTACAACAGCTAGCTGGGTGTTACCACTTCCAACACCATAGATGGGTGTTGCCACTCCTAGCACCATAGATCAGACAATGAGTCGAAGGCGTAGGGTCTGCGTTTGATGGTTCCATTAAATCTCTACGCGACCAAGTACTTTAAACTTTTTTCTCCATAGCTTTCTCTTGTATGACTTCATATGTGAGTAGAAGCTGCTCGATCTGCTCAAAGCATGGTTAGGGGCATTAATCAGTGTTGTAACTGGAGCTATGAAACCATGGCGGTGCAGGGAAGGAGATGCAGCAGAAGGCGAGAGAGAGAGAGAGAGAGAGAGAGAGAGAGAGAGAGAGAGAGAGAGAGAGAGAGAGAGAGAGAGAGAGAGAGAGAGAGAGAGAGAGAGAGAGAGAGAGAGAGAGAGAGAGAGAGAGAGAGAGAGAGAGAGAGAGAGAGAGAGAAATCTCGACAGAAAAAAAAACGCTACTCTATTGCTTGATTGACAACCTTACATATAGGACTTTAGGTCATGCAAACTAAAGTGCTTTGCATGCCTTTAGGAGGCATTTCCCACTGACCGGCAAAGGGCTTGAACCCAACAATCCCCCCCTCAAGCCCGAACTGGACAAGCAACTCATGATACCTCGAGTTTTTGGTATACTTGTCCACCGTGAGTTTTAGGTTTTCTCACAACCAAGGATTTTTGGTTTATTCATAACCTGGTGCTAGATCAGTAACCCCCGCTTGAACATATAGCATGTAGGTCAAAAAATTAGCTACCAAAAGTGGAGTTTTTGGTTCACTGCCAAACCTTGGGTTTAAGGTGTACCCAGTAACCTCATGAGAAGCGGACAAAATGGTACTTGAGAACAAAAATGATAAATTGGGAGGTCTTACCACTCATGGGTGGCAGTGTCTATAGCCCGTACAATTTATTTTGACTAAACAACATGAAAAGAGTTGATCTAATAAATTTCCTCATCAACAGAATATATTGGAGATTCAGTGTCTCCCTCAACCACATGAATTTGAGTTTTACCCTTTTGAAAGCACTTATTTGACGGATGATTTGTTTTACCACAGTGAACACAAGGATTCTTCTTGAAACAGTCTTTTGTCTAATGATTGTTGCGCCCACAAATGGCACAAGTTCTGGTTCCATTGAATGGTTGAGATGAAGCTGCTGTAGCAGCACATTTAGTGATTGCATATGCACTGGAACCATCAGAAGAACTGGTGGGTGACACGACATTCGAGACTGTATATGCCCTGGGAATAATAGTAGAATTGGTACTAGGTACCCTACGTTCTTCTTCCTGCAATGAATTGATGATACCATCCGAGGAGGGCAGCGGATCTTTCTCTTTTAAAATAGTAACAATCTGATGAAATTTGTCAGTCAAACTTTTTAACAAAATGGCTATGAGATCTTCTTCTGGTACTGAAGCTTCGACATAAACAAGTTGAGTTCTAATACTCTTCAGTCTATTGGCTTAAGTTGCAATATTTTCATCTTCACGCATGTGGATGGAATATAATTCCATTTTTAAAGTCATTTTTGAATACTTAGCTTTGGCATCGAAAAGCTTCTCTAACTCTATCGAGGAAGCACTTGAAGAATCGACATTGTCCAAATAATGAATAAAATCATCTTCTAAGGAGGTTAGGATAATACCAAAAGCTTGTTCGTCTTTCCTCTGTAGCTCAGCAGATAGTGCCCTTGTAACTGCAGCGGATGTGCCGGATTCGTCGGCTGCGAGAGCCTTGACCACGTTCCATAAGTTTTTCCGCATCAAATAGCCTTTAACTTTGATCTGCCAAGTGTGGAAGCCGGATCCATTGAACTTGTCGACTTTTGATGCCATATTCAATATGCAAAGGATAGCTTTATGATGTGTTGGTCAAAAATATTTCGAATCAATCGCCATTATGGTCTTTCCAATTGAGTCCGATGTACCCAAAAGGCTTCTTCTAAAAGATCTCCCTTTATATCATTAGTTCGTTGAGCTTCGTTCATAGGCTGCTGTTGCTCTGGAGGTGGTTCAAGATCCCAACAAATTATTATGACCCAATTATAAATGCCACGAAGGGTACATGTCTTAATTTGATGCAAATGTCTGCTTTTTGAATATGCACAGAAAAAATCTCTCCGGATTTCCACCTGCAATCATAAATTGTGAACAATTGAATGCCGATATCCACTTTCTTTGATCGACATGCTTGATTGCGGCTGCGGGGTGTGAATGACCTCTAGCTTAAAGAGTTTGGACCCAAAAAGAGGATGGACTCTTGATTTAAATGTGAAATTCAATAAAAAAGACAAAAGACAAAATCTGTAGCAGCGTGAACGATTTTGCGCCAAGCTTCATGCATTCATGGCGAGCTGTGGAAGCCGTTTTTTGGGTAGGAGCAGAGACGAAAAATCCCTATAAGGCAATTGCACTCCTGATGAGCCCAAAAATGAATAGTTTGATGCAGGTCGAACTTCGAATTGCCTCCTCTGCAAGCGGTTGTACCTGCACTGTGCTTGTCGAGCACCGAGGCCCAATAGGCTCTGATACCAGTTGTTGTAATTGGAGCTATGAAACCATGGCGGTGCAGGGAAGGAGATGCAGCACACACACACACACACAGAGAGAGAGAGAGAGAGAGAGAGAGAGAGAGAGAGAGAGAGAGAGAGAGAGAGAGAGAGAGAGAGAGAGAGAGAGAGAGAGAGAGAGAGAGAGAGAGAGAGAGAGAGAGAGAGAGAGAGAGAGAGAGAGAGAGAGAGAGAGAGAGAGAGAGAGAGAGAGATTTTATTATCGTCCTCGGAGGTCAAATATGACCTATGGGACCAAAGTTACATGTGATGTAGTATGTGTATGGCTGATGAGTGACTCTCGATGCTCCAAAATTATAGTGATGAGAGTCGCAATGGAGAGCCCGCACTTTGGCTGGGAGAGGAAAGTGTGTAGGTCTAAGTTATGGCTGAAAATGTGAGAGAAGCAAGTTCGGATGTGATCAAAAGCTGAGCACTCTAGTAGTGTGTGGTACTCAGACTCTCGAACTTGCAGTGAGCATAATGTGCACAATCGATTTGACTCTTCTCCATTGCCCCAACGCCCTATCTCGCATCGAAGGAAATGGGAGCTAAGCCGAATTGCTGCGATAGTGCGTATTGCGGACAAGGGAATAGGCTCAAGCATGTAAGTGTGAGTACGGTTTCCTCTCTCAGCGAAGAACATGGTTTTGTAGTTGGGGGCAATATAGGTGGTGTAATGTATGAAGCGTGACCCACCGGATTTCTCCCAAGCCATAATACATTGGCGTTGTAGAAAAGCTTCATTCACTTGAGAGTCAATTGAAGCATCATGTAGCAAGTGTAATGCATCCCATCTCCCAAACCACTTCTTTATGTCTTGCATCCATCCCGTGCTCAAGATCTTGCTTTTATACGTCTTTTGAACTTTTTTGCTTGCTTCCCATGCAATTGTAGGAAGTCGATGTGAGGGGTTTTGACGCATCTTTATCATGTACTCCACAACCCTTTCCATGCCCATAACCTCAATTGAAAGAGATCCCGACTCAAGAAGTAGGAGCATATATGGTGTTTGTGTCTTAACTTGGAGAAAGTTTGTAAGAAAACGCTTTTGGACATTCTCAAACTCTTTCCAAGTAGACTTTGAGATGCTCCCGCCCCACACTTCAACTCCATAAAGAAGAACCGGTGTCACCAATGCATCAAAAAGATACTTCTTGAGAACCCAACACTTGATGTTTCCCGCATTACACATGTTCTCAAATGCATAATATGCTCTCTTTCCCGCTTCCAAACGATGCATAGCACATTCATGCCACTTGTGATTGGATGGAACCTCAAGGCCAAGGTACTTAAAGCTCTCAACAACTTCAAGTGTCTCGTTGTTGTACACAATGCATGGCTTCTCCTTATGGTTGGTTTTCACAAGCATAACCTTTGTTTTGGATTCATTTACAATCAGCCCACTATGCAAGCAAAAGTTCTCAAGGACAACCATAAGCTTTTGTGCATCTTCTAAAGTGTGTGCTAGAAGCACTACATCATCCGCATACAACAAAAGCATGATTACCGCATTGCAAATAGTGACCTCTTCAATGCCTTGTTCTTGCATAAAGTCAAGTACCATTTGTTCCAATTGATCGATGCATAGACCAAAGAGAGTTGGTGACAATGGACATCCTTGTTTAACCCCAATAGTGCTTACAAAAATTTCTGAAATTTCTCTTCCCATGCGCAATTGACAAATCACCTTCTCATAGATTCGAGAAACCGCAAGCATAAACTCACTTGGCACTTGGAGAGAGAGAGAGAGAGAGAGAGAGAGAGAGAGAGAGAGAGAGAGAGAGAGAGAGAGAGAGAGAGAGAGAGAGAGAGAGAGAGAGAGAGAGAGAGAGAGACAAAAAAACGCTACTCTATTGCTGGATTGACAACCTTACATATAGGACTTTAGGTCATGCAAACTAAAGTGCTTTGCATGCCTTTAGGAGGCATTTCCCACTGACCGGAAAAGGGCCTCAACCCAACAATCAGTTGCTAAGTAACCTCCTAATAAGTTTGTTAAGTGTAGGGTAAATGCAAGCTATTCTGGAGCACAGAAGAAAAGCATGGAAAGAGAAAAGTAATCTGTAGAACCATGTCCAACAATGCTTGTCATCTTCCTACAATACTAGCTAGAAAGAAGTCACAGCCTCTTGAAGAAATTACTCCTATGAGTATGTGTATGCGGAAATTGTAACGTGCTGTGAAGATGACTTTGGCTGAAAGGAGGAGCGTCAAAAGATGCTACTAGCTTCATAGCCTTCTCTCTCTCTCTCTCTAACAGTGGCTAGAGACAAACCCACAGACAAAGCTCCGAGCTGCTTATGGGAACCTGCGAACTGCTTGTAGAGAAGATCAAATTGCTACTGAGAGCAACGTAGAATGCTTTTTTTAATTTACTTGGTAGTTGGTAGCTTTTGACGGCGTAGTTTTTTTTAGAGCTTTTCATCGCAACGATGTTTTTTTAGAGCTTCGACCTGTAGACGACCTGTAGACAAAGCTTCGAGCTGCTTCTAGAACATGCGGAGTGCTTGTGGAGAAGATCAAATTGATGCCGAGAGCAACACAAAATGTTTTTTTTAATTTACTTGGTAGTTGGTAGCTTTTGACGGCATAGTTTTTTAAAGAGCTTTTCATCGCAACGATTTTTTTTTAATAATTTAAATCTAATGCCACGTGGTGGCTTTTGCGTTCAAAAACCACAAAAAGAGCCTTGGGCTCACCAAGTAAATATATGGAGAAGTGTCAAGGGATGCGGATGTAGGATCAATAGAATCTAGATCAGTAGCTAGTGGACCAAGCATTATGAAAACAACACAGCACCAACAAACATCAATGAACACCAAAGAGCTTGTGGAAGAAAGAAGAATGGGACCAAAGGAAATTCCAATCTAGAGAATACCACCCTTGAGGTGATGATTAACCTATGGAGGAGATCATCCATCACCACAATGCCCTATGCTATCACAACCATATCCTAAGCCAAAGTGGAGTGCCATAAAAGATTAGTGGACGAATCATGCCACTAAGGAGTGCTATTATAATCGGGGATAAATTAGGGAAAGGCCTCATCCACCTAGCCTTCCATATTATCAAAATATGTTAGCAAACCCTCAATATCAACCCAATGGACCAACACCACCCACCCATCAATATCTTGAAGAGAGCTCTTTAGTGCCAGTACGAATGTTTCACAAGGAGGAACACCATGGCCATTATCATCATAGTGATCCTTACCCAACGAGGGCCGTGGAAACCTATGACCAGGAAGGTGATGTTTCGTCTTCTACAAACTTAGAGCTGGTGAAGTGCAACTTAAATCATGGTGAGGGATTTAGCCTAATCCAGGGGACTCTAATGTTCATAGTCACCAAGGTGAATCTAGACCAAAGTCATATCTTCAAAGACCATATGCACAACAACCTAAACAACAGAGACCTTCGGGATCTTGTTTTAGGTGCGATGGTGATCATTGGGCTAGGGATTGTCCAGAGGATCAACCAAATGCTATAGTCAACACTCCTCATGGTAAAAAGAGTGAGGGAGGATATTGTGGAAGATCCAGAATCAAACACTTATACCCGGATTGTCCTCAAACCCCAGAAAAAAAAAGAAAGGTAAGGATGAACATCATGAAATTTTTACTGTCTTTGAGTGGATCAAATTCAAAAGCAAAAATACCATTGAAGGTAATAATGAGAGCACATGCAAAATAGAAAAAAACAATTGAGATAGTGGGAAGTGACTATGACAAATTTATTAGTGCAAAATCAGTTAGAAAAATCACACGAGATAGAGTGATAGCTCAATACCATGAGAAGCTAAAGGCTATTACGACCTAGTTGTCACAAGATCAAGAGCAAACACAACAATCAATGAAACCTGAGCCTAGTGTCAAATTGGATGACAAGAAGGAACATCATCCAAAAGAGGAACAAACAGACATAGGCCATAAGGTCTTAACAAATCTAATAGCAGTGAACACTACGGATCAGTCTACCTATTAAATACCACGTAACACGCCAAAGGTCAGAGACAATTGGCCGAAAGAAATTTGGAAGATGGTTAGGAAAGCAAACGATGAGAATTGGAATGAAAGGGTAGCGCCCATTGCAGAAGTTGATCTTGACAAAGGCGTGATTGATGTTGACATTCAAACTATGTACATGGATCAAGGTACAAAGAAATCAGGGGATAAAGCAGACGTGGATACCTAAAGGGATAGTTGAACAAGAACATTCTATGCCAAACACAATAGACACTACACACAAAGTCTGGATACCTAAGGGAACCCCACGAGTTCACGGGGATTTGATTTGGCTTCCAAAAGTTCAACTACAATAAGCCAAATAGTGCAGACACTAATCTAGCAAAAAGGAACAATCCGACTAATCAGTTTCCAATGCCACGAACATTACAAAACACAATGAGGTGGATACCAGAGCCCAAAGAGAGGCAACAACTCCCAACAAAACATGGCCTAACAATACAACCTCTTAAACCTAGGGAGTCCAAAGTCATGACCCAAGAATGGAGGCCACTACTTCAATCACAATCGCAGAACCTCAATCGACAATAGCCTTCGACAATTTGTCAATGCGTTATCAAATTACAAGGCTTACTACATGGTATACACTCAATGAAAACCACACAGGTGAACCTCTCCATTTGGATGCCCTTAAGAAATCAGCTTAAGACTCCCCTCAATGACATAGTGTCGTCCAAGAGGACTCAGACTAGGAGGGGGGGAGGCTTTTGAGCATTCCAAATGCACAATGTGATGCTAGGAGAAAAAAGGGCATTGTTTTCTTGCTTTTTGTATTGAAATTCGTATTTCATTTCTCATCTTTTGCCACAAGTGTTGGTTTTATGCCCTAAAAGTGAAAAGACTCAAGAGCAAGAGACAACTGTTGAGAATGAGCCCTTAGGTGTGTGTAGATATGCAAATTATAACGTTTTTGCTAAAAAATAATAATAAGAAGTGCAATAATCCGCTAAAAACTTGCAAATAAGGACTTTTTGTTGAAAGTCGACTTCTTTTATTTATCGAGCTAGTTTTTAGATTTTTGGGCCACGTTTGCTTTTAAAAAAAATAATTTTTATAGTTTTTTAATTTTCTAAGTAAGAAATGGTAACAAAAGAAGGAAAATTACTAAAAAAACAAAGAAACACAGGTACATGGATTCAAGGAAAAGACAAAATTTTTCAAAAGTCAATTCAAGGCAACAACGAGCAAGAGCAAGTTTGGCCAAAATCGAAGAAGTTGC
The DNA here is from genome assembly GCF_014529385.1 of Adiantum capillus-veneris. Classification (NCBI taxonomy): domain Eukaryota; kingdom Viridiplantae; phylum Streptophyta; class Polypodiopsida; order Polypodiales; family Pteridaceae; genus Adiantum; species Adiantum capillus-veneris. The sequence continues at coordinate 81,720,834 of NC_140951.1, forward strand.
GGAAAATGTTTTGTAAAGCTACAGATGCCTGATTGGACAAATAGGACGCATGGGGTCATACAGTGTCCAAAATCAAACTTTTTTGACATGGTGGTCATCGAACATATGAGGTGGGACTAACTGTGGGATTGGGGGGAAAAATTGACACGAGAGACTTGGGTATGTACAGGTGAGACCCACTTAATTCTTCCTTTTCACTTGTGAAATTGTGTGTGTGTGTGTGTGTGTGTGTGTGTGTGTGTGTGAGAGAGAGAGAGAGAGAGAGAGAGAGAGAGAGAGAGAGAGAGAGAGAGAGAGAGAGAGAGAGAGAGAGAGAGAGAGAGAGAGAGAGAGTATAGATGCCAAAATGAATGTCGATATCCACATCGATATGGGAGCTTGTATACGCATCGGTATAGGCTTTGGAAATTTGAAAATTTTATTTTTTAAAAATTTGATCTCCCTCCAGATTTACCTACATATCGACGCCTGCCATTGATGTCGGTAATCTGATGTCAAAATCCAAGCGATCTCTTGTAGTGGATCCATGTACCTTTTCTGATATTTTGGACAAAGACCATACATGCTTGTAGCAGAGACCATTAGAAACAAAACTTCCAAAAGCAAGGTAGCCAAACATGCTTGTAGCAGAGACCATTAGAAACAAAACTTCCAAAAGCAAGGTAGCCAAAAAAGTTCAAAAAGTGGGTCAAATGGAGGTGAAAGTATTTTAAGGCAAAAGCCAAGCAGACCTAGAGTTTGACTTTTGGGTGACCTCAATTGATCCAAATTAGACAAAAACTATTTACTATAATCAGTAGACCAAGGGGGAAATGTGTACCAAGGTTCAACAAGTTCTAACACAAAGGTACATGGATCACCATCCACAAATAGCTATTACTAGTCCCTAAGAGCATAGTATTCTTTTTAAAACTAAATTTGGAGTTGATTTGTGGATTTTGCAAGCAAAACTATAATTTCTTCAAAAGTGCGATTAAATCTTGATGGTTTCACATTTTGACTAACAGAGCGGCTGTAAATCAAATACCAAGTTGATTTGTGGATTTTGCAAGCAAAACTATAATTTTTTCAAAAGTGTGATAATATTTTATTGGTTTTAAATTTTGACCAATAGAGCGGCTGTAAACTCATAGCCACCAAGTTTCAAAGAGGAAACAACCATGGGAGCACGACCATCCCAACCAACACCAACCATGAAACTCTTGCACTTGAAATTTCAATTTGAAAGTGACCAAGGTGCTAAAATCTGCAAAGATGATATGGATCGCAATTGTGTGAAACTAGAAGACAGACCTCCTGAGTTCAAGGACATAGTTTCTATGGACTCTAGAGGCAATCAATACTTTGATGACAAGAGAACCATGCATTTAGTTGTGCAAAATCCCTATATTGTAGATAAGTGGGGATTAAGAGACACCAAAGATAAGATTGATGTTGAGCATGAAGAAAAGACGCCAAAGCGGGACATTCCAAATGCAAAGCTTAGGCAAGCGAATATGGCAACTCAAGTCAACACTGACAATACACATGTGGGTTTGTACAAATATGACAATCGAGAGCAGATGCTCTAGTATAAGTGTAACAATCCCAACATTGGGGAATTAATGGAGTAGAAATGCTTATATGCCTTTACATATGAGGAAGGTAGAGATACCAAAGTGATAATGCTTGATAAGTATGAACGACGATACTTTGCCATAGACTGCAAGGAGCTAGAGAGATTTACATACTTTGGAGGACCTCTCCATTAGTACTATGTTGCTCCTAGAACTTTTAGACTAACGGTCTCTGAAACAAGGGAAGAAATCACGAGAGCGAGTCCTGTGAGAACCAAAGTGGAAGATACGTTCAATAGACTACATCTTTCTATACCTAGAACAATGGGATCCTTAGGTTCAAGGGTTCCCATGACCACACATTGGGACAGTGAGTCTTGAGACACTATGCATACTACGAGAGCTCCAAATACTTGGACCGGAGCAAGAGATGCACGACCTGATGAGAGAGCGATTGATTGAAATTCCAGTAGAGTATCTAGCAGTGTGGGTATGAAGCGATATATGTTGTATTAGGAGAGCCTAGAATGATGAGAATGGTAGTTGAGTCATGAAGAATGCGACCATCTCAAGTGGCAAGGTGTGCATCCAAAAAGTACAATGGGTCGGAGGATCCTTATGCTCATGTTTCACTCTTTAAGCAAGTTTTAAGTGCATAACAAGTTGCGGATTTCTACACTTAGTACGAGAGATTTAGGTTGACCTTGGAAGGAACATTATTGACTTGGTTCCAACCATTGAATAGTAAAGATTTTCCAAACATCGAGAAACTCCTATGAGAGTTTGTAGAGAAATTCTCCAAAAGAGGGATCAAGCACAATACGGTTTTCCAAATCTATGCCTTTAAGAAAAAAGAAAACAAAAAAGTGAAGGAAGCTTCACTTCACTTCAAAAAATATATTGAGAGATCTCCCGTGTGAGAGTTGCCACACAATGAATGATTGTCAGTTCTCTTCATAGAGGGCTTAAGAAACAAAACTCTCACAACATTTTAGTATGCAGGGGGGGAAGTCATTTAGTACCCAAATGCAAGCATACTCCAAACTTAGCAAAGATGATTCTCCTAAGACAGTTGCTGAAAAAGAGGAAATGGCAAAAGTGCCATATTCGTCAGCAGTTGGCAGTTTGATGTACGCTATGGTAGCCACAAGACCAGACATTGCACATGCAGTGGGAGTGGTTAGTAGGTACATGGAAAACCCTAGCAAGAAGCATTGGAAAGTAGTGAAGAAAATCCTCAGATGCTTGAAGGGTACAGCTAACAAGTGTTTACACCTCAAAAACAACAATGCGTCTATTGTAGGTTACACGGATGCGGATTATGCGGGTTGCATGGATCATAGAGGATCCACATCTGGCTATCTCTTTATGTTTGTTGGCGCAGCTATCTCTTGGTGATTGTGTCTCAAAGACTGCACGTCTTCATCTACCATTGAGGCAGAATATGTTGTTGTGTCTGATGCCAGCAAGGAAGCCATATGGTTTGCTCGTCTAGTGGGAGATTTGGGCATTCGCAAGGTTCCAATATTGCATTGTGATAGTTAGAGTGCCATTGCTTTGGCAAAGAATCTGGTGTTTCACTCAAAGTCAAAACACATAGAAGTCAGATTCCATGTCATACAAGATGCATTGGCTGGCAAGTGCGTCGAGCTTGTCAAGGTTCACACTCACAACAACCCCGCAGATGCTCTCATGAAGAGCCTTGCCTCAGAGCGATTTACACACTGCATAAGTGATGCTTCATCAACTTTGTATAGACTAGCTATACTAGTGACACTATTGGCCACCATGACCTTCAAGTGGGAGGTTGTTGGGATGTAGGCCAGGTGTCCGTTGGAAACCACCCTTACCCTTACTTTCTCTAATCAATATAAGGAGAGAAAGAGAGAGAGTTGACTCTCTCACTTTCCTCTCCACTAACCCAAACTCTCTATGCTTCATCCCCTTATCCCAATTCTCTTTCCCCCTGTCTTGCATGCATTCCTCACACACACACTCCACCAAGACAACCCCCACAACCATGATCAAACCTCTGCAGCATAGCTGTCTAGCACTAACATACTGTCAATACTCAAGAAAGTGACTTGGATGGGGCATGGAAACTCTTTGAGGGTGTCAACCTCAAGAACTAAACCTATAGATTGGAACTATCTATAGCACTAGAAAATCTATCACTCTCTACCCAAGCAATCTGCCTATGTCTTGTCTCACCACTCTAGGTCATCACGCCATTTTGGCACTCAAACAAAGTCAAAATGCAATAGAACTTTAGGAGGAGGCCTGAGAGGTCTAGGGGCCACTATCCTACCAAGTTTGGTTACCATCCTGCAAGGTACCAAAATCACAATCCATCATGATCAAGGTCCTGAAAATTGCAACAAAACTATCTAGAATGTTCGCCCTATGGTCTAGGAACACTCTCTTATGGTCAAAACATAAAAAAACAACCAATTATATATTGGTTGTCCCAAACCACAACAAAATTGAGAAATGATTATACTGAACGTAAAGAGCACAAGACAAGGAACACAATGTAATTGTCAAAATCAAATTTGGAGAAACAGAGTTTGAGAAAATTTAATTACAAAGTGCTAGAGAGCACCCGCTCTCAGTTGTACGCTTAAAATCTCCCAAAACTTTAGATAATGATACAAGGGTTGTGTTCAAACTCAAACATTTGAACTTTATCACCTAGGGTACTTTTTGCCAATGGCCGGCTTACAAGGCTCAAAACTCAAGATAGAGATTATAACTCATATATTACAAAGATATGGCTCAGGAAGCATTCCGCTCAAAAATAAGAGTTTCTCTCATTTACAAGGTTTTCTTGGAAAAAATAATAGGAGTACAAAATGATGGCTTTATGAAGAGGTGGATGACTAGGAGGGTGCCCAGTTAGTCTAGTTGCTAACATTCCCCCCTTCCTAGTTGCTGCACATCCTCGTGCAAGCATTTTCTTTAGCTTTGCCTTTAGTAGTAAAAAATGCTATTTTTTAGAGTTTTATGTGATTATTTTGAATTTTTCAGCTCGGACCACCATATTTGCTTGGATGTCAAGGCCTTTGAATGGTTTTTTGAGGATCACGCTTTGATAAGCTATGTGTCACGCTAGCAGATCCTTTTCCATTTGGTTGAAGATGGTGGAGTCCATCTCAAAGAACCTGATCATGCATGCCTCTTTGAAGGTTTGCATGTAGTGCAAAGGCAAAAACATGACATGGGCATACATCCACATGATGATGTTGCGATTGGGGACCTCTATCTCCAGGCTCTAGGTTATGCCTTGTGTACCTTCGAGGAACACTTGCCAAAGGTTCTTTGATGCTTCAATATCTTCAATGTCTGTGATACATGTGATGATTATCTTGGAAATTTTGACCATCATCTGAGAGGTGAGATCAGGAACATCTCGCATTTGTGTGATCACTGCCTGTAGAGAATGCACCATATATGACTTGATTGGCTTGTAGTTGTTGATGGGATTTGAGAGTACTGGATAATTCAACGCAAAAGGTTTCTTGATTTTCCATATTTCATAACTCTCCTAGGATCGTCATCTAGGGATTGGGCTGTAAATAGGGTTGATCCGGACATGTTTGGGTGTGTTTTGATAGATCCTCTCGTCCTGTGGTTTGCTGCTCGAACCACTTCTTGTGCCATAGATTTTGTAGTATTATGATTACTTGGTCTACCAATACTAGTACATCCTTGTAATTGCCTTTTTGGTTGCACTCAAGTGCTGCTAGGATCTTTCTTTTCCACAATAGAGCTTCTTGCTTCATAAGTGGCAATGGAATCATGTCATGATCGAAGTCCTTGACCACTTCATCAAGATTTATCATCAGTAGAGTGGTGGATTTCAAGACCTTAAGTTTGTATAGCGTAACTCCTTGTGAAAAAGGCTAGAATCTCTGCTATCCATTTTTTCATCTCTTCTCTAGCATTGGTTTGTTCTTTAGTTGTTTCAAGGTCATGTAGCCCACCCTTGGTAAACGTACTTGGTAGATCTACTGGGGAAGGTCTACCCTTCTTGCTTCCACCACTTGTGTTGATGCCTATTGAACCGAAAATATTGTCTTTTCTTTCAAGACATTGATTGCCATCTCTTTGCCTTAGAGCTCTTATGCATGTCTCTCAGCTTGGGCAGCTAGATCAGATTGTGTCTTTGCCTAATGTTTCTTTAATGATTTGATCTCTTGATCCTTTGGAGCCTCTATGTCCAAATGGCCTGCTATCATGATTTTTCTATCATAATTATCTTGAAACAGCTGCTCTTCCACCATTTTGAGCTCCTCTAATATTATAGTACGTGCTTGTGAAGTGGTAGCTAGAGTTATTGTGTCTTGCATTGCCCAGAGTTGAGATAGTGTGTTTTTTACCACACTACATGATTCTCCTAGCTTTTTCTTATTCTAATTTTGTCTTTCTAGCTATTCTTCTATCTCTATGGCTCCACTTGCAACTTGCAATTTGCACTCATCTCATCCTCAATATCTTGAGTGAGGGCAACATTGTCCTTCCTCTCTTGTTCCAATTCTTTTTGCAGTGTGCTCTGGCTCTCTAGGAGGCTTTCTTGTTTCTATTGTAACTTTGTGTTTTTCACCTTTGCTGCTTGAGCCTTGCTCCAAAATAGCATTGGCTCTTGTCAAGCTTCTAATAGCTCAATAGTGGTTAAGCCATAGGCAATCCCCATAGGACTCCACTATTAAGACCATAGCTCTCGACGGTGATGCCCCGTTATCTGCACGAAGGCAGGCACACTGCAAGGCTGAAAAATACCTATTCTACTTACTCATTTGCAATTAATAATACCAACCATTTAAACCTAGCTTGAGGACCTCCCTTATTGAGCAAGAAAAGAGAAACCTTATGCTCTAATACCAATCTAGCATTTAAGGGCCTAGTAACTTGTGTGTAGCGGAAAATAGCATGAACATAGTGAGCATTTTATTAGAATAGATTCGTAATGAGAATAACAAGAGTGCTTGGGTGGAGAAAGATACAAAAAGAATAACACCTAGCTAGATAGCATGAACAATACTTCAAAAGAGAGAGAAATTAAGCTATTGAAAACAGTTGAGGACCGGATTTACATGGAGCTGGTTCCCCCTCCAAAAGGCGTTGTATTATGGTATCTACCATCAAGAGAGACATTTTACAATACAATTCTTTGTGTTCCTTCAATAATAGCTAGTGCAATGAAGATGGAAACTTCAAGTACTAAGCAAAACACTTATAAAACACAACATCGATTCCCTCATGGTCTCAGACCCAAGACCTCACACACCTTCAAAGATGGTGAGAGCTAGCGGGGTATGAGAGTATATTGAGAGGAAGAAGGAGTAGTCTTACGCGAAAGATGTACATCTCCTCACATAATCACTCATATTATCATAGCATAGCTTAGTAATTAGCATGGTAGAGGAGACGAGCATGCATTGAAGCTTGGCTCTTGGTTGGATTTGCATCTCAAAACCAAGAGTTGTTGGTGTAGGCCTCCCTTTGCACAAGCTTGGAGTAGGTGATAAGCTTTCCATTAAAGCTTGAGAAGGAGAGAGAGAGTCTTCTTGCTTCACACATGAGTTTGTGTGAGTGTGTATGCAATAATGCCTTGAGAAAATCAACCCCCTCTCTCTCTTGGTCGACCCCTCTTGCTATTTGCTCATGCTGCAACCCTATTGGACCTCTCCAGGCTTAGCCAATGGAATTTCAAGAGCATAAGTGATAGCCTTTTGACATGTGTCCCCCTTTTCCCTTTTGTGAGAGCTAGAGGTAATTAATTAATGCTACTAAACTCTCATTGGACCCCTTTCTCTCCTGGCCAATAGGAATCAGAAAAACCATTGGGTTGTTGAATGCTCATTGGATCCCTTGGGAAACTGTCCAATAGTCTTCTAGAGAGCTTAATTCTTATTGGTTCTTTTATTAAGTGTTTTTAAATTAATTAAACTAGATTTACTCTAGCCTAATTCTCATTGGTCCACCTTCATGGCCATCCAATAGGATTCGAGTACACCTTGTAGGCATCTGGGCTAGGGAGCTGACATGTGTCCCTGATTCCTTTTGTGTAAAGGGAGCTTGTGTGTGTGTGTGTGTGTGTGTGTGTGTGTGTGTGTGTGTGTGTGTGTATGTGTTTCTCTCTCATCCCCTACTTCTAGGGCTCACCCCCTCCTAAGTAGGACTCTTTGAAGACTTTTTGGCACACATACTAAGCATCCAATTTTCCTAGTGATTGACCTTTGGGCACAATCTTTGAATTTTGGAACCTTAGCATTTTGGAAGTCTTAATGGGCTGAGCCTTAGGGTCTTTAAAGCCCATTGTTGCACCTTGCTCTTTTGCAGATGGCCCCCCCTTTGGATCCCTATTTTCCCTCCTTTGGATCCCTATTGTGGTCGGTCTGCCAGCTTAACCAATATTCTAGCTTTTTCTCCCCTGGCACTTCCCCATATTAAATGATCAGTTTAACATGAGAAAATCATTTAGGAGAATTAGATATTAGTTATTATGACATTACCTCTCTCTTGAAATCATAGTCGTCCTCGACTATGGGGTAGAGAAGATAAAGCCTATTCATTAGTCCTTTTTCTAGCGTGTAGAGGATCCCATGTTACCCTACGACATCATTCCAGAATGGATGACTAATCCATTTGGCACTGGAGAGCCTAAGCTGCTGCAAGCATGTCTGCACATTAGTCCTATCAATCTTCCATAGTAGAGTGACAAGCTCTACTCGGTGTTTGGGAGATGTCGTCTCCGCAAACTTGATCTAAGCATGCATACTACTTCACATTTGTGCACAATAAAGAAAAAGAGAGTCTTGTAAGACAAAAACTTTGTTCATTTTAAACATTTGTACATTTGCTTACTCTAGGGAAGCATTGTAAGCATTGACAAGGTTTAGGTTATCCTTTAATTGTATGCCTTGCATCCATCTAGCATCTTCAAAAGGATAATTCTTAAACTTAATAAGATATTGTCGGATAGTCTTACTGTCTCTTAATACCTTGTCTTCATGTCAGAGAATGGACTCATTAGGAAATTTCGGAGGTCATTTGGAGGTCCTTCTAAGAAAAATAGAATTTTGACTTTCTCTCTCTAGAAAATAGGTGTGGTAAAAGCAATTCTAAACTTGGAATAACCATTCAAAAAGTGCACTTACAAGTAGATTCTTGCCACAGTGTCATAATGGTCGTGATGATTGAAGAATAAATTGTTTTCAATTGCATTTAATGAACGTCCTAGAATTGGAGGGAGTTTCCTGTACATGGAATGTATGACTAAAGGAAATAGGATGTATCCTTCCAAACCTGCTTTCTCCTTACTTTCTCATTGTTTGTGCGTTGACCTTAAAGAAAACCTCCCTTTATTGCACTGTTGCATGCATGGCTTCTTCTTCCACCCCCACAAATGTCCTCTTTAAAAGACCCTTCACCTGGATCCCCAATATACGCCACTGTGTAAGCGAGGCAAAACTAACATCAAAGTGACACCAATCATGACAGAGAGACTCAAAGTAGAGGGAGCAAAACACTTAGATATTTGGACAAAAGGCTCACTCTATCCATTGAATCCCATGACGAATGCTTTCCCTACATTTTCAAATTCCACTAACTTATTGACCTTTGCAGGTAATGGAGAGAATGGATTGCTTGGCTACTGTAAAGCTCTAAACAACAAAAGCAAAAACTTATAAAGACATGGTGAAGCACCAAGAAAATGAGATCCATAGACTTTCAAACTTGCATTATGAGGAACAAAAGACTGTAATGCAACACACACAAGAATCACAAGTCTTGCGAACAAAGGTACGGTCATTACAAAACAAAGAGACAATGTTAGGCACTCGTGTGCGAAAGAAGAAACTACGGAATCTTGAAACGTTGAAGGTAGGCTCTGGCGGTCTTAAGAAAAGAATCCAAGCATTCAGGTGAGCATTGTAAACTGTCTAATTAATTTAAACTAATCTAAGTTTTTGCTTATGTTAGTTATGCTTTCTTTCTAGAGATTCTATCTATCCAAACAAAGAGAACATAGACCCGAAGGCCAATGTAGGAAATCAGTTAAAAGCCATTGATAACTAGTGGTCTTGCAAAGGATATAATGCATGACAAAAAGTTTAAAGGTTTTGCAACGGGATGTCGTTGACAGATTCATTTCAAAGAATGCAGTGCCGGCCAAGCATATACAGGGTACATTGGACTCCCTTAGAGTTAGTAAAAGAGGTTACTTAGCTATTCAATAGTCTATCTCTTCCATGTTTGTGAAGAAAGGAATAAATTCTAAGCTTTTACCGACAGCTGCAAGTGTTTGGAAGGAAAGGCTACAGCTCAATAATGAACAGACATGCTACATTGGATGTCCATTTCATATTCAAGATATTTATACCTCACAGGGAACTACTATTAGTTATGATGAGAACAACAATATCTTCATGGACCTCATTTTGTCCACTAGCCATGGCTAGGTTATTAGGGAAGAGTGGGTTATTATGGTTCAGGTGGTCGGTGTGAGGTCTTAGTGCTGCTGGAGTAGGCTTTTGTCGTGAGAAGCCGAGATTTTGAGTTACCTCCCTTTGGTGCTGGCCTGGGCGTGCCTTCGGCGCCTTTGCTCGTTTTAGTGTTGGCGACGCGTGACTGGACCGCCTTCTTTCTTTTGTCGATGTCGATGTCATTCTGTTTTTTTTCCTTCTTTGTGTTGTGATTGTGCATATATGCGTGCATGTACTGTATATGGGTGAGTGTGGGTAGGCGTGTGTGTATATGTGTGAGTGCACGAGCGCGAGTGTGTATATGTATGGATGTATGTATGTGCATATTAGCGTGCATGTGAACGAGGGGGGGTATATGGATTATGTGTGTATATATACATATATATATATATATATATATATATATATATATATATATATATATATATATATATATATATATATATATATATATATATATATCTATATGTATATATATAGATATGTTATATACATATATATATCTATATGTATATATATATATATATGTATATATATAGATATGTTATATATATATATATACATATATATATATATATGTATTTTCTTTCATTTTGGTTGTTTACTGGAGCAGGGAACGTGAGGATGGGAGATGGGGAGACAGATGGAGAGAGGGCGTTGTGTGTGGGGAAGGGAGGGTGTGTGTGTGTGTGTGTGTGTTCAAGAGAGAGAGCATGAAAATGCGGCGCCTTCGGGCTGAGAGCGAGAGAGAGGAAGATGGGCCGCCTGCGCACAACGTGAGAGAGAGAGAGAGTGAAGGTGGGGTGAGGTGGCGAGGGAGGGAGAAGGTGAGAGGGTGGGTGTGTGTGTGGCGTGTGTGTATACGTAGCGCCTTCGAACTGGGTCCGGGAGAGCGGGAGAGAGAGAGAGAGAGAGAGAGAGAGAGAGAGAGAGAGAGAGAGAGAGAGAGAGAGAGAGAGAGAGAGAGAGAGAGAGAGAGAGAGAGAGAGAGAGAGAGAGAGAGAGAGAGAGAGAGAGAGAGAGAGAGAGAGAGAGAGAGAGAGAGAGAGAGAGAGAGAGAGAGGCTCGAGTGGTCCGTATCTGACAGAGGGCGAGAAGGGGGGGGTTTAGGAGTTATATATAGACAGAGAGAGTATTTTCCTTATGGCAGGTTCCCACCGTGGGGGGGGGGGGGGAGAGTGAGAGAGAGAGTGTGAGTGGAGGGGGAAGGATGTGGATAAGAGGTTATTGAGAGAGGGGAGTGAATTGAGAGAGAGAGAATATGAGATTCCTTCCTTTTGCCTGCGGGGCCGCTCTCTCAAAGGGAGAGAGTGAGAGCTAATGGGAGGGGAAGATAGGGGGGGGGTGGTATAGGCCGGTGGTTCGCCAGAGCTGGGAAGAAAATGGGGGGGGAGAGGAGAGTGAGGCCGAAGGGGTGTGAATGAGAGGGAAGATGGAGGGGTATAGTATGGCGGCCCACCATAGCTGGAATATGGACAAGCAAAGAGAGAGAGAGGGAGAGAGAGAAAGGAAAAATGAAAGAGAGAGAGAGAATATTTACAAAAACTGGTGGCTCGCCAGAGGGGGTGTGATGGTGGTATCTCATTTTATGCGCCCACTGGGCCAGGTGATGCAACGGCAGAGTAAGTGAGAGAGAGTGGGCTGGTGGAGCCTAGCGGTAGGAGAGAGGCTCTGTGTTCTGGTGATAATGGAGAGGTGTGGCCAAATTGGTGGCGCCCCGCTAGTGGTTAAGCCTAAAGGGTGGTGAATGGTAAAGAACTTTCCCTTTTTTTTGTTTTTCCTTTGGTAATATGCTCTCCCCTTCTTGGGGTATGGTTCTCACGGTCGCGGTTTCGAAAATCGGTCGTCATTAGCCCTCCCCTTTTGGTTAGAGGCATTCATCTCTCTAACTCATCTGCTTGATCATTGTCGTCGAAGGTGGCGGTTGATGGTGTACCCTCATCTGGAATGTCGATAGGTGGAGCCTGGTCAAATTGAAGAAAATAAGGTTTGAGCTGCCAACCATTTACCCTAGTTTTATGAAGTTTTCCATCAGCTTCCATAAGCTGGTAGCTTCCATTGGCATACTTTTTCCTGATGATGAAAGGGCCTTCCCATCGGAGTAGGAGTTTCTTATCTTTGCGCGTGTCGAAGCGATTGTCGTAGCGGAGCACCAACATTCCTTTCTTCAATCTTTTTTTGCCAAAGATGCTGGTTAAAGCTAAGCTGTCTGTGCTCTGCTTGTGCCGCATGATAATTTATTGCTTCTTCTCTGTCCAGCTGTAGTCTTTCGAAGTCGATGATGTGATCTCTCAAATGCATGTTGGGCCGTTGAAGTTGGCTTGCCATTACTCTGAGACTTTGTAGTTGCACTTCAATGGGCAAGATTGCTTCCTTACCAAATACCTGATGATACGGTGTGAATCCCAAGGATGTAGGTCCACAAAGCTGGTAGTAGGTACTTATCCCAGTCTCCAGGATGATTGTTTACCTGCTTGGTAATAATTTTAGAAACCATTCCACTCACCTTTTCGACTAGGCCATTACATTGAGGGTAATATGGTGAAGAGTGCCTCCTTGTAATGCTCAGTTTCTGCATTAATTCTCCTACCAAGTCTGCTCTAAAACCTGGCCCTCTATCAGAGATAATCTCTAATGGTGTGCCAAACCTACAGCATATGTGCTCGTAGATAAACTTAGATACCTCTACCGTTGTGATTCTAGTAGTGGCTGTAGCTTCTGCCCATCTAGTCATGTAGTCGACCCCCATGATGATGTAGAATTTTCCTGACTTGGCCCTAGGTAATGGTCCTATGGCATCGATACGTCACGTTTCAAATGGTCCGTATGAAAGAATAGGTGTCTGTGGTTCAGGCATAAGTGACCTAGTGCGCCTTTTGACAAAACTTACACGTTTTGCACTAGTGGTGTACATCACGGTTGAGGCTAGGCCATATGAAGCTAGCCTGTAAGATTTTCCTACTTGTTATGTCTAGGGCAAAGTGACCACCATAGACTCTGTCGTGACATCAAGCAATTACTCTCGTGATTTCATGAGAGAGAGGGACCTTCCTGAGTATTTCGTCCTTACCCTTACAGTACAAACCGTCATTGATGAGCCGATACCTAGTGGCCTTCCACGTCAGCCATTGCTTTTGTCCCTTTGTTAAATCCGATGGGCATTCCCCTGTTTCAAAAAAATGCATGATATTAGGTAAGGCATCACTACCATGAAATAGAGGGAGCTTTAGCTTTATAGCCCCAACCACCACTTCCTGCAGTCTCTCACTTGCTAGGGCATCTGCTTCATGGTTTTGAGTCCTTGGGATATGGTGTATTTGAACTTCTTCAAACTTACCCAACAAGGTTCTTACACCACTTAAGTGAGTCCTCAAGCTAGGATTCTTGCATGTCCATACTCCACATACTTGCCTTACCAGAAGTAGAGCATCCCCAAATAAATTAAGGCATTGTACCCCTTGCCAGATGCACAATTGTAGACCCTTGGTTAGTGTTGCGTACTCAGCTTCATTGTTAGAATGCGAATCTAACAATTGGCCCAGCGAAAATACCTTTGTCCCTTTGTCATCAAAGACCACTATGCATGCAGCTGTTTTGTCGGATGCTCGCTTGTTAGCTCCATCAAAGTAGAGAGAGTGTGCTCCTTCTACCATCGGTGGTACTGGAGGTAATCAAACTTCTTCCTCTTTAGATTGCTTCTCCTTCCTTTCAAAGACTTGGTAGGTCATGAGTCCCCCCAAGCTTGCCTTTGTCGTGCTTTCCACATGTATCGTATATCAAATTCTTGTAGACGAACTAGCCATTTAGTAATCCTAGCAGAGACATCCATGTGTTGTACGACATAGGGAAATATCTCATCCATGGTTAGAATCACAAATTGCTTAGGCAGCAAATATGACCTAAACTTTGTAGTTGCAAACCTAAGAGCTAGGACTAAGTGTTCCACATGGGTGAAACCTTTCTCTGCTGCTATCATCATTCGACTAGAGAAGTAGATTGGCCTCATGAAAGATGTCATCGTATCCTTTTGAAGTAGCACAACCCTCAATGAATCATCACCCACACTTGAGGTGACATAGAATTTTTCATCCCACTTAGGTGGTGAGATAGTTGGCAAGGTGGCTAAGAACTCCTTTACCTTGTTGTAGTGATGTTCGCTTTCCTCGTCCCAAGTGAAAGCTGATTTTTGAGTGAGCTGTTGCAGTGGTAGAACAAGTTGCGATAGTAGATGTTCGCATCTACTCAAGTACCTCACTTTTTGTAGAAAAAAGATGAGTTGACGTTCGGTTGTTGGTGAAGGTAGGGCTATGAGTGCGGACACCTTGCTTGGGTCGGTGCTGATACCTTTTGATGAAATTTCATGGCCTAGTAGAATGACTTTACTCTCCCCAATGTGGCATTTATCCACATTTAATTGCCCGCCTAGGCTTTGCAGCCTGGCCGAACCTTCAGTTACCTTTTCTAAGTGTGAAATGCGGGAGCTATATATAAAAAAATCATCAATGAACACTCTTATGGATGTTCCAAAGAACGGTTGAAAAACATATGTGACATATCTTTGGAATGTGGCAGGTGCATTTGTGAGACCAAATGGCATAACTCTGTATGCAAAACAACCCCATGGCATGATAAAAGTGGTTTTTAGCTGATCTTCCAAGGCTATGCGTATTTGAAAGTATTCAAAATAACCATCACACACAGTATAGCATTCCAAACCCGCTACTTCATTCAAAATTTCATCCAAGAAAGGGAGAGGAAAGTGGTCCCTCTTTGTAGATGCATTTAGTGGTTTGTAGTCAACACAGACCCTCCACTTACTATTCTTTTTAGGTGTCACTACTACCGGTGACACCCATTCTGAGTTTTCTACAGGATAGATGAATCCTGATTCCAACAGCTTCCTTACCTCGGCCAAGAGTACCTTATCTTGTATGACCCCCAGTCGTCGTAGCTTTTGCACAACTGGTTTTACCCCTTCCTTCAGCTTAATACGATGTTCCACCACTATAATGCCTGTGATTCTTTCATAGTTGTCAATAAGCAGGTCAGAAAATCCCATCAACATTTGCAAAAAACTATCTTTATCCTCAAGTGTTAATTCCGTGGACAACATACCCTTCAACCTACTTTCTCCTAGGCCAGGTGATTTGCTCTCCTTTCCATTGTGTTGCCCTTCTGGTGATGGATCACCAGTTGTGCTTACCCTTTGTGGATCCTTCATAATGATACCCATCAATCAATAGAACTATCACTTTTGTCGGTGGATGTGGTCTCCTCCTCACAAGTGGAAGACTCGCTAGTGGTTTCATCTGCTGATGTTTCTAGATTCATTTGCTTCTGCTTGCGAGTCTTCATGTTGTAGTAGATTGTCTCCCCTTTCTTATTGGTCATGTGTAGAAGGCCAGTGCCCCAGTCCTGTTTTGCCTTCATGGCCATCAACCATGGCCTTCCCAAGATTAGTGGATAGCCCTCCCCCTTAGTAGGCATTACAAAAACATCTACCTCTACCTCAGTGTTGAAAGCTTTTATCTTCACGGCACTTACCACACCCACACACTTTACTTTTGCATTTTTTGCCATCTTTGCCTTGCATGGAGAAGGCCTGTCAACCTCAAGCCCTAACTGAAGCATCATAGCTTTGCTCATCACACAGATTTGTGCACCTCCATCAATGTAGGTGTTTCCAACCCTCTTTCCTTTTATGTTGACATCGACAATTGGAAGGATGGTGTCCATGTTGCAACCTGAAATTGCTCCGGCCACCTTTGCATTGGAGCGTCTTGTACTTACCATTTTGGACCATTTCCGCCTTACTTTTGGTGCGAGATGTAGTAGCTGTGGCCATGTAATCTTTGGTCCTTGCTCTGCCACATCCAATGTTAGATCATAGGGCTTAGAACTTTCCCCTAACTGGAAGTCGGTGATGCCCAATTTCCGTCGTGGCCTGGATGGCCTCTTGCTAGTCTCTCCTCTCGTGTTTCTCTCATCATCTCATTGTGTGGCTTTCTCCCTCCTAGCTATTTTCACAGTCATGGCTTCAAGTGGTTCTAAAAAGGTTACCTTCTCCTTACCCTTGTCCCTCTCCTTTGCTCTGGGTGGATCCGCTAATACGGCTTTCCTTTCTCTTCTAGCCTTATGATGTTTACAGGGTGATAAGGTGGTGGTGCTGGTGGAAGATGTGGGATGGATGCTTGTGCTGGTGTCTGGGGTGGACGTAGAATTTGTGTTGGTGGGGATGGTGCTCTGGGTGGGGGTGTTCTTTCTCTAGGGGGTGACAATTGGTTCCTCCTACCTCCTCTATTATAGTTTTGTCGTGGTTTGGGACAGTAGTACATACCGTGACCATCTTCTCCGTAGTTGTAGCAGTGATACTCCCTGTTTTATCATCGTGCTCTTCGTGGGTCTTGATCTCTTTCTTGACTCCTTCCTTGCTGTATTAAGTGGACAGACAAATTTTGCAGTTGGTCAGTAATATGGGCCAACATATCTTGTTGGTCATCTGTTACCCCAAGAGCCGGACTTGTGACTTATAAAAGCACTTTTAAAAATTGGGTTTTATGCGCCATGGATGATGTATGAGTAATAAAAACACTTTGTTATATCTCAATAGACAAAAAATTTTCTATGAGTTTTGTTTTTTCTCTTAAGTTTCAAGCAATAAGCCACGTGGAGTCACTGATTGTCATTCATTGATTTAAAAAATGGTGGTTACTCTTATATCAATTGATTGTCGTAAGATGGTGGTTATTCTAATATCAATTGATTCTCGTAAAATGGTGGTTAAAATTATAGCAATTGATTGTCGTAAAATGGTGGTTACTCTTATAGCAATTGATTATCATTAAGTTTGTATGCCGTAACTGAAGTATAGTGTTTAATCAGGATATGGATAATGATAATCAAAGGGCTAAGCGCGCTTTTGAGCGTCTCAGATCCATGTGTCAAGGCGGTGGAGTGAACGACACCGCTCGAATTGCTGCTCGTTGCTCCCAGTGGACCAACCCAGTGGGTACACAATGGAAAGAGGTGAACACTAGGATTGACTGAGAAATGGTCAAATCCATATGGCCAGGCATTGCAGATGACAACATCAAGAAAGGCCGACTCAAGCTATCACAATGCATTAATGCAGACATACGAGACAATGGAGAGAACATATATCTCGATGTTATGGGTCATCCTATGCATCATATGGATTGTCCATTGTGGTTTGCCAAGATGTTATACATGCATTATGTCTTGGGTGAAGCAGTGGACTTTAGCTCAAGGACACCTCACATGACAGTTGAGGACATTCGCATTTTTGCAATCACCGTCACACGGCAAGAGATGTCATTGGCACTAGAAGGTGCATCAATGGAAGTGCACCAAGTTAAGGAGGAGCTTCAAACTCAACTCAGGCAAGCATCACAAGCTACACAAGGCTCTTATGCAGAAGAAACCCTAAATAGAGACTTGCAAAGGGAGGTGAAGGTGCTATCTCGCCACGTAAAAGAGTTAGAGGCGACTATAAAAAAACAAAATGCTTCCACATTGATTGAGCACCCAACATCTATTGAGGCCCCTCCAGCTTCTGGTGAGCACGGTGGTCCTTGCCCCATATGTAGATCATTCTTTCATGAGTGGTGTCGTCACTTCAGATTGCCATGCAGACATATGTATCATATATCATGCTTGATGCAAAGCATGATGAATAACTTTCATTGTGCTATATGTGAGTTTGAGATATCCAAAAAGCTATATGCAATGTTCAAAATGTCTGAAGACTATAATAAGCTTAAAGGTCAACGTGAACAGGAGAATGAAGATATTCTCACAAATATTTCACTATCACTTGGATAGTTTTTGTAACATTTGAAAACATTTACTCATTGTCTTGCGAGAATTTATTAGTGAATTGTGAATTTTCTTCACTTCAGCTTCAATTATGATATGTGATAATGCAACGATTTGTTAGGGCTTTGTATATTATGAAGCTTTAATAGTGATTTGTGGCCTTGTAAAGGCTTTTAAGGGCTTCGTTTATTATTAAGCAAATGCCTAAACCTTAAACTAAATATATATAAAAAAGCTTATAAGATAAACAGTTTCTGAACTTAACCAGAAGTCACTCAATGGATTCAATAATCTATTACTTAAACCGCCGTCGCTTGCTGCGACGGGTCAAAGTTGGTTCAATTTCCAAATTCTCTTCAATCTCTTCTAAAGTACATGTAGTTTCTACTTCATGAGATTCCCCTTGCAGCTCACTGTCTTCGTCCACCTCATCATTGGTTACATCATAAGTCCAGTGCGGCATCCCCTCTTTGTAGTTCTCAGCTTGCACTCTTGCCAATAGCCGATGGTTGCAGTACATATACACCAATTTTTCAGCTCTTGAATTTAGAAGGCGGTTTCTTGGTGGAATGTACATATTTATATGTACTCCAGTTTCTCTCAGAACTTGAATTGGATGCACATTGGGCTAGGATTCTAATAGCTAGGTGTTTAAGGGTGGGTGCACTACCACCATTCATCATCCACCACTTCCACGCTGGTTGCTCCGTGGCAAGTTTTTCCACAAATTTTGTACCAAACTTACCCTCTTTGAGTTTAAACTTCGTAAGATCAGTAAGAGCTGATGCATTCTCATCAGGATCATCATAAAACCTGCCTATCACATCATAAAAGTCTTCCAACACCTCCTCATCAAGTTTGTCTATTTCCATTGCCCAATACTCTGGATCCAATAAGAAAGCTACGCTGTGTAGTGGACTATGTGCTCCAACCCATCGACCATGCACATACTTTCTCAAAATTTCTCTCCTCTTTTGAGTGAATGGTGTCTTCCAAGGATTCACAATTGGCTCCTGGGGCTCCTCTGGATTTGCAAGGCTTTCTTGAACAGTCCACCAAGCCATCCACACCTTACCTATGTTAGGCAAGGCAGAATCCAGTTGGCGTAATGCGAGCATAATTGGCATCATGACATTGTGCACATCCACCACATCATCCCAGAAGTGGCGATCAACTAGTAGATCTCTGATCACCCCTATTTTGCTTTTTTTCTTCTCCCTTTGACCAGCCTCCCATTCTGAAAAAGTGGCACAAACAAATGTCTCCATCACAGCATTATTATTTTTTATTAGTGATTCTACCGTATAGTAGTTGGTGCAAAATCTAGTTTCGCACGACAGTTTTAACATAGTAGACATCCTCTGACGGTACATGTCAAGAACCCTCTGACGCTTCAAAACAAACTTGACTATTAAGCGAGCATTGTCTACTATCCATTTGAACCACTCTGTGTCCTCCCTCTTGTACCAATCTTGCAATACCAAGTTCAAGCTGTGTGTACTGCAACCAACACTATATAGGTGAGAGAAGCGACTTTCAAGTATTCTACCTGTAGCCCTGCAATTTTTGGCATTGTCCATGATTACTTGGACAACATTTTCTTTTCCAAGTTCCTCAACTGCGTCGCCAATGATGTCAGCTATAAAACTGCCAGACTTTATTTGACCAGAGCTATCCATAGATTTGATAAAACATTCACCACGAGGACATACAAGCATGATGTTGATCAATGGCTGCCTTTGAACGTTGGGCCAACCATCACTAACTATGGTGTATCCAGATTGTTTTGTTACATTTAATATTACCCTTTGAATATCCTGTTGTGTGCTTGTGTAACATTTATCCAACAGTTGGTTTCTCATATGGTGATATGTTGGAGGGGTAAATCCAGCACCATACTCCCCAATGCGTTTCCAAGCTGACTTCCATGCATCACGGGTGACAATGGCCAATGATCCCCCGGTGAAATAGACGGCTTTAGCTAGTGCAAGTTGTGCTTCTTCTAAGGCAAGTGTTTTGAAGCTCGTCTGTAAGCTAACCTGTCTACTTTTTTACGATCCTACCTGAAAGTCAGGAGATCCATGGTTTGGAGGTGTACTTCCATCGATATGAGAAGTTGGTTCCCTACTTTGAGTGCTTCCATTGGTGGGGGTTACACCCAATGATCCCTCGTACTGGTTTGATCTTATCGATACGGGGGTGTGATGGTCGAAAGTAGAGAGTTTTGATCTTTTGCTCGTGGAAATTAGCTTACCAATTAAAGCTTTTAAGCGCATAGCTGCTTCTTCTGCACCTAAGCCCTTGCACTTTCCTCCTTGGATTCTGGTATTGCCACCTAGCAAATGATCCCTTATTCTTGGTGCTCCTCCAGATTTCTCTTCGCCACAAAAGTTACATTTCCAATCTTGATACTTATTTAAATTTGTGGCAAAATTCCACTCGGGTCTTGGACTTTTTCCACCTTCCTTTCGCTTGCCCTGCGAAGTGGTGCCCTGCGAAGCAGGACTTGGCATCGAGGTAGGAGGTCTCCTCAAGGAAGCCAGGCTTGAGACACCAACATCACCGCTCACATTCCCGATGGAAGACATACTTATTGGATGCCTGCAATACCAATAAACATAGCTCAGTATGCTATCTCTTCTTTCAAGTATTATTTAAACCAAACATTAGTGTTATAATCAATATCACACACAAGCGTAGTAGTGAATCCTGAAGGGAATAAACCTCAATGTACTCAAACATGAGCAAGCAAATACAACGGTGAATCAAATATGTGATCAGTCCATCCCAAAAGTAGAGATATCGACCCAAAGATTCACCTTCCTACCCCTTTCATGAATCAGTCCAGTCCAAGAAAGAACTAATGACCCATGATTGGAGCTCTAATCAAAATAGCAAGCAAATACAACTATGAATCAAACATGTGATCAGTCCATCCCAAAAGTAGAGATATCGACCCAAAGATTCACCTTCCTACCTCCTTTCATGAATCAGTCCAGTCCAAAAAAGAACTAATGACCCATGATTGGAGCTCTAATCGGAATAGCAAGCAAATACAACGGTGAATCAAACATGTGATCGGTCAATCCCAAAAGTAGAGATATCGACCCAAAGATTCACCTTTCTATCTCTTTTCAAGAATCAGTTCAGTCCAAAAAAGAACTAATGACCCATGATAGAAGTTCTAATCAATATAGCAATCAATTTAGCAAATATAACGGTGAACCAAACATGAGATTAGTCCATCCCAAATGTAGAGATACCGACCCAAAGATTCACCTTTCTACATCCTTTCAAGAATCACTGCAGTCCAAAAAAGAACTAATGATCCATGATCAGAGTTTCATTAAGTTGTAATTTTTTTAAAAGACTATTCATTTTTTTGCCTTTAGTTTTTCTTCTAAATTTTAAAGGATGACCAAATTTAGAGGAAGCGGTGATGTGATGTGATGTCTACTAGAGGGTTACATAGAGCCGCCAAATATGGAGGGGGAACATGATGGGGCCGCCGGGATTCTTGCTTTGCCCGCCGGGGTTTGTAAAGTGCCCCGCCGGTTCTACGTTTTCTACCGGTTTTCGTAAGTCATGACATTAGATATGTTATTAACATGAAAAAAATAGTGATAATAACAACAATAATTAACATTTAACAAAATGCATCATCGCGTAATTAAAATCCCTGTTTGGGAGACGTCGTCTCTGCAAACTTGATCTAAGCATGCATACTACTTCATTTTTGTGCACAATAAAGAAAAAGAGAGTCTTATAAGACAAAAAACTTTATTCATTTTTAACATTTTGTACATTTGCTTACTCTTGGGAAGTATTGTAAGCATTGACAAGGTTTAGGTTATCCTTTAATTGTATGCCGTGCATCCATCTAGCATCTTCAAAAGGATAATTCTTAAACTTAATAAGATATCGTCGGATAGTCTTACCGCCTCTTAGTACCTTGTCTTCATGTCGGAGAATGGACTCGGGCTGTAGCACCTCCTCTTGGTCCTCAATCTCCGGTGGGTCTTCAATAGTTGGTTCTTGAGGTGGCAATCCTTTGTAAGGATTTAATAGGCTCACATGGAAAGCATTGTGTATGAGCCAATGATTGGGCAACTTGAGTTGATAGGCCATCTCATTGATTGGTCTAAGAATCTGGAAGGGACCATAGTACCTTTTTGCTAGTTTAGCATAGTACTTTTGGTGGCCCGTAGGATTCTTGCCCATCGTGTGCCTTAATCGAGCCTTGGGAAACTTTAACAAGACCCAATCGTTTTCTTTAAAGGCTTGGGCTCTTCTATGCTTCTCAGCAGTAGCCTTTTGCCTTTGCTGTGAGATAGAGATAGCATCCTTAATCTTTTGAAAAGATTCTTGTAGGTCTCGGCTATACTCATCTGCAGCGAAGATCTTCCCATGTACTTTAAGTAGCAAGGGACTTTTTGATCTTCCCTCAATTACCTCGAAAGGTGATTTTCCAGTGGAAGTATGTACAGTGTTATTGTAAGCATACTCCACTAAGGGTAAGTACTTCTCCCATTGGGATCTTTGATCTACTTCCGTTAGATAGGCTTTTAGTAGATCGAGAATGGTTAGGTTAGCTATTTCACTTTGGCCATCCGTTTGTGGATGATAGGCTGAAGAGAAATTTAGCCTTGTCCCTAAATTCTCAAAGAGACCCTTCCAGAAATTACTGGTCATTCTAGGATCTCTATCCGACACTATGGACATTGGCAAGCCATGGTACTTGAAAATTTGTGAAATGAAGAGGGTTGCCATTTGATGGGCTTTGATAGTCTTTTTGACAGGTATAAAATGAGCTTGTTTACTGAACCTGTCTACTATCGTCCATATTCCCGTATTCCCATGGATAGACTTAGGCAATCCAAAGATAAAATCCATGGATATGCTCTCCCATGGTGAATTAGGGATTGGCAAGGGTTGAAGCAATCCAAGTTGCTTCCCTCTATCAAATTTTGTCTTTTGGCATACCACACATTTAGAAACATACTCTTGTATGTTCACTTTCATGGTAGGCCAATGGAAATATGTTTCAATTCCCTTTAAGGTAGACTCAATTCCCCTATGCCCCGCATAAGGTGGAGCATGAGATTCATACATTACTTTCTCACGTAGTGAGTTAGTAACACATAGTCTATTTCCATAGAGAAGATAACCATCTTGTAAAGTAAATGGTTCTTCTTTCTTCCCCAATGCAAGGGCTGAAATCACATCTCTAAAATCGGGATCAATAGCGTACTCATCTATCATTGAAGATATATCATTGTGAGTTGCTATGGAAACCGCATTCACTCTCGGCCGTCTTGAGAGTGCATCAACTACTTGATTATGCTTGCCAGCAATGTGAGCAATATGAAAATGAAATTGCGAAAGGAAATTTGCCCACCTGTTTTGTTTGTCGGAGAGCTTGGTTGCGTCATGAAGTACTTAAGACTTTGGTGATCCGTTCGCAGAATGAAAGGAGTCCCCAATAAATATTGCTTCCATGAGTTTAAGGCATGTAGAACTGCAAGGAGTTCCTTTTCATATATGCATAGAGCTTGCTCAACAAGGTCGAGCCTTTGACTCTCATAGCCTATGGCGTGCCCTTCTTGGAGAAAAACATCTGCAAGGCAATCACCACAAGCATCACATTGGACCTCAAATGGTTTTGAGAGATCCGGTAGTGTAAGCACAGGTTGAGAGATAAGCTTTTCTTTAAGCTTTTCGAAAGCATTGTTCCCCTTAGCAGACCATGTATACCTAACGCTTCATGTAATGGTCCTGAAATTTGTGAGAACTTTTCTATGAAGCGTCTATGGTATGCACACATACCTATAAAGCTTCTTAGTTCATGAAGATTCCTTGGTTTAGGCCATCCTTTTATTACCTCTAACTTTGATGGATCCATTTGGATGCCATCTTGAGAGATAATGTGACCTAAATACTGAATCTCTTGCAAGAAAAATTCTCTTTTCTTTCGATTAACATAAAGTTTATTCTCTCTCAAAACTTAAAATATTACCTGGAGGTGTTGCTTGTGTTCGTCTAATGAATTAGAGTAGATGATAATATCATCAAAGAACACTCCAGTGAAGGTTCGATGAGGCCTGAACAGCTTCTCCATCAAGCGGTTGAATGTGGCTGGTGCATTGGTCAAGCCAAAAGGCATGACAATGTATTCGTAAAGACCAAATGTGGTGCGAAATGCGGTCTGTACAATGTCTTGATCAACTATCCTTATTTGATGATAGCCACTTTTTAGGTCAATCCTACTGAAGTAAGTCGATCCTTGTAGCTTATCAAATAGGTCTTCTACCCGTGGAACGGGAAACCTATTCTTGATAGTGATCCTATTTAGTGCTCTATAGTCGACACACATGCGATATGTGCCGTCTTTCTTTTTCACTAATAGCACAGGTGAGCAAAATGGAGATGAGCTAGGCCTAACCATGCCCTTCTCAACTAACTCATGCACTTGCCGCATAATCTCCTCTTGTTGAGCTTGAGAAACTCTATAAGAAGGTTTGTTAGGCGGTGAACTTCCTGGAAGAAGTTCAATTGCATGGTCATCATTACCTCATTTAGGAGGTATCTCACAAGGGATGTCGTCAATAAAAACATCTTGAAACCCCTTGAGGAAATTGGATAACTCTAATTCCTTTTGGTTGCTTTTATTTTCTTTTGCTAAAGCATTAGATTCATTTTGAAAATCTTTAACAAAAATCATGTATACGGAAATAGAGCTCTTTATTGACTCGTTGAAAGCTGGTGTATGTACAATGGGGATAGTGTTACCCATTTCCTTAGCATATATATATATATATATATATATATATATGTCTTTTTCCCTGAACTTAAAGGAGATTCTCCTTTCAGGAAATTTAACATCGGCAGCCAGGCGGTCAAACCATGGTGCCCCTAGGATTACATTCTCATGCTTGAGAGGAGAGATAAAGAAGTCCTCTTTGTCCACATAGCCTTGGACATGAAGCCTCAATTTCCCGATTAAGGGTGTGACTGAAGCTTCTTGCCCCTTGAAGGCACTGTCTGCGGGTAGGACATCTCCCATCTCGTAGGATTGTATGCCTAGCTTGGTGGCCAACTCTATAGATATAAAATTGTGAGTAGAACTAGGGTCAAAGAG
Source organism: Adiantum capillus-veneris (assembly GCF_014529385.1). Classification (NCBI taxonomy): domain Eukaryota; kingdom Viridiplantae; phylum Streptophyta; class Polypodiopsida; order Polypodiales; family Pteridaceae; genus Adiantum; species Adiantum capillus-veneris. Next base: position 81,745,853 of record NC_140951.1, read on the forward strand.
AATAAAAGCATCATGTTCTCTTACCTTTCCCCAAGCATGGCATAGAGGAGATTCTTTGTGATGAGTTTGGTGAGTCTCCTCCTCTTGGATTTCAACCAAGGAAGCTCTAGGAGGATCTTGGCGGTTGTTCTTTTGGGGACAAGCGCGGTACGCATGCCCTTGTTCGCCGCACTTGAAGCACCGGTTATCCTTGCGATAACGCTCAAGCTCTTCAGGAGAGAGTTTGTTCTTACCTTTGTAAACTCCCTTATCTTTAGCTTTGTTGGAGTTGCCCTTAGGAGAGTTTTGGACATTGTCCTTCCCCTTAGGCTCATTGGAACCCTTGTTTTCCGGGGGCTTATTATTTCTTTTAGCCCCCGTTTGGAAATTGATTCGAGAGGCCACCATAGTATGGTGTATTACCGTCGATATGGTACGTGGCCTTTGGGAGTTGACATACTCCGCCATTTCTTCGGTTAAGCCCGCAGAAAATTGCTGCTTTTGCTCTCCAAAATCCAACTTTTTAAAGACAGTGGCTTTGAGTTGTAGGTCCCAAAACTTGTCTACATATTTGTGGATGGATTCATTGGGAGAGAGCTTTAAGCTTCGCCATTCAGTGAGTACTTTGTCTTTGGCATCGGTGGCCAAAAATTTCTTCATAATGGAAGCTCTTAAAGATTTCCATGTTCGTGGAGCTTCACCGTTGGCTTGTAGGCTAGACCACCATTGCCTGGCGGACTTTTGAAAGTGCATAGCTACATGGCGTAGCTTACAGGACTCCGTGAAGCCCTCATCTCCAAACGCCGCATCAAATTGCTGGATAAAGGCCAAGACTTTGTCTGTAGCACCAAAGGTACCATCATAGGTAAGGAAAGAGATGATCTTCCCTCCCTCTTTGAATTTCTTAAACTTGGACGACCTCTTCCATGTGGCATAGGATTTCCGATGGCCTCTTCTTTTTTATGGTTCAAAGGTTGCACCATCACTTTCTTCAAAAGGTGAAGAATTTGAAGAAGGTGGAGAAGAGGGTGACCTCTTTCTCGCCTTTTTCTTGTCTTGATCTTCGTCATCTTCACCATCACTTTCATAAGAGGAAGAGGATGAAGAAGATGGAGAAGAGGGTGTCCTCTTTCTCGCCTTTTTCTTCTCTTGCTTTTTATCATCCCTCTTTGAATTATGATGTGGAGAAGAGTGCGATGGTCTTCTCCGCTTTGGTAGTGATGGAGAGCGTTTAGCCCACCGTCTTCGTGGAGCCATCTCCACCGAGGTGGTGGGAGACTCACTTCTTTCTTGTTCCTTCGATGGAGGCTCTTGAGTTCTCCTTTGGGAAGGAGATGCATCATCAAGAAGTAAATTCTTGAGCCCTTCGTACGGATTCTCTTCTTCTTCCCGAATCGGAGAGAGACCTCTTTTGGTAGTCTCACAAGGAGGCTTCCTAGGTGTTCTCTCGTCATGGTGATGAGCTTGGAGAATCCCGTGAGCACGGAGCTTCCGTTGCACTTCGCTTTGGAGAGATGGATTGTCCATGGCTTGTTGAAGCCTAGAAACAAGATAGTTAACAAGCATTGAAGCATCATTAGTATCTTGCTCATGAGCAAAATCAAAGTTATCAACATTAATTTCACTCTCTTTACTATTGTCAGCCATTCTAACAACTTTTAGGTGTAAACTTTTTAGGTGTACTTTGGCTCTTCAAGCCCTAGTTGCTACTCCTCTTTACCTCTTTAGAAAAATCACTCAAGCTACTGTACCCGCGGCTCGAATACCATTAATTGCAAGGAATAGAAGAGAGGGTCTTTCGACACCAAAATAGCACCGGCTCCTCTCAAGCTTCTAATAGCTCAATAGTGGTTAAGCCGTAGGCAAGCCCTGTAGGACTCCACTATTAAGACCATAGCTCTCGACGGTGATGCCCCGTTAACTGCACAAAGGCAGGTGCACTACAAGGCTGAAAAATCCCTATTCTACTTACTCAGAGGCAATTAATAATACCAACCATTTATAGCTAGCTTGAGGACCTCCTTCTTGAGCAAGAAAATAGAAACCTTGTGATCTGATACCAATGTAACATTTAATGGCCTAATAACTTGTGTGTAGCGGAAATTAGCATGAACATAGTGGGCATTTCATTAGAATAGATTCCTAATGAGAATTACAAGAGTGCTTGGGTGGAGAGAGCAACAAAAAGCATAACACCTAGTTAGATAGCATCAACAATACTTTCAAAAGAGAGAGAAATTAAGCTATTGACAACAGTTGAGGACCGGATTTGCATGGAGCCGGTCCCCCCTCCAAAAGGCTTTGTATTATGGTTTCTCCCATCAAGAGAGACATTGTACAATACAATTCTTTGTGTTCCTTCAAGACTAGCTAGTGGAATGAAGATGAAAGCTTCATGCACTAAGCAAAACACTTAGCAAACACAACTTGAATTATCCCCGTTCTCAGACCCAAGACCTCACACACCTTCGAAGATGGTGAGAGCTAGCAGGGTATGAGAGTAGATTGAGAGGAAGAAGGAGTATCTTACGAGAAAGATGTACATCTCCTCACATAATCACTCATATTAGCATAGCTTTAGCTTAGTAATTAGCTTGGTAGAGGAGATGAGCATGCATTGAAGCTTGGCTCTTGGTTGGATTTGCATCCACAAGCCAAGAGTGTGTCGATGTAGGCTTCTATCTCACAAGCTTGGAGTAGGTGATGAGCTCTCCATTAAAGCTTGGGAAGAGATAGTCTTCTCTTTCTTCACACATGAGATTGTGTGAGTGTGTGTGTGATAATGACTTGCAAAAATCAGCCCCCTCTCTCTCTCTTGGGCGAGCCCTCTTGCTATTTTCTCTTGCTGGCTCCCCATTGGACCTCCCCAAGTCAAGCCAATGGCTATTAAGCAGCATAAGTGATAGCCTTCTGACATGTGTCCCCCTTTCCCCTTTTGTGAGAGCTTTAGGTAATTTAATAATTAAACTAAAGTCTCATTGGACCCCTTTGCCTCCTGGCCAATAGGAATTAGGCAAGCCATTGGGCTCCTAAATGCTCATTGGACCCCTTGGGAGACTGTCCAATAGTCTTCTAGGAAACTTAATTTTCATTGGCTCTTTTATTAAGTGTTTTTAAATTAATCAAACTAGATTTACTCTAGTCTAAATCTCATTGGTCCACCTCTAAGGCCATCCAATAGGAATTGGGCACACCTTGTGGGCATCTGGGCTAGGGAGCTGACATGTGTCCCTAATTCCCTTTGTGTAAAGGGAGCCTGTGTGTGTGTGTGTGTGTGTGTGTGTGACTTTCTCTCTCATCCCCTACTCCCAAGGCTCGCCCCCTCCCATGTAGGGATATGCAAAGACTTTTTAGTTACACACAAAGCATCCAATTTCCCCTAGGGTTGACCTTTGGACACAACCTTTGAATTTTGGAACCTTAGCATTTTGGAAGTCTTAATGGGCTGAACCTTAGGGTCTTTTTAGCCCATTGTTACACATGGCTCTTTTGCAGGTGCCCACCCCTTTGGATCCCTATTTTCCCTCCTTTGGATCCCTACTGTGGCCGGTCTGCTAGCTTAACCAATATTCTAGCTTCTTCTCCCCTGACACTTCCCCACATTAAATGATCAGTTTAATATGAGAAAATCATTTAGGAGAATTAGATATTGATTATTATGACATTACCTCTCTCTTGAAATCATAGTCGTCCTCGACTATGGTGTAGAGAAGATAAAGCATATTCATGAGTCCTTTTCTTAGCGGGTAGAGGATCCCTATGTTACCCTATGACATCATTCCAGAATGGATGACTAGTCCATTTGGCACTTGAGAGCCTGAGGCTGCCGCAAGCATGTCTGCACATTAGTCCTATCAGTCTTCCATAGTAGAGTGACAAGCTCTACTTGGTGTTTGGGAGATGTCGTCTCCACAAACTTGATCTAAGCATGCATACTATTTCATTTTTGTGCACAATAAAGAAAAAGAGAGTCTTATAAGACAAAAAACTTTGTTCATTTTTAACATTTTGTACATTTGCTTACTCTTGGGAAGTATTGTAAGCATTGACAAGGTTTAGGTTATCCTTTAATTGTATGCCTTGCATCCATCTAGCATCTTCAAAAGGATAATTCTTAAACTTAATAAGATATCGTCGGATAGTCTTACCGCCTCTTAGTACCTTGTCTTCATGTCGGAGAATGGACTCGGGCTGTAGCACCTCCTCTTGGTCCTCAATCTCTGGTGGGTCTTCAATAGTTGGTTCTTGAGGTGGCTCTCCTTTGTAAGGCTTTAATAGGCTCACATGGAAAGCATTGTGTATGAGCCAATGATTGGGCAACTTGAGTTGATAGGCCATCTCATTGATTGGCCTAAGAATCTGGAAGGGACCATAGTACCTTTTTGCTAGTTTAGCATAGTACTTTTGGTGGCCCGTAGGATTCTTACCCGCCGTGTGCCTTAATCGAGCCTTGGGAAACTTTAACAAGACCCAATCGTTTTCTTTAAAGGCTTGGGCTCTTCTGTGCTTGTCAGCAGCAGCCTTTTGCCTTTGCTGTGAGATAGAGATAGCATCCTTAATTTTTTGAAAAGATTCTTGTAGGTCTCAGCTATACTCATCTGTAGCGAAGATCTTCCCATGTACTTTAAGTAGCAAGGTACTTTTTGATCTTCCCTCAATTACCTCGAAAGGTGATTTTCCCATGGAAGTATGTACAGTGTTATTGTAAGCATACTCCACTAAGGGTAAGTACTTCTCCCATTGAGATCTTTGATCTACTTCCGTTACATAGGCTTTTAGTAGATCGAGAATGGTTAGGTTAGCTATTTCACTTTGGCCATCCGTTTGTGGATGATAGGCCGAAGAGAAATTTAGCCTTGTCCCTAAATTCTCAAAGAGACCCTTCCAGAAATTACTGGTCATTCTAGGATCTCTATCCGACACTATGGACATTGGCAAGCCATGGTACTTGAAAATTTGTGAAATGAAGAGGGTTGCCATTTGATGGGTTTTGATAGTCTTTTTGACAGGTATCAAATGAGCTTGTTTACTGAACCTGTCTACTATCGTCCATATTCCCGTATTCCCATGGATAGACTTAGGCAATCCAAAGATAAAATCCATGGATATGCTCTCCCATGGTGAATTAGGGATTGGCAAGGGTTGAAGCAATCCAAGTTGCTTCCCTCTATCAAATTTTGTCTTTTGGCATACCACACATTTAGAAACATACTCTTGTATGTTCACTTTCATGGTAGGCCAATAGAAATATGTTTCAATTCCCTTTAAGGTAGATTGAATTATGCATTATACCAAATGGCTAATAAACGCTCAAGGTAGACAGAAATGTGGATATTCTTATGAGGTTGCGACCAATTTTTGAGTTCAATTGAAAGATTGAACCTAATTTTGAGTGTTTGTAAGAATATTCAACCAAATGTCATGAACAATTTGATGTGAGACTGGCACTTAATTGCTAGAAATAGGTGTTTTATGCTTGAAATAAGTTTGCGCTCAATTTTTTTTTAGTAATATTGGGACCTAAAACTCGAGAATAAGAACCAACATGTGCTGGTAGGTGTTAGCTCTAAAAAGATCATGAGCATAGGGGCTATGTAGTGAGACTCGAAAGGGATTGCGAGAATTGTTTTCAAGGGAGCATTGAAACATGTTACTTGAGCTCAAAGAAATGGTGGGAATGCTCCCGAAGTGAGATTTTAATTTAAAACAAAATGCTATACAAATGCCTCACACACACCAATTTTAAGGAAACGTATCGAAGAACATGCATGAGCCAGTTTTGGCGCTAGCATAATAACCCCACTCTCACACACACTATTTTTCCTAGCCTGGCAGATTTGGCGCCACTAACTCACACACACGCATCCACGTGCCTAAGGCTTGGCGTTGTCGGCACTCACTCACACACACTCTCCACATGCCTGAGGCTTGGCGTTTTTTCCACACACACACACACAGCCCGAACTCCTAACTGTCGGGATGCGTGCTGGCTTCGTCCACACACACTTACGCCTCCTGCCTAGAATCTTCACAAACACACACACACACCCTTGATTTGCGCTGCCATATTTTGGCACTAGCACACCTGCTGAGAATGTCGTATTGACCTCACTATTTTCAGCACAAGCACAAATCCTTGCTGGCCCTGGAATATTGTTGTTGCGGCCTTGTTGGTTTTCAACATTGCCACTTGCTCAAGCTGTGCAAAAAATCGTGGTCTGCACCTTGATGCAGTGAGCAACTGCCTTCGGAGTCTTGCTGTAGCCTGATGAGTTTGCTTGCCATGGCTTCAAGATCTCCCCCACACACACAACAGACGACCGTGCGGGCCTGCTATTGGTGCGCCGATATGCTTACACCTACCTTGCCTACCCACACTAATCTAAGCTCTCATCCGTGCCTTTGCTGCCGGTTCAGCACCTCTAGATATGGCATCAAAACCACCTGCTGTAGTAAACAGTCACCGTATCAGTTCTCACACACACACAACCCTGCTCCACCTTTATAACTTTGTCCACATGCTGGCTTTGATTGTCGCTTTGGCCAAGCTGTGCAACGAAAGTTGTTCACGTATAACCCTGCTGACCAACATTGCATTTCAAAATTTTACGGCTTGAAGATGGCCTGCAAACAGGATTTCAAGTTCATCATCTTGGCATGGTGCTGCAAAATGACTGAAACTTCACACACAGGGATCATGTCATGCTGTGGATGACCCTGTTTCAGGATGCGATGTGGGAGGAAAAGCAGGGAATTAGCAATATTTGAAGGAGGGGAGGAGCCACAACTTGGCTGAGACTCACACTCCTCTGCAAACACACACACACAAAACCTGTTGGATACTCGAAATGCAGCCCAGGGAACTGACTTCATGGCGCACTGCATGGTGACCCCACAACCAGTCGCTGGCGACAAAACTTCACCCCACATACTAGGAGTGCTTTATCAACTGCACGCAGACTCGCAGAGGTGTCTACTTGCATTGACCGCCATCCAACTTCATCGGGTTCCTAAACTGCTCACGTTGAACCTCGCGACTCATGTTCTACATTAGTGCCTTGACTGCAAGGATGCTCAACACCCACACACACACGACCCGTTCGCTGCCACGGAGGTTCCATCAGCTCCCAACATTGAAGAATACGCTGCAGGCCGCTGAAAGAATTACTACTCTCTGGAAGTCGTTGATGTATGTACTATTGGAGTCTACGGCATCTGCTTGTTTATTGGGATACATACGCCTGCATAAAAAATTGCTAGAATAGAAGGAAACAAATAAAATAAAAAATCAATCAAAACTCCATTTTGACCTTATGAAAAGGGAGTTCCTGCCCCTCTTGTCACCTTGAGCTCTCATCATAAATCAAGCTTAACCTTGAGCCTTGACTAGTCAAAAGGGTATACAAAGCTCATGCCGTGATAATCTTTTCTCTTTCCTGTATGACAAATGTGCTTAAAGCATCAAATTTGGGTCACCTTCCATTGTGCGTGGAATTTGCAGGGATGGCATTCAAGTTTGGAATTGTGATGATCACCTTTAGTGCTCACCATCATTGAAACCTTTATTGCATTAAAAGACAAATTATTTTGGCATACATGCGAGCTTTAGTTGAGATTCAATTCATTCATGCTTGGTCGAGAGTGTCAGTAAAAATAAAAATAATTTTTTTTTTGACCTTGCTTGTTACAGTTTGTAGTAACTCTCAAAAGAGAGCGTTTTGGAGTTATGATTGAACATGATTTTTAGTGCTTGTGTTGTGTTGACCATATGAATGTATAGCACTAATCAATGATTTTTTGAAGGGATGGTGCCAGGTGTTGATGCCTCAAGGGAGCTTCAATTCACTTCATCTTATGCTCTCTTTTCCCCTTGCTATGCATGCCATATGAGTGCTAGTTGGATGTGATCATCGAGGGTGTGCATTGAAAGTTGGGCTTGGCATTGCTTGTATATTTTAGTGCTTGAATTAAATGCACAGCACTAAAAATTGAGCTTTTTTGGATGAACATGGGAGAGCAGTATCTTTTGAGTTTGAGAATGAAGAATGCATTAGAATTTGAACTTGGCATTGCTTGATACATTTTTAGTGCTTAATTTAAATGCAAAATCATTGCATAGCACAAAAAAATTGGGCTTTCTTGAATGACTATGGGATAGCTATAAACTTTTGGGTTTGAGATTGATCATGAATTCTTTTAGTGCTTGTATTGGATGTTCATATGCTAAAAAGCACTAACAATTGAGCTTTGTTTTTGAAGGGGTGTGGCACGAGTGTGATTTCAATGATCCAACGAGGGGTCATCATTGCAAAATATTGCAAAATTTGGCTAATTAGAGCCATTCCAAATGTTTGGATTAAAGTTGTAATGCTAGCTCATAGCTTGGTCTAAAAATGCAAATTTTTTCATTTGAGCTAGTGTTTAGCCAACTTTTTGAGCTTTCAAGTACATACTTTGGCTAGTAAGAGCCATTCATTTTCATTTCATCAAGTTGCAGTCATCTCTAGCTCAAAGATTGCTCTAAAAATTGTAAAATTTATTGAGGTAGTTGTTAGCCAACTTTTTGAAAAGCTTTAAACTGTAAAATTCAGCTTTCGAGAGCCACTTCATTTCATTCAAAAGATGCACTATTTTCAGCTCTTGTATCGTTTATTCCATACTTCAAGTGAGCTAGAAACTAATCTACTTTTGAATCATGCATGAGAGATGGTAAAAATTGCAAGATTTGCTTATGTAGAAGCTCATTTTATCTCTCATGGTTGTTATGTATGGATAAATTTGCTACATTAGAGCATCGGGTGCATAACCAAAGGCATTTTTTTCCCTTGGGTTTTTTCGCTTTGGCAAATCTAGGTTCCAAGACCTTAGATTAGGATTCAATAAAAGTTTTGTGCTTGTTGCTTTCAATAAAGGGTTTCTTTGCATGATGTGTTATGCACTAATCTTTAATGCAAGAACCAAGGATTTCAATAAAAATAAAGAAGGCCTACAAGGATACTACTTGCCAAGATGATCCAAATTGGCAAAAGGTGAACTCCTGCCATGCTTTGCAATTGCTCTTTACACATTCATTGCTTGGTTGAGTAAATTTGCTTCAAATTTTGGTTTTGTAACGGCCAAATTTAAATTATCATTAAAGTTTCAACAGTAGGCTTTGTCAATATTAATCCGTTAAGAATTTGAGTTTATTTTTGTTAGCATGCGTGTAGGTAATGACCTAGCTTAATGTTAGCTCATGTTGTGCTTGTCTAGATATCCTAATGCCTACCTTAAATGTAGCATTCTCACACAGCTTGTTTTAGGTTAGAGTAAACTTCCATATCTCTTAGTCCAAATGCTATACAAACTTACTAAATGGTGGAAGAATGTGCTAACAAAGCAAAAATCAAATGCACAAATTGCAAATGTGTCTAAAAGAAGTGGCCAAAAATGGCCACCAAGACACTTGATGTGTCTAAATGTTGTGATGTGTCTAAATGTGGCCTAGCGCCTTATTAGTCTTTGGTAGGTGGGGGGGACCACCTTGGCATGCGTTGTCGAGTCCCTGAACTGATGCCCTAGATTGATAGGGGTTAGCTGTCACCTTGGTAGGCTAGTAGACTTTTGGAGAAGGCCTTGTGGATAACAAGGAACTGAAGTCGTAGCTTGACCTGCCATGGGATGGTCGCCTTGTGTTGTGAATTAATTTTTTCAATGATATGCAATTCAATCTTCCATGAGCTTTCAAACGAGTGCCTAAATGACATTGTACTAATTGTAAGTAAGTCTAATTATAGCCAGAACATGTCTAGGTATAGGAAGTTTCATTAAGCATAAAACATTTGGGTTTTAGATTAGCATAATTTTGAGTTTGCATTAATCTAGGTTCATAACTTTACTGCTTGTGTTAGCATTCATAAACTTGCAATTTTTGGAGGGTTAATCTTTACAATAGTCTAAGTGTTTTTTTTCTTTATGATACTTTAAATTTGGCCATACATTAAACTCTAATTTTTACAACAATTTACCTTACATGCTCAATGTACTTCATATTGAATCTCCATGACTCAACTTGTGGTGCTTAATCAAATGCTTTCTCTTTTTGACAGACCTACCTCCAGGACATACGATTACATGCCTTCGTGACTGCCTTGACGGCACACGAGGACGTGTGCCAAATTAGGAAGGGGGGAGTGTTAGCAACGGCTAACGGCTACACCAATTTTGCACCAAGTTGTGGATGTGCCATAGTGCACAATATTTACTTTTCATTGTATAGGGCTTGGGCTCATTTAGGAGTTCCAAAGTTGTATGAGTTTAGGCTAGAGAGCTCACTTTATCCCATAGTTGATGGGTTTGAGGCCCAAAGCTATAAAAGAGCCCTATGCTTAATGAGAGGTCATTCTAGAGTGGTCCTTTTGAGAACTCTCTCCTTAGAGTAGCTCTTGATGGCCTAGCCTTTGAGCTTAATGCCCATGCTTAGAAGGCTAGTGCTAATCACATGTAATTAGTGTAATCCTCTCTTAATTAATATAGTCTTCATTATGTTGTCAATCATGTTTCTCTACTTTCCTTGATTGTTTTGAAGTGTTGATCTTTTCTAGTCTAACTCTTACTTATGCTAAGCTACTCCGATTAGTGGAGTCCTTATCTAACTCTCTCGATTAAGTGGAGTGGGCGTACTCATGATTGAGGGATTAGAGTTGTCCTCTAATGGTGTGCTTGTGTGTGTGTAGGTTTAAGAAGCCTTGAGCTTAATTTGATTATGTGTGACTTGATTTGGACACCATGATTGGCATGGTTGGGGTGGCCGACTTGAATGCAATCTTGTGTGCTTAATCATGAATGCATGTAATTGGAGTTGTGCTTGAGAGACTCCAAGATTAGTGTGTTTCACTTTGTTGCTTGATGTGTGTAGATGATTGCTTGTATTGATGCCTGATGTGCGATTAGCATTAGTTGATTTGGGATGATTTCTATTTGCATTGGAGGATGCACGCTCTTGAATCCTCTCAATCTTTGCATCCGATGACGCTCTCGCACATTCTTTGTGTGATGCCTCCAAGCCCTAGCCGGGTCATGCTCTCTCTCTCTCTCTCTCTCTCTCTCTCTCTCTCTCTCTCTCTCTCCGGATTGATAGATTTTGTGGGAGATTGCCTATGCTATGGCGAGCCTCCAACACCAATGTGCCACCCGAGTCATAGAAATGGTCACTAGTGTAGAAGCAATCTATCCAAGATAGATTCACTCCTCCCACTCTACGGTCCAAACAAGAGAAGGCCAGGCTCTCTGGGGGCCTCACAAAGCCAGAGTGCTGCCATGCATCTAACACCCAGAGAGTCATACATAGCCTCTCCCAAGCTACCAAATCAACTCCATGCACAGTAGTATGGATACCTCTAATCCTATCTGAGGGGTCCTTCAACATGTTGAAGTCACCCTTAATGCACCATTGCTTTGCCTGCGACAGAGACTCTACAATGTGAGACCAAAACTCTGCACGTGCACTCACCACCACGTTGGATGCATAGATGTTCAAGAAGCCCAAGAGGCAACCCTGAACTTGCATAGTAATCCACTCAGCCTTGCGAGGCAGAATAATACCTCTATCCATAATGGCCTGCTACCAAGAGTCCACAATAGTCATACATACCCCTCCCTGGATGACACGAGGTCCAATTGTAGATGACAAAAATGTCTCATATCGCCCATGAAAAAGCTGACCACATCGTCTAATGCAGCTCACATAGATGATGCTCCTATAGCATAATAAGCTCAATCTCTCCTCCCACAAGGCATCGCTAATGCTCCTCTTGTATTTGGCCCCTCTGGCATTGAAACTGGGGCCCACCTAGTTCCTACACGTTCCATGAGACGATCCTCATGGAGAGCAAGAGAGAAATGATGTTGCAGAGTAGTAGCTAATTGTGCTATCTTTGAGGCTGGCTTGGATGGGGAATAATCCACATCCAAGCATCACTGAGATAGGCGTGACTGCAAAGAGTGTCTAGCCCAAGCCGAAGAAGAACAAGCCGTCTGCAAGGCAACCTCCGCTATCCAGAATTCCTCATGTATGTGTACATAGCATGGTGGGCTCTGCATGTCAGCAAAGAAGTGAACCACAATGTGTCTACATCATGCCAAGTCTGGAGGTGTCACTGGAAACTTGGCCAATGGCCATAGAGTCTGAACCAAGTCTATAACCCCTAGGTCTCCCATGTGATGAAAGAACTCAAGGGCCTGTGCCTGCACCCACTCCAACATTGAGTCTAAGGTCCACTCAGGCTGGTCCCTCTTACATAGGCAAAAAGACAAGCCAACCACTGAGTCCAAGACCTCTATCCCTCTAGTTGCAAGGAACATTACATGAACATGTAGTAGCATAAGGACTATCTCAATCTCAAACTCTCTCACTACAGATAATAGGTGGCAAGAGCAGAGGATAAGCAAAGGTTCTTGGGTTCTTATGTAGCCAAGAAGGAGAAAAAGCTCAAAAGCAACAAATATGTTTCGTTCTGCATGGAAAGCAAGAGTTCTAGATTTCCAAGTCAAGGTTGGTAAGAAGACCGTGAAAGAAGTCTTTGTTCAACATGTTTTCACTCACTCTGATGTGATTGCTAATGGCGGTGATGTCTCCATGGTGCATAATCCACGATGCAACTGTGAGTTAATTATTTAGCACTCTTCTATAAATGTTATCTTACATTTCAAATGTGAATCTGTTTTTTCCTTCTCTTATTACATATATTTAATTATGTTTTACAGATGTTTGTATTTATTTCTATTTTGTTACATTCATAGATGTTTATCCTTCCTCATATGAGGAATGGGAGCCACTGGAGTGCATTATAGGTCTCATCTTTGTGACCCATGCTCATATTGGGGTCTTGCAATAAACGGGAAAAACTAGCAAAAGCCTTGCTGACTATGGTATTTTCTTCTATGACCATTTCTACCAAATCAATCAAAGGAATCGGAGAGGAGTGTTGGTGAAGGTTTCACTACCAACCAATTGGAACTCCATGCATTGGTCCGTTCCTGACACAACAATGAGTGAGGCATTGAGGAGCAGGCTTTATAGGGATGTTCAGAGGTCTCTTTGAAACTCTGTACCCACTAAATTGGTGAAACTTGCAAATTTCTATCTTGTTGGTCGCTTTGTTTAGTTAATTCATACATGCAAAGTACATGTTGCTAAAACTAGGCTGCTCTGCAAATCATTTGATTCCCTCTTGTGTGATAAGCTTCTTGATTGAGGGTGGTATGTGAAAGAAACAGGTGGCATATGTTGCGAGATTACTCTTGACACTTTCATTGTCAAGTATATGCTTGCGACACATACATTAATAATCTCATTTTGGTACAAGAGTTCTCACATTGTTGAAGGTTTGCTAATTGCCTATGGATCAAGAGGCAGCAAGTTTGGCAAACAATGCTGTCATAGACGTGGAAGTGGTGGACAAAGACCTAAATCTTATGATACTAATTACAATAAGGCAGCAATGCAATCTTTTGCAACTTTGACATGACATAGTGGAGGAGACTGCTGACATTGACTCCGTAAACTTTTATTTCTTGCTGTGCGGACGAAGAGTAATGCAACAAAGGGAGAAGCATTTTCTGTGTGGAGATCTTTTTGGCCGTATTCAAATTGTGCCCACGTAGTCTATCCTGAATGGCTTCAACAAAATGTAACTTTTTTGACTAGTTTAATCTTAATATCAAGTGTTTGCTCAAGGCTCTCTCTCTCTCTCTCTCTCCCTCTGAGTATTCGAAACACATAGACAATATCAATTTAAGGCATAAACAATGAATTACTAAGTACATTTGTAAGTACAAATTTTGATGTTCTCAATGGGCTTAAGTACATTCCTTGCAGGTATGGGACCAAAATGTCCTCTAGGTAAAAATCATGAAGATGCCCTTCAAATGAAGGTGGGGAAATAGTAGTGCTGGGTGGATTAAGTAAACCCTTATGTGGTGTTTCATCAATCAACAAAGTATTGAGAGCATCATAAGGCACATTGATATGTTCAAAGGGCTTGTAGAAAAGTGGTACATTAGCTTTAGTTGGGTGGAGATGTCCCGCAATGGTATTAAATTTCTTTGACTATACACAAAATAAAAATACGATCTCTGAATTTCAGCCAAATTGCAAACTATGGTAACAAGGGGATTCAAGTTTTGGGCCTGCATTGAAGACCAGATAGCAACCCTAAACCGTGGAAAAATTCAAAAATTTACTACTCTGAGATTTCCCAAGCGGAAACTACGTAAATCGGAGAACTCTGTATAGCTGTCGTAGCAACAACAATCCATTGAAATCCAAGATAATTAGTCTTTGCAGTCATTGTCTGCATACATACAAGTAGTTAGAAACAAAAAATAATATATTATTTAAGTACAATGGATATTACCGAAACAACCATATCTACTTGAAGCAAGAGTCCATACTGGTCATTTCTAATGTTGACATTTTGTTGTTGAGTGTCGATGTTCCCTTTTCTATCGCCAAGGGTATCCACCTCTTGTGGTTGTGCAGTACAAGACTCTTGTGTTTCCATGGTTAAATGGTTAACCTGTTCTATTGTTTGTTCCGGGCTTTGACTTGCAATGTTGGCCTCTTCCTCTACATGGTCAAGACACTCTGTATCTTCTCTCGGCTCTGAAGAGCTCTTCACATCAGCAATTATAGGATCTTGGATTCCCTCATATTAATCATGTGCCGCATCCTGTGCCAGAATAATAGGCACTCCCTTATCCTCCTCTACTTGGCCTAGAACCTCTGTTGCATTCCTCGGCTCTGAGTAGCATTTAACATCTACATTTTCAAGGGCTTGGTCTACTTCACATTGATCAACCCCAACTTCCATTTCAGCTGCTCCAACTACAAAGCATATCGGTGTCTGTTCCTCTAATATGGGGTCAATTTTAAGGATTTGGTTTCCAGTGGTGGAAACTGGCATGACTTCCTCATCACCACTCATTGTTAAAGTTATTATACGGTCAACGACAAAACTATCTTCTACATCTAAAACTCTTGGAGTTGAAAGAGATAGTAGATGTTGAATCATCGAAGCGTGGTATGAATCATCGAAGCGTGGTACCTTTGTAAATATTCCAAAGTATAATTTTTCATAGCATTTTGCAAAATTAGGTTAACTTGTGGTCAATACTTTAATTAATAATAGCACCAAGTTGGTCCAAACCATAGCACAAAAATACCTTTGACATAAATGGATTCAAAGCAAAAAAACTCTGTAGTATGTACTCTGCATGGAGAAGACATCTCCGACCATAAGAATTTGGATCTGCTTGATTAGGCACTTTGACAGCTTTAAAGGTTGCCTTGTAGAGTTCATGATTTCCACAAAGCCTTCCATAGACTTGAAGTAATATTTTTATACGTTGATAGCCGACTTTTGAAAATCAAAGAAAAAGAAGAAAAAAAAAACTTATTTTTCCTCTAGTGGAGCCTTGGCAATATTGTTGGAAGACTCGGCACCGCCTGGTCAATCCTCCCAACACCTCTACGGACATAACACCCCCCCCCCCCCCCCCCCCCCCCCCCCCCCCCCCCCCCCCCCCCCCCCCCCCCCCTCCTCGATTGGCCGGCCTTATCACCCTCAGCCCCGTTGGTCTACACCCCAGCCTAGCCGGCCGCCCTCGATTTCAGATACCCTTTCTCTCTTTCCCCCCCCGGTAGTTTATTTCCCCCCCCCCCCCCCCCCCCCCCCCCCTCTCTCCCTCTCTCATTTTCCCTACACACCTCTCTCTAATATCCTCTCTCCCTCTCTCCCAAATTTACCACCCCCCCCGCCCAGGCGCAACCTTTGAGCACTCACCCCAACCCTCTCTCGTGCTCCCTCTGTGTTGAGCCGCATGAAAACCCCCCCCTCCGCTCTCCTGTATTCTTACACTCACCCTTTACAACCCCCCCCCCCCTTCACACTTTTCCCCCCCCACTCTCATTACCCCCCCCCCCCCCCCCCTTCGCCTGCTAATATTCTTCCCCTAACCCCTCCCCCCTCTTCCCCACCGGCTTGCCTCACCCTCCCCTCGGCTTCACTCACCCTTCCCTTGGCCCTCTATCCCCACTATCTCCCCCACACCATTGACTTCTACCCCCCCCCCCCCCCCCCCCCCCCATCCTTGAGACAACATACAAAACGGAGGATAAGACAACACCCCCCCCCCTCTCACACACTCTCTTCCCCCTCATGGTGGGCACCCGCCCTATGAGATTCCCCCTCCCTCTAGCGCCACCTCATCCTCTCTCTCTCTCTCTCTCTCTCTCTCTCTCTCTCTCTCTCTCTCTCTCTCTCTCTCTCTCTCTCTCTCTCTCTCTCTCTCGTCCGTTTCAAGCCCGAAGGTGCAGCGCGCATGACCATGGAGCCCACGCCTTCATACACCACACACTCACCCTCATCCTCACCCTCTCCTTGATCCTCACACTCACACACACACACACACACATACCCCCAACCCCCTCTCCCTCTCTCGCGCTCTGTTTCAGTAGTAGCCGCCCGCCCTCCCGCTCTCTCTCCCTCTCGGCCTATACAGGCGCAGCGTGTTCTCACACCCCACTCAACACCCCCCCCCCCCCCCCCCCCCCCCCCCCCCCCAAGCTTGCGTAGCTTCCGCTGGCCGCCGAACAGAGAAGAAAAAAAATATAAAAACATATATACATTATGTACATAAGCCCCCCGTTCCCATCGCACGCTCGCGCACACATACAAATACACACATGCACTCACACACACACACACCCATACACACACACACACACACACACACACAAACACACACATATATATATATATATACACATCCGCCGACATGCACATACGTACACACACACACACACACACACGTATACGCACCACAAATTTAGGAAAAAAATGAAATATTTCACGACTAGCACAACCACAAAAAGAAGAAGGATCCAAAGCACGCACCGCCAACAACAAAAACAGGAAGTGAGCCGAAGGCATGCCTCGTCCGACCCTGAAAAGAAGTACGCTCGACACCAACGCACCGGCAACACACCATTTGCCGACAACACGCAACCACGATGCCATCCCAATAATCTATAGGTTATTTTCATCATTTTCTTCAGTTTTCACCCGAGCCATTGTAAATTCCCATTTTTTTGTAAATATCCTCTCTCTAGGTGATGGTCACAAAGGCCCACCTAGAGATTCCCATCTTTTAATAAACCTCCCAAAACAAAGCAAGGGTCAACCACACCGGGCCCACCACTTGCTTTGTCTCCCCGATTAAGCTTACCCTAACCACACTAGGATTACCATAATCCAAGCATCCAACACCTATAAATTGGCACTGAGAGGTCACTATCGAGGGGGGGCAATTCATGAGGAGCCAAGCATTTGGTAGAGTGTAGTGGGAAGGATTGACACTATCACCATCACGGGGAGGGGGCTTGTGTGTTGGGTTTGCCTTGGGAATTGCACCATGCGAAGGGAACCACATCCATCTCTTGACTCATGATGGTCGATGCACACACATATACACGCTCTTGGTAGCAAGTTTCAAAATCATTGAGTCGTCTTAGAGAACGCACCAAGTAGGTTGCACCACCTCCTCTCCCTACCTCTCTACCACCACGGCATGCCATTTTGTAAATACTGCAGAAATAATTCTCCCTCACACCCCCGAGGGTTTTCATCATTTGCAAATCTCTCTGTGTGTGTGTGTGTGTGTGTAAGTTTGTGGTGTTCATATCATCGTGGTTTGCGTCCTAGCCACTCAAAGCTAGGTGGTGCCCCTTGTTTGCTTTACCGTGGCAGGCTCAAGGCGCGCCATTCGGCCCTCGGCATTTTAGAGGTCGTCGGGGTTCGGGGTCCGCTTTGGGTCCGTCATTTGGTGCCCCCACTGAGGAGGGCTTTCTAAGACCCTTCAGTTTACAATGCTGAAAGTGACACCCACTATCAATCATGGACAAATGGCTGAAGGAATTTTCTAAGTGAAGGACGGAAGAAGAGGAGACGAAGGAGGCACTAGCCACCTTCATTGAGGTGCTACTGCCAGGTTGCAGTGTCGTCAGCATTCAAGAGGTAAATTCTCCATGTCGTGTCGCTCGTTCTAACTATAAATTGAGAGCATCAGGTGGAAGGTCGATGAAGTGCCATCACTGTTGTCAACCAAGGCACACTATCAATGAGTGCCAGTAACGAAGGCAACGAAAGGGCTGAAGTCATCTACATCAACATTCATCGCGAAGAAGTTATTCACGTCAAGAAAGGGAAGCAAACGGTGAGACCTCTTTTCCCTAAAGAAACTGCAGTCAAAGTTATAACTCCAAAGTGGCCTAAAGGGGTTGCTCGAGCCAAAGGCAAGGAGAAGATAAGCCAGTCTGGAAACACATGACCCCGAAGGGAGAAGCATCTAGCCAAGAAAGTGCTTCAAGCTCAGAAAGCCGGGTTGTACCCACTTTGCCAAAGAAGAAGTCATCCGAAGCTAAGGGGCGGAAGGTCGCCTATCGATTTGCACGACGCATGCGAGTGCTACCAATCCACTTCGACAATCCGGAAGAAGAAGTGGTAAGAAGATTCCCATGTCCTAGAGAAGAGTGGTTCGGCTACTGCTCTCGTTGTTTTGGAAAGCGAGTGGAGGATCTTCCTCCTCTCCCTGTACAACTTATCGTGAAGAAGCTCTCTACCACGGGAGAAACCCAGTGGGCTGGGGACGAGTTGCAATTGAATGGAGTAGAATTCATACCACACGCCGACTACGGAAATTACCTGCAATTGCTGTTAGCCAAGAGGCTGGGAGTGGTCAGACGTGTCGCCATCACCCCGTACGTGCTGAGCAACGAAGGAAAGGTAGAGCCCATGAAAGGCGATGACCTCTTGTGGATGTGCCGACTCATCAACACTGGAACGGTAAGAGTATAAGTAAGTAATCCACCCTCTGTGCATGATGGAAAATGGGCCGACAACATTTCCGTTCAGATTCCTGCAACATATGCATGTGAATATCTATGTAGATAGGAAAGTCTTCTACCAACAGAAGATCGTACACCTATTCAGTGCGGTGGTACTAGGAGAAATTCTCAATTCCCCGTACCCTATCATTCTCCCCATATTAGATTACCATCATTCCTTTAATGTCTCTATCTTTATCCTGTTTTAACCTATCCACCCACCCCTGTAAAAAGCCGCTATTGTTAATGTAATTTTTTTAATTAAAAAAAAGGAAAAAGAAAAAAAAGGTTTGTAATTTCCTGAGTCACTACCATGGCAAGTGTTTCTTTCCCCACGTTCAGTGGAAAGAAGGGAGAGGATCTCACCACCGACTTTTTGGATGATTTTGACATTGCTTGTGTCGTCTCCAACAAAGATGACGACATTTCACGACTTAGAATTTTTCCTCTACTGATGAAAGTAGAGGCCAAGTCCTGGTATAATGCATTGCCCCAAGCCACCAAGAATGCTGGGATGTATTAAGGGCTGCTTTTGTAAAGAGGTTTGGTGGAGGCACAACCTCGGAGAAGCTATGGCAGATACTGACAGAATTAAAGCAGGGAGGCCTGCTGGAGTATGCCACCTACGAGTCCAAATTTGTGTACTTATGGGAGAGATGGGTTGCCTCACTGGAGGAAGGAGAAGGAGCGCCTAATTTCCTAAAGAAGGACCCTTTCATTGTTGGTCTATGGTCGCTGTTTAGAGAGAAGGTGAAGGGAAGGTTTCCTGCAATATATGAGTTGGCAGTCGAAGTAGCCCGCCTTAAAGACAAGAAGCTGCGCATGCAAGCAAGAGTAAACGAGTCAGAGGAAACAAGCTCGGCCCGATTTTGCATCACCACCCAACTAGAGTTTTTATCTGTGCATCTGGTGCAACAAGGGCATGCATCTGGCAGGAACCCAGAACAAGGAAGAGGACAACGAAGGCAGAACCCAGAGTACCACTGTTATAACTGCGGGGAAGATGGCCATGGAATGTACTACTGTCCACACCCGAGGAGGCAGAATTTCAATAGAGGGGGGAGACAGAATCAGATCTCTCCGCCAAGAGCAAGACCGCCACCATCTAGGCAACCAGGACCAATCCCACAGGTCCAAATCTTTCAACCACTTGTACAACAGCAACCACCACCCCAACCTCTCATTCCGCCACTACCCCCGCCACCTGCTGTGAACCAAGCGGTGAGTGTTATTAGCTTGGAGGCTAAAGGGAAGGCGAAGGTAGAAGAATCAGCTCGAGAGAAGCACAAAGGAAAAGCGAAGGTAGAAGAAGTGGATGCTATGGGAGTGAAGCGTGCGAGGCACGAGGAGGCATCTCAAAGTGAAGAGAAGAGAAGATGAAAGGAAAGGCCGAGTCTAGCAAGCAAGCAGCTAAACCACGGTGAAAGATAGACATCGTGGACTTCTCACTAGGTGAGTATGTAAAACCGTATGACTTAGTTCAGGATGTGTTAATGCAGGGCCCGAAGATAACTTGGCCCCAATTACTCCACCTTGCACCCAGAGTGAGGAGGCAATGGAAAAAAATGGTAAGTACCAAGAAATCAAGGCCCAGGATAGCTGGGGCTATCTTTAGGAGGGATCTCGACGACATCTGCCAACCATGGACGCTCACATCAAGGGGCAACGAATTTCAAATATCTACATAGATGGTGGCGCGCAAATATGCGTCATGAGTGAAAAGAATGCACCATCTAGGTCTAGAGGTAAGTAGGCCGGCACCCTGCTGAGCCAAGATGGCAAACAATGTAAGAGTGAAATGCGTAGGCATTGTAAATGCGGTCAAAGTAAAAGCATTCAATACAGAAGTGGAGGTAGACATCCTCGTCATGCCACACAAAGGGGAGGGCTACCCCATCATTCTTGGGAGGCCTTGGCTTATGGCTATGGAAGCTAAACAAGACTGGAGCACCGGGATGATCCAGATGAAGGATGCTAAAGGGAAGTCCATATTCTACGACATGAGGACTAGAAAGCAGCGCAACATGATCTTGGAGGCTTCAGAAGATGAGTCCACCAGCGACTACTCGTCTACCTCAGGAGAAGAGACGACCACCACCGATGGAAGTGACAATAGCATCAAAGTAATGGGGGTCATTCTTAAATGCCCGAACAGATTAACGTAATCTGAAACAACCTTGACAAACCAAGAGGGATCATCAGGTATGCAGTCCTTGGAGGATGCAGGTAAGCTACAAAAAATGCTCTCGAATGAGTTAACCAATGAAGAAAGGAAGGAGTACGTCTCCATGCTAGGTAACTTCACTACTTTGTTCATTGATGGCTATGATAAGATCACAAGAATTACAGTAGTACAACACCACATAAAGCTCAAGGAAGGTAGTAAACCCGTAGTACAAAAGCTCAGAAGACTTGGAGTAATCCAACAAAAGGAGTTGCTTAAAGAAGTGAGAAGTTTGCTACAAGCAGGTTTCATCTACCCTGTCGAAGACTCAGAATGGGTCTCCCCAGTAGTAGTCACACCAAAAAAAATGGTAAGTGGAGAGTCTATGTGGATTATAAACCTCTCAATGTAGCCACGAAGAGGGACCACTTTCCCCTCCCATTCCAGGATGAAATACTCAATGAAGTGGCAGGTCGTGAGCGATACACAATATGCGATGGCTACTCGGAATACTTCTAGATTAGCATTGCGGAGGAGGATCAGAAGAAGACAACCTTCATCACACCTTGGGGATGTTTTGCCTACAGAGTGATGCCGTTTGGCCTCACTAACGCCCCGACCACGTTTCAACGCTATGTGACTTTTGTTTTCCAACCCTACTTTGGAACATCAATACGGGTTTTCATAGATGATTTTTGCATTTATAGCTCACAAGCCCTTCATTTAAGAAAAGTCTATGATGGCTTAACTAGGCTGTAAACCTTGGGTGGCCAACTCAACGTGGACAAGTGTCACATTGGTGAAAGCAAAGTCACTCTCCTTGGTCATGTAATTTCAGCAAAAGGAATCGAGGCTGACCCTAGCAAGATTCAGGCCCTGGTATCTTTATCGTCACCCACCACCACCAAGCAGCTGTTTTCTTTCCTTCAGAAGGTAAGATACTTAAGCAGGTTCATTCACCTGCTATCTCAAGTGGTCCTTCCCCTACAACAACTCACCCAGAGGGATGTCTTCTCATGGAGTGAAGAGAATGAGCAGCGGTTTACTGAGGTAAAGCAAATCCTAGCTAAGCTTCACACTATTTCACCTCCTAAGTGGGACGAGCCATTTTATGTGAACCCTAGTGTGGGAAGTGATACACTCGGAGCAGTGCTAATGCAAAAGGACCCCAAAACTTCTTTCATGCGCCCTATTTACTTCTCTAGTCGTGTCACGACCCCGTCAAAAAAAGGATTTACTGAAGTAGAACACATGGTTCTGACACTAATGTTTACTACCACAAAGTTTCGCTCCTATCTCCTACGTAGACCCTTTGTAATCCTGACAATGGAGGAGGTTTTCCCATATGTAATGCGACACATGGATGTCTCATCTAGGATCTCAAAGTGGTTAATTAGACTACAAGAGTTTGATTACACCATGCAAGTAGAAAACTCCACCACAGCTAGTTTAGCGGGAATTCTCACTCATTGCCATTATGAGAAGAAGCTGAAGGTCAACACAAAAGCAAAGGAAGAAACACCAATGGTAGAAAGTCCTAGGCTAGAAAGAGCTCACTCTCTTTTCTTTGACGGAGCATACAAGAGAACAATGGATCAGTCTGCAGTAGGCATGGTCATTTTCAATGAACGGCAAGAAAGAGTATTCTCCATTGGGCAGTTATTACACTCCCACTCCAACAATGAAGCAGAATATGCAGCCCTAATTCTTGGGTTGGAACAATGTATTTCACAAAGAATTCAGCGCCTAAATGTGTTCGGCGACGCTTTGCTTTTGATAAGGCAGATAAATGGCACCTGGGATTGTAAAAATCAGGTTTTACTTGGTCAACTTCGCCAAGTTAAGGACCTTTTAAAGAAGTTTGAAGCAGTGAAGCTATTCCATGTCCCCAGAGCAGAAAACCAAGAGGCAGATGCTCTAGCTAAAGAAAGAATACAAGACGTTCCCGTAAGGGCAATCAAATTAAAGCTACCCCTCTTCCAAGGTAGTGATGCTATGCCTGATGTCATCAGTTTTCTAGATACAGGAGAATGTCTAGTAGGACACACCAACGGCCAAAAATAGTGGCTGGTAAGGAAGGCTACTAGGTACCGCCTTGTAGATGACCACTTGTATTGTAAGGGCAAGGATCGAATTCTCAGGCGGGTGCCATCCTCCAGTGAAATCACAGAGGTAATTTCAAGTTTCCATGATGGCGTTTGTGGCGTCATTTTGCTCTAGATATCACCAGTAGGAAGATTCTACAGGCAGGATACTTTTGGCCTAGTTTGAACAGGGATGTACACCATTGGTGTAAAACATGCAAGGCTTGTCAAGTGGCTAGTGATCGCACGTTAACCTACGAGCCACAAACCCCTATCATCTCATATGGTCCTTTTGAGAAATGGGGAATAGATGCAATTGGTCCTTTACCAAGGGACCAATCTGGTAAAGTGTACATCGTAGTGGGTGTAGACTACATGACTCGATGGGCAGAAGTAACGGCCACCACCCGCATTACAGCCTAAGAAGTGGCAAAGTTCATTTTTGAGCATATCGTTTTCCGTTTTGGCACTCCTCTTGAGATAATATCAGATAGAGGACCAGGATTTAGACGTGATTTGGTGGGAGAACTGATGAAGAAGTTAGGCATCACACGTCGGCATTCCACACCATACTATCCACAATGCAACGGTCTGGTAGAGAAGGTAAATGGAATGATTTGCAAAACATCACAAAACAGGTGAACAATCACACAGGGGACTGAGATAAACATCTCATGGAAGCTCTTTGGGCCTACAGAACAACATTCCGAACATCACTAGGTTTCACCCCTTTCCATCTAGTTTATGGGAAGGAGGCAATTCTACCCATTGAGGTACATATAGCCAACTTACGAGTTTTGGCTAGCCAGACACATCGTCCGATTGTAAACCTCCAAAACCACATCTTGGATCTGGAGAGACTCCAAATGGATAGGGAAGAAGCAATCAATCACTATGCAGCACAGGTAGAACGACGCCAACTCACTTTCAATCAAGGGCTTAAAGAAAAGGGACTGGAAAAAGGCATGTTAGTACTGCGATACGACAAGAGATTTGACACTAGGAAGGATAAGAAATTTCAACCTAGATGGAAGGGCCATTCATCATCAAGAAGCGCTATGACAACGGCAGCTATAAGCTGATGGAAACAGATGGGAGAATTCACAAGACTAGGGTCAATGGATGGAGACTGAAGAGGTATTTTCTTAGGTTTGACCGAGAATTCATGCTAGACATTCCAGAGGAGGGAGAACCCTCTAACTCTACAGCTAAAGAAGCAGAAGAAAGGCTAGAAGCATGAATGCCTCTAGCCAAAGGGAGAGGGCTAATGATAGACGACTTTTGAAAATCAAAGAAAAAGAAGAAAAAAAAACTTATTTTTCCTTTGTTGGAGCCTTGGCGATACTCTTGGAAGACTCGCACCGCCCGGTCAATCCTCCCGACACCTCTACGGACATAACCCCCCCCCCCCCCCCCCCCCCCCCCCCTCCTCGATTGGCCAGCCTTATCACCCTCACCCCGTTGGTCTACACCCCAGCCTAGCCAGCCGCCCTCGTTTCAGATACCCTTTCTCTCTTCCCCCCCCCCCGCCCACGGGCATTGGATGAAATAACACCCCCCTCTCTCCATCTCTCATTTTTCCTACATACCTCTCTCTAATATCATCTCTCCCAAATTTACCACCCCTTCCCCGGCCGGGTGCAAGCTTTGAGCACTCACCCCGACCCCTCTCTCGTGCTCCCTCTGTGTTGAGCCGCATGGAAACCCCCCCCTCCACTGTCTCGTATTCTTACACTCACCCTTTACACCCCCCCCCCTCACACTTTTCCCCCCCTACTCTCATTACCCCCCCCCCCCCCCCCCTCCCCCCTTGGCCCGCTAATATTCTTCCCCTAACCCCTAACCCCTCCCCCCTCTTCCCCACCCTCTTCGCCTCACCCTCCCCTTGGCTTCACTCACCCTTCCTTGGCCCGCTATCCCCACTATCCCCCCCACACCATTGACTCCCCCCCCCCCCCCCCCCCCCCCCCCCCCCCCCATCCTTGAGACATCATACAAAACGGAGGATAAGACAACACCCCCCACCCCCTCTCACACACTCTCTTCCCCCCCGCGGTGGGCACCCGCCCTATGAGATTCCCCCTTCCTCTAGCGCCACCTCATCCTCTCCCTCTCTCTCTCTCTCTCTCTCTCTCTCTCAGCCGTTTTTTGACCTAGTAGACAGCAGTTCACTCTTTTGACCATAACTTTCTCATCCGAACTCCGATTTAGGAGATCTATAGCCTCAATCGAAGAGCACGAAGTCCTCTACGCAGTGATGTAAAGACAGAAGTTTTTTGTGTAATGGAAGGCTTTGCTGTAACAGCATCTCAGAACTGAAAAAACTGTCAAAACTTTGCGTTTTTGTTGCCGACTTGAAGGCAATGTCAGACAAAACTCGCAAGGGTGGAAAAGCCACACTCGCCATGAAGAATGATGCAAAATCTCCAAGGAATTTGGATGCTAATCCAACCACATCATCTACAACAACGGAAGTAATGATCATGGCTTACTTGATCTCGTTACAAGAAACCGTCAACAAACAAGGTGAAGAGTTGCGTGCACTTGCAATGGAGAATGGTACTTTAAGAGTTCTCGTTGTAGAGAATGAGCACCTCAAGAAGGTTCTTGAAATGCAAACAACACGCTTGATGCATCTTCAGAATGAAGTTCAAGAATGTAAACGCTCTCTTGTTGACATGAATGTATTGAAAGAGCGCTTGAGCAAAGTTGAGAGTAATCATGTATTGAAAGAGGAAACAATAGATACAATACGACATGATGTATGTGAGATGAGAAATGCATCCAAATCATGGGCTGATATATGTAAGGATAATGTGGTTTCTACATCTCCTATCACGCAATCCGTTGTCCAAGCAAAGAATGTAGAGAATGCGGACACTCAAGAATTGCACGAACGACAAAAACGCTCAAAGAACATCGTCATTCGTGGAATCAAGGAGGAAAGCATGGAAACACCCCAATCTCTTGCAGTTGCATTTGAAGATTTTTTTGCTACACACTTTGGCATGTCAGGAATCATGGCTTATGGTGCACATCGAGTTGGAAAACAAGGAGTCCCTCGCTCGGGAGAAAGACCTATTGTATGTACCATGGCTGATGAGGTAAAGAGAAAGATCATCCTTGACAATGGTTGGATCTACCTCAAAGGAACAGGTTGTAATGTATATGAGGATCGCACTCTTATGCAACAAAATGTACGTCACAAATCATATGAGGAAAGAAGCAAGAAGGTTAAGGTATCACCTCAAGAAGAAAAGCCACTTAAGGAGGATGCAAGTCCACCTAACAAATAGGGACACATGATCTATGAGACCAACTCATGCTTGCGAACAAGCTTTTGGAATTGTAACGGGTATCCATGGAATGCGGGAATTGGCATTGATGAGCTTACCAATGACTCAGATGTGATACTTCTTGTCGAAACATGGGAGCATGATGCGCAACAAATTCTTGGATTTGACAAATACGATGTGCATTCTTTGATGTGGGCCAAAAATGCAAAGCAACGAAGAGGCAAAGGAGGCGTAGCATGTATGACCAAAAAGGGTTTGAAAGATGTTTCCATTGTCAAAGAAGATAAGTATAAACGCTACTTATGGCTGAAAATCAGCCCACCAAATGGTCAAGTCATGTTTGTGGCCGGTTGCTACATTCCTCACTATGACTCCAACTTTTATGCTTGCTTGAATATGGATAGAGATCAGCCCTTTGTTGAACTAGAGGAAGACATTGCTCATTACAAGGATCAAGGTGAAGTCATTGTTTTCGGAGAATGAATGCTCGCACAAATATGTTACAACACGACACACAACAAGTAGAAATGCCGCATGTCTCAAGAAGAATGGATGACTCATACATGTATAATCCAAGTTCTAATGATGCAAAAGAAGTGGATCACTATGGAAAGTCACTTCTACATATGTGCAATAGTACCGGAATGCTCATTGCAAATGGTGTATCTCTATGGCAAGGCACCAATGACTTTACATGTAGAAAGCACAACGGTGCTAGCGTGATTGACTATATGTTGTTCTCGGAAGCCACTCTAGAATTCATACAAAGCTTTACACTTGGTGAATGGAATCCGGAATCGGATCATAGGATGTTATGTATTGACCTCAAGTGTGGTAAACGGCCCGAGCATGTAGCCTCCAATCATGATGTGAATCATTTGTACCTACGTCTAGACTTCAAACGAGCACTTATATATGCTGATATGGTGGACCAAATGTTAAGCATGATAGAGCATCAAGAGAGCCCAACATTAGAATGCAAGTGGAAAGTTTTCAAAGAAGTAATTTTCTCTTGTGCGAAGGAATGCTTTTCGGTGAAACACATGTCTTGCAAAAGGTCTAAGAAGGGTAGAACTAAGAAGAAATGGTTTGACATGGAATGTAGTCAAGCCCGAAAACACTTGCTAAGATTGGATGTAATCAAAGACAAGGAAGTTTACTTGGAATGTTCACACACATACAAAGCACTTGTTCAAAAGAAGAGGAGAAGGTGGGAAGTCGAAAAACAACTTCTTTTAGCACAAGAGAAAGCACATGCATGTGGCAAGTTTTGGCAAAATCTAAAAGGCAAGCGTGTTGAGAGCTTTGGTGACTTGACTCTTGAGGATATGTATATGCATTGTAAGAACCTCTATGAGCAACCCAATGTTGATAAGATGGAGTGTTGTAGCTCCCTTCCGTTTATGTCTCCCTTCTTTACCATTGAAGATGTATGCCGCGCGCTTGAGAAACTTGCTACTCGCAAGGCAGGTGACCTTCAAGGTATCAAGGCTGAAATGATTAAATGGACAAGCAAGAAAACACGATATTGGATATGCGATATGTTTAACCTTGCACTTCAGTATGGCATGCCTCATGATTGGAGTGCAAATTGAATCAAACCTTTGCACAAAGGAGGAGATGTAAACAATGTGAACAACTATCGCACTATAATGGTTGGTTCTTTAATGGCAAAGTTATTTAGATGTATCATGGAGATGAAGATAAGTGAATATGCTGAAAAGAATGGCAAACGTGCACTTAGCCAAGCAGGTTTTCGAAAGCATCATAGCACTATTGATCACCTTGTCACTCTTCGAGTTCTTATGGAAGCGTCTCGATTGAAAGGAAAAAAGTTGTATTGTTGCTTTGCGGATTTCAAGAAAGCTTTTGACATGATACCGCGAGGAAATCTTTGGAGACGTATGCAAAGCCTTCAAGTGCTGAGAGAATTTATGCATGCAGTCTTTCGCATCTACCAAAAAGTGATATGTCGATTACGTATGGGAGATATAATTTCAGAATTTTTTGCAAGCACTATTGGTGTCAAACAAGGATGCCCACTTTCCCCAACCCTCTTTGGGCTACTCATTGATGAATTGGAATGCATGGTTCTTGACTTTATGCAGTGAGGCGGTCCGGGGCGGGCAACAAGAAGAGCAACCTCTAGACACCCTTCAAGGCTCCCGTGCTACTCAATGGGGCTGGGGCACAACACAACACAAACCAAAACAACAAACCCACAGCCAAATCCCAACTACACAAGGGGCACCACCTAGTTTAAGAGCGAACTAGGACGCAAAAGAGGAGAATCGTTAGAGCAACCCACAAACAAGCAATGAATTTACACTAACCCTAACACCAATGGAACACTCTCACACACTAAAACACGACAGAGAGAGAGAGAGAGAGAGAGAGAGAGAGAGAGAGAGAGAGAGAGAGAGAGAGAGAGAGAGAGAGAGAGAGAGAGAGAGAGAGAGAGAGATGGTGTACAACTTAGCTTCAACTTTATATTTTGCACAAAAAAGGAACTTAGAGCTTACGAAATCAAGTGACAAGATTTGGTTATAGCATCACTAGCACATTGTCTTAGGGTTATGGGAGCCCTCTCACCATCCACCCTCTTACAATGGTAGCCAAACAAAAGCCAATGAATCACAAGCAACAAAACAACAACCTTCAATGAAACAAGTCACCTTATGAAGCTGAATGAGTTTGCCAAGCCAAATTGGAGGAGAAGCGTGAGCCTTTGGACATGAATTGCACCCAAAACTACCAATTCATTGATGTTGGGGTAGATACAACAATGGTAGGAAGAATATCTTCTACTCGCACTCACTCAAACTAGCTCAAGCTTTTCTATGCACCAAGGTGATGGTGTATAGAAAGCTTACTCTCTCTTTACAACCAAGATAGAACTGGCGTGTGGTACGCTCAATCTAGTGTGCAATGGTATAGTGATGTCTTTTACAAGGAGGAATGGGTTCTATTTATAGATTTTAGAAACCTTGATTAGGATTAAGCCTAATCAATTTTATTAGGAAAGATCAAGGATTATGAATTTTTATGAATTTCAAATGATAATGGGGTCTCTCTTTTCTCTTGAGTCACATGGATGTGGGATCAAGTAAGAGAATTATTGATGTGGTGAAAGGAGAGAAACTTCCATGGGAGTGAGTGAATTTGGTTTACTTGTGTGGTTGCGTACTCCATATGTTGATAGTGTGGGTGCATTTTTACAAGAGAAGTTAGTTGTTAGTGGTAATAATCACTAGAATTGTTAGTGATACATTTACAATGGGTAGGATGAGTTGTTTTGATGAAGGAAGAGGGGTGAATTAAAAGAGAATCATTGAGATGGTGAAGCTTTGAAGAAGCTTGAACTCACCCTTGTGTAGATTGTGGAAAAAATGACCGCTGGTCTTCTTCTTCTTCTTCGCTTCTTTACGCTGCCGCCACGGTTGACCACCACGATGAAAAGAGGATTTTTTGATGAAAAATCCTCAATTTGCAGAAGTTATCATGGTTAAGATGCTGAATTTTAGATATTTGTAGAAGAGGTAAATGAAATTGTAACATAGAAGCAATAGAGAGAGACATGGAGAGGGTGTATGTATGTAGAGGTTCATAAAAGAACTATAGGGATGAGAGAGAAGGGTAATGGTGAAGAGGGTGGGAGAAGCCATGGGAATTGCAGGGTTGACTGAGGGAAGGAGAGAGAGGGATGTGTAAGAGTGAGTAGGTGTGTGGAAGGGTGAGAGAAGACTAAGGGCTAGTTGTGAGAAAAGTGGGCAGACTGGGGTCCACTCAAAAAATCATAGCTCACCGCTGATAGCTCCAAAAATCATGAAAAAATTTGAGGTGATTATTCAAAGCGTGGGCTACATTTTCTCTTTTGACTACCGCTCCAAATTCAGAGTGGAAATAGGTGCCAAAATTCTCACCAAAAAGCCTGTTTTTATGCCTGCAAAAGTCTTTTAGTGGCCCCCTCCTTTGTTGAATTTGTACAATGCATCCAAAAGTGAGCCCCTCCTTTGTCATATTATAATACAAAGCATCCAAGTTGCCCTTGACCCATGCATGGAGGAGGATTATTGGTGAATAAAGAAATATATACATGGTGGGACTAGTGTATGGACTATTCATGGACTTTAGCTCAATGAGCACATGGTGCTAGAATAATGAGTAAAAATAATAATAAAAATATGGAGGAGTTATGGATATGGAAAGATATTGGAATCATATGATATGGTCCCACCTTGAATTATTTTGGGTGAAAGAGGAAAAGATATGCAAGTAAATAATATAATAAACGTAACCAATGAGTAGAAATCAAATTTTTGTTTTCACGAGGGTGAGGGTGAAAATGTGGGAGTGATTTGTATAAAGAAAAAATATGAGGTTAGAGTATGTACATATTGGCAAAAAATATAATTATGGTGTAAGAGGATGAAAGAAGGTGTACATAGGTTTAATAAAACACACACCTAAGTAGAAATATTTAAATAAAATACCAAAATAATTATAAAAGATCCCTATATTTCGGCCATATATACAATGAAATATCTACACACAAAGAGGCCATAATATACTTTTATTTTTTTATTTTTTTATTTTTTTATATTTTTGGCTCAACTAGCTCAGTGACTACCTAGCTAAGGGTTTTTAAGAAGATATGGGAAAAGCCCCCTAACTCACACACGCCTATGTAAAGTGAAATGGTAGGGATAGCCATAGCGTTTGGGTGAATTTGGTAGGGTGGAGTAACTTACTATGGCAATTATGGAGAGCCAAAAAACGGCTATCAGCAGCAAGAAGGCATAGAAGAGGTTAATATTGGAAATGCGGTGATAAAGCTTTTGCTTTATGCCGATGATGTAGTGCTCTTGGCACATACCTTAGAAGATGCACAAAAGCTTATGAGTGTCTTGGAACGCTTTTGCCTACAGAGTGGGCTGATCGTGAATGGATCCAAAATCAAGGTTATGCTTGTAAAGAACCTTAATGATGAAAATCCATGCATTGTATATAACAATGAGAAACTTGAAGTGGTAGATCACTTCAAGTACCTTGGCCTTGAGGTTCCATCCAATCATAAATGGAAGGATTGTGCAATGTGTCGCTTGGAAGCCGGAAAGAGGGCCTATTATGCATTTGAGAACATGTGCAATGCAGGAGAGATCAAGTGTTGGGCTCTCAAAAAGTACCTCTTTGACACATTGGTGACACCGGTGCTTCTTTATGGAGTGGAGGTGTGGGGTGGAAGCATCGGGAAGTCTACTTGGAAAGAGTTTGAGAATGTCCAAAAGCGTTTTCTCACCAACTTTCTCCAAGTCAAGACACAAACACCCTACATGCTCTTACTTCTTGAGTCCGGATTGCTTCCCATTGAGGTCTTGGGCATGTAAAGGGTTGTGGAGTATATGCGTAAGACACAACGTAGCCCTTTGCATCGGCTTCCTAGAATCGCATATGAAGCAAGTCAAATGGTTCAAAAGACATGCAAGAGCAAAATACTAAGTTCGGGGTGGATGCTTGATATCAAGAAATGGTTTGAAAGATGGGATGCATGTCACTTGGTCAAGGATGCGTCGATCGACTCCCAAGTTAATGAGGCCTTCTTACAACGCCAATGTATCACGGCTTGGGAGAAATCCGGAGGTTCTCGCTTCAGCCATTACACCACACACGTTGCCCCAAACTACAAATCTCTCTTCTTCTCGGAACGAGGTAACCGAACCCATTCCTACATCCTTGAGCCCATCCCGTTGAGTGCGATCCGCACCATTGCCTCCATTCGTCTTAGCTCCCATTCTCTACACTGCGAGACAGGACGTTGGGGCACTGGCGAGGAGTGTCATCGACTTTGCACCTTATGCCCTCGTCAAGTGCGAGAGAGTGAGTACCACACACTACTTGAGTGCTCATCTTTTGACCACATTAGGTCCTCTTTTCCCCATATATTCAGCCATGATCTCTCCCTACATACCTTCCTCTCCCAACCACGATGTGGAATCTCTATTGCGACACTCATTTCAGCCATTTTTGAGCATCGAGAGTCACTTATGAACTCCACTCACACCACGTGACATGTTCATTTGGTCCCATAGGTCATATTTGACCTCCTAGGACGATAATAGAACTCTCTCTCTCTCTCTCTCTCTCTCTCTCTCTCTCTCTCTCTCTCTCTCTCTCTCTCTCTCTCTCTCTCTCTCTCTCTCTCTCTCTCTCTCTCTCTCTCTCTCTCTCTCTCGTCCGTTTCAAGCCCGAAGGTGCAGCACGCATGACCATGGAGCGCACGCCTTCATACACCACACACTCACCCTCATCCTCACCCTCTCCTTGATCCTCACACTCACACACACACACACACCCCCAACCCCCTCTCCGTCTCTCGCGCTGTGTTTCGGCAGCAGCCGCCCGTCCTCCCACTCTCTCTCCCTCTCGGCCTGTACAAGCGCGGCGCGTTCTCACACCCCACTCAACACCACACACACACACACACACACACACACACACACACACACACACACACACACACACACACACACACACACACACACACACACACACACACACACACACACACACACACACACACACACACACACCCAAGCTTGCGTAGCTGCCGCTGGCCGTCGAACAGAGAAGAAAAAATAAATAAATAAATAAATATAAAAACATATATACATTATGTACATAAGCCCCCCGTTCCCACTGCACGCTCGCGCACACATATAAATACACACATGCACTCACGCATATATATACACATCCGCCCACATGCACATACGTACACACACGCGCATATAGGCACCACAAAGTCAGGAAAAAAACAAAGGATTTCACCACTACGACAACCACAAAAAGAAGAAGGATCCAAAGCACGCGCCGCCAACAACTAAAAGAGAAAATGCGCTGAAGGCATGCCTCGTCCGACGCCGAAAAGAAGTACGCTAGACACCGACACACCGGCAACACACCATTCGCCGACAACACGCAACCACGAAGACATCCCAGTAATCTTTAGGTTATTTTCATCATTTTCTTCAGTTTTCACCCGAGCCATTGTAAATTCCCATTTTTTTGTAAATATCCTCTCTCTAGGTGATGGTCACAAAGGCCCACCTAGAGATTCCCATCTTTTAATAAACCTCCCAAAACAAAGCAAGGGTCAACCACACCGGGCCCACCACTTGCATTGTCTCCCCGATTAAGCTTACCCTAACCACACTTGGATTACCATAATCCAAGCAGCCAACACCTATAAATTGGCATTGAGAGGTCACTATCGGGGGGGGGGGGGGGGGGGGGGGGGGGGGGGGGCAATTCATGAGGAGCCAAGCATTTGGTAGAGTGTAGTGGAAGGATTGACACTATCACCATCACGGGGAGGGGGCTTGTGTGTTGGGTTTTCCTTGGGAATTGCACCATGCGAAATGAACCACATCCATCTCTCGACTCCAATGGTCGATGCACACACGTATACACGCTCTTGGTAGCAAGTTTCACAATCATTGAGTCGTCTTAGAGAACGCACCAAGTAGGTTGCACCACCTCCTCTCCCTACCTCTCTACCCCCACGACGTGCCATTTTGTAAATACTGCAGAAATAATTCTCCCTCACACCCCCGAGGGTTTTCATCATTTGTAAATCTCTCTCTCTCTCTCTCTCTCTCTCTCTCTCTCTCTCTCTCTCTCTCTCTCTCGGTGTGTAAGTTTGCGGTGTTCATATCATCGTGGTTTGCGTCCTAGCCGCTCAAAGCTAGGTGGTGCCCCCTGTTCGCTTTACCGTGGCAGGCTCGAGGCGCGCCATTCGGCCCTCGGCGTTTTAGAGGCCATTGGGGTTCGGGGTCCGCTTTGCGTCCGTCAACGTCTATGAACAGTGAAAGTTATTTGTTATTAACAATATTGAGGTCATCAACCATAGCCCAAATAAAGACTCAAGGTTTTATCAACACTCACACTCTTATCTCTGAATGTGCTCCTTGTATGGAGTTGATAGTCCATACCACTTGTTTGTCTAGTTCAATGCATACAAGGCTCCAATGATTATTTGATTCGTATGGAAACACCAGAGTTGTGACCTGAAGCATTGGACAGTGGACAAAACATCTCTCCAATGTGCCATGAGGAGTGTTTTTTATTCAGAGTGGCACAGACAATTGTGGATCTAAAACATATATTTCAGTATGGGTTTGTTGAGGGAGCTGGCTCTTTATTAAGCTACAATAAAAAACAAGGATTTAATTAGAGACCAAATACAAAAATAAAAGGATCTTAAAGGTAGAGAAGAGCACTTACTTTTAGGCATAAATAAACAATAGAGTCTGTAATTTGTGCATTGGGATCTTTCAAAATCCCAATATCAATAGAATCTATAGCTAATTGCCTAGTACCATCAGCAAGGGGAATGGTTGCCAAAAATATCATTGTTTCTTTCATTTAAGTCTGTGGTAACTTGCCCATAATTTCTCCTCTGGGCCTCTTCATGAGCAACAGCAGTCTCTATCCTCTTTAATTTCAAGGCTTCCAGGTAACGTCTTTCTTCTTGCTCAGCTCTGGATCTGGTGTTCACATCATGAGTAACCTCATGAATCTTAACCCCATGATCCCGTCGGCCTAGCGGTATTACCAATATATCCTTCATTTTAGAGTCAATAAACTCATTAGGGATAAGGAGCTTATCGTATCTCCAACGTACTCTCTTGAGAGTCTCAATGTCCTTGTCCATTATTGTCACCCGGTGAGCATGAGCAACAACGATGGTGATATCATTAAAATACTCCAGTACAAAATCTTCTGCTGCTTCTTGAAGATAGAGCAGGGCAATAGCCTTCCATCTCATTGTACCAGCACATGCTTCCTCACAAATTTGCCTTACTGCTCTTTGGAAAGGAAGTTTAGAGACACAAGCTCAATACATTTGTGAGGTTTTGGGTGAATCCCTAAATAAACCCATGTTTTCTTGGTCCCTTCAATATCTTTATTGGTTTACCTGAAGTTTTCTTCTTACTAGTAGACCTTCCACATGCTTTCATTGCAAGCCCTGGTCCTTTCCCTGCCTTCCTTGATGTTGCTTTTGTTCTTGCCATTCCATTGTAAGAGAAAAATGCAAAGGATCTCTCTCTCTCTCTCTCTCTCTCTCTCTCTCTCTCTCTCTCTCTCTCTCTCTCTCTCTTTGTGTGGATCACGGCGCGTGGGCTGAAAATTGCAAGGAGAATATAGCCTACCGCGTGCTGTGCACCAATTCTTGAAATCCCTATCTCTTTCTCTCTCTCTATCTCTCTCTCTCTCTCTTCCCATTAATTGTTATTTGGTGTTTTCCCCACCACCTCTTCTAGATGGCTACAATGGTTGGCGCCTGTATGGATACCCTAACTATCCGTCTAACCATCCCACTCTAGTTTTAGACATTTGTTTCAGTGCTTTGTTATTTACTCCAAGGTGGACTGGTGAGAAATGTTGTTTTGTATTTTCTGAGACTTTACCCCCTACCCCTCACTCTCTCTCTCTACCCCTTACTCTCTCTCTCTCTCTATCTCTCTCTCTCTCTCTCTCTCTCTCTCTCTCTCTCTCTCTCTCTCTCTCTCTCTCTCTCTCTCTCTCTCTCTCTCTCTCTCTCTCTCTCTCTCTCTCTCTCTCTTCGTGGATCATGACGCACGGGCTCAACATTGAGATGGGATAATAGCCTATTGCACGTCGTGATCCACTTCTCGTATTCTCTCTCTCTCTCTCTCTCTCTCTCTCTCTCTCTCTCTCTCTCTTGTATGGATCACGGCACGCGGGCTCAACTTTGAGACGGGATAATAGCCTATTGCGCGCACTTCTTGTATTCCCTCTCTCTCTCTATCTCTCTCTATCTCTCTCTGTATGGATCATAGCGCGCGGGCTCAAATTTGAGTAAAGAAAACAGTCCATCGCACGCCATGCTCCAATTCATGACTTCCCTCTTTTACTCTGTGTGTGTGTGTGTGTGTGTGTGTGTGTGTGTGTGTGTGTGTGTATCTTTCCTCTTTCAAATCAAACAAGAGATCAAAATTACTATCTCTCTCTCTCTCTCTCTCCCTCTCTCTCTCTGCCTTCCTCTTTCAAACCCAACAGACACTCAGAAACCCTCTCTCTCTCTCTCTCTCTCTCTCTCTCTCTCTCTCTCTCTCTCTCTCTCTCTCTCGACATTGGGGCATTGGCGAGGAGTCTCATCGACTTTTCACATTATGCCCTTGTCAAGTGCGAGAGAGTGGGTACCAAACACTACTTGAGTGCTCAGTTCTTGACCACATTAGGTCCTCTTTTCCCCATATATTCAGCCATGAGCTCTCCCTACACACCTTTCTCTCCCAACCACAATGTGGACTCTCTATTGCGACGCTCATTTCAGTCATTTTTGAGCATCGAGAGTCACTTATGACCTCCACTCACACCACGTGACATGTTGATTTGGTCCCATAGTCCATATTTGACCTCGGAGAACGATAATAGATCTGTGTGTGTGTGTGTGTGTGTCTCTCTCTCTCTTCTACTTCAACAAACACTTTGGAAATACCTCTCTTGGTGGAATTAAATTGCATGAAAACGCTTGAAGGAGCTTTGCGCCTTGGTTGCAAAGGTTTTCTCGGCGGTAGGTCTCTCTCTCTCTCTCTCTCTCTCTCTCTCTCTCTCTCTCTCTCTCTCTCTCTCTCTCTCTCGCAGAGGTCATCTCTTTCGTTAGGTATCTCTCTCTCTCTCTCTCTCTCTCTCTCTCTCTCTCTCTCTCTCTCTTCATGAATCCAAGTGTGCATTTGTTACCATAAATAGTACACGTATTTTTTGGTTGTTAAAAAATATTTATTGTGATTGTACCACCCATTTAATGCATGTCCTTCTAATACGTGTACAATAATATTCGGCTTGCTTCATTAAAAATGCTAACAGTAATGTCTGTTATTGTATGAAAACGAGAGAGAGAGAGAGAGAGAGAGAGAGAGAGAGAGAGAGAGAGAGAGAGAGAGAGAGAGAGAGAGAATCACTTAGTAGAGGGGAGAATAGAAATCATATTGGTGAAGCTAAATATAGAAATCACGAGAGAGATAGAGGCTAGAGAGAGAGAGAGAGAGAGAGAGAGAGAGAGAGAGAGAGAGAGAGAGAGAGAGACTTACAAAGGCCTCTACCTCCTTCAAGGTGCAGGAATCAGAAGCTTGAAGACCAACAACAACATTTTCAGTCCTGAATCTCTACTCCAAGAGCAATGTCTAGTCTTGGCAAAGGTAAAGTCAATCTCTTCACTTTCATTTGGTCCATAGTTTAGTTGTGTCTAGGAATTGTGCTTCAAAATGTAAAAGAAGTAGAGAATTCTAAATCAAATCAGATTGTACAAGCTTCTCGATAGTGGTGGCGATCACAGAACGACAGTGATGGCAATGCATCTGTACAGGTTTTCCGTGAACCATTATTTAAAAAAAAAAAAAACCCACGTAATCGTAACTCAAATATTAATTACTATTAGCGGCATTTCCCACGCCTCTAACATGAAGCTCATAATGACAAAGGGATGAGCTGTGTGTGTATGTAAGTGGTCACTCGAACACGCCTGGAAATTTTTCTGCTGCAAAGCTCGTCATCGACATGATGGCAAGAAACTTGTAAGTGCATGTGCCATATTTTGAAGACCAACATTGATGCAAAATGAAGGCATGGGAGAAAAATGTAAGCAGCTTTGTATTTTTTGCGGGGAAAATAGCCATAGATGGGAAAAATGTGGCAATAAACCATCGTCACAATGCGGGCATGATGATCACAAAGCCCGGCATTGCTCATTAACATTATTGGAGCAATATTACATTCTTGAGCATGATATTGCACAAAATTGTTTGCATAAACCCAAGGCATGGGTGACCGATTTTGTTGGTGCAATAGAGAAATCATATATATGGTTTCACAAGCATGGAGGGAACACACACAATGTGTATCTGCACTTGAATCTCATTAAAGAGTTGCACCAGAATACTCAAAATTTGCATGATTTGCTTCATCAACAAAGGTTTCTTAAAAAATTATTGAGAGCATGGCATACCCTAGCAGATGAGGGGGTATTTGATGATGATGATGATCATGATGAACATGGGATTGGTGGGAAAATGATGTATATTGGAGTGAAGAGAGAGGACCCCATGAGCCAAGAGAGCCAAGGAGAGTCCCCAAGTAGCTCTATACTCACATCTTGCACCATTAACCAAAGCATTATGGATCAAATTCCATCAATTTTTTATGGTGAATTGCATAATTTTGAAGTCTTAAAAGATGATGATGACGACATAGATTTGTTTGTTGAACATCATGAGATGATTCAAGAAATTAATGATTGCAACTCTAAAAATGAATGCTTTGTTGAAATTTGTGAAGAAACACTGAAGAAAAATCAAGATGAAAATGATCTCTCATTTCTTGTTGATGACGAAAATGATGTCATCAATGCTTTTGTGAATTCTCTCACATTGGAAGAAGATTTTGGTGACTTACATGATGCTAAAATGGTGACTAACCAAAATGATGTTTTTGTTGATGAAATTTTCAAACATGAAGAACAAAGTTTGGTGTGTGTGAAGCAACCTATTGGTATGCTACATGATTGTTTGCTTGAGGCAATGTTGTGTGATGGGATATGTGTATTTATCCACACAATTAGTGCCTATATAAAGCATGATGGCGCATGTATGCTTATCCATGCTAGGAAATGTGCTGATGATGTGATTTTAAGCAAAGTAATGCTTATTTTTGTGCATGATGACGCAAAGATATTATGGCTTTTTCGCATTGTAAGCCTAGAAGGAGATCATGTTTGGTGTCTTGAAGTCCAAATTTCATCAAAGAATGGAGTTTCTCTTTGCACAAATAAAATGGAGCTAATGTTTTTGGATTTCAATGTGCTTGTTGAAAGCATAACTTTACAAATTGCAGCCAAAGCTCACAATCTTTTTGAAGAAGTGTTTGTCAAAGCAAAGGATTTTTGTTGAAGAATTTTGATCCTTGCAATGTGTGTATATGTGTACCTTGGAGTAGACTCCAGGCACTACACTTTGCATCATGGTATTCTATGAGCACTGAGATTTTGGAACAAGGGATTTGTGGGATTCGAGTCAAAAGTTTTTGTCTTTGAAAAAAACTTTTTACCACCGGACTGTGCCAGGTGTTGAACCATAAAGTGCACCACTCCCTAAGCTTTAGACTAAGGTCTATGGGAGGAATAAAGAGGCACCTTGAGGGAAGTGCCAAGGGGCATGGGAAATTTATAAAAGAGACTCCTTATGTTGTAATCAAGGAATCAAGCTCATGTGAATGAATGGAAAATTTACGTCTCTCTGTCTCTCTCTCACGTCATCTCTCTCTCATGCTCGTGCTCTAACCGCTAACCGCCACCTCTCTCTTTCTCCCCCTTCTACAAAGGTGCTTGATGAAGAAAACGCTAGGGGAAAGGTTCTTCTTGCTTGGAGGGGGAAACCGCCAAGGGGTCTTGTTGAGAAGTTGCCTGCTGAGCTTGGCTCCTGTTGCCTCTTCTGCCATTTAGTGCTAGTCTAGGTTTGCTTATATACAAACTTAGCCCTATCTACTTTTCAACAAAAGTCACTTAAAAATAATAAGTGAAAATGTCAAAAATAGGAAAAATAGGCTAAATACACTGGAAAATTCCCTTGAAGGATTCTGATGGGAATGCTTATGATCATGCTGTGTGCAACTAGAGGATATGCATCTACACTAAGTGACTGGACATGCACGGTCTACGAAGAGACTCACAAAAGTGCCAGATCACTTCTAATCTAGACTGGCTGAACTGACTGAACCCTGATCGTGTTGTAGCTTGTGTGGGTCGTGCGATACTTGAACTTCATAAAGGTTTGAAACGCTTGCTTCTTTGGGCCGCGCTGAAAGCGACACAGTCTTCTGTGGCTCCTTCGATGCTTCAACTTCGTCGATAGTCCTGCTTCTTTCCTTCTTCAAGAATCTCCATGGCTGAAAATTCCTGAAACCATTTCCAACACAAAACCATGAACATATCTATTCCATGTAAAGTGAGTGGAAAAAATCTTGTCTTCCTAAAAGACTGTGCATGCAATGTAGATGAAAAAATAGACGGAGTGCTAACCTGTTCACCACACACACGCAAACAATGAGATCGAATCTTTCTCTTATGATCTAGAGCAATCAACTGTGGCAATTCACAACGGAAATGCGCATGCTTGGTGCTCATACTTTCATGTGCTCGTTCTACGAATGTGTCATGCCAAGGAAGAGACATGGAATGAGACTTCCTTGAATGCATACTTTTCAGCTGTTCATGAGAAATCCGCATACATTCGTGTTCATTCATGAGTGAAACGTGCTCAACGTACAATAAGTCATGCCTAGGAAAAGGGATCACATAAAGACGCTGACTAAAATACTGGAAACGATCACGAATGAAACACTTATGTGTGCGTATCAATCATGAGAACATAATACTTCATGTGAGGGTTCTTTGGACCTAAGCTCGAGAGCCAAGATCGGTTCTTCTTGAGGGGGTTCTTTGGACCTCGACTCGAGAGCCAAGATCGATCCTTCCTGATTGATGGAATCTGCAACGAGGTTAGATTCGCTAGAAAAAGCATCCACTAACACATCATCCTTGTAAACAATCACATCATCGTCATGAAAATCCTCATGCTTGTGAGAAATCACATCTTGATCATGCAAATCATCATGCTTATCATTGTCATCTAAATCATCATGCTCATCATCATCATTCAAATCATCATGCTCATCATCATCATTCAATTCATCATGCTTCTCATAATCATGCAAATCCTGTGTGTCATGCTTTGGAAAAGAAGAGACTGAGAGAGTCTCCTTTTCTTGATTCTGTTGCATCTGTGCCTGCACTTGAGAAAAAAGTCGCAACATCTCTTGCATTCTTGCTTTGTTCTCGCGATCAAATCTTGCTTGACTTTCTTTTTCTTCCAAGTCGTACTGACGCTCTATGGCTGCCATTTCTTCTTCGTAGTCACGATCTATAGCTGCCATTTCTTCTTCGTAGGCCTTTCTTTCTGCTTCTCTTTCTTCGCGTTCTAACTCTCTTTCCAAAAACAACTGGTCCAACTCCTCCATAGGAGTTAGTGCAATCCTTGACGTAGATAGGGAAGGGGGAGGGTCGGAAAAACCTCCTGGTGGGGAAAATTCTTCTTCGCCTCTCTCATGCTCATCACCTCCAAGCGAAGTATCCATTCCGCTTTGAGTGATGACCATCCACTGAAGTCGTGGGTTCTTGTGGGTTCTTGTGGTCTTGGGTTCTTAAGTTCACGAGGAACTTGGGTTCTTGTGGGTCTTGGTTCTTGGGGTTCTTGAGTTCTTGAGTCTTGTTGTTCTTGGGATTCTTTTTTCGCTTGCATAATCTGTGTTAGAGAAGGATCTTCTCTTCACCCCAGTTCTACTCTTTTCCGCAGGTGCACCCCTTAGCGGCCTTGCGCTCACACCAAGGTTGCTTTTTCCCATCTCACGTCGATTGGCCAGCCGCACGGTCCGCTCTCAATGAGTGAAAAGAGGCACAAGGGGAGGCTAGACAAGCCCTTCTTTCTTGGGATTCTTGTCACTCTTCAAAAACACGATTAGGAATCGGCACGCCCAAGCGAACTTGGGTTCTGCGACCTCAACAAGAAAAAAAATTATGTGGTTCTTGTGGTTCTTTCCTTGAGTGATAGAGAACACTGCCAAAGCTCTGATACCAATGTAAGGTGCAACGGAATGAATGTTTGCGCTTTGCTCAAGATGAGTGCTCCGAACTGTGCTCAAGGTTCCTTTTGTTCTTATGGAAGGTAGAGCCTTCCGTTCTTAATGAGAGAATGCTATGATCACATACAAAGTGAATGGACACTGTGCGTGCAAGTGAATGAGACTAAGAGATAGAGAGAGAAGAGAGATATGACGCCAAAGACGTAAAACCCTCCTCCGAAGGCCCCACTCTCGTCGGCGAGAGTGGTCTACTATTGATTGCACAAACTGGTATAAACGGTATACATGAGACTGATGCAAGTCTAGGCTATGTCGACGAGGATGACGACACTGGTCTAAGGGCTGAAATATGCAAGTGAATATCTACTGTCCAACAATGCTATGGGCTAAAATCTGCGGCCAGTCCAAAAACGCTGATTTTGGGGGCTGTTTCTATGGGTCTTTGTCGCTGAAATTCTGCAGGTTTAGGGTTAAAAAATGAGGTTTCTTAAGGCTGAAAACTGATGGTCCTTCCGGGAAGAATCTGCTACTTCTTTAGGGGCTGAACTTGCAGTTTCTTCATTGCTGAAAACGCTGCATTGCTGTGGCTGAAAACGCTGCAAATCTGCAAACGCTGGGATCCAAAATGCTAGGGTTGTAGCTTGTACAAAAACGCTAGCTATGCTGGGGTCTCTGTGTGGTGATGATGTTGATGCAAAAACGCCAGGCTGATGCAAGGGATGGCGAAGGTGCTTGATGAAGAAAACGCTAGGGGAAAGGTTCTTCTTGCTTGGAGGGGGAAACCGCCAAGGGTTCTTGTTGAGAAGTTGTAATACCTAAAACTATCTTGGTCTACCTAATCTACCTAAGTCGAAGGATCTAGGCCAGACACACGCTTCCTAGACTCCCTCTAAGACCTAGAGAGTCCTCCACCCTCTGATCCTATCTAAATGTAAAACGAGACTCTTGGCAAGCCAAAAATCCCAATCCTCAAGGATTAGTCTCGGTCACCTACCTAAGGTTTTCGTCCCCGACAACGGCGCCAATGTTGGACGGATACGTCGCTACGGACGATAGCACAACGAGAACTCACCTAACATATAATGTCAGCTAAGGACGAGAAGCTGGACCCGCAGGTGCGTGGAAGCAAGCATAAGGTGTCAACCTACACTCGACCGAGACTCGTAACTAATTCCTACAGAGGTCTCTACCAATTGTCTAAGTCACAGCCTTCAAGAGTGCATAAGAGGAAACTTCCTACAACGCTTTCTAGAGCCGAACACCCCTCAAACAATCTCGAAACACCATAGAACTTGAAGGAGACCCTACTAATACCAGTAGGTCGCTCTTCCTAAGGTCTATGAACCAAAATACCAACCCAAAACACCCGTTGCAAAAACACGTAGGATGTCTGACCGAAATCTGCAAGTCTTCGTTTCCAAAATCTAAAGTTCCTAATGTGTAGTTCTACTCAATGTGAACGCGTAGATATGCTGCAATGCAAAATTGGACAGCGTATGCTCACCCAAACACCAGATGAAGCTCATAGAAGGAGCTCGCAAAATCGGACCGTACGCGCACAATGTGGGTATCGGCGCGTAGCTCTCGTCGGGGGCAACACGCTGCACTTCTCCGCACTCGATTCCGACCACCGGAGCACACGTAGCGTCAAGATGAAGCTCACACTCTCTCTCTCTCGTACACAGTACGCTCACTCACAGACTTCAAAACTTGTTTTCAGAATGACAAAAGGGTTTTTTCATTAAGGTCAAAAAGTGGTATATATTCCTTACAATTCTCAAACCCTAAAGTTCCAAAATCAACCAT
This sequence comes from Adiantum capillus-veneris, assembly GCF_014529385.1. Classification (NCBI taxonomy): domain Eukaryota; kingdom Viridiplantae; phylum Streptophyta; class Polypodiopsida; order Polypodiales; family Pteridaceae; genus Adiantum; species Adiantum capillus-veneris. The sequence goes on from NC_140951.1 coordinate 81,789,824, forward strand.
CTACTCAATCTAACTATCAAAACTGGGATACAATCTGGAAACTTCTGTAAGTCCCAATATTTACAAGGTGAAAAGTCAGGTTTTCCTCAATGAATGAATAATTACAAAAATAATAATCTTCTGAGTAGTTAGTTGCCGTGGGGTGTGTCCAGATTCTAACAATACAACCCTAGAAGAGTGTGTGTCAGATGCTAGTGACTTAGGAGACAATTGTGTTGGGGTATAAAGCCCAATGTGGTCGCCCAGGTAAGTGGGCGGGCCGCCAGGTATGTACACATATTCTTTTGTAAAAACCTAATAAGAACTCACTATGCTCTACACATTACAGTAGAGCGAGTTCACCATATCGTCGTGCTCTTCTTCTCGCACTCTCTGTCGCGTCGCACTTCCGCTTGTACTCCTTCTACTGGTATCAGAGCTCAGATCGAGGCTCGGGGCAGCACTGCAGGAGGCTAGAGTCACCAGCTCAGATTGGAGTGAAATTCGACAGGCGAAGACACGGCCCCAAATCCTGTGGGTGTTCTCAGAATTTCATTTTGAGGTCATCTCGGCCACCATTCGGCTTCGACAAAGGTCTGCGCATGCCATTTTCGACTACGTGGTCTCGACGGGTGCAGATCCGACTCTGCAAATTTGGGGTTTTCGGCTTACGACTGCAGGTGCTGAGGATATTGACACTCCCAGAGTGTTGATTTGTGGCTGTCTACACATCGAAGGACAACTCACAGTTCTTGGAGGCGTGTCACATACGACACGGAGGCATCTACACACAGACTGTAGGCGACATCCACTAGTTCATCAGGTAGCTTGTGTTTGCTGCTTGATATTCCAGATTTCATCCTAACATTGTAGGTACTTCCACATGGGATGTATTGTCAGAGATGATGTATGTCTGTTGAGGGTTTGCTGGCTGTGAGTCACGCAGCAAAAAACCGCCGCAGCGGTTACAGCATATAGTGGGAAATTTGTGGATGTATGACTTTGTGGGAAGTCTATGTACTGTCAAATTTACTGCAGCCTTTGTTGAGGGTTGAGTGAGGTTTTATTGAGCTGGGGGATTCTTGAATGTTGAGATTCTTTCGGTGATACAGGTCTTGGAGCGATCCCTCGAGCACCCTTAGATAGGCAGCTAGGATGTATTGACTGTGAGTTAGACAGTTGGGATTGCATCTTTGCTTTACTGCCGTTGAGGCATTGTCACAGTCTATGCTTACAGGACAATGACAGGACAGTCAGAGACAGTACAGGTGCATGACAGGTTTACTCGCAGCTTACAGTGTCAGAGACACAGTGGGTTTTTGAGCTGTTTTTTGGTCTGTTTTTGAGTACACCAAAGCCATTTTACAAAGGAGACTCTGCCGAAATTTATGCAGAATCTGAAGCTTTCTTGGTTCATTTGACAGGTTGATATTGGTTCAGAGGTCAGTTTACATGGGAAACTCTGCCGAATTTTTCCCAGGAAAGTAAACTACTGTGAAGCGTAGCTATGGCTGGATCACAGGACACTACTCTTTACAATATCAAGAAGCTGGATGGAACCAATTTCCCATTGTGGAAGAAGAAGATTTGGCACGTGTTGGTACAAAAGAAGCAGATAAAACCTATAAAGCTCAAGGGGATAAAACCAGAAGATATGGACGAAGATGAATGGAGCGAAATGGATGAATTGGCACTTTCTACCATTATGCTGACTTTGGCAGAAAGCGTTTACTTCAATGTAGCAGACGAGATGTCGGCCTATCAAGCATGGTTAAAGCTGAGTGATATTTATGAGAAGCAGAGTGCAGCTTCACAGGTATACTGGCTTAAGAAGCTTGTTGACTTGAAGATGAAAGAAGGGACACCTATGTCCAATCATCTGAATGAATTCAACACAATCTATAGTCAGTTGGCAGCTCAAGGTGTCAAGTTTGATGAACCTGTTAGAGCTATGTTCCTGTTCATCACATTGCCGGAAACTTGGGACACTTTTCGCACAGCTTTGAGTTATTCTGCACCTCCAGATGGTTTGAACATAGCAGGTGTAGAAGGAAGTTTGCTTACTGAAGAAACCAATAGAAAGACAATGGAAAAAGGCAAAGGAACAGCCTTAGTTGTCAGGGGAAGGACCAAAGAAAAGTACAAAGGTGGAAAGAGGAATCAGTCTTGTAGCAAGTCCCGCAGTGCTAAAGGCAAGAGTGACATAGAATGCTACCATTGTGGCAAGAAGGGTCACATGAAAAGAGACTGCAGAGAATGGAAAGCAGAAAAAGGCAAAGAGAAAGCTGAATACCATGGTGAGAAGAACAAGTCCTCAGTGAAGATTCAAGAAATAAATGTGACAAACACTGTTGCAGAGGATGACAATCTAGTGTCAGGAGACATCTACTTCTTGAAGAATACAATGGACTCAGCTCTTCTTACAGCATCTAATGGAAATGCACTGAGTGACTAGATTATAGACTCAGGGGCATCACTTCATGTGTCTCCAAACAAGGAGTGGTTTACCTCTTATGTGACCACTAAAGATCATGTTCGGCTAGGCAATGGGCAGACATGTGAGATCTTAGGTGTTGGAGATGTTCAATTGAAGTTTAAGAATGGCTCTTCTTTCACACTGAAGAATGTGAGACATGTTCCCGCCATTACAAAGAGCTTGATCAGCACAGGTTTACTTGATGATGCTGGCTACGTCACCACTTTTGGACAGAACATGTGGAAGATATCCAAGGGTTCTATGACAGTAGCACATGGAGTAAAGTCTGGAGGACTTTACATGATTTATGTATCAAATGTCTCTAAAAATGTAATCAATGTAACCGAGCAGCCGAACGTTTCTTTGTGGCATAGCCGGTTAGGACATATGTCCAAGAAGGGAATGGAAATCTTGTCTCGTTCTGGTTATTTTCCTGGCTTTTTATTTAATGATTTTGAATTCTGTGAACATTGTCTGTATGGTAAGCAAACACAGCAGCCACATAAGCATAGAAGCAGTAGAAGAGATACACAGTTGGCACTTGTTCATAGTGATTTGTGTGGACCTATGCCTAACCTATCTCTAGGGGGAGCTTCTTACTTTATGACATTTATAGATGATTACTCGAGGAAAGTATGGGTTTACTTTCTCAAGCACAAGGATGAAGCGTTTAGTGTTTTCAAAACGTTTGTGACACTTGTGGAGAATCAGAGTGGCAAGAAGCTTAAATGCTTACGCATTGACAATGGTGGAGAGTATGTTTCAAAGGCCTTTCAGGACTTTTGTGAGTCAAAAGGTATAAAACGTGAACTTACTGCTCCTTACAATCCTCCTCAAAATGGTGCTGCTGAGAGGATGAATAGGACCATACAAGAGAAGGTCAGAAGTATGTTGTCTAATGCACAGCTGCCAAATGGGTTTTGGGCTGAAGCTGTATCAACAGCTGTTCATCTTGTAAATAGATCTCCTAGCAAGGTTTTGCAGAAGGATTCAGTGCCAGAGATGGTATGGTAAGGCAAAATGCCCTCATATAGGCATCTCAGAGTCTTTGGCTGTGAGGCATATACTCACGTTCCAAAGGAATTTAGGAACAAACTTGAGCCAAAGAGTAGAAAGTGCATCTTTCTAGGCTATGGTAATTCTGGTGAGATGGGGTACAGACTTTGGGACCCCGAATCCAGAAAGGTTGTCTGCAGCAATGATGTTCACTTTAATGAATCCAAATATCATTCTAAACCAGAGAGGGTTGAGGAGATTAGAAGAGTTGTCTTCCAAGAAGATGGACCTGCACGTGCAAGACAAAATGTCAGGGCTCAAGAGGAGCAAGGACAAGACAAAATGTCAGGGCTCAAGAGGAGCAAGGACAGGATAGAGTGGAACCACAGGTTGTGGCTGAGCCTGAGCCACCTATTGTGCGTAGATCTGGACGTGTCATGCGACCTCCTGATAGGTTTGTTCCATCTATGAACTATGTCATGTTGACTGATTGCAATGAGCCTTCATGTTACAAGGAAGCAGTGCAAATGAAGGACTCCGAGAATTGGCAATTGGCCATGCAGTCATAGATGACAGCTCTGCATAAAAACCAGACATGGAAGCTAGTTAAATTACCATGGGGCAAAAAGTCTCTACCCTGTAAATGGGTTTACAGGTATAAGATCACCGCTCATGATAGTCAGCCAAAGTACAAATCAAGGCTTGTTGCCAAGGGCTTTAAGCAAGAACAAGGCATTGACTTTGATGAAGTCTTCTCTCCGGTGGTCAAGATGACTACATTGAAATGCTTTCTTGCATTGGTTGCCATATTAGATTTGGTGTTGCACCAAATGGATGTCAAGACAGCGTTCTTGCATGGTGATTTAGATGTGGAAATTTACATGTAGTAGCCAGAAGGGTTTGTTGAGAAAGGCAAGGAAGATTGGGTATGCCAGTTGTTAAAGAGTCTTTATGGCTTAAAACAATCACCGAGGGCATGGTACCATAAATTCCACAAGTTTATGCTTTCTCAAGGCTACAAACGTAGTGAGTTCGATCATTGTCTATATACAAAGAAGGCTAAGGATGGCCGTTGGATGATCCTTATTTTGTATGTGGATGACATGTTGATTGCTGGCAAGCACTTGGAAGAAATTTCAGCTTTGAAGTCAAAGATGGCAAAATCGTTTGACATGAAAGACATGGGTGAGGCAAGTCATATACTTGGTATGCGCATTGAGAGAGACAGATCAAAGAAGTTGATTTGGTTATCTCAAACAGAGTATATTGACAAGGTTTTGCAACGTTTCAATATGGAGAAGGGAAAGGCATTGAGTGTTCCATTGCCACCATATGTGAAACTTAGCAAACAAGATTGTCCTGTGTCTGAGGAAGAACAGGCTGAAATGGATAAGATTCCATATGCGTCTGCAGTGGGTAGTTTAATGTATGCAATGATTGCTACTCGCCCAGACATTGCATTTGCAGTGGGAGTAGTAAGTCGATACATGTCAAACCCAGGCAAGAAACATTGGGAGGCAGTGAAAGGAATATTGAGATACCTGAAAGCTACAAAGAGTATGTGTATATGCTATGGGAGTCAGGAGCTAAGTGTAAAGGGTTTTACAGACTCAGATTATGCAGGTGACTTAGACAACCAAAGGTCTACGTCAGGGTATGTCTTTACATTGGTTGGTGGAGCAGTATCATGGCGTTCTAGATTACAAGATTGTGTTACTCAGTCTACTACAGAGGCTGAATATGTTGCAGCATCAGAGGCATGAAAGAATCAATTTGGCTTAATCGACTAGTAACAGATTTGGGAATCAAAGAAGAGATGCCTGTGTTATATTGTGATAGTCAAAGTGCTATACAATTGGCTCGCAATCCAGTTTATCACTCAAAGACAAAGCATGTGGATGTGAAGTATCATTTCATCAGGGAAAGTCTCGAGGATAAGCAAATTCAGCTTGTCAAAGTTCACACCATAGAAAATCCTGCTGATCTACTTACAAAAGGACTTCCCTCAGAGAGCTTTGCGCATTTTCGCAAGCAGTTAGGTGTAGGGTAGTACATCACTTCTCTACATCTCTTGTATATTAGCTTGTATAGTATCTTCTCTCACACTTAAAGTACCACATTGGACTTTAAGTGGGAGGTTGTTGGGGTATGAAGCCCAATGTGGTCGCCCAAGTAAGTGGGCGGGCCGCCAGGTATGTACACATATTCTTTTGTAAAAACCTAATAAGAACTCACTATGCTCTACACATTACAGTAGAGCGAGTTCACCATATCGTCGTGCTCTTCTTCTCGCACTCTCTCTCGCGTCGCACTTCCGCTCGTACTCCTTCAAATTGTGAAATTTTTAACAAAGAAGATGTCCCTAAGGATCACCAAAGTGAGAAAACATCATCTTCTAGACAAGCACAAGTGGGAACAGCTGCTGCAACACCACTTTCAGCCATAGAAGATATGATCAAAAGGATGAACGACATGATGAATAACATGTAAAAAGCACCCATGAGGGAAACATGACAAGGGATACCTCAACAGGGACAACCAATTAGGCCACAAAAATGGTGTGCAATTGAGGATAAATGGACCAACCATAAGACCCACGAGTGCTACTTCCGACCAAAGGATGATGGGAATGTTCAGTACGTGCCTATGAGGCCACAAGGACAACTCATGTATAGATATCAACCTAATATGGCCCAAGGTAAAAGACCACCAATGGGTATGGAAAGACCTCAACCTGTGTTGGGTCAACAACCTCCGTACCCAGGACATATGCAGTGCCTGTAAAGTACATGCACTCCAAAGGAGTCATAGATGAACAAGCATTAGTGCCTGTTACACCCTATGTGGAGCCTAGTCCATCTACAGTAATGGTAGAAGGAGATTGGTATAATTCACATCCACCACCAATGGAGAAAACCGTGACTTATGCTCCACTAGAGCTTGCACCAATGTATTATGTAGCTAATCAAGGCGTCAGACCTCCCATGGTAAGACCTATGATTAAGCCAAGAACGGGAAATTGTCACAACTGCGGTGCAGATGATCATTGGAAAAATGAATGTCCAGAGCCTGAAAAAAATCTCAAGCCAGTTGAAGCCTATTGCATACAATGTTGCAAAAAGGGAGAAGACTTTTCGGAAGATTGTCCTAAAAATCCTTTAAACAAGGGTAAAACAGTAGTAAACATAGTCCAAGTGATACCTAGTAGCTCATCAAAGAGTGAACCAATTGTTCCAATCAAGGTAATCACTAGAGCCCAGGCCAAGAAAAAGAAACACAACTCCTCTGATGATTCTGAAAATACAAAAGTTTCCTCTCGAAGGATCAAAAGAAGCAGAAGCAAAAGATATGAAATGAGAAAACAAAAACAACGGGTTGAAATCGAGGAGAAAGCAAAAAAGTTATTCCAGGATAAGGTGAAAGAAACTGGAAGTGAAATCAAGGAAACAACCGTGAAATCTGGAGATCCACTTTGGTTGATTAAAATTTTGAGCCTATTAATGCTGCCTTGGAAGCCTACCAAGTAGGACTTAAAGCAAGCCAAAACATGGAAAACAAATGGAAAAACTATCCTTCTCCAGACATGGAAGCAGCTAAGCTGGAAGCTTATCAAAATTTGGTAAGAATCACGTAAGAAATTCTTAAAAAACAAAAACCTAAGCTTGAAAGTATCGCAAAACTTGAAGAACTTATAGTAAGAGACACTAAAGAAAAACCCGATGTGATGGCAGAACCCCACCTTGAAACAAAAGAACCAGAACTTATAGTGTCAGACAACAAAGATGCCTTAGGCGTAATTCCATTCATAGAGGAAGATTGGCCATGACACTTATGGGAAAAAGTTAGAGAGATCAATGATGGGAGCCTAACTCTAAAGCCAGCTCCTATAGAGGAAGTTTGGTTGGATAACCTACCTTCTGATATGAATATGGATGTACAATCTTTGTATGGGGATTGCGGATCTGAAGCTTCAGGAATGTCAAAACCATTGACTTAGTTAACATGAACAAAGATGTATTGATGCACATCGAAGATCAAAGTGAAGAAGCAGTAAAAAATGGAGTTACACATTTATCACACGTTTTTTCAAAATGGCAACGTATTGTAAAGTCCCGTTTTATTTCAAGCCATTGTAATATTTCAATGTGTTACGGGCTCAATGTGAGTTCCAAATTGTAAAGAACAGATCAGTTACTGTGCCTAGGGTGCAGATACAATAAGTGTGGAGCCTCAAAGGTCTTGGGCATTGGACATTACACATTTTACACCTTGGCTAAGGTATAAAAGCCAACTTTGTAAAGTTTTGATTAAGTTTTGGAGAATGAAATACACAGTGTGAGGTAACGGTGCTCACTCCTCTCCTTCTCGTGCTTCCTACTCCCTCCCCGGTTGTCACATTACAGTCGCGTTTGTTGCATTGCAACCGCAAGTAAGAGCTCTACGCACGTAAACACATCACAGTAATTTGTAAGTTTTGGCGTCACCAACCCACGGCCTAATTTCATCATAACTAGGAATTTACACTTTCAAATAAAAAACTAAACATAGGCGGGGTATAGATGCATTCTGGGTCGAAAATGACTAGGTCAAAAATCTGTTAATAATCGCGATTTTGGAACTTGAGCTAAAGTGGGGTTTGAGACCATAATTATGTTTGCTTAGGTCTTATAAACATGTCCTAGAAGTTTTGTTATGTTTGGATCTCATTTGATGCTGTAACGGATGTGATTTGTTCGTCGATGAGCGATTGGCTTTTGGTGATTTCAGTCACTTGAGTACAGCTTGAGTTAGATGCGAGTTGTTAGTTGTTTTCCGAGTCAGCTTCGTCCCATTAATCGTGGTTCTCGCTAATACTACAATAAGATAGGATGGTGAGGTTAGACATGCGTCCCCCATCCCTTTGTAATCTACTTCTTGTTTTGAAGTACTAGAACCATTGTGTGGTTGCTTTCCTGTGGACATAGCCCACATTGGGTGAACCATGTATATTGTGTGTACTCTCTCTCTCTCTCTATAATCTCTCGTGTGTAAAAATTATCTCTCTCCATTAAGTAAACTACTCAATTTTCTACTTAGTTACACCCTATTTCCCAATAACTGGTATCAGAGCAAGGTTTGCTTGTAGCTAAAGTATCTCAAGGAAAGGAGTCCTTGAGTTGAGTGGGAGTAATGGTGGAGGAAGGGAAGCTCAAGATCAAGAAGTTCAACGGAAAAAAATACCAACATTGGAAGATGCAGATTGAAAACTATCTCTACCAGATGGACCTTTATTTGCCACTAGGCAGTCTTGGAAAGAAGCCCGCAACAATGGAGGATGAAGCATGGAATGTCCTTAATCAAAAGGCATTAGGAACAATCCAGCTAATCTTGTGTCAACAGTGGCCTTCAATGTTTCAGAGATGAAGCCCACGGAGGACTTGATGAAGTCACTTGACGTCTCTACAAGAAACCATCGGCATCCAATAAGGTATTTTCCATGAAGCACTTGTTCAATCTAAAGATGGCAGAGAATGGTTCAGTTCCAGAACACCTAAATGACTTTAACACAAACATAAGTCAAATTAGATCGGTGAAAATCAATTTCAATGACAAAGTGTGAGCTCTCTTTATACTATTGTCTCTACCGCATAGGAGGGACATCCTTGTGATGGTTGTAAGTAATTCTATATCTGGCACAAATACTCTTAATTTTGGTGATGTTGTGGGTATTCTCCTAAGCAAGAAAATGTGAAGGAGAAGCACAGGAGAATCATCAAGTGTTGCACTATCAATGGAAACAAGAGGAAGGCCTAAGGAGAGGTTCAAAAACCAAAAGGGTCATGATCGCTCAAGGCGGAGCAAGTCACTTACGAAGTCAGTTCTTGAATGTTGGAACTGCAGCAAGAAGGGCCACGTCAAATGAAATATTTTCTCCTATTGTAAAAATGAACTCAATTAGGCTTGTCTTAAGCCTTGTGGCTGCTCATGATTTAAATTTGGAGCAAATAGATGTAAATACGGCATTCCCTCACGGTGACTTAGAGGAGGAAATTTACATGATTCAACCAAAGGGGAATGAAGTAAAACGTAAGGAAAAAATGGTTTGCAGATTAAAGAAGAGCTTGTATGGTTTAAAGCAAGCAGCAAGACAATGGTATTTGAAGTTTGATCGATGGATGTTGGATCATGGATTCACAAAAACTCAGATCACTACGTCTACACAAAGAATTTGGAAAATGAAGTTCATCATCCTAATGTTGTATGTTGATGACATGTTGATTGCAAGTGCTAACATGTAGGACATCAAAGACCTAAAAGAGGAGTTGTCTAAATCTTTTTCAATGAAATATTTAGGTGTTGCAAAGAAGATACTTGGTATGAAGATATCAAAGGATAGGATGAAGAAGACAATAAAGCTATCTCAAGAGGATTACATAAAAAATGTACTAGAAAGTTTGCAATGCAAAATGCAAAAACGATTTCTACACCTTTGGTTGGTCACTTTAAACTAACCAAACATATGTGTCCAAAGACACAAGAGAAGATAGCCTATATGTCTAAAGTTCCATATGCTGCAACAGTAGGTTCTCTTATGTATGCTATGGTCTAGACAAAGGCCAGACCTTTCACATGCAGTGGGAGTTGTAAGTAGGTTCATGTGGACAACCTAGGTAAATAGCACTGTCAAGCTGTGAAGTGGATACTTAGGTATCTGAAAGAGACAACAACAAATGCTTTGTACTTTGGAGGAATTGAAATTTTTCTTCAAGGGTATGCTGATGCAGATATGGCAGGTGACAAAGATACTCGAAGGAGCACTACTGGCTATGTCTTCACGGTTGGAGGAACAACACCAAGGTGGGCTTCAAAGCTGCAAAAAGTGGTCTCACTTTCTACCACGGAAGTAGAGTATGTAGCAATGAAAGAGGCAAGAAAAGAAATTTTGTGGCTTCACAGATTCTTAGAAGAGCTTGGATTCAAACAAGACAATTGTGTATTGTCCAGTGATAGCCAAAGCGCTATCCATCTTGCAAAGAACTCAACCTTTCATTCAAGGACAAAGCACATTGAGGTGAGATATCACTTCATATGCACACTTTTGAAAGAGGGACAACTAAAGCTAGGAAAGGTGCATACAAGTGAAAATCCTACAAACATGTTTACGAAGGTGGTCAACAAGGAGAAGTTGAGATTTTGCTCATTTTCAATCGGCATTAAAAGATAAGAAGTTAGGATGAAAAGTAGTCACAGGTTTGGTTTGGAGACCAGTCTCCAAGTGGGAGACTGTTAAGTATGGAGCCTGATTTACCTCTTGTAATTTTTTGTGTTAAAAACACACATTTGTAAGGCCCCCATTATGAGGAGAAGCCATCGTGCGTGAAGAAAAATCACTTATCAAAAACCAAAATTTTCACAGCTAGCAATCTCAAGCAAAGCTTGAGACTGGCTTCGCCAGAATATTCCTTTTTTGCCAAAATTTTATAACCAGATGACGGTCAAAAAGTGGTCGGAAAACCGCCGATCGTTCGGCCGGTTGGCTGGTGGTCGAAAGTCAATGGCCGGAGGCCAATTTCAAAGGCAGAATTGTCTTCTCAAGGGAGGCCACACATGGGCGGATTGGAGGGTCCAATTTGGACTTGCAACACAAGGGAGGCTACACACGGCTGCCTCTCATGAGAGAGGTGTTTTTGAGGCATAGGGGAGTGGGAATAAAAACTAAATCAACCATTAAGATAGTGCATCATCTCATTACAGACTCAAAACAGTTTTAGCACCCGTGCCGGTTTAGAACAGAATCAAGGTACTCAATGGAAGCTGAAGACAGAACACACAGAGAAACACAGAATCTTCATAGCCATAGCCTTTCATTCATCATCTTCATCTCTTACAATGTGCTACCATCAGGTTCGAGGCCAAATACTAGGAAGAATGAAGAGGCACAAAGCTCTTCACTGATTACAAACTGAGAAGTAAACTACTAAGGTTCAATAACACTTTACTGAAAGAATATGCAAGGCTAACACCTGGGACAACCCAGTGGCAAAAAGTTTTTCCCAGCAAAAACTTTGGACTCGAATCCCACACATCCCTTGTTCCAAAAACTCAGTGCTAACTCCTCAAAAGTAGGCAAAGTATAGTGCTTGGAACTAAATCCAAGATATGCAACTACATACTTTAAGGTCATTAGACACGGCCCTTTGTCCCCCAAAGGATAAACATTGTGCACCACCTCGCCATCAAGAGTGATTTACAAGTGCACCATTTATTGGCAACATGCTAGGGCTTGGAACCCATCAAGTAAATCATCATCTATAAGAGCTCATACAAAACAAACTGGTAGAACCATAGTCCAATGATCAAGTTTTCACTCAACCAAAATTCAATAAAAAAATTCAAATATAGGTTCAGGATCATTTGCATCCCTGAAATCTGCATTCTGGAAATATGAAGTACTGAATTCTGCATGACTGAATTCTACATTCTTTAATTTTTCACCCCTTTGCAAATCTGAAAATCAACAAATATATCCCCAAAACATCTTCTCAAGTAAACAAACTGCTTCCAAGAACCATGGAAAAACTGATCCAAATTCTCCACAAATATCTCCTCTTCAACATTCATCATTGTCGACAAATTAGACTCAAAAGAGTCCTCTCTTTGCAACTCAATCACTCCACTCATCAAAGTCTACAACTTTAGCAAGAAAAATGTAAGGTCCCCAAATCCATCGACACAAAAAACAGGATGGGACCATTGACAGGTCTCTAGGCCTACTAAAATCAGAGTCCTTAAACAAGAAAAATTCCAAAGAATTCACCCTTACCATTGACAATGGTTTAGGTTTATAGCCCTAGAAGGAGACCTAGTCCTGTCTCGCAGTGGAAATGGGACCACAATAAAAAAAAAACTATTCCAACCCTATAACTTCCATCATTAGATTAAGGTTTCCGTAGCCAACACTTTTTTCCCCCTAATATATGTGAGGGCACAGCCGTTGGTAGATTCCTCTTCCAAGTGAAGAAGTTTCTAAACGTTTTAGTGCGCGGGAATGCATAGTTACCTAACTAATCAGGTCCACCCGTCCATGATTGACAACCTTAGTCAATCCCCGCTTACCACCCCGCACTCACACATGATTTCTGTGTTGTTTAATTAGTACCACATTCTTTTCACAATTAAAACAATGATTCCTTTTAACTTTCTTAATAGAATTTCATTAACACAACCCTTGAAAGCAGTATTGAAAACATTCTTTTAGCAAACAAATGTCTTTAGACTTAAGACAAGGTACTGTCATTCTGAAGTATCTCTGACCAGTACTGGCTTGTCTCAAGACCACCTATACAGGGGTGAAAAAAACGGCACCCATTCCTTATTTATAAAAACAGGGGTGGAAAAATCCATCACCCAAAGTCCGGGTGCCCATACGCCAACCGGTTGCTCATACAACCGGGCGGTTCCTCTAGGATAAACCTGATATCTTAAGTAATATCCACAAACACAAACAAGCACGGGGTAAAGACTCCACGCGAGTTGAGGAAATCGACTCATCCATGGCAGAATCGCCATCATTACTCAGTACCTGGAGTAAAATACTCCAAGGAATTAGAGGTGTCTTGAGCTGTCTTAAGGATGGTCAAACATTTCTTTCCTAGGTCAATCAGTAATAACCCAATCATTCCTTTCCTATTTTCAATCATTGCTCGTTGGTTTCTTGGAAGTTACCTCTTTAAAAGACTTAAGAGAACAAAATAGAAATCCACCTGGGACTGGTCGTCCATGTGCTAATGTGCTAGAGCCTGCAGACTTTCCTCCGTCGCACTATGGCTAGGCCCAGCCTCATGATCATAAGTGGCTTTATTTCTTTTGTTGCTAACATCCTCTTCCTTAGTAAGAGGATGTCCTCTGGTTCTCTTTGGAGCCATATCGGCAGCCTTTATAAAAGGACTTAATCGATTAGAGGTTTAATTGAATAATCTATTTTCTTCTTTTTTATCCAAAAATAAGGATTTTTGGAGTAAGTAGGTATCCTTGATAGTTTATTGAATGAGATATTTCTCCTGTAACTTCCTTGTACTATTAGTAATTTCCCATAATTATCATCTAATTAGGGGAACTATTTTAAGAATATTCTATTTTTGGCCTTTGTAAATTGTAAGTTACCTTTCTGTTAATGGATTACTCACCCTAGATGTAATTTGATATGTTCTTGCTTTAGGAATTTTCATAAAATTGATTTATAACTTTTCTCTCCTATACTCAAAGTTTAATTTAGACAAATTTTTTTGATAGTAATTTGTTATACCAATCATTTATGCTAAGGTAGTTTTTCCAACCTTCAATAGTGATTTTGGACCTTAGATATTTATTTGGTAATTATATAAATTCATTTACTAATTTCCTTTCTCTATTTTATACACAATATCAATAACTTTTAATGAATATAAGTATCTAAACTAATTATCTGAGGTTACATTATTTATCACGGGTTCTTCAAGGTGTATTTTACCTCTGATAATTATCTCAAAGGTTTTTGGATTAATTTACTATTTTCCTCCTTTTATTTTTCCATAGAAAACAATGTAATTTTTTTGAGATAATTAGTTAAACTAATTATCTGAGGTTGAGATAATTATCACGAGTCTCATAAATTATGATTTACCTTTGATAATTATCTCAACGTATTTTGGATTAGTTTACTATTTTTCCCCTTTTATTTTGTCCAAAAAACAATGTAATTTTGTTGAGATAAATAGTTAAACTAAATATCTGAGGTTAATATAATTATCATTGGTTTAATAAGATATATTTTACCTCTAATAATTATCCCAAAGCATTTTGGACTAGTTTGCTATTTTTTCCCTTTTATTTTCTCCTAAAAATAGTGTAATTCTATTGAGATAATTAGTTAAGCTAATTATCTAAAGGTAGGATAAGTATCACGGGTTTAATAAGATGTGATTTACCTCTGATTATTATCCTGAAGCATTTTGAATTATTTTACTATTTTTCCCTTTTTAATTTTTCTTAAAAACAGTGTAATTATGCTGAGATAATTAGTTAAACTGATTATTTGAGGTTAAGATAATTATCATGGGTTTTCTAAGATGTGATTTACCTTTGATAATTATCCCAAAGCACATGCTACAATGTTCCCAATAGCAGCAGCATCTAAGTGGGAAAAATACATTGTGGATTACCAGAAAGAGGATTCTTGCCAACAAACATGAGCAAATCCAAAAAAAAATCAATCCAACGAGAAGCAAAAAACTACATAATGATTGAAAATCACCTTTATTTGGAGGTGAAACGATAACAACTTGTGAATCTGTGCTGCAAAAAGAGAGTACCTACCTATTCTTGAGCAAGCTCGTGCCAGACAAGTAGGAAGTCACTTTTTTGTAAACAAAATTGCAAAAGCAATACTTCTTGCAGGAATCTCATGGCCAACTCTGTACATGAATATGTGAAATAATGTGAAGATTTCCAATGCACCAAAGCACCTATGTGACGTGATGAAATGCCATTGAGACCGATTATGGATGCAAGGGCTTTTACCAAGTGGGAGATAGAATTTGTTGGACCTATCTCAACACCGGCCTATAGAAAGCATACTCAATAAATCGTAGTGGCCACATATTATTTGACCAAATGAATAGAAGCCAAAGCCACACAAAAGAATGATGCCAAAATGATAGTGCAATTCTTATATGAGAACATCTTCACTAGATATGGACTTTTGATTGTGATCAAGGGAATCACTTCATAATCGACGTGATTAACTATCTATTGCAATAATTTAAGGTGCTTTATTTGAACTCAATGCCATATTACCCTCAAGCAAACGAACAAGCGGAGAGCACAAACAAAATTCTATGCACAGTGCTCACAAAAATTGTAGAGAAGTCAAGAGCGAATTGGGACTAGAAGTTATATTCAACTCTTTGGACATATATGGTAGCATACAAAAAACAACACCTTTTAATTTGGTATTTGGACTCATGGCCATATTACCCTTAGCACTCTTGGTTCCCGCACTTTTTTAACAAAAGACCTAGATTGGACAAACATCCTGGGAAAGAAATTCAAATAAGTTTGGGTAAAGAAATCCATAATGGAAACCAAGTCGCAACAAACATGGCTACCCAAAGCAACCCCTTCAAATCAGACATCCAACTCAGCCCAGCCAAGCTTTCGAGGAGTAAGAACCAATCAGAGCAATTATACTTGGCATAAGAAATCCGTACAATGAACTAATTCTTTTTCAAACCAACACAGGTATAAATGGATTCCCAAATACAAATCAGCAAAGACAACAATCACCAATGAACCAACCTGGCAATAGAGACCAAAGCAACCGAAATTACAACAATCATGTGATAGAATCACGTTTCTCGGACGGTTTAAGGGGTTCCCTATGATTAGCTTGCCAAGTCAAACATGAATAGCAATGCAGAATTATAAATTTGTCTTACCGGATTTGGAGCGCGTGCGGCTAACTCCTGTGTTGGAGGTTGGACGGCTTCGACTTCTTCTTCGGTTGATGCTTTCGTATGAGATCTGTTCGGAGTCGACACCTTCCTTCCCACCTTCCTTGGTGGTGCAAAGGCATGGGCGTCCTTAGAACTTCGTGTTATACGCTTCGGAGCCATAGCTTCGGAATGGAGAAAAAAAAAGCGTGTTGTTGGAGAGAGAGAGTGTGTGTTCACAAATCGGGTGAAGGCACGTTGAAGATTGGAGATGGAGATGGTTTGAAGGTGAGAGGTTAAGAGAGAGAGGCTTCCTCCGACCCGTCGTAGCTCTATTGAGCTTCGCTTCTGTAGATGTGTGTGTTCAAAGTGAGAGGAGAAGGGTCCTTTATATAGACCCTAGGGGGGTGCTAAGAATACTGAGAGGTTTCAAGAATAGGAGAGGGAAAAAGCTCGCGCGTCGTCGTGGCTCTTTAAAAAAAATAAAAAATAAAAAAAATATATATACATATATATGTATCTATATACGCGAACCCTATGTGCGATTTTAAAAAGCTCTATACTTACAAGTTCCCATTCTATTTTGAAAGAGAGAAAGAAAGAAGTATCCTAATTTTGACCCACCTCTCTTTGTTTCCTAAAATTACTATCTCTAAGTTTTTTCTTCACACACAGATTAGGTTCCCACATAAACCTATTGTTCCACATAAAGAAAGATCATAAATAAATAGATTCTGAACCCGATTTTCATTACAATTGCTCTGATAAACTCATGATGACTCACAAAATCGAGAATCTCAATTACTTTACAAAAATATCTGAAATGATTTATATGGATAAATGTTGGATACATTACAATCTCCCCAACTTAGGGATTCGAGATGTCCTCATCTCGAGAAAAAATGAGAATACCCCTACTCTAATTACTATCTCGACCTTCATTATATCCAAAAGAGTGATGTCCTTAGTCTGCTTCACTTGCTACTACTGCTCCATTAGTCAGTTGTGGACAAGAGTTACGATAATGTCCCAACTCCCCACATTCAAAGCATCGAGCATTCAAGCATCGAGAATCTTGCGCATTAGCAGCATAAACCCTTTGTGGTTGTCTATCGTTGAAACTTTGATTCCGTTTAATTCTTTTTGTAATCCCTTGTTCCTTCATTAAAGGTTTGGCTCATAGTAAAGCATATTGTACAGTGGTAGGTTTCAAGGCTTCCAATTGCGAGCAAATGGGTTCTCTTAATCCTTGACAAAAGCGAGCTACCTGCTGCTCTATGGTCATTGATGGTGCATAACGTCTAAGCCTTACAAACTTTGAGTAGTACTCTTCCAAGGATAAATCATATTGTTTCAAGCTAAAGAACTCGTTCATCTTTATTGCTTCATGGACAGGAGGTAAATATCTTTCCTTCACCGCTTGTTTGATCTCCCACCAACTCTGAGAGTTCTCCAACACTCCCATGTCACGACAATGTTGTTTCCACCATAATTTTGCTTCCCCTGAGAGGCGAAACATCCCTAACATCGCTTGATTTGCAGGTGTGGTTCTCGCAGCAAAGAAGTAATCATCCATAGCTTCAATCTATACTTCTGCTTCTTTTTCAATATCATCACCCTCTCCTTTAAAAGAAGGTGGTTGCATTTGTTTAAGCAACAACTTCTTCTCCTGAATCTCCATATAGAGAGCATCGTTCTGAGGGTTTTCCAACGTAGAAGTGATTTGAGGATTCCCCTGAGTGTACATCAATGTTTGTAATAACTCAAATCAATAGGGTACTTTCGAAACTTAGACTTATCCAGTCCACTAAAAGCTCAATCGTATGACTTAATCAATCCTTACTTATCCAATTCATTAAAACCCAATCACATGACCTAACCAATCTTGACTTAACCAGTCATGACTTATCCAATTTGTCAAACTCACTCATAAGACTTAACCAGTCATGATTATCTCAATCACATGACTTAACCAGTCATGGGTCATCCAATCTACACAAAAAATCACGTACATGACTTAACCAGTCAAACAATGTCTTTGTAGAGAAAACTCAATCTTTTAATCATAAAGTCATCGAAATGTAATATAGGAGTCTACAAAAGATCTCTCCAAGAGCAAACATAAAAGGAGGTTTCAACCATAACTATGATGTACATCAATCGACATATTGTAATATCCCTGCGAGTCCCGTAATGGGGATAAAAAAACCATACACATGAAGAAGCTTGAAGTAGCCAACTAAATCTTTTAAGCCAAGGCTCTGATACCAACTGTAAGGTCCCCGTCTTGAAAGATCGGGGCGACTTGGAAGATAGCCTTCTTTATCCTCTAAATCCGTTGACAACACCCTACTCTGATAATGCGAAGCAAAGATACGAGCAAGGAAAGAGAAGAAGACTTCCACCTATTGTGTTCATAGTTGCAAGACCCTACGCCACAATCCTGGTCGATGAGGTTAAGGGTTCTATGGATTCTAGATCCTACATTATAAGAGAAGAAATCCCTTTCACATATTAAGGATCCAAAAACAACGCCCTTTTTCCCGCGTTTAAGAGGCACGGCCGCCATCCTTAAATCCAAAATATGATATGAGATAAATCTCTAACTAACTGAGACAAAGTGAAAAGTACTCGACTAATCGAGTCCACCCATCCTTGACCAACAACCTGAGCCGGTCCCCACTTTCCACACCGCACTCACCCTTTTTACCACACTGTTTAACATATACAAACAGTGTTCCTTAATTAGTTCCAAACACAGGTTCTTTTACACAACCCTTCAAACAATACCAAAACAATTCAAATAAGGTCTATTGTAACAACCCTATTATTCAACAAAAATAACTTTCCAATTTCTCATGAGTTTGCCGCTACTCGCGGACTTCCTCCGTCTAACCAACAGAGCCTTTGCAAAGGATTTATTCGCTAACCGCGAATTGCGCAACCTTCCCATCTCGCTAACCGCGAGGCATCCCGCTACCCGCCGCGAGGCATCTTGCTAACAGCTAGGCATCCCGCTACCCGCGATGCATCTTGCTAACCGCAAGGAACAAAAGAGAGCCGATAACCTCAGCTTAACCTCCGCTACCCGCGGGATCATCTCGCTACGCGCGAGGACAAAATATATTCTTTCAACAATTCTTCTTATTAAATGATTCATTAAACATGATCAACCAATTCTTCATATCAATCAGAAACCGCTTATCGAACAATAACAATTTATTAAGCAATAACAATTCAACAACAGTGACAATTTATCAAACAATTCTTTCACTAATCTATGAAAACATATGTTTGTTTCATGTGATAGAATCACGTTTCTCGGACGGTTTAAGGGGTTTCCTATGCTTAGCTTCCCAAGTCAAACATGAATAGCAATGCAGAATTATAAATTTGTCTTACCGGATTTGGAGCGTGTGCGGCCAACTCCTGTGTTGGAGGTTGGACGGCTTCGACTTCTTCTTCGGTTGATGCTTCCGTATGAGATTTGTTCGGACTGGACACTTTCCTTGGTGGTGCAACGGTATGGGCATCCTTAGAACTTCTTGTTACACGCTTCGGAGCCATAGCTTCGGAATGGAGAAAAGAAAAGCGTGTTGTTGGAGAGAGAGAGAGAGTGTGTTCACAAATCGGGTGAAGGCACGTTGAAGATTGGAGATGGAGATGGTTTGAAGGTGAGAGGTTAAGAGAGAGAGGCTTCCTCCAACGCGTCGTTGCCATAGAGCTCCGCTTCTGTAGATGTGTGTGTTCAAAGTGAGAGGAGAAGGGTCCTTTATATAGGCCCTAGGGGGGTGCTAAGAATACTGAGAGGTTTCAAGAATAGGAGAGGGAAAAAGCTTGCGCATCGTCGTGGCTCTTAAAAAAAATAATTAAAAATATATATATATATACATATATATGTATATATATACGCGAACCCTATGCGCGATTTTAAAAAGCTCTATACTTACAAGTTCCCATTCTATTTTGAAAGAGAGAAAGAAAGAAGTATCCTAATTTTGGCCCACCTCTCTTTGTTTCCTAAAAATACTATCTCTAAGCTTTTTCTTCACACATAGATTAGGTTCCCACATAAACCTATTGTTCCACATAAAGAAAGATCATAAATAAATAGATTCTGAACCCGATTTTCATTACAATTGCTATGATAAACTCATGATGACTCACAAAATCGAGAATCTCAATTACTTTACAAGAATATCTGAAATGATTTATATGGATAAATGTTGGGTACATTACACTATCCAATGTGTTTATTGGAAAATTCCAAGCGACTGATGGAACCAAAGTAAATACGACTATATTCCCCAAAAAGTTGTGGATGACGCTGCACCAACAGAGGGAAGTGATAGAAGCAATGTCTGCAACTAGACACATTCTTCCTCCTTCTTCCTTGGGAAACATATTTCCAAATAGCACACGAGCTGATGAGCTCAATTCAATACAATGAAAAAGCAACACTTATTGTTAAAGATGGATAAACGGTCAAGTTTATGATCACAAATGACTTGATCAACCAAGATCTACACATACCAGCATAAAATCATAACCTGCTCCACAAGATCAAGACAAAAGACAATGACAAGGCCTTCATAAAGAAACAGGGGCACCAGTTCACTTTCAAGGACCTAATTTACACAGATATGGAGCTGCCTTTGAGACTTATTTCTCACCATTTGAAGGTTCAAAAACCACCCTGGTACACAGAGCCCAACCTACACATAGCTGTGGTGATGTCTATGGGGCTAGCTAAACAAAGAGTGATCAAGTGTGACCTTGGAAATTACATCTTGGAGGACCTTGTCAAAGCGATTCTAAAGGGCAATGAATGCAACAAAATGTACATGAACGTGGGCCCAATTTTGATAAGAATTGCCTATCAAGAATTAGGCATGATAGATCAACTACCACCAGTAGAGTCACACCTAGATCTACTCTCTCGGGTGGGGGGGAGGGGGTCACTATATAGAGATCTTGTATAGCACGTGCATTCAAGAGGTATTGATAAAACCCTCTATTCTACATTTTTTGAGGTATATAGAGACCCCTTATGTACCAATTTTCTCAATAAAAAGACCCCCTATATACCAAAATTTCCACTTTTTGATTTTGAACACCATTTTGTATGTATCTTTTTTGTAAGTTGATAAGAGAAATGAAACCCTTCTGTTGAACTCACGTGCTATTCTACATATTTTTGAGTGAACCCCTTGAGGATCTACTGCACAAGGCAAAGAAATCCATCAAAGAATGAAACTGCCCATAGGGATACAACCACATCTACTAGAGAGGGCTACAACACTCATAAGGGGAGACTCCCCGAGTGAAAAAATAGCATATGTACAATGAGGCTAGACGAGATGGGAGGAGGAAAAGGCCACACAAGTGGACGGTAGTGCCAACTGAGCTCCACCCAGGCCATGGTGAAGAAAGGCCCAGGGTGCCAAAGTCAAAGGAACTCCTCCCTACGCTTCCACATGCGGTCGGAGATGCCATGAAGTCTCTCAAATTGTCCCCTGAGAGTATGGATTAGCTATAGTCAAAATCCTGAAGAGTCTCCGTTGGTGGCACAAGCCGAGCCTCGAAGATACGGAAGCAATAGGCTCGCCAGATGAACCAGAGTGTCACGCCACAGACGAGCTCCCAACACACCTCTCTCTTGCTGTACCACTCTTGTGGGGTATGCTCTGTAGTACCAGGATGGAGTGTAGGTCAACTCCCCTGTATATTATCATCTTGCTGGTGGAAGATAGATCAAATTGTAATGCAGTGCCCGTGAGAGTGAACCAAGCAGCTGCCCCCCAAGTGTACTGCCGTGTAGTGAAAAGAACTCGCATCAGCCGAAGGACCTAAAGCCAAACCTACTCTACCATAGGGCAATCCCAAATACAGTGGCGTTGACTCTCCAAGGGATGGTCACAAGCTGCACGTGCTATTGAGAGATCACTGTGTACAAACCAACTTCCCACTGCTGTAGGTTTATGTGCAGCCAGTCACTGGAACAACATGACTCTCCATGGCTGCCTGGTGTCCCACAACCTCGCCCAAAAAGCCGAGAAGAACTCAGCTATAAGACCCTCCTCCTGCCAATGTGGTGCTACAGTAGGACAAATATCTCTCCCTGCTATCAGTATGTGACATCCCAGCCGAACAATGTACTGAAAGAACGGGACACCTGGATGGTCGACTGAGGAGAAAGGATCCCTCCAAAACCACTCTCCAGGATCCCACTACACTCGTGCTAGTGGACAACTCTCCCAAGCCCACAACATCCAATGGACAGTCTCACAAGCTGCTGGGTCATGATCCATGACACAAGTCCTCCCACAGATGCCCACAAATTGTATCCTCTGAAAACAACACTCTGCAACCTGTGGGGCCTCTATTGTAACTGGGTGTAAGCGACCCTCACCTTGTATCTCACAAAACAGGGAGGGTACAATCTTTTAGCAAGCCCGAACTACAATGAGGACCTTTAGTTGCGTAAAGGCCCCCATCTATCTAGGCATTGCTGACTCAAGAGGTGTAAGTCACTCAGCTGGTACTATCGCTGTTATGTCGTGACACATGATTTGCACCCCTCTCATGCCCTATAGTTGGATGCTTTGAAGCTCCTCTCACAAGCCTCAGAACTATAGCCAGTCACCTAAAGTGCATGCTGGACTCTCTACCATGGGACCCCAAGAAACATGAGGCCTACTACCAACCAAGTAACCTCCTCTCTGAGTGCTAACCATGGGGTTCCAAACAAGGGGATCTCTCAAGCACTCCTCTGTGTAAGTAGGCTGGTGCTACTCCAAGAATCTCCTCATATCTTCATCTCCTCCTAGGAGCGAAGCAGAATCACAACAAAACGGTCATCCAATCTCTTGCTCAGACCAACTCTGTGCATCTTTGTGAAAATCCATCTGATCAAAGGTCTCCAAGGGCCTCCAACTTGAGGCAGTGTAGCTCTAAGTCGCTGAAGCAAAAACTCCTTCTAGGGCTCCTCCCCTGGAAGCACTCCTCTGATAACACACTTACAATGAAGGGCTTTGCTCTGCTGTGTTGGGTCTATGATCCCAACCCCCCTGAGAACAAGGTAGAGTGATGACCTACGAGGCCACTTTAGCCCGGCCTATCTGAGTGTCACACCCTGACCAAAGGAAAATCCTGATCAACCTCTCTACCTGGCTGATGCAGGAACTCAAAAAGATCCAACAAGATGTAATGTACCACACAGTAGCCAACAACACCTAGTTGGCCACTACAACTCTGCCTGCTAGAGAAAGTCGTGCTGAGCTCCAATGTAGCAGCTTTCTCCTGATGGGAAGGACAAGGGGAGAAATCTGCTGCTCAAGAGACAAGTCCAAGCCAACTTGACAGCCCAAGTTTCAAATTGCAGTCCCTGGGGGGATCAATCTAAAATCCTCACGTGGCAGCCAATCAGGCGTAGGAGCACTGCCAACCGAGAAATCCAATGTCTTTCTCCAATTGATCGGTGCGCCTGATGCACAACAAAAAGTCCCAAGAGCCTACTCACACCTGTGTAGGTTGGCCTCGTGACCCTCCAAGTACAAAGTTGAGTCATCTGCAAACTCAACATCCAGTAGCTCGTCACCCCTGTTAGGAAATAGGGCATAACTAAGTAGATAGTTGAGTAACTTACTTAATGGAGAGAGATAATTTTCACACACGAGAGATTATAGAGTAGAGAGAGAGAGAGAGAGAGAGAGAGAGAGAGAGAGAGAGAGAGAGAGAGAGAGAGAGAGAGAGTACACACAATATATGTGGTGCCTGGATTTCACAAGTGTCACATACAATAACATAGTCATGGACACTTTGCTGCCTCCGTGAGACCAATATACCCCATGTCTCATCAATCTTTGTAATTTTTGTGTTTTTGTGTACATGAGCTTGCTCAAGTACACATATTTAATCTTTGATGGATCCACTCATAGCCTAAGTATTCCATCATTTCTACGATTATATAATCGTCTTGTTATTAGCACAAGTGAGCATGTTTGCTCAATGGTTGATGGTTGCCTTTCAATCTGCAAAGAACCAATGGTGAGTAGTGGTATCACGTGTTTGCTCCATCTTGGCATCAATTGTATATTAAAAAGGTATGAATTTGGTAGATCATCGTCAACTCCAAGAGGTGCTTCTAAACTGGTGCATCTACATGGAGATGAAAGATCTCGTTCCAATTAGGAGCGTTTAGAATTGGAGCAAAAATCAATCGCTGCTTCAATTGTTGAAACACTTTTTCACATTTCTTAGTCCATTCAAATTTTGTGATGAGAGCATAGAGAGGTTTTGCAATGATAGCATACATGTAGATGAATCTTTGATAATAGCTTCAATGGCCCATAAGACTTGTATCTCTATGTCATCCATATAAATTTCTAAGGATTTTCTTAAATAATCCTTGAACGCATGACTCATTGGCTTGTGGAATGTGTCAAGTGCATTAGTCAAGCCAAATGGCATCACTCTATAAGAAAATATGCCCCATTCTATTGCAAAGGCCATTTTGTGTTGATCATGTAGCTTCATTGTAAGATGATTATAGCCAAAAAGCCATCAAGAAATCTATATGCTTCCTTGTCCATAGCTCTCTCAATCACATGATCTGTGATAGGTAAGGGATAGTTGTCTCTTACCGTAGCAGTGTTTACCTCTTGAGATTCACACACACTTGTAATTTGCCATTATTTTTGGGCACTACCATGATTGGTGACAACCAATTTGTGTATTTGATCTCGTAGATAAACTCCACCTCGTTAATCTTGTCTATCTCTTCTTTGATTTTCTTAGCAAATGCCTCATTGTAAGTATAGGGACATTGTCTATGTCGCTTAGCATCGTTGTTAAGAGGTATTGCATACTGACATATACTCGGGTCCACTCCCTTAAGATCCTTGTATGACTAGGCAAACACATCTCTATACTGCTTTAGAGTAGCTATTAAAAGTTGCTCTTTAGCTAGGTCAATTCTCTTGGCATTCTCAAGCCCATCATAAAATGTATGTGGTTCCTTTAACTCCCCCTCATTGGTTGTTGTACCACAATTCATATGTCTTGGATGGTGTATTTTTTATAGTGAGAGGGAGCGTCAAATCTCTTTTTGTTAGAATCCTCTTCACTTTCCGTCTCCATTGTCCAAACTTCTTTTAGACTCTATTTTAGCTTTTGATAGTTGTGTTTTTGTTTTGTTTTGGACATTTTTTTCGATGTTTCTATTCCTCCCTTGGGTTTCTTTTTGTTTTTCTTCTTTGGGTTTGTTTGTAGAGATGATGACACAGTCATCTACTCCCACAAGCATAAGATATTGCGTTTTGCTCAATAATTGAGACATTGGTTTGTATTGTCTATTTCACTATTTTGGCACTCATTTTGCTTGATATCTTTATTGTCTTGTCGATCTCTTATCTGGAATGTCGTAGAAGACTACCTCATTTTGTTTTGGTTTGTCTTCAGTTTTTGAGTTACTTGGTAGCTCGTCCTCAGCATCATGCCTAACTCATCACTCCGTGAATCATGAAACTCTTCGTTGTCATCTTTACTAATATCTCAAAGAGAAACCTCGTCCACTATTCGCTTACAATCAATCATTTTGTGTGTTTTCATTGTCTCTGGTTCCACTTCTAGCTCTAAGATAGCTTTACCATATGGAAGGGCATTATGTCAAAATCGTCTTCGTTGAAAAATATTGTGGGTGTTATCTCATTCACACACACATCTAGATTCACCAGTATTTTCTCCCATCTGAAGGGTTCAAATTTACTCCTCTAGAAATGGCTCCCGCATGTAGCTTGTATCCTCAACCGATCTCTCTAGGATACAATCTTCTTTTTTTAGTCTTCCTCATTCAGATGCTCCACACATCCAAACATGCATTTGTTTTATCAACCAAGCAGGTAATTGTGTTTTGAATTTTGTAGTTACATCAAAATATTCCATTGGGGTTTGATTAACATCTTTGTAACTATGGTCCTTTATGATGACCCTCATGTGATCCCTTTATGCCTCAACAAGTAGAGGTGGTCATAGCCCCAACATTGAACCATTTTGAGTTGACACATGAAGGGTCACTCCAAAATAACCTCAAAGTTGTTCCTTTTTTGGACGTCTATTAGTGCAAAGGTATGTTAGTACTCAATTCCACAAGAGGATATGATTATATTTTCAAGAATGGCCAAGGTTTCTCTACAAATCCATCTGCTAGTTGCAATTTCATACGCGTCTTCTTGAGAGCTGGTCTTCCCTACTCCTCCCATATTTCCTTCATTGTGATGGATACCGCTACCTCACTATCAAGTATGTCTATCATCTTTACTCCTTTGCGCTCTAGTGCTAAGGTGGTGTTTCTTCTTCTCCTTCACAATAATCACCTACCTTGTTCACTAGTACAAGCTTTGCATTTGGTTTCTCAGCTTGCATTTTATCCACATTTTCATTTTCAAGAACATCCTATGGAGAAATTTTAAACCCTAATTTTTCCTGGTTTTTTCCCATTTAACCCCATAAATGTGGTCTAATCTTCAAAAAATTTTCTAGAGTAATTGTGCATCTGATAGGAGATAACATCAATTGCACAATCTTTTTGTGTCCATCATCTGTGGAGCTAGACTCCATTGGGATGTCACAACCCTCACCTCAGATTTTGTCTCGTGTTCCCCTACAAAAGAAGTTAAACTCTTTAACGCTCCATGTTTATTATCTACAGAAACTTTTTTCCCTGCATCTCTGTACAATGATTGTATATCCCCACGATAAATCTCATGGTCCATGTTGATTTTTGGGATTGGTACTGACTACAATGTGGCACTACTATCTTTTCAATTTCTAATTGTTTCCATAAGGATTGTGGCCATGGATTATCCACTTCAATAATTGGTTGTATCTCTTGAGATTTGGCCTCATCCATATTGTTTGCAACCACCTTCATATCCAATGGCAACTCATTCCTTGATTAATTTGATTCACCCATTTTGTTCGATTGTTGTACACTTTCATCCTCCTTTTCAGGTATCGGCACTACTTGTTCAAGGATGCCCAATACTTTTGGCTGCATTAGAGCTTGAGCTGTCTCTATGAGTTATCTGCAATTTCCAACCGTTTTATTTCAACTTTTGGATGTGAATAGATCAACCATCTTTGTTCTAGGTTTTGGTTTCTTTTTGGTCTTGCCTTGTAGGCCTGCATCATGGCGTTTAAGTGCTCATTCACTTTTTCTACTAAGATTGATCCACTCGATATGGTGTTTGACTCTTTTGCTCCTTAACTTTCCCTTTGTCATCCTGCTCGCACTTGAGTTGTTCCCTCATATAGTGTAGTTTTGTCTCTAAGGACGTCTTTTCTGGGAGCCTTTTTGCTTTCATTTTGTCTCTTTTCACTTTTCACAATTTTTGTTGAGTCCTTATCGTTAAACTTTCAAACTCAATTTGTTCTGGAAGTTTTGGCTCATCCACTGCCTGCATGTTTTTTGTTGCTTCTTGATCTTGAGCTCTAGTCACCACTTTGACAGGAGCTATTGACTTTTTTTCATATATACTAGAACAAGGTAAAACCCCAATGACATTCACAATCGCTTTTCCCTTGTTTTCTGGGTTCTTGGCACAATGTTGGATCAAGTGTCCTTTCCCACAACCCTCACAAAATCCAAATATTTTTATTCTCTCTCCCTTATGTGGACAAAATCATGCCCAATGGTTACCTCCACATTCATAGCATGAACCTTCTGGATGGGCAATTGATGGTGCCCCCATTGGTGGTCATGTCCTACGAGGATACCCTCTAGGGTTGTAATTTTGGTTTGCTATGAACATGAGCATATTTTTCTCCATCATATACTTGTCTTTTTCTGTTTGAGCCACATATGAAGGTTCTCTAGCCTCATCTACTGCCCAAAAAGGACAATCCTCAGTGGTATATGCTACCTCCTTAGGCTCTCTCCCATGAATTTCTACACGCTCCTTGTAATAAACAGTTGGTGGCAACACTTGCTGACTCATGAGTAGTTCTATCAAATGCATATATCGAACAATGGCTCGATTTTCTTGAGGTAAAGGTGGCTATTGGGCCAACACAAGTTATGATTTGTCTCCCCCTGTGTCACATTGTTGGGTCCTATCTGGTACCTCAAAGGTGGTGGCAATTATTGCATCATTGGAGCTTTGTATGGCCTTTCCCTCATGTAATTTTGATTGTAAAAACACTCATTTGTATTGTGGTTGATGTGTTCTACTCAATTTCACACCACTTCAAAGCTCTTGGTACATTTGCTACTTGTGGCTATTGTTGTCACAAATTGGGATTTTGTCGATAAGCTCGGTTCATCCTTTGAATCACTTCCTTGACCATGATCAACATTTTGTGTGATTGAAGTAGGAGCACTTTGTTTTGTCGATGACTCACTGATGATTGAAGAGGAACTATTGGTGGTTGTGTCTCTATCCTTTGATACCTCTCCGTAGGTTTTGCAACTTTCAACTAGATACAATGCTTCCCTAGTGACTTGTTCAAATGCGGTGCATACCTTTAAGTGAAAATCCTTTGGCTTTTGGGTATCACATACAAAACCCTCTGGTTGTTTCATGTAGACATATTCATCTAGATCCCCATGAATAAATGCTATGCTCACGTCCATTTGGACAAGTTCCATGTCCTGGATAGCAACCAAGCTAAGCACAATGTGAAGTGTAGTCATCTTAACTACAGGAGAGAAAATCTCATCAAAATCCACACCTTTTTTGCTGCTTGAAACCCTTGGCAACTAGACGAGCCTTGTACCTAGGCTCAAAATCTTCCGTTGTAAACTTCTTCTTGTATACCCACTTTCAAGGTAAAGCATTTTTGCCTTTTGGTAATTCAACCAAATCCATGTCTCATTAGCCACAATCAAGTTTTATTTTGATTGCATAGCCTGCTCCCACTTAATGCTATCGTCCAGTTGTATAGCTTCTTTGTAGCAGGTTGGCTCTCCACTATCACTGACCAAAATGTGATGTATGCCCGGATCAAACCGCTCGGATGTATGTGATACTCTTATAGAGTGTCTTCGTGTCTGACTGCTAGACTCTGCTCTCTCCGTAGCAATAGTAGTATCTTGCACTTGAGAATTAGGTGCAACACTACTGAACTGAGTTGGTTCGGAGGCTACATCCTCAAAAGGAACGCGTCTGTACTTTAATGGGCTTCTTTTACATTTTTTATTCATTAAAAATCATGTGTGAGCTACGAATGACTTTGTTAGATGCCAATGATGTCAAGCTCATACGAATCATCAAGCTTGACTATGCCATGTATGGATGCATAAGAGGAAAACCACTCTCTATGTGGTGTGACATGAAAACTTGCACCAAAATCAAGAATCCAATTCTGTGCATAACCCTCCTCCTGTGCAACCAAAGCATCTAGAGTGAGATCTAAAGTGAAAATGAGAACATCTGACGGATCTACTGTCACTTCTGCATGAATCTCTGTTGGCATAATGTCATCACTGGAGGAGGAGCACCCTCTATTGCAGTGGTAGGTATGGGAGACTTAACCACATTGAGCTCTTCAATTTTTATCGTTCTTTTGACTTTGCCAAAATTATATTTTTTCATGTTTTTTAAATCTCTTAGGAGACCGCGACAATCCTTTTTGTAATGGCCCTTCTTATGGGAATAGTAACACTCGACATTTTTGGCACTGCGGTCTCTACTTGAGTTCCTATGTCTGTTAGGACTATGAGGATTTCACCATCTACTTTTGCTTTTGTATTTGTTCCTATCACAGCCTCTTGCCTTTGTTGAACTGCTAGCCATATATGCATCTCCATGACTAGCACCATAAAGAGATCTACGTCAAATTTCTTCAGTGAGCAATGAATTTGTGACGTCATTGAACACTAACTTGCCATTTGGAGACAAATTGATAATGGCTGTGCAAAAGATTTACGTCTAATTTCCTTAGTGACCAACACATTTGTGATGTCATTGAACACTAACTTTCCATTTGGAGACAGATTTCTAATGGATGTGCAAAAGATGTCCCATGAACTGGGTAGAGAACATAACAAGAATATAGATTTGAGTTTGTTGTCAAATTCCTTAAAGCCCTGAGATGTCAAGTGACTGAACAAGGAGTTGAACTCATTTAAGTGACCAAAAACTATGCTACCTTCTTTCATGTTGAGATTCATAATCTTTTTCATGAGAAAAAAATTGTTAAATGCACCTTTGCTCTCCCATGCTGAACATAAGCTATCCCAAAGTTGGTTGTTGTCTTCCCTATGATAATGAAGAACACTGACTCGGCTAGATGTAGACGTGTCATAGCCATGGCTCTCGCATCCAAAAGCTCCCAATGAGCTTGCATATACTCATTATCCTCTGCACTCTCTTTCAACTTTTTTGATAGGCCTTTGTTTGTCAAAACATCTTTCATGGATTCTTTCCACATGGTGCAGTTGCTGCCATCGAACTTGCAAAAGAAATACCCCTCCTTTTCTGAAGAAGAAGCCATCACTGACAGAAGGGTAAATGAGAGGTGCCAAACTATGGCAAGAAGTTGCAGAAATTTGGCCAGAGTAAGCTTTGTATCGCGAGTAAAATCTCAACCGAAGGCTCAAAGGCGTGAACAATGAAAGTTACGACTTGCGGGAAGGAAATCCGGCAGAGTCTCCTTTGTATGAGGAGTCAAAACTCAACTCAAAATACACATGAATGTGCCAACTGCACTCACTGGGATGTTAGGAAATAAGACGTAGCTATATAGATTTTTGAGTAGATTACTTAATGGAGAGAGATAGATTTCACACACAAGAGATTATAGCGTAGAGAGAGAGAGAGAGAGAGTACACACGATATACGTGGTTCACCCAATGTGGGCTACGTCCACGGGAAAGCAACCACTCAATGGCTTTAGCACTTCAAAAGAAGAAGTAGTTTACAAAGGGATTAAACCCTTGATAGAGCTCCCGCCTTGCTTCACTCTCACCACCTCACACTCACCTTGTTGCATCAACTTCACACTATATAATGTGTGTAGAAATGGCCTCCTTTTATAGGCCAAAAGGGCTGCCCTCTCTTATGAGAGACAGCCATGTGTAGCCGCCCTTGTGCGAATAAGTCCAAATCGGACCCTCCAATCTGCCCATGTGTGGCCGCCCTTGAGAAGACAAGTCCGCTTTTGAATTCGGCCACCGGCCACCGGCCATTGACTTCCGACCACCGGCCATCGGCCACCGGCCAACCGACCGGTTGTTTTTCGACCACTTTCCGGCCGCCGTCCGGCCATAATATTCCGGCGAAAAAGAATATTCCGGAGAAAAAAAAAGTCTCAGGGGCCTCCGCCCCCGAGGCCTTTAAAGTTGCCCCTGATTCTTGTCCATGAAAATTTTGGTTTCCGGTGAGTGATTTTCCTTCACGCACGATGGCTTCTCCTCATAATGGGGGCCTTGCAAATGTGCGCTTTTACCACAGAAAATTACAAGGATAAATTAGGCTCCATACTTAACATGGGCATCAAAAAATTGATACTTTCACTGCTAATGTGATTTCCAACTCGGCGTCAAAAGCATTTGAAACCGTCTAGATACATTTCCTATGGCAAGGGTACCAAAAGTGGGGAACTCCAACTACCTGTATCACTGAAGGTGTCTCAACATTTGAGCACACCCCAGCTCAAAGAAAACCTCATCCTATCAACCCTCCAAAGGCTAATGTAGACACAAATGGATTAGCCACAGTCTCAAAAAGGGCTATTCCGATCCGAGTCTCAAAAACGGCCAAACTACCAAAATAGCAAAAAATGGCCCTACATGTAGTACAATGGGCAGTGTCCGCAACTCAATGTACATGAGTAAACCACGCTCAAACAGGCACCAAGAACTACTGCATGCAGTAAAAGTGATCCTTGCGGGGATATCTGCTCTCAAAAGAGCTCAGTAGCACTAGGTGTGCTCACACAAAAATGCATCTATCAATGCATCTTTTTGTAGAGAATCTGCTATCAAAATGATTGCCAAATCACCTGTGAAAGCACTATGTCTAGAAACCTGGAGAATCTGTGTGTAAACTGGCTTAAAAGACCCTTGTAACCTGTAACCTGTAACCTGCATGTCGGTGTTGCTATGTGTCAATTTTTGTCGCCGAGCAGAAATGTGCTAGTCAAATAACCGCCAAAAGTGTTGTAGTCAAAATCCATGCCATAGAGTATGATTGGTGTGCTCGGTGCCGATGTTGGGTGACACTCTTCTATGGTAGAGGCACCTCACCCGTGCGTGTGGCAAGCACTACTATCAATCGCGGAAAAAAGTCGTCCGCGTGAAATTGGTGTCGGATCGGATGTTGAAAATCCGCCTATAATGGGAGTAATGTTGAGCCGATGCCGAAACGTAAGAGTCAGTGTCAAAACGGCTCTAATCGCCGATTTTGATGTCGTCTCTCACCACCAAATGGGACTGGCTAGACAAATAGCCAATGAATTGCCCATGTTGATGTCGTCTCCCGCTCCCGAACAAGAGTGGCTAGTCGAATAGCCATAGATTGGTGTCAAGATGCACCAAGCCGAGCCATCAATGCTTGATGCCGTAGAGGAGGAATGCCGAGACGCCAAGAAAAAACACCGAAATCAGTGTTGAAATGATTGGGTCGCCGAAAACCTAAGTCAAGAAGAGAGAAAAATCAGCAAAATTGGGCCAATGCCGGGTGATGTCCGTGCTTCTACACGTGCTTGCCTATGTGCCTCAAGGCGCGCCAAAAGAGGCGGACTCAATCTTTATACTTGTCCATTGATAAAGAGCTGTGTTTAGGCTTCACTCTCAAAAATACCATATCTCCATCTTCAAAAAGTTGAGTAGATCATTTAGGGTTTCAGCATAGCTCTGCTACATATTGTGTTGAGCAGTATTTATATGTTGGAGTATGAGACCAGTATGTAATTGCATCTCATCCAACATATCTTTAGATGCTCAAACTCTTATCAATGGGTCTGTCCACTTTAATGAAATAGGTCACTCCAATCTTCATAACTCTTGAAAAGGAAACATCCCAATTGTGAATTTGAATGGAGCGTTATATGAAAATTCTACCAAATATAAATACTTGGTCCATTTATTTTGTTCATGCAGACGATAAGCTCGCAGCATGTCTTCAATAATTTGACTCATTCTCTTTGTTTGGCCATAAGTTTGAAATGATAAGAAATACTAAAGGTCAGTTTTGTTCCTATGGTTGAGAATAAGACTTTCCAAAAATTCAAAGTGAACTTTGCATCTCGATACAAAATTATGCGATGAAGCAAACCATGATAAATAAAAAAATCTTTCATGAAGACTTGAGCTATGTCTTTGGCTGTAAATGTTGACTTGATGGGAATAGTGAGTCATTTTTGTAAGCATATCAACCACCACAAAAATAGAATCATATCCAAGAGATGTAGGAAGTCATGGATGAAATCCATGGATATGCATTCCAACTTCTTTTGAGGTGCATCAATTAGATGAGGCTTACGAGGGTATCTAACTCGATTGGTTTCCTTGCCAATAAAAACTCTTCCTCACAATAGTGTAAGTTTTAATGTAGTCCAAATGTCCTGCAATAGGTATATCATGAGCTTCTTGCAATATTTGAAGCTTGATTCCTTCATCATTGGGGATGCAAACACGACTATTGAAGTAGAGATCATTGTCTTCAATATGAAATCCCTTGATTTTCCATTCTCACTTATTTGCTAGATTATGTAAGCCTAATAAATACTAAATCCTCTTATAAAATGAATCTTGAGGCATACCCTTGCAAGAATAAGGTCAAGCAAAGAGGTAGTAGAGGTTGTAATTGCCACTACTATACTCTTCCTTCTTAAATAATATGCCACTAAGTTTTTCCTTTTTGGTTTATATTCAATCCTAAAATCATATTCACATAATAATTCCATTCATCTTTGTAGTCACATATTTTGGCTAGCTCGAGTGTAGATCCATTTAAGGCTCTTATAATTTGTATGTAGCTCAAATTGCTTTCCAAAAAGATAATGCTGCCATATCTTGAGAGCATGTACAACAACTAACAATTCTAAATCATGTGTATGATAATTTAACTTGTAAACATGCAACTTACAAGATTCATAATCTATCGGTCTTCCTTCCTAAGACACAAATCCATCAATAGCTTGTCCACTTGCTTTGGTAAGGAGAGTGAATGTCTTTGTGAAATTTAAAAGTCGTGAAATAGAAGCATTTACCAAAGCTTCATTGAGTTTCTCTAAGCTAGCTTTGGTACAATCATTCCTGGCAAACACTTTAGTCTTGATAGATTAGGTGTAGACAAAGCTACACTAACTTCAATCTTACTTGGATTAGTAGAGACACCATCCTTGGAACCAATGAATCCTAAATATTCTACTCTATTGGTGAAAAAGTACATTTTCTATGCTTATCATAAAACTAGTTTTGTCGTAAAAGCTCAAGTACTTATCATAAATGGTGTCAGCATTCTTTATTATACTTTAAGTAGCACAAATCATCATCAAAGAAGACAAGAACAAAATCATCAAGATGTTCTCTAAACACGTCGATCGTAAAGATGTTGAAAGTTGCTAGAGTATTTATAAGTCCAAAGGACATAATTGCAAATTCATAGTTTCCAAATCGAGTACTGAATCATGTATTTAATGGGGTGATATCATTTAACGACCGACCAAAAGTGAGCGAGCGATAAAAAACAAGTGGCAATAAGTGAGTCACTGACATAATGCACTCATATAAAAGGAATTTATGAAAAATATTTGCAAGCTTTTTGACAAAGACATGATAATTTTCATCAGCACAAATAATGGCTTACATTTCTTATTGCTAAAAAGTTTCTAAATTTAAGACATACGATGATTCTAGAATGACTACCTTGCTCTAACCATCGTGCTCTTGTGGCAATAGAAGATATAAAGTCACTGGAAATTTTTTAAACAAGATAGCCATGATAAATAATAATGAGGTACCATCGTGTGAAACTCACTATGCTCTGTCTCATAACTATCCTTGTTTGAACATCAGCCAACTCTCTAATTGTAAAAGCAAGGTTTCAAGGCACACGTGTGTATGTGTAAGATTGACTATAAGACAAGGAGATCCTATCATGCCTTGGGTAAGACCGGTCAGGCCAAGGCCCATGACGAACATGTGGTGAAGGGGTGCTATGTATGGATGGCTACAAACCTATATATAACAAGGATGGGTGGAGAGTTACATGGTTCAGTCCCCTCTAGTCTCACATTGATATCAAAGCGAGGTGAAGTAGGGCAGCCATGGAGGAGGGGAGAATTGGCATGGTGCATGGATTCATTCTCTCTCTCTCTCTCTCAGATTTCCATGGAAAAGGAGATTTGCATGAAGCATGCACTACCATGCAAGACATGGTGTTCAAGGAGAAAGAGAGGAGCAAGTCAGGAAAGGCTTGCACACCAACAAAGACAGAAGCTCAAAGTATGGCCGTGAGAACAATCTCTTGCACACAAAGTAGGATGTCATTGACCTGCATATATTTGGGCAAGGTCGGGTTTGACAAGTGTGCACAAGCTTGAGGGAAGTTTTGCATTTCAGCACCGTCATCCTCTAAGCATGGAAAGCTGCCTTCTTTGATCCCATGCGGGCTTTGTTCACCTCCATCATTGGCGTAAACTTCACATTTCATTTATTTATTTAAGATGGGCATCCAAGGGTGCCAAAGGGGCCACCCAAAGGCCCATCCCACCCAAGGGCCATCCCCTAGAGGGGTGAAGGATGGAGGCCATGAGTGGAACAAGGAAGGCATGCAAGACTCAAAAGGAGGCATATAGGGATCATCTAATAACACAAGTTGAGACATGGTGGGTTGAGCCAATGGCCACATGATCCAACATTATGAAGGTTTTTATGCACATGATAACATGCACGAAATCTATCAATCATGGTTGTTCAGGCTCTTGAACTGAAGGTTTTAGCAAGGTTGGAGATTTAGATAGGAAAATTATATGCTACATGACTGATCCAAGTGATATAATCAACATATAAGCGCAAAGTGTTATTTTGATGGCAAGGCAAGTTGGCATATGGCATTCATGAGGTATGCAAATGATTTTTTTATTTTGTTGAGATGAGCTCGTTCGTTATGGTATGCAAAATATGTGTGTGCACTCTCAACACTCAATGCACAAGCACAACTTGTGACACTTACCAAAGCACCAAATCTACGTTGCTACATTGTTACCAAATATCAATGACTATTTTGAAGACAAGAGTCAAGCATGGCTTGGGTACAAAATAGTCTTGATCAAAAGCATGGATTCTCCTCAGTACCTTGATTGAGAACTCTCATCAATGGTTAAATTTTGATGCCAAGGCCAGGCCAACTGAAAATGATTTATAATCTCAAGGCGATGGCATGGCCTGCTGCTAGACTCGATGAAGGGTGCTGCATAGCTGCCCGACATGGCCGACTATTTGTCACCACTCATAAAAGTCGGCGAGGAATACTTACTACGAGGCATTTTTGGAGAATTTCAGTTACACTTTGTTTGTGCAATTACTACAGTTATTTTTTGTGCTTCCAGTATGGTACCCTACTCACAACAAGGTTGACAATCAATGAAGTTAATTGTCTTTTAATTAGTATGACAGTGTCATAACATGCACCAATGTATATTGGTTTTGCCTAGGGAGAAAGGCTCCGTACAAGGTTACTCAAGCATGAGCTTGTGTGTTAAGTCGGCCATTATTTCTTTAATGTATCCTCTTTGTGCTGATAAGTGGAGGGGAAAAGCAAGGCTTTTAGGAGCACGGTTCCCAACCTATATTTATGCATTGGAAGCATGGTTACTCCAAAGCAATTATAGCTTGCTAGAGTGCATGAAAAATAAGTACACAAAGTATATTGAAAGCATGATCATGCCACAGGATGCTACGACTTTCAGTGCCAAGGACATAGGTACCTTAAAGTTAAGTTTTGACCTTGAAATTATTCCATCTTGCAGGATTTTCTACAATGCTAGCTTACCAACCAAATGTTACTTTGGTTAAGAAGAGTTTGGCACTTGAGATAAAATTTCATAGGTCATTCTTGTGATTCTTAATAAGTTGTATGGTTTGGCAAGGTCGATTCTCTATGAAAGTTCAACAAGGTCGATTCTCTTTTGTTTTGACATTTTTGTGTCAACCAAAGTAGTTGTTAGCTATGAGCACTCATAATGTGTTTTGTCTCATCTTTTTGATGAACTTATGCAAAGCAAGGCTTCACTTTTGGTCATATTGCATAGAAGTTTCCAAAGTTTGGAATATGATATTAGCATACGAACTTGGGGAAACTTGGCAATATGTCTACTTATTTTTTATTAGAGGCCAGTATGAACCAAGCCCGAGGGCATACAAGGTACATCCGATTGCTCTAAATTCCTTAGCAAACATGGCTATGATCCCAATTCAAGCAAAGGAAAATGATTCTAGAGGGGCAACAAGGCTAGACAATTTCAAGTTCTACTTGTATTTCTATCTTTAACATTTTATTTGAAAAAGATTTCTCTGCTATTCAAAGCAAAGTGCTTTGATAGACTTACTGCAAAGTAAGGCTTCTACTCCCTGCTATAGTATTATCCACTGATTTAGGATAAAGGCACATAGGTTTGGCAATAAGAGGGTGTAAGCTCATTTTATGGTTTTCAATGACCAATTGTGATGTATCCATGCCAATACACATTGTGCAAGGCAAATAGGGCATATGCTCAAATTGTGGAAACCGTCATTGAAGCCTATGGCTTATCACACTATTTTTTTGATATGCATGCATGGCATGCCAATATTGTGGACCCATTCCACTAAAGCATGGTTTATGATTTTGCTATAACATCAGCTACTCTATTAAGAAAGAGTTGAGGCTGATATATTTTCTTGTGATCGTTGTATATGACTATAATGGTGGGTAATTTCTATGCACAAGGTGCTCGCAATACAGATGATTATTTTTGTGGATAGAAAGTAGGCATGGCCTTGCTATCAAGCAAATAATTCATGGGATGACATGAATAGAGTGAGAGATCCTCCCAATTAGGTAATCCGATGTTGCAAACCCAAGAAAATCTAGTATGGCTGCTTTCTTTGGGGTGTTACAAATCATTCTCTTGCTCATATGATTCTTTCAAGATTCAGTTTTGAATGCGATTACAAATTTGAGATGATCTATGCTTAGTTGTGGCAGTGATTATGTCTCTAGGAGTGGTAGTTTTTGTGATATGACCCAGCTAATACACAATAACTCCGTAGGTGTTGAGGATCATGGTTTGATCTCATCCTAGTTTTAGTTTCAAGGAAAGAAGTCCACAAGCTACCAAGGGATAGCGGACAAGTTCAAATTCCAAGCTTGACTTCAATCACTATTGGACACAGTAAACTGTATTTTTCACTGCTGCTGACTACTAATTTGAACTCTTCTCATATAGAGTCTAACCAAGGG
This sequence comes from Adiantum capillus-veneris, assembly GCF_014529385.1. Classification (NCBI taxonomy): domain Eukaryota; kingdom Viridiplantae; phylum Streptophyta; class Polypodiopsida; order Polypodiales; family Pteridaceae; genus Adiantum; species Adiantum capillus-veneris. The sequence continues at coordinate 81,828,175 of NC_140951.1, forward strand.
GTTTGGATTGCAAAGGCAACATGCACTGGCCTGACATAAATATATGTTTTGTTTTTGTTGCTGCTCTTGAGATTGGCTTCAACAAGGTTCTCCAGCATATAATTGCCTAACTCATAGTGGACTACTCTCTATTTAGCAAGTGTTGCGAGATGAATCACACAAACTATAAAGTGCATCCAACACTATCTAGATAAACATGATGTCAATTGAGGAAACATATGACCCGATAGGCACATGGAGGCAATCTCTTTAGCTTGTCAAGCTGAGACCATCCCACACATACAACACTCTGGAAGGCTAACTAAACCACAATCAAGAATCTCACTGCTCTCAACTACACCACCCAACCCACATACACACAAATGTAAGGAAACTCACCAAACCATACCAAAGCCGTACAAAACTTAAGGAACACCATGCCCTCACTAGGATACACCTATCCCAAAGCCTCTACACTCAAAACCCTCACTCTAGACCCATCTGTGGAAAACACGTACGAAGACAAAGCAGAATTTTGGAAGTGCCAAAAACTAAAATCTATGAGTACCTATGTGTAGCTTATGTCATCACAATTATAATGACTACTTGCACTTCTTCAAACTGATTAAACATCCTACGAATGGCATGAACTTTTGTCCTTAAGCTTTCATTCTTGCATGCCCAAATGCCTAAAATCTGTTTAACAATGAGAAGTGCATCTCCCTTTACCATGAGACGTTTTATCCCTTGGCCAATGCACATCTTCAAACCATGAAGTAGTGTGTCGTATTCTGCTTCATTGTTGCTAGTTGAACCTGGTAGATTGACCTTCTCTTTCATGACCACCTCTCCACTTGGGTTGAGCAACACTAGCCCTCCCCCTGCTTTCCCTGTGGCTCGTCGAAAAGCTCCATCAAAGAACAAGGTAAAAGCATTGGGAATACTTTTTGGTGGTGGCAATGGTAGGGTCTTTACTTGAAGCACCTTAATTTCCTTCTCATGTACCCTATAAGTGAGAATCCCTGCCAATTGTGCACGCACACTATCTTCTACCTTGAAAGAGTATTGGAACTCTTGCAACTCCATAATCCACTTTGAGATCCTAGTACTAAGATTTATTTGAGATGACACCCAAGGGAACAAATTTTTTGCAGTGAGAATTACAAAAGGTTTTGGTAGTAGGTAGGATCTAAACTTTCTCACCGCAAACATGAGAGAAAGCATCATGAGTTCTGCTTCTGTGTAGTCTCTCTCCAAAGCATTCATGACCCTACTAGCAAAGTAGATGGGTCGCATCCTTGTACTGTGGGGATCTTGTTGTAGCAACACAGCACCAATTGTTTCCCTTCCAACACTAGAGCTAACAAAGAATGTGTACTCCCAACAAGGAGGCATGAGTGTTGGTAGCTCTGACAAAATGACTTTAATGTTACAAAAATACTCTTCAAGCTCATCAGACCATGCAAATTCTACTTGTTGTGTCAACTTTTGCAAAGGATGAAGCAACTCCGAGGCTAAGTGAATGAAGCGTGACATATAATTCACCTGAATGAAAGAGATGACCTCCTTAAGACTCTTCGGTGATGGGAGCTCAATAAGAGCCTTTGCCTTTGAAGGATCCACCTCAATGCCTTTATAGGAAACCTTGTGACCGAGCAAGATCACTTCATCCTCACCTATGTGGCACTTGTCGGGGTTGAGTTGACCTCCCATGTCGTAGAGCTTCTTTAAACCTTCTTCTACCCTTTGTAGATGCAATGATTTTGAGCTATAAATGCAGAAATCATCAATGAACACCCTAATTGACTTTCCAAAGAATGCTTGAAACACCATGTTCATGAAACGTTGGAATGTTGCAGGAGCATTTGTCAGACCAAATGGCATGACTCTAAAAGCATAACAACCCCAAGGAGTGATAAAGGTTGTTTTCAATTGATCTTCCAATGTGATACTTATTTGAAAGTAGCCCGAGTAGCCATCACACACAGTGTACTTCTCATGACCAGCTACCTCATTTAGTATCTCATACTGAAATGGGAGGGGAAAGTGATCTCTTTTTGTTGCCTCATTGAGTGGACGGTAATCCACACACACCCTCCACTTTCCGTTTTTCTTAGGAGTGACAACAACGGGAGAGACCCACTCTGAATTCTCCACTGGATAAATGAAACCTGCTGCTAGAAGCTTTCTTACCTCCTTGAGTAAAGCCTGCTCCTTGATGACTCCTAGCCTTTGTAGCTTCTGAGCCTTAGGTGTGGCCTCTGGCTTCAACTCAATTTTGTGTTGAACAGCATCTACTCCACACACATCGGTGTAGTCTTTAGCAAAAATCCTAGGAAATTTCCTTAGCACACATTTGAACTCCTCTCTTTCATCCTTTGTAAGTGTTGTAGATAGCATACCTTCTAGCATTCTTTCATCTTCCACTTTTTGGTTCTCTTGGGAACCTACCTCCTCCAAACCTTGACAAGAGGTCTCTTGGTTGGTTGGCTTAAACCTTACCCCCATGACTTCGATGGAAGACTCCTCTTCAGTAATGCTGCCGCTACTTTCTTCTTCTGAAGTGTTATCGGTCCAACCTTCTTCCGTCTCACTTTGAGATGATTCTTCATGGAGCTCCTCTTGGCGTTGCTCCTTCATGTCAAAGACAACCTTCTTATGATTGTCGTTCCTGCAAATTAGCTTTCCACTCTCCCAATCCTGCAAAGCTCGCATTTTCATTAGCCATGGTCTCCCTAGGATAAATGGGTAACCATTTCCTTTGGTAGACATGACATAGAAATCCACTGCCTTCTTAATGCCAAAGGCCTCCACAAAAACATTTTTACAAATGCCTACGCACCTAGCCTTGCTATTGTTTTCCATCTTGACCTTAATTTCAGGTGTCTCATGGATGTGCATGCCTAGTTTTTGCATGAGTCCCTCTGTCATGATGCAAATTTGTGCACCCCCATCCACTAGGCCTTTCCTAACCAATCTCCCTTTTATGTAACAATCTAGCACAGGTGTAATGTCCTCATTCATTTCAGTTTGTGCAATTTTTACAATAGGCACACTCTCTTTTACCTTTCTCCTAGTGCTAACTGCCCTTGTTAAATCCCTCCTAACTTGTGGACATAATGCAAGAAATTGAGGCCATGAGATATCAGGACCCTTACCTCTCATGTCTTCCAACAGGTTGTATGGAGCCATTCCATGTCCGAGAGGAAAGTCTTGGAGGTTGATACGACGTCGAGTCCTCTTAGCTTCCTTGGTCTCCTTTGCCTTCTTTTCTCGTCCATGGTCACTTTGTGATGTAACTCCTTCTTTCTCCTTACCTTTCCCTCGGCCACGCTTAATGCCATTTGCTTCCATGTCAACCTCTCTTGAATTTGTCACCTCTACCACATGCACGTTTGGGTCTGGCAAAGGTGGAACTCCTTCCACTCCTTGTGGAGGTGGTCTTGCTCCATTTGGCCTTTGTATAAGCCGTGGTTGCTGACTAGTTCCTTCACCTGCATTCATCACTGGGTAATTCAAGTTAGGTCTCCCTGGCTCCCCACGGGGCCAAGGACAATTATACATCCCATGTCCAGACTCACCGCAATTCCAACATCGCAAGACTCTCCTAGGTCGTGGGTCTCGCTCTTCAGAGTTCTTTGCTTGTCCCTTTGGACCTACAGCTTGTGCAAGGTGAATTGACAAGCTGCTTAAAGATTCATTTAACTTCTCAATCACTTCCGCCGTTACCTCAGGAAGCTCCTTAGATGTTGATGCTTGTGACTTACCTTTGGGTCTAAGACCTTCTATTGGAACCTCCCCCCTTAAGCACTTGAGTTTCCTATATTTCTCAGCAACCCTAGTTTCAGCTGCATCAAAGGTAGCAGGTGCACCTACCTCAACTTTTACCTTAAGGTCAGGAAAGAGTCCGGCTATGAACCTCTCCTTCTTTAGAAATTCTGCACCATCACCAGGGTTAGCAACATTTCGTATCCATAGAGCCCAAAGACGTAGGAACTCTTGCTTGTACAAGTAGTAGTCATCTAAGTCTTTTTGCTTATGAGAAACAATGTCTTGCCATAATTTCTGAGTGTTTTGGGGATCAAAGAAGTATTTCTTGAAATGATTCAAAACTTCCGTGTAATTCCCTTTAACTTCCTCAGGCAAAGAGTCAAACCAAGTGCTAGCATCTTTCCTAAGGACCACCTCAAACATTTCTACACGTTCTTGATCAGTTATTATCCTCTTGATACGGCAAGGCATCTTGAAATTCGCTAGAAATAATTCTTCATCCTCTCTAGGCTCTCCAAAGAAAAGAGGATATCCAGACATTTGGCGTTGGCTCTCCATTGAATTGATTTCAAAGTGACACGTTTTTGTTTTTTCTTTCTTTAAAAGATTTACACAATAATATTTTCTAAATTGCAATCTATTCTACAACAAAATAAAAATATTCACATCAAATGACCTATGATAATCAATAAGAGGTAGAATGACAGGGTTTGGTGATGCGAGAATTTCTTCTACTCTTTGGGCACCAAACATGAATACCATACGTTGTTGAAAATGGATTTTTCTACTGATTGCAATGTTTACTCTAATGTGTGAAGTGAAATGAAAGGGAAAAACCTATATTCCTGGGCCATTATCCATGGTCTATGCATGACCTAATTCTTAAAACAAAACAAAAATATAGACGTCCAAACTAAGGTCGTACCTAATGAGAGGCAAAATAAAAGGATTTACTGATGCGTTTATCTCTACCAACCTAAGAGGACCTAAAATTCTACGAATTACTCGCTGAAATTGCAACTTAGTACTAACAATTATGTGTACCTTTTGCCTTGCAATGGGAATGAAGGGATCATACAAATTCTCGTGATTCATGCAAGCTACTTGATTATGCTAAAGGTTGAGCCTTCACAAAACATACACAAGCCTGTCCTCAGTGGGGGCACCAAAATTGAGGCGGTCCGGGGCGGGCAACAAGAAGAGCAACCTTTAGACACCCTTCAAGGCTCCCGTGCTGTTCAATGGGACTGGGGCACAACACAACACAAACCAAAACAACAAACCCACAGCCAAATCCCAACTACACAAGGGGCACCACCTAGTTTAAGAGCGAACTAGGACGCAAAAGAGGAGAATCGTTAGAGCAACCCACAAACAAGCAATGAATTTACACTAACCCTAACACCAATGGAACACTCTCACATACTAAAACACGAGAGAGAGAGAGAGAGAGAGAGAGAGAGAGAGAGAGAGAGAGAGAGAGAGAGAGAGAGAGAGAGATGGTGTACAACTTAGCTTCAACTTTATATTTTGCACAAAAAAGGAACTTAGAGCTTACGGAATCAAGTGACAAGCTTTGGTTATAGCATCACTAGCACATTGTCTTAGGGTTATGGGAGCCCTCTCACCATCCACCCTCTTACAATGGTAGCCAAACAATAGCCAATGAATCACAAGCAACAAAACAACAACCTTCAATGAAACAAGTCACCTTATGAAGCTGAATGAGTTTGCAAAGACAAATTGGAGGAGAAGCGTGAGCCTTTGGACATGAATTTCACCCAAAACTACCAATTCATTGATGTTGGGGTAGATACAACAATGGTAGGAAGAATATCTTCTACTCGCACTCACTCAAACTAGCTCAAGCTTTTCTATGCATCAAGGTGATGGTGTATAGAAAGCTTACTCTCTCTTTACAACCAAGATAGAACTGGCGTGTGGTACGCTCAATCTAGTGTGCAATGGTATAGTGATGTCTTTTACAAGGAGGAATGGGTTCTATTTATAGGTTTTAGAAGCCTTGATTAGGATTAAGCCTAATCAATTTTATTAGGAAAGATCAAGGATTATGAATTTTTATGAATTTCAAATGAGAATGGGGTCTCTCTTTTCTCTTGAGTCACATGGATGTGGGCTCAAGTAAGAGAATTATTGATGTGGTGAAAGGAGAGAAACTTCCATGGGAGTGAGTGAATTTGTTTTACTTGTGCGGTTGCCTACTCCATATGTTGATAGTGTGGGTGCATTTTTACAAGAGAAGTTAGTTGTTAGTGGTAATAATCACTAGAATTGTTAGTGATACATTTACAATGGGTAGGATGAGTTGATTTGATGAAGGAAGAGGGTTGAATTAAAAGAGAATCATTGAGATGGTGAAGCTTTGAAGAAGCTTGAACTCACCCTTGTGTAGATTGTGGAAAAAATGACCGCTGGTCTTCTTCTTCTTCTTCGCTTCTTTACGCCGCCGCCACGGTTGACCACCACGATGAAAAGAGGATTCGTTGATAAAAAATCCTCAATTTGCAGAAGTTATCATAGTTAAGATGCTGAGTTTTAGATATTTTTAGGAGAGGTAAATGAAATTGTAACATGGAAGCAATAGAGAGAGACATGGAGAGGGTGTATGTATGTAGAGGTTCATAAAAGAACTATAGGGATGAGAGAGAAGGGTAATGGTGAAGAGGGTGGGAGAAGCCATGGAAATTGCAGGTTTGATTGAGGGAAGGAGAGGGAGGGATGTGTAAGAGTGAGTAGGTGTGTGGAAGGGTGAGAGAAGACTAAGGGCTACTTGTGAGAAAAGTGGGCAGACTGGGGTCCACTCAAAAAATCATAGCTCACCGCTGGTAGCTCCAAAAATCATGAAAAAATTTGAGGTGATTATTCAGAGCGTGGAATACATTTTCTCTTTTGACCACCGCTCCAAATTTGGAGTGGAGATAGGTGCCAAAATTCTCACCAAAAAGCCTATTTTTTATGCCTGCAAAAGTCTTTTAGTGGCCCCCTCCTTGGTTGAATTTGTACAATGCATCGAAGAGTGAACCCCTCCTTTGTCATATTATAATACAAAGCATCCAAGTTGCCCTTGACCCATGGACGGAGGAAGATTATTGGTGAATAAAGAAATATATACATGGTGGGACTAGTGTATGGACTATTCATGGACTTTAGCTCAATGAGCACATGGTGTTAGAATAATGATTAAAAATAATAATAAAAATATGGAGGAGTTATGGATATGGAAAGATATTGGAATCATATGATATGGTCCCACCTTGAATTATTTTGGGTGAAAGAGGAAAAGGTATGCAAGTAAATAATATAATAAACGTAACCAATGAGTAAAAATCAATTTTTTGTTTTCACGAGGGTGAGGGTGAAAATGTAGGAGTGATTTGTATAAAGGAAAAATATGAGGTTAGAGTATCTACATATTGGCAAAAAATATAATTATGGTGTAAGAGGATGAAAGAAGGTGTACATAGGTTTAATAAAACACACACCTAAGTAGAAATATTTAAATAAAATACCAAAATAATTATAAAAAATCCCTATATTTAGGCCATATATACAATGAAATATTTACATACAAAGAGGCCATAATATACTTTTATTTTTTTATTTATTTTTATTTTTTTGGCTCAACTAGCCCAGTGACTAGCTAGCTGAGGGTTTTTAAGAAGATATGGGAAAAGCCCCCTAACTCACACATGCCTATGTTCAGTGAAATGGTAGGGATAGCCATAGCGTTTGGGTGAATTTGGTAGGGTGGAGTAACTTAATATGACAATTATGGAGAGCCGAAAAACGGCTATCACTATAAAGCATGACTGAAAGTACTTATTGAAAACCATGTTTTGGAGTCTTGAAAAAATCAAAACATCAACATTCAAGCTTGGAAGAATCACACCTTTGTACATGGATTTTTACAAGGCCACTTCAAAAACTTGCAGGGCTATCTATGCATATATACATGAGGCTAGTGGGCAAGCTTTTTGGCATGACTTAGTGACTTCATGCTTATCCAAAAATTACCTGACATAGATTTGCAACTCCCCCTTGCCTGCTTGATCATTCATGACAAGCAGAGGTTCCTAGGGTGAACAACTGTTGTATCTCATCCCCAGAAACCTCACTTACATTCTCAGATGTCTCCACATTGTCTTCCTCTATTGATAGCATCTCATTTGTCACAATTGTCATCAAACATGCCAAGTATTTCTTTAGCCTATAACCATTAACATGATATTTATGTTGTGCACCACTCAAATCAGCCAACTGATATGTGCCATTATCAAACTTCTTGACAACAATTAAAGGACCTTCCCATTTAATTTGAAACTTCTTCTGAAAGGTATTGTGCAGCTTACTATTGTATCGCAACACCAAATCACCCTTTTCAATTTTATTGTCCTCCATGCATTCATTGGCTTTTAGTTGAGTCTTCTTTGATACTTCCTCATAGTAGCTCAAAGCTAAAACTCTGTCCAATTGCAAACATTGTAAAAACAGTCTTTTCTGCCAAGCATTTGTTTGCTCTTCATCTCCCAATGACAATAACTTGAGTGCAAGAATCTCCACCTCAATTGGCAATAAATCTTCCTTGCCATAAACCAAGTGATAAGGAGAAAACCCTATGCTCATTTTGATAGCAGTTCTGTAGGTCCTTAATGTGCATGGCAACTCTGAATCCCAAGTTTTTCCACGTGTCTGGGTTATCTTTGTCAAGATCTTTACCAACTCTCCATTGAATCTCTCATTGAGACCATTGCATGTGGATAATAAGAAGAACTGTACCTATGCTGTATATTGAGCTTCTCGCGTAAGAAATCAAACACCTCTCCACTAAATCCTGGTCCTCTATCAGAAAGTAGCTCTAGGGGTACACCAAATTTGCAGCATATATGCTCATAAACAAATTTCCCCATCTCCTTACTGGTAATCTGTTTGACAGCCTTGGCTTCTGCCCATTGTGACAAATAATCCACTGCTATCAAAATATAAGCATTTCTTTTGCCAGTCATAGGTAAGGGTCCAATAGCATCAAGACCCCATTTTTCCAACACATCAAAAGCTAGAATTGTTTATCGCAATTTGGGTTTCAAAATTCTCTTTCCCATCTTCTGGCAAGGCAAACATGACTTGCAACAATGATTAACATCCTGCTGAATGCTTAGCCATACATAGACTGCTTACAAAATTTTATGCAACATGATCTTCATGGAAAAATAGCCTCCACAAGATCCTTCACCAAATTACCTCTTTTCATATAAAGCACATCATCAAGAATTTTGTATTAAAGGACACCTGTAAATAGAAATTCCACTTCCTTTGATAACATTTCCCTTCCATGATATAAAGGAGCATTTGCCTTTAGCACAAACACACAAGTGATCATTTCTTGGGCAACATCATGAGCTTCTTCATTTTGAGACCTCTAAATATGATGCAAACTCCATGCTTCAAGCTTTTTGAGTAACGCTTTCACTTTGAAGCATAAATTCTTCAGTTTAGGGTTCTTTTTCTTCTATACTCCCAATACTTGCTTTATGACCAACAAGGCATCTCCTTTGATCTGCAAGCATCTAATTCCAAATTGTAAGCAAATGTGCAAACCACCTTCAAGTGCCATGCATTCTGCTTCATTGTTACTCTTTGCATCAAGTTTCAACCCTTGTTTTCTTACAAGCTTCCCTTGTGCATTATGAATTCTTCGTTAAGAACCATTGAAGTATACAAGTGAAGCATCAGAGATGGCAAGAGTCTCGACTTTCTTCTTCTGCACCACCTCTTCTTTAAATAAAATAGGAGTGTCTTTATAAGTGAGTAAATCTGCCAGGGTAGCTCAAGTACTCTCCTCCACCAAAAAAGTGAACTGAAACTCCTGGAGCTCAATAACCCATCTCATCACTGTTTTTGATATATTTGAATTATTATATAGCTAGGGAAGCAATGAATATCTGGTAAGAAAGGTGAATGAATTTTGCAGCAAATAGTGTCTAAATTGCCTGCAAGCATAACCATACAGGTCATCACCAATTCAATTTCAAAAAAATCTCTTTCATGAGGAGTCTTTGCTCTACTAGCATAATGAACAGGCTTCATATACTAAGATTCTTTTCCTTTTTGCAAGAACATGGCCCCAATGGCATCATCTCCCACTGATGGGTTAACATAAAACTCCTTTTCCCACTTAGGAGCTTGCATAATAGGTAACGTACTCAAAACATCTTTAACTTTGTCAAAGACATCATCACAATCACAAGACCATTCCAAGGGATCATTCTTAACTATTTGCTGCAATGGATACAATAGATGTGATGCCAAAGGTATGAAACGAGACATATATTTAACCTTCTGTATGAAAGTGTCCAATTGTCTGGTATCTTTTGGAGATGACAGTAACAAGAAAGCCTCCACTTTCTCTGGATCCGCTTCAATTCCATTTTTTGAAATCACATGCCCTAGAAGCTTCACCCGTGGCTATGCCAAATGACATTTCTTAGGATTGAGCTGACCCCCGCATTCATCATACCTTGGAAAAGTCATTTCAAGCTTTGGAACATGCTCTTTCCTTGAATTGTATACACAAAAATAATCTATGAACCCTTTAGCAAACTTCCCAAGGAACGAGGTAAGGACCCAATCCACTTTCCTTTCAAAAGCTCTAGGCCCATTTGTCAACCCAAAAGGAAGGCAGCAAAAGCAGAAACAACCCCATGGCATGATAAAGTAGGTTTTTTCCGGTCTTCAGGAGCAAGGATAAGCTGAAAATAGCCTGAATAACCATCACAGACACTGTATCTTTCAAAACGAGCAACTGCATCTAGAATTTGATCAATGAAAGGCAAAGGGTAAGGATATTTCTTGGTCACTACATTCAATGGCTTGTAATCAACACAAAATCTCCAGAGCCCATCTTTGTTTGGAGTGACCACTACAAGGCTCACCAGTTCAGCATTATCAACTGGCACAATGAACCCTACATCCAATAGTTTATCCACTTCTTCCTTTAAAGCATTCATCTGTTCCTTATCCATCCTTCTTAATTTCTTCCGTATTGGCTTCAACTAGCTTGATCTTCATAGGATCCCCAACAAAACCCCTTATTTCTTGGTATGAAGTGATGAAAAGATTTGGAAACCTTTCCAACATTGCTAAGTACTCCCTTCTTTCTCCTTGCATCAAATTAGTACTCAACATATTTTGAATCAACTCCTTCTTCACTGGCAATTCCTGTTTAGGTTGCATCAACTCTTCATGTTGCTCTAAATGGCTTGAAGCATTTATATTCCTTGATAATTGCAGCACTTCACTAACTTCTCTCTGTTCCTCATCCAACAACAAAAATGACACTTCACCGTCATTACTGGAACTCGAAGGAGTGCTACCTTCTAAGTCTTCAGAACTATCATCGCTGGTAGTTTAATTGGATTCATCATTCTCACTCACATCCTCGAGTGCCATAGGTTATTTGGTAGTCACATCAAACACTCTCTTTTCACCCTTCTTGCCATGCACAACGATTGTGCAATTGCCCCAATGTTGCACGGCACCAACAACTCTCAACCAAGATCGTCCCTGAATGAGAGGAAAGGCTCCCAGACCAGCTGGCATAACATGAAAGTTTACCATAACCTTCACGTTAAAGACTTCGACTTCCAAATTCTTGATCATTCCCAAACATTTCACTTTGGCATGGTTTGCTAGTTGAATCCAAAACCCAGAGCTTTCGCATGTAATGAGACCCAGTCTCTTGACACATGACTGTGTGATCACACAAACTTGAGCACCTCCATCAATGTAGGCTTCTCCCATGCCCACACCTTTGTGCCAAGCGTTCACCACAGGATAGATGTCGGGTATCTCTCCCACAGACAACACTTTGACTTGTCCATGCTTCGGCTGTTTCTCTGGATTCACTAGTGACTTCCACTACCTTTTAAGTTTGGGCACCATATTCATCAATTGTCCAAAACTACAATCTACTTTCCTCCCAATCAGGTCTTCGTTTAAACTGTAAGTTGTTTGGCCTTCTCCCAAAGGAAAATTTGCCACTTCAAATCATCTATGAGGTTTTCTCTTCCTCTTGGATTTTGCATCTTCATTGTCCTTCTCCTTCCCTTTCTTTCTGCTAGGCCCTGGTGCGGCATAGCCTTCCCTCTCTCTTTTGCCTACTAGCAACACATCTGCGTCTTTCTTTTCAACCCGCACGATACCCACTTGATTTTCCCGTTCAGTACCTTGATCTCCCCGTATATCCAACACATAATCATTAGCCCTATTAGGAATCTATTGAGGAAGTGGAAACATATCACCTCCCATCCTTGCTGGCTTTGAATAATAAGTGCTAATATGACCAAGTTTACCGCAATTATAACAAGTGGGGATGAACCTCCTCTCCGGCTCAAAACCGCCTTGTCCACGACCAACATTCACATTAGGCTAAGCGTCACATACCTGAGCCATTCCTCTACCACGTCCTCGACCACAAACACCTCCTCCAAGAACTCTAAGTTGCAACTCTTGCATCATGGTCATCATATCTTGCATATTTCATTGTAATTGTTTGGTATTAGCAGCCTCTTTCAAGGTGACGGGTCTTTTTAGCTTGACTTTGGACTTCAGGCTTTCTTTAAGGTTTTCCACAAAATGGTCCTTCTTTAACTTGGATGGAGGGATCTCATTTACCAAATCCCGAGCCCATTTATACCATAAATGGATGAACTACATGACAAAATCATCAACACTTTGATTAGCCCTCTGAGGGTACCCCAAAATTTCATGCCAAACTTCATCGAGTACTTCAATTGATCTGTATTGTGCCAAGAAATCTTGCTTCACACAATGGTTGTCCAAAATTACCCGTGGATTTTGTGCTTGCATCAACTCCTCATAATTGTGTAACCAAACTTTTGTCTCATCCTATAAACTATATTGCAGTAGCCGCAACAATATAGCTTGGTCTAGTATATCTCACACTAAGCAATTGACTTACAACTTTTCAATAAAAGTTTGTGCATTCTCATTAGGCAATCCATGAAACTATGGGAATTTGTCTGCCATGTTTGATTTCCACAAAAACACTTACATGTGATGTCGAAAACTCAAGGATGTCTATGGATCGCTCCAGTACCTAATCCACATCACACTTGGTAACCCAACCCCTAGTGCTTGGCTTCACAAAACCTCATGACCCTCCAAAGGATGCAATCCAATTATACGACCGCCTCAAGTGCTTTTCACAATTTGCACATACATAGGTGGTTGTCCGTAAGGACCCACATCCCTTTTACATTCACTGGTTGCACAATAAACATATTTCATACTTGCTTGCTTTGTGGGGGCACCAAAATGATGTTAGCATGCAAACGATAAGGAAAATGAATGCCCCTACAACCTTGCTGGAGCTACACCGTCGGAACGAAAAACTATTGCACGACCAAAAACACCTGTGGTAAACACCTATAGAGATTTATGAAAACCCCTCCAAGCATGGAACACACTCAAAATCAAGAGAAACAAAGGTCATCATGACAAAGCTCGTCTCATGCAAATGTTTGTAGAGTATCCATAGGCAAAAAACAGAGAAGAAACAAAGAAGTTATGGCCGCTCGAACATGGAGGTGTCCTTTTTCTTGCTAGAAAATGAGCCCTCTGGAACTTTTGCAAGTCTGCAGAGAATTGAAGCTTTTAATAAGGGGGATTTTTTGGCTCTTATCCCAAAGGATTTTCTCTCTCCTCTTAGCCGACATGATTCTCTTTGTAGGCCCCTTTTGATTGGTTCAATTTTGGCCTTTTTTGGGTGAAAAATGAGCCGTCGGTGACCCTCTGACCAAGGAATGAGGTGGGGGCAAGTGTTCGGGGACCAAAAAAGCGGCCAGGGTCCTGTTCAGGTAGTGGGAACACAAAAAATGCACCATCTTCTTCCCCATGAGCCCACCAGTACCATTAGCCAAGCCTTGAGAGAGCTCCTCTCACCTTTGATACACCATAATGGGCACCCAAAGTACCCTATATATCCCCCACTTTCCCCTTTCCTCTTCTCATGTAGGATTACTCCCATGCCACATGGCAACTCTCCCCAAGCTTCCCAACTTCCCCAGAAATTCCCAGCTTCTCCCAAACATGAGAGAACTTCTCGAACAATTTTCCCTAAGGCATACCTTGCTGCTTCGGTCATCGAATGACGCACCATAACACACAGTTCAAAGCCTATCACCTGGGCTATCTCCAAAATGTAAAACTTCAGCATTTATAATATCAGACCCCCAAGTTGGCCCACTTGCCCTTATCGCATGCACTCGCAATCACCTTCTAAGTTGAGACTGCCCGTTTCGAATGCTCATAACTCATAATGTACAAGTCCGATTCACAAGCTATAAAGCATGACTGGAAATACTTATTAGAAACCATGTTTTGGAGTCTTGAACAACCCAAAACATCGTCATTGTACATGGATTTTTACAAGGCCACTTCAAAAACTTGCAGGGCTATGTACGCATATATATTTGAGGCTAGTGGGAAAGCTTTTTGGGATGACTTAGTGATTTCATGCTTATCCAAAAAACACCTGACAACATCACCCCTGACATGACATGATTGTCAATGTCAATGCAATCTTTGTTGTATTTTTTGCTTTTGTTTGTTGTAGTGCTTGTACATTGTCTTTTGGATGCCTCTGTAATTTCTTACTGGAATCTCCTTCAATGTCCAGTGCTTGTCCTTCATGAATGACTTACAACTTTGAGTCTTCATTTGTCTACCTTTGGTGTCTTGTCTTCTTTGTTGGTGATTCCTATAATCTTGCATCAAGGTGATCAAAGTCGCATTTGCCACTGTTAGCTTTTGTGATGTGTAAATCATTATACTGCTTCTACTTGTTGATACATGATTTAATTAAAGCCTAACAAACCCGAGTCAGTTTTCCAAGTTAGTAACTTGCTTCAAAAGGGCCTTTTGTGATAGATGACCATCTATGAGCTATCATTGTCCATTTGTCCCCAAAGATCATATAAATGATGTACAGGGTATGTAGATGGCTATCATGGTTTGAAAAAATTACATCTATGGCTAGGGGTTAGACTTTTATTCATTATTAAAAGAAAAAAAAAACCTATTTTGGATTTCAATTTTGAAAATGACTGATGGACATCTCTGGCACCTTTTGGCTACTAAACACATGTAGAACCAATGATGATGACCAAAATTTGTCTTGACCCTTGGTTGCTCTTGCAGAAATTTATCGTGATAGATGACTGAACTGTCATTTCTGCCCCTTTAGTTCTTGTCAGTATTGTTTGTCCCTTTTATTTGTTAGGTTTCGTGAAGTCACATACAAGATATAAGTTTTACAGTATAAGGATCTACTTCCTGTATATGGCCTTGTAGTCGCATGAAGTATTTGATAGGCAAATTTACACTTGATGGGTGCTTTCATTTAGTCGATCACCAACTTTCTTTATCCCTCTGGCATTATAGCCGTGTGCATATGGCTTTTGAGACATTCCTCTCGTGAAGTTTTGTCATTTCCTTGTCCCTTATTCTCTATGTATTGCTCATGCATCTCCTCAATCTTTTCTTCATCTGGATTATGGACTTACTTCCTGTATACGGCCTTGTAGTCGCATGAAGTGTTGGATAGGCAACTTTACACTTGTTGAGTGCTTTCATTTAGTCAATCACCAACTTTCTCTGTCCCTCTAAGATTATAGCCTTGTGCATATGTCTTTTGAGACATTCCTCTTGTGAAGTTTTTCCATTTCCCTATGCCTTCTTCTCTATGTACCGCTCACACATCTCCTCAATCTTTCCTTCATCTGGATTATGGATTTTTTGATTATTTTCTTTCTTTTTTAATTTTAAAAAAATCTCAAAACATAACTCAATAAAACAACAATCAACTCAACAAAAAGCAAAAATCATTCAAACAAAATTTTAAACGCTATGTACTATGTACACATGTCCCTAGGGGCTCGTATATAGCTTTTGTTCCCGTACTCCTCCTGTAACACTATTATGAGGGCATATACTATGAGTTATGTCAAAAAATTATCACAATCAAACGCAAAAATTCAATGCAGCTCACAAAACATTGCCCTCTAATATTCATAATATTAGGTCCGCATTTAGAATGCCTCCCCTCCTCCTATTTGGAGTCCTCCTTGACAACAGGGTATTGCCAAGGGTATATGATGATGCTAGGGTATTGTCAAAGGTATGTGATGTGCTCAGGCAATTAAAAATTGTCCCTATGAAGTCCTTGTAATGTATCCCTATTATGCATACACAGTCAATGCACGTAAAAAAATATATGTTGTGCAAGATGTGGGTATTAGCAATTTGCTTATTGGCATTTGCTGGCGAGGCTTCCTATTCTAAGAAATGTGATGGTCTTTGAAGCTCCTATGTTGTTTTCTTGATTGAAGAGAGATTTGGGAATCTTCTTTGGTTGCCTTTGGTTATTTTAACTCCAAGGTTTTTCCAATCATTCACTTCATCTCCTAATCTGTAAGCCTTGTGTAGCATGTAGTGGTGAAGTGAGCAACCTGATCTCTTCTAACTGTAGTATAACTATAGGAGGAATTGAAAGAATTCAAGCGGCAGTTCACCTGACAAAAGTTTCATTGGTTTCCTTTGGGACCCACTTCTCTTTTATTACCGGCTATTTTGTTGGTGCTGCTCGTTTGGAAACCCATACTTGTCCTTGCTTCATTTTTGTTTGGAGAGACTTCTTTGGGATCCACCTTCTCTTTGTGTGAGTCAATAGTGGGATTTTCTTTAGCCTTTGTACGCTTGGTTGGGGATGGAATTCAGACTTTGGGAGTTGATATTTTAACTGTTTTGGAATCCAAATAAATTTTTGATGTCTTTGTGCTTGAATCATCTTTTTTGGAACCCAAATCTGAGTTGCAGAAGCTTGTGACTTTGTGAATTTCTTAGCCATTCTTGACGAATTCATTTTTTTTCCTTTTGGTATTGGATCTTGTGATTTTTCATCAGAGATCTTCATCTTCTTGATTCATACCTATTTTTAGTCGAGGTGTCTCTTTGGTATCCAGATTTGTCAAACTTTTTGGCTTTGACTGGTAGTTCTTTGACTTGTAGTTCATACCTATTTTTGGCCGAGCTGTCTCTTTGGTATCCAGATTTGTCAAACTTTTTGGCTTTGACTTGTAGTTCTTTAATTTTGGCATTCCTTAATTGTTACAAAAGCTGCTAGTGATGGTGATGACCTGAGTTCCTGGTAGGGGATGTCTTAAGAATCATCACTATCTCTACTATCCTCAGTAAGGTTGAATTTTGGCACTTTGCCTTGGTGGTTTGAATGGTTATGGAAAGTTACTATCTATTTTCTCTTGGATTGCTGTTTTTGAAAGGGATTTTCTAGCCAATTGATTAGAGCATTGTTAGCCTGTTGACATGGTCGTGATCTCCTTGGCTAAGTCTTTTATTCTTGTATAGGAGCCACGTATGAGGATGCTTGTTGTGGTTGTGTCACCACCGGGGATTTTGGAATCCACTCTGATGCACTTTATTCTTGTAGCGGTGACAATGGTTCCTAGGTCTATGATCTGGACAATCATAAAACCGTGCATTAGTTAAAGTTTCATTGTGTCACCTTTTGGGTTGTTTGGATTTCCATTGTATGCATCTTCTTGAAGCTCCAAGTGTCCTATGGAGTTAGAGATATTGTCTTCTTCTTCGTCTTTGTTTTTGTGGATCACACTCATTGCAAAGTAAGGAACAACATAATAGCCATTTTCATCAAAAAACTTTGTTGCTGGACCTTCTTGAATAGCGCACACATCCAGAGTAGCCAAGATGTGTTCCCATTTGAGTGGATCTAAAGCTTCTCCAGAAATGGTTCTAGGATAAACTCCTTATCTTTGATTGCCCTTTCTAGGGTGCTTTAAACTTCAGCATTATGAAGCTCCACATATCCACCGTTCCTGAGGATTACCCAACCATGCTGGAAGTTTTGATCCCACTATAGTAATGGAATCAAAATCCTCAACTGGCGTTATCGTCACATCCTTGTAACTATGGTCCTTAAGATTTTTTATCGTCGTGGTTTCCATATGTCTCAGGTAGAAATGGTTATAAACTCAATCTTGGACCATTTTTAATTGTTGCATGAATGGTCTTCCTACAATGATATCATCGTTGTTCTTCTTGCCAAAGTCAACAATAGAAAATGTTTTCTCATATTCAATGTCGTAAGAAGTAACAACTACTTTTTCTAGTAGTCCTATGGGATTTTCCATGTGTCCATCTTCAAGCTGCAGTTTCAACCTGGTATCCCTAACTGTTGGTTTTTCCCATTGTTTCCATATCTCTTTTGTAGCAATGGTAACACCAGCTCCACTATCAAGGATTGCCATGGTTTTTACACCTTGGAATTCCATAGGAAGAGTGGTGTTCCCATCTTCTCCCTCATAGTAGTCTCCAACCTTGTTTAATGGAATTGTCTTAGTGTTTAGCTGAGGCATTTCGAGCTCTTTGATCCCTTCCTCAATTTGAGTCATTGGTTTTTTAACACCAAACTTCTCTAGGAATTTTTCCACAGTAGTCCACATGTTTGGTCTTATTTTGAGCAACTCCGCTAACGTTATGTTGATGGCTGGGTCAACAACACTATATAACTCACCAAAGGCTTATTCTTTGCTGCAAATTATGGTTAGAAACATCAATTGTAATAAGTAGGTAGTATAGTTTCTGAAGCCGGAGTGCAATGGCACTCCAGATTGTAAATACCAAGCCATTTGACCCCTCACACTCTATTTTTGGTTAACCTAAGGTAGCTTTAGTATATAAGGTACCTCAGTCACTTTTGTAAAGACAACTTTATCATAATCATAAGTTTTAAGTTGCCATCGACTGTGTGTGAGAGAGAAAGAGAAAGAGCGTGAGATTCATCCTGGCACTACTCCCCGCTCATTCATCACATTGTAGATCCGACTGCACCATTGCGCTAGCCTCAACAAGAGCTACGCATCGACGCCGAGCATTCCTCGCATAATGGAGCGTATGTGCTTGTGCATCTACGATCTATTTGCGGCTATAAGTATATCAAACAATGTCTATTTTCTCCGTGCAAGTAGTCATTAGAATCGTGGCGACATAAGCTATGCATAGGTACTCATAGATTTCAGTTTTGGGCACTTTTGAAATCCGGCTTTGTCTTTATACGTGTTTTTTGTAGATGGGTTTAGAGCTAGGGTTTTGAGTGTAGAGGATTAGGGACAGGTGTATCCTAGTGAAGAGATGGTGTTCCTTAAGTTTCATACAATTCTGGCATGGTTTGATGGGTTTCCTTCCGTTGTCTATATGTGGGTTGGGTGGTGTAGTTGAGAGTAGTGAGATTTTAGATTGTGGTTTAGTTGGCCTTCTAGAGTGTTGTATGTGTAGGATGGTCTTAGCTTGACAAGCTAATGAGATTTCCTCTATGTGCCTATCTTGTCATCTGTGTCCTTGACTTACATTATGCTGATCTAGGTTGTGTTGCATGCACTTTATAGGTGGTGTGTTTCACTTTTGCAACATTGACGCCGTTTTGCCGGGGATACAAGGACTTAGGTAGGTATTCCTACTAGCACTCATGTGATGGCTGCTTGCTTTAGTTTTGGCTAAATAAAGCAGTTTTCTTAAGTGGATCAGGAAGAGGTTATTTTGAGATCAAGTGGATAGCCAGGAAGCGTGTGTCTTGCTGAGGGTCTGTGACTAGGTACATTTAGTTAGGATTTGTAGATTAGAGTAGTTGTTGGTGGTCGAGTGATTTTTGAGGTGTTAAAAGCATTTGCTAGTCCGTGTGTGGCATTGAAGCGTTTTTCTGCTCATAAATACAAAACCCCATATGATCTGTAGGAGTAGCTTTAGCTAATTCTGACCAAAAGTTCATCAGTAAACATCATACACGTATGATGTCTCAAGACTGATTCTCGTAGCAAATTTGAACTTTTGACATTATACCCATCTTCACCAAATCTCAGGTCATTTGGGCTTATAGATTGAAAACCGGGGAGATTTTACTCTTTCAGGATTTTTCCTCGTCGAGGGTGATGATTTTGTGCGTTTTTGAGTTCCAAAATTTGTTGTGAGCACATATTCTTGATCTACACACTAAGGGGACCTTTGGTAGAAATAGAACTAAAATGTGAGCAAAAGACTTCATACATGTATGATGTCTTAGAGGCCAGATCTGATGTCAAAAGTTACATCTAAGTGTACCCTTGTGATCTACAAGATTCAGGAAGCATATAGGCTAAATTTCATTAAATTTGAAGAATTTTTGATGTTGCAAAGACCAAAGACGCCTCTAGGAAAAGTAAAGTATTGTATTGGTTATAACTTGCTCAAAGAGTGTCAAAATTCAATTTTGAAACTTGCTGTGAGTTGCTAGTGTAGAGAGGAACCTCTGGAGTGAAATTCACTTCATTCTGACTAGTTAGACATCATACGTATATGATGTCTAAAGGACACTTTTAGAGACCAAAATTGAAATCTGAGCATGCCAGGGTGTTAAGCACCACAAGACAAGCTCACAAACCAAATTTTTTCAAAATCTGAGCACATAGACTTTATACGTGTATAATGTCTCAAGGCCAAACGTGAAAGTCAAAATTCACTTTTGACCACATAGGAGGGTTGGAAAATGGTGTTTTAAGCATGTTTGTAAAATTTCATGTCATCCTGAGCTAAAAGACTTCGTACGCGTATGATGTCTCATAGGCCAGATCTGGGTCAAATCAGACATTTGAGTATACCTCAGTGTCCTAGGGCATAAAAGAATTTCCTAGCCAAAATTTCATATAATTTGGAGCTCATTTGGGCTTGCAAAGAGCAAAAGATAGAAAACTACAGATTCAGGCTTGTATTGGTCTTAACTTGCTAAAAAAATGTCCAAATTGAATTCTAAAACTTGTTGAGAGTTGCTTGAGTGATAAGGAATCAGTGGAACAAAAGTCACCTCATTCTGCCACAAAAGACATTACGCATTTAATGTCTCAAGTGTCAAAACAAAGGTTAAATTCACAAACTGAAACTTGCAGTGAGTAGAGGACATCAAGGAGAGCCACATACCAAATTTTGTCAAATTCTGAGCACATAGACATTATACGTGTATAATTTCTCAAGCGTCAAAATAAAGGTCAAAATCATAAACTGAGCATACCAGAGAGTAGAGGACATCAAGGAGAGTCTACAGTTGAAGATGGAGGTGAAAACGCATAAATGAGCTTCTAGAAGTGTCAAGCACTGTAAAACCAGCCTAGTGACCAAGCTTCAATAAATTTGGGTCACATTCAACATACAAGCAAAAATCTTTGGTCTTGAAACTGTTTTGAGTGCTGTTTCAAGTGCAGTTCACCAAAACTACTCTAACTGTTGATAGACAACTCCAGATTGAGTCAGGTATAGCCAAGAGAAAAGCTTGCTAAATCCAAACTTTTAAGGTACCCAAAACTAGTATCTAGAGGTCAGAAGACCACCCAGACGTGACTTTTAGGGACCTGACAAATGGCCAAAGGTGCTTGTTAAGGGCTATCTTGAGAGTATTGAGTGGGCCTGACATTAAGAAAGCTAAGATCATAAGGATGGAAAGACAATCTACCAATCCTTTTGTAGATATGACTAGAGGTATGGCAAGCCAAGCTAGAAGTGCTGAAATGCTAATCTATCTACATTTTGATACAAGCCCACACAATGCACTAGAAAGAGGTGGATATCTGGTCAATGAAGGGCCACAGATACCTCCACCAAGCATGACAATTCCTATGAGAATTCCAAAAAGGGAGCCACCGGGAGTCCCTTCAAGAGAGATAACGAGGGATGGAATGATCACAGAGATGGAAGACGTGCCTCCTCAAGTGAATCTACCTGATGCCTACATCCTCAGAACCAGGACATACATCAATGCCATGCACAATGTTCCAGACACCCTTTGACACAAGAACATGTTGTATCATATAAGCCCACATAGGGTAGTTGTCCCCATCCATGCAACCATAGAATATGACTTTTATAGAGGTGGAATTATGGACACAATAGGACCTTATGTACCATCACCACCCCCTATAACTTACTCCTATCCAAATCAGAGTAGAGCCTTAAGAAGATATAATATTGAGAGTGAGAGTTACACATCTTCTCAGAGGAGTGATTCACCAAGAACCCAACTCACATTAAAGCCAGAGGTAACTAGTGAGCAAATGAAGCTTATAGAAGGATTAGCTCAGAGACTTTCTCCTCTAGTCAAATATGACTTTTATAGAGGTGGAATTATGGACACAATAGGACCTTATGTACCATCACCACCCCCTATAACTTACTCCTATCCAAATCAGAGTAGAGCCTTAAGAAGATATAATATTGAGAGTGAGAGTTACACATCTTCTCAGAGGAGTGATTCACCAAGAACCCAACTCACATTAAAGCCAGAGGTAACTAGTGAGCAAATGAAGCTTATAGAAGGATTAGCTCAGAGACTTTCTCCTCTAGTAAAATTTGACCTCCAAGAACCTCTATGGTGTGAAATTGAGAGAAAACGGACAAACCATACGAGGGAAGAGTGTTACTATAGTATGGAAATGCTAGGGGCAAGTGTGTCCAAACTATCCTAGTAGCACCTCCTCCACTTAGATACGCTATGGGGAAGGCGCCACGTCTAGTAGGAGTTGCAAGACCACAACTTGTCTTAGGACAACAACCTCCACTGCCAGGTGCTAGAATGCCTATAGACATGAGATACATGCTGATGATGGAAGCATCTAACAAACAAGCACTAGTACCGGCTACAATGTATTATAACAACCAAAGTGGGTACTGCCCTTCAAAGAGACAGAAGATGAGAGAAACAAATGGAGTGATGAGGCCGGTACAACCTCCACCGCCTACGTTTTGACCTGAAGAAAGAAGATACAAGATGGACGAAAGGACATTGAAGTTCATTGTGAATAGAGACTTAGCTAGGTTAGAGCCTACGTATAGCCTAGAGGAATTGCAAGAAGAAGATCCTCAACCAGAGATAGATTGTCACAAAAGCCGTGACAACCACTTGGTCAAACAATGTCCTCAGACGGAGATCACACAAGCAAATGCCTAGTGTCTTGACTATGGTATCGATCACTTGATCCCCAATTGTCCAAAAAATCTAAACCAAGTCAAAAAGATCACGACAACTGTCTCAAGAATCGTTTAGCTACCTAGTAGCTCGGAAAAAGAAAACGTCATACCAATTCAAGTAGTTACAAGAGCGTAAGCTCAAAAGGAAGTTGTTGAGAACTCAGAGACAAAGAAAAAAAAAACTGAGGTGAGTCTAGAGATGGGTGAACCAAAGACCGATGCACCTACTCAAAAAACCAAGAGCAAACGAAATAGATGGAAAGCTAAAAAGGCTAGGATGAAAGCACGAAGGGAACAAGAGCAAAAATCCCTGGTTGAGAAGCTTACCCAAGCTGAAGAGAAGATAATACAACATGGAGAAATGGTTGCACCTTCTCTTACATAGATGTCTCAATCTCCAGAAGAACCATCCACATATGAGAAACCAAGAAGTGTTAGCTCAGGAGGATCAATGTTGGTCAAGAAGTTAATGAGCCATTAGACACCCTCCTAAAATCCTATGAAACACGGCTAAAAAACAACCAAACCCAAGAACATAGGTGGATGACATATCCATATGTAGAACTAGAAAATGATAGGTTTTAAATGTGCAAGAAATGATTCAAACAACCCAAGCTTTACTAGAACCACAAGTTGGAAAACTTGAGGGTGTGATCCTTGTCCCACCTACACAAGTCATCCCACCAAGCTTTACTAGAACCACAAGTTGGAAAACCTGAGGGTGTGATCCTTGTCCCACCTACACAAGTCATCTCACCAAGACAGGAACAAAAAGATCTAGATTCTAGTCACAAGCACAAAAAAACACTCAAGGACCCCAGATTAGAGCCAAGGATAGCGTTGAATACCATGGATAAATCTTTCAAGGGATCTCACATAGCTATACCTGACAAATGTAAAGAAATAGATGGTCTTGACAAATTGTGAAGACAAGTCGGATAGGCCAATGAAGCGAGTGAGATAAGCAGATGAATAAACCAAACGGGTGATGGAAGAGAGTGTCTCTTCCACCAATAGAGGAAATTGAGGTTGGATCTCAAATAAATCTAGAAGTGGAATCATATTGGGGAGACAAAGGATTTGTGCAATCTATGGACAATCAACCCCATTTATTGAGAACACTACCATCCTATACTGGAGAGTATGAGGCCAAGTCAAATGTTGTTGCAATCCCATCATAGAGAGTGTCTCCCAACAAGGTCATTGATTCAAAAGAGCTCATAGATATTCTATCTACACCAGTCAACTGTACGATAACATTAGCCGAATTGCTCAAGATAAGACCAAACATGTGGGCTACTGTGCTAGATAAATTTGGTGTTAAAAAACCAATGCCTCAAATTGAGGAAGGGATCAAAGATCTTGAAATTCCTCATCTAAACACTCCACCAATGCCACTAAACAAGGTAGGCGAGTACTATGAGGGAGAAGGTGGGAACACCACTCTTCCTGTGGAATTACAAGGTGTAAAAACCATGGCAATCCTTGACAGTGGAGCTGGTGTTGCCATCGCAACAAAAGAGGCCTGGAAGAAATGGGAAAAACCAGCAGTTAGGGCTACCAAGATGAGACTGCAGCTTGCAAATGGACACATGGAAAGGCCCATAGGACTGTTAGAAAAAGCAGTTCTTACTTCTTGTGGCATTGAATATGAGAAAACCTTGCTATTGTTGACCTTCGCAAGAAGAACAACTATGATATCATTCTAGGAAGACCATTCATGAGAAAATTGAAAATAATCCAAGACTGGGGATATGATCATATCTACCTGAGACATATGAAAACCACAACAAGGATAAATCTGAAGGACAATAGCTACAAGAATGTGACATTGACACCTATGGAGGAGTTTGATTCCACTACTGTAGCAGGATCAGAACTTCCAGCATGGTTGGGTAAGCCTAAAGAAGTGCGGATGTGTGGAGCATCGCAATGTGGAAGCTTAAAGCGAGAGGAAGGCATCCTAGAAAAGGCAATTGAAGATGAGGATTATATCCCAGAACCCTTAGAATTACAGCCACTTGAATGGGAGCACATCTTGGCTACTCTTGATCTGTGTGCTATTGAAGATGATCCAACAACAATGGAATTCCGGACGACCTAGTACGTGACAAAAATGAAACTTTAACTTATGCATGTTTTTATGATTGTCCAGATCAAAAACCTAGGTACCAATGTCACTGCTACAAGAATAAAGTACATCAAAAGTGAATTCCAATATCTTCGATGAAAACGCAACTGCAACAAGCATCCTCATACGTGGCTCCCATACATGAAGAGAAGACTCGGCCAAAAAGAGCACAGCCATGTCAACAAGCTACCAACACTCTAATCAAGTGGATCCCAAAGTCATCCTAGAAAAACAAAAATCCAAGAGCAAACAGACAGTAGTTTTCCATAACAAGCTAAAACACAAAAGGAAAGTGCTATAATGTTACCTTGCTAAGGATAATATGACATTCCCTACCAACAACTCAGATCATTACGATCACTAGCAGCTTCAGTAACAACCAAGGAAGTCCAAAAGAAAAGAACAACAAGTCAACACCAAAAATGACAAATCTGGATAACAAAGAGCTAGATTGGCCAAAAACAGGTATGGATCAAGAAGACAAAGACATGAAAAATCAGAAGATCCAACACCTAAAGGAAAACAATCAAAGCCTGCAAGAACAACTAAGAAAATCCCAAAGTTCAAAGCTTTTGCAAATCAGATTTGGGTTCCAAAGAAGTTGACTCAAGCACAAAGAGGTTGGGAATTCATTTGGATTCCAAAATGGTTAGATTATCAACTTCCAAAGTATCAACTCCAAAGTCTGAATCTTGTCACCAACCAAGCGTACAAGAGCTGAAGCAAAGACCATTGAAGACTCACACAAAGATAAGATGGATCCCAAAGAAGTCTCTTCAAACACAAACAAAGCAGGGACAAGTATGGGTTCCCAAACGAGCAACATCAATGAAACAAACAATATTCACAAAGAAGTGGGTCCCAAAGGTAACCAATAACAATACTGTCACTGCACCGTAGCTTGAATTCTTTCAATTCCTCCTACGGTTACAATACAGTTAGAAAGAACCCACTACTACAAAACAATGCCAAATACGAAAACCAACCACAAGGCTAAAATGGACACTAAAGAATCATCAAGCAGATAAGTAAGACTTTGAAAAAGCTCTACAACCTTCCATCAAGCAAAATGACACAGTAGCTTCAAAAGAGCATCACATTTCTTAGAATAGGAAGCTTCGCTAGCAAATGCCAATAAGCAAATTGCTTATACCCACATCTTGCACATCATAAATCTTTTCCATGCATTGACTGTGTATGCATAATAGGGCTACATTACAAGGCTTGCATAGGCACATTTTTTGATTGCCCAAGCACAACACATACCCTTGGCGATACTCTGTCATCAAGGAGGACTCCAAATAGGAGGGGGGGAGGCATTCTAAATGCGGACCTAATAAATGAATATTAGAGGGAAATGTTTTATGACCTGTATTGAACTTTTGCAATTGATTGTGACATTTGTTGACAAAATTCAGAGTATATGCCCTCATAATAGCGTTACATGAGAAGTATGGGGACAAAAGCCATATATGAGCCCCTAGGGACATGTGTACAGTGTACAAGGCATCTAGAATTGTATTAGAATGATTTTTCTTTTTAGAGTTGAGTTAATTTTTGGTTTTATTTAGTCATTTTTTGAGATTTTCTTGAAAAAAAGGGCAGGAAAAATCCATAATACAGATGAAGAAAAGACTGAAGAGATGTCGACTAATACAAAGAGAAGAAGGTACAAGAAAATGACGACACTTCACGAGTATGTCTTGAAAGCCACATGCACAAGGCTATGATGTCAAAGGATGGACTAAAAGGACAAAGAAAATTGGTGATGCGACTAAACAAACACACCCATCAAGTGTATAGTTTCCATCAGACACTTCACCCGACAACAAGGCTGTATACAGGAAGTAGATATTTATACTATAAATCTTCTATCCTGTATGTGACTTAATGAATCCTAAGAAACAAAAGTTACTAATAATACTGACAAGAACAAAGGGGAAGAGATGACAATTCAGTCATCTATTGTGATAGATGCCTACATATGTTTGGTAGCCAAAAGGTGCCAAAGACATCAATCATTTTCGAGACTAAAATCCGATAAGTAAGCTTAGAAAGAAAAATTCAAGTCCAAATCAAGCCAAACTTTGTCTGGAGGCTATGAATAGAGAATTCAAGATAAGGGTAAAAAAAAAGGGAAGGTCTAACCCTTAGCCAAAGATGCAATTTTCTCAAAATTGAAGCCATGATAGCCATCTACATACTCTGTACATCATGTATATGAGTTTTGGAGACAAAGGGACAATGATAGATCATCGATGATGAATGATGTTGGATGAATCCCTTTTGAAGCAAATTACTAAGTTGGGGAATTAACTGGGGTTTGTTACAAAATTTGAGCGTTTTTCAGTCGTTCCTTGCGCTTTAACAAATGCAATCAGGCTTCCTCCTTTTCTTGTTCTTGAATTGCTTGATCTTCTTCTTCCTTTCCTTTCCTTCATGATGTTGAAATTAGGGTTGCAAGAAAACACACATAGCTTGGAGAAGATGAAGGAAGCTCAATGAACACAACAAAGAGTGTGTTACTTAGTGTGCAATGGAAAGATAAGATAGCCCTAGAGTGATGGGTGTATATACAATGCACATGGGAGAAAACCTCATAGTGAGGGAAAAAATGCCCTGGCGGTCCTAAGTGCATTTACGCACATCACTACCACATGTATATAGTAACAAATCCCCCCTGGGAGTGATGTGATGAACGAGAGATGGCACATAGAGTATAGGGAAGTGCCAAGCCCTGAGGACATGATCAATCCACAAAGGGGAGTAAGCTCAAAGCTTTGTGGAAAGCTTCAAACTTCTTACAAAACAATGCCTTTGTGAAAATATCTGCAAGATTGTCCTATGTTGGCACATAAGCCAAGCCCGGGGGATTCACCATGGAAAACCTACCACACCATGTAAGTGAAACGGAGGGGAGGAGGTTTTTTTTACAAGTTACATAAGTGTATAAGTTAGGGATAGGCCCCCAATAATTTATCTCCCGAGATGAAAAATAAGGGAGGGGGTATCATATTGGGGGGGGGGGGGGGGGGGAAGAAGTGAGAAAAGGGAAAAATGAGAGGAAGTTGTCGTGTTTCAAAATTATGACTTCCCAAAAGAGTTTTCCCTAAAACTTATGAGTAATTAGCTACAAAGATACATGCAAGAACTAACACTTCTTTGTATCAATTTCTTGTTTTGTGATTATAGTTCATTTGTTGAGGGATGAAAGCTATAAAGAGTTTGTATAGATAAAAATTTACATGGAGAACCTAACACAACTTTACAACCATGTTTTTAAAGTATTTTAGATGGGTCATAATTGGATGAGTAGCTAGATTGTAGGCTGAATGGGCACATAGTTTGAAAGTTAAACGAAGATACATTGAGGGTACATCTAGTTATCAACAAAAGTGGTTCCTTAGTATGTTGTTAGTCACTATGCTACACACTCTTTGACTAGTTTTACTTAGTTAGATCATGTGAGACCTAAATTTTATATGTAAAATAGGGGTATGATAGCTTTTTGCATTGGTTGTACAAGCGTAGAAAGGGGGGTCATATTCCCTAATATGAGTCGTATATAGGGGTTTTATCAAATTTGTCCGCTTGCAGCTGGCATCTTGTTTTGTATTTAGAGTGAATCCCTTGGGAAGCCAAGCTGATCTCTCCTACTGAGAACCTCGTCCTCACATAGTGGTAATGCAACCCAATGTGCTTTGTGCGAGCATGAAAAACTGGGTTTCTTGCAACTGCCAATGTATTTTGATTGTCAGTGTAGATAGTGTTGGCAGTGTCTTGTCCAACACCCAAATCCGCCATAAGGCATCTGAGCCATACACACTCAATCATATCTATGAAGACTACCCTTTACTCAGCCTCACAATTGGAAGTGGCCATACTAGGTTGCTTCTTTCTCAACCATGATATGCATGCACTGCCAAGCATGAAAAAAAAAACCCACTTGTGGACACTCGTGTGTCAAAAAACCCACTTGTGGACACTCTAGCAAGAAAATCCAACCTTTTGAAGCTCCAACCAGCTTAACATTGGGTTTCATCTCTTCACTTTCAATCTCTCCTCTCTTTAAATATTCCTTTGATCCTAGGAATCATACCCTCTTAAGTTTTGGAGAACATGAACCCTTCCTGATTGATAACAGATGTTTTCAAACCTTCTACATTTGGTTCTTTGGTGTATGGAGGCCTCACATTGTGATGCTTTTGGTCTTCTTCATAGATGAAAAACTTTGCAGGTTGCTACATGTGGATCTTGTGGATCTTGTGTAGTTCCTTACCAAAATCTATTCTCTTCCAAGGTGTTGGAAGCAATAGAAACCTTAGTCTATTGTCTACTTATGTGGTAAACTTTTGGCAACACCTTCAGATAGCATCTGGAGGCATGGGACAAGCCTTTCTAAATTATGAAGGTCATGGAGTTTTTGACTTGATGAGACTACCCAGGTTGAATGACTTTTATGGGCAGAGAAGCTCTTGAAGATCGTAGCAAATACATCAACTTTACACACAAGAGGGAGAGAAACATATCTTTTATATCAAATTCATAGTGGTGGAAGCAATGATGGATATCAATAAGAGCTACAAGCTTCTGCAACCGAATTCAGTAAGTGACTCCACACCATACATTTCTCATTGGAAGAGAAACTTCAAGATCTTTGATCCTGGGGGGTGTTTATGATGGAAACTTTTTTTTAATGGAGGAGGTTTACTTATACACTTCATTACATCATGCTATTTCATGGCACACAAGGTTTTCTAATTATAAAACAAAGGTCCTTCATGAAGGATGAAAGCAGACAAAGACTGACGTTACAAGATCTACATGTTGTGCGATCTAATAAATGGTACATGAATGTACCATTATCTAAGGGGGTCTAATGATAGCCGTTTTTTGGCTATCCAAAATTTCCATAGTGAGGTACCTCACCCTATCAAAATCACTCATAATTTGTGGCTATCATCACCTTTCACTGTACATAGGCGTGTGTGAGCTATGGGAATTTCCCTATATCTCCTTAAAACTCTCAGCTAGCTAGTCATTGGGCTAGTTGAGCCAAAAAAATAAATAAAAACAAGAAATAAAAATATATTATGGCCCATTTATATGTAAATATTCATTGTAGATAGGGCCCTAATATATGAATTTTTCATTATATTTTTTTAATATTTATGTAAATATTTCTACTTAGGTGTGCGTTATTTGCCTAAGTATGCTATATACATTGACTCACCAATACCACAATTCTTCTTACCATTTTGCACACTCTTTATTCCATATATATATATTTTCATCCAAGCCTCTCTAAATTTTGATGTGAACCCACTCCGAGAAAAAACACAAAAATTACCTTTCCCTTAGTCATTCTCTTTTACTAGATTACCAATTTTTTACATGCATTTTTCTTTACTTCTTGTAAACAGTCCTAAATCAATAAAAATAAATGAGGGCCCCCTCATTTGATTCCCTATTTTTTCATATATTTCTTTTTTCCATTCTATATTTATATACAACTGACACTATTCTAGATTCCACGAATTGTTTATATACTAATGTGTTTTTTCCATCATATCCATATATCATGTTTGTGAATAATCCTAATTCATGCATATTTTCAAACCCTCAAGAATCTATTAGGTCATGCTCTCCTGCAAGGAGGGTCTGACTCTTGGAAGATTATGCAAATTCAACAAAAGGGGAGCCACTAAAGAATTTTCTAGGAGGAAAAACAGGCATTTTGGTGGATTTGTGGCATCCATCTCCACTCCAAATTTGAGAAAGTAACCAAAATGCAAAAGTTAGCCCACAAGCTGAATAACTATCTCAAAATGTTTCATAATTTTTGGAGCTGCCACCGGTGAGTCTTACTGTAACCCGAGCAAGATTTCTCGAGCAATGAGAAACCCGAGCAAGTAGCAAAGTTATTATACAAGTATGAAAACCATGTCATGATCCACAACAACAATCAAAACTACAATTTTAATGCAAGATTTGTTGAGCAATGAGAAACCTAATCGAGTAGCAAAGTTATTTTACAAGTATGCAAACCATGTCATGATCCACAACAACAAGCAACACTATATTTTAAATTCAAATTCTAATAATAAATCTTATGCAATTCAACAATGCTCATACATCTACAAAGTTTCTAAACTATATCAATAAACAATTTTCATTCCCTATATCCAAAAAAGAGAGATTTTTTAAAGAATTGTAAGATAAAAAGTGGGATATTGATGCAAAATAGAGAGTAGCATGTTGTGCCTTTTCAACAACAACATTAAAAAATGTTTTAGTTTTCTCCAGAGTCGAAACATTGTCTCTAGCGTTGGAAATGTTTTAGTTTTCCGCTGCAATGTTGTTGCATCTCCTTGGAGCTACGTCACATTAACCAACTCTTGCGGACACCGTATTCTGTGTTGAATCGATCATGAGAGATGTTTCTGTTTATCTGCAGATTGTTCCGAAATGCTTGCCTATTCAAATTTTCAAATAGGTTATCAACAGAGCTGGATGAGGAGTGTGTCTGAAGCCAAAGGCTCATCAAACCATGACTTGCACTAGTGGCAATATTTCCCAATGCCTTTCCCTCGACATTGAGCTGTCTGCTTGGAGGGATGGCTTTATCACATTGAACAATCTGGCTTGCAGGCAGCCCTTGGGTAAACATAATTGGGTGCAACCTCAGCTCGCAAGATGGAGATGTTAGCACAGGTCCCCAGTATATATAATAGAGTGTAGTGTAGAATATTATTGTGCTCCCAATCCAAAATGAAGTAGCTAGCCTATTGATTTGGGCGACCAAATATTGAATCTAGAATTGCTCGCCGCTGAAGGTTTGGCCGAAGTGCCATCCGTGGGCGCCACGTCGTAGGAGGTGAGGGTGCACCTCCTACGACGTGGGCGCCACGTCGTAGGAGGTGAGGGTGCAGCCATCGCTGGTGGTGACCTGAAAAGAGAGGCTCTGGCCGTCTAGTTGCACATTGCTCTGCCAATTCTAGCTCCAATTTCCGGTCATGGCTTCCGTGCGCGAGCCCTTCACGGAGACGGAGTGCACATCACCGACTCCTCCCACATTTGTAATGAGCACCAGATTGAAGTAGGCATGATCATTCATGGTGAAGTGGATGCTACCCTTCTTGGCCGGCGGTACTCCACAGGCATGATCCTGTACACTCCAATCTTCTCAAACGCTTTCTGCGCCCTGTCAAAGTGCTCGAGAGGTGGGTTGCACCAGCCGCCCGCATTGTTGGGCAGGGCATTGTTGGGCATGGCATTGTTGGGAGCACACAGATTGGTGCTGTGACTGTCATCGATTCTTCAGGAATGCACCACTGCGGGTCGGACGATGCATCGCACCGGATCTCGAAGCAAGCATCACAGTTGCACCATCATAAGCTTTTATACCCTCATGTCCACTTTGACATTTATTTATTTGGCCTTTGTCGTCTGCATCGCCAACAGCCTGCTGCCTGATAGCATCATGGCGTTTTCTCAGTACCACTTGGGACCTCTCTCTCCCTCTCTCTTTCTCTCTCCCGACTCCCAAGTCTCTGTCTTAGTAAAAAACAGGGCTAGAAAAATGCATTTTTTCTAACCAAAGAAAATAAGGACAAACTTGAAATTCTCCCTGTTTTTAGGTCAAAATTTGAATCTTTTGCAGGTAATTACACTAAAACTTGAAATTCCAAGTTTTCTTCAAGGCAAACTCAAAATCTCAGCCGATTAAAATACACTGGACCTCCGTTTTTTTCTAGCACTGGTAAAAAAGAAACTCTCTGAAAGAGCGCGCACCAGCGCACGCTCTTTCAGAGAGTTTCTTTTTGAAGAGAGAGAGAGAGAGGGAGGAGATGCAGGGCCGCTTGTGGATAGGGGATGCTTCCAGCGCTGCATCAACTGCTCTCTGCATTATCCTGTTATGATTTTGCCGGAAAAGCAAGAAGAGCGGTGGAGGCTGTTCTCCCTCATCGCTGCTGCTTCCTTCTCATGGAGGCAACTCACACTCTATTGTAAGCAAGCTTTCGACAACTTCTCAAAAGAGTGGCACGGGCAGCTATGTCTCATCTGTGCCATCCAAAAACTGTAGATACTTCACCTTCTCTGAGATCTTGGAGATGACGAGCAATTTTGATAAAGGGCGTGTGGTCGGAGTAGGAGGTTTTGGGAAGGTTTACAAGGGGGTATTGGAGGATGGGACCAATGTTGCAGTGAAGAGAGGGAACCCTACCTCAGAGCAAGGTGTAACTGAGTTTCAAATAGAGATCGAGCTTTTGTCGAAGCTTCGACATAGACATTTGGTCTCTCTCATTGGGTTTTGTGAGGATCATTCAGAGATGATCTTGGTTTCGTGAGAGTGGGCACTGTTTAAGGAGCGTGATGAGTCATGACCTAGTTGCTGTCGACCTGGCTGAGCAGTTCCATCAGTAGTATAGCCCACGATGTTGTTAGAGAAAGGGAGTTGGCTAAGGACTTAGGCAAAACTACAGGCTTGATGACTTCCACTCTCTCCTGATTTCTTGGTGTCGACCTGGCTGAGGGCGTAGGTGGAAGTGCGGGCTTTATCACACACACACACACACACACACACACACACACACACACATTTTTTAGTAATCAGGCTCAGGGCCATTGCTAACTTGACAAGCAATCAATAGACTTGGCAAGCGGCCATTGCTAACTTGATGCACCTGCCGTCGACTGCCAATCCATGGCACTGAGCTGAGCGGCTCAGATAATGGCCATGGTTGTAATGTGATTGTTGGCCCGCTTTTTGTAGTGCTGGCCATATTCATCATGGATGTCTTGGGCGTCATGGAAGGCTTTATCAGTCGCATCTAAGAAAAAAGAAACATGGAGAAAGTTGTGTTAGGCTGCATTCCTTATAACTTGAGTGGCTTGAGCGTTTGCAAGCCATGGGCTGGAGCATCAATCGCTTGAGGAGATCCTGAAGGGAGCAAAGGGAGTTGGAGGAATTTGAAGCATCCGAGCTCTTGGGCTATAGGGGTTCGCTCTTGACTACCATGTGCATGCCCGTAATTTAAGAAAGATTACCTCAAGAAAGCTTGCCAATGTACGCCAATGCCCAAGTGGCAAGCCATTTGTGAGTGTTGAGGTAGTGGTCTTCTTGCCCACGGTTTGACGTGATCGCTGCCCAAGCACTGCTCACTAAATTCCACATTGGCTGCTCACTCAATTCCACCTCTGTGGCTGTCGAGAGTTGGGTGCACCTCTTGGAGGGAGTTGCTGCCACATCGCAACATATCCTCTCATTTTAACATAGATATGTAAGATGTGCCTTTTCTATTTATTTTGTGTAGCTTTGCTATTTACTATGCTTGAGTCCCACGTGTATAGGGAGGCCATTTTAGACCTTCACTATTTGCCTTGTTATCAAATTGCACTTAGCTTGTTTGTTGTTTAGGAAATGGAACTCCTTCACATTAGAGGTAGACAAGACTTGGCAACAACTGCCATGGGTCACAAATGTTTTTGGTCATATGAACATCAACCCCAAGGGATCCGATTTGATGAAATCATTGTGGGGTGCTTGGAATAAGTTCAGATCGCAGATTTGTCCAAAATTGGACAACCATTAGGGTCACCAAATCCTCCACTATGACACCATCTTGTTTCCCCTAAAACCTTGCCCCCCTATTCAAGCTATCAGGGAGAAAAAAATGCCAGGAGGGAAGAGCGTTTGGCATAGGGACTAAGGCCACCGAGAAGTCCAAGCAATGAGTGGCATAGCAAGATTTAGCCAAGAGCTGTGACTCGATAGTACTTAAATAGAAACCTTGGACCTTTGAGCTCGTGTAATGAGATATAGTTTTTGCTTTACTCTTGAAAGCATGACTATTGCAAGCATACAAGGGTTTGCATTTTGCAATTTTCCCTCATCTCCTTCTTTGAATATTGGTTATTGCTGCCGATATTGTTACTATGTCTTTCATGTTGTTTCCAAAGGGAAAAAGAAGAAGTAGAAGAAAGTTTTGACATCGTAAAAAACTATCCCAAGGGACCTTAAAGATCTAGAAGACAAGGAGAGAGAGAAGTGTGATTTAGTAGTTGCACCTCTCCGTAGGTCTCCTTTTGCTGCATCTACCCGTCCACGCTGGCGGGAGCTCTTTCAAAGACTTTTTTTTAAGAGATTGAGGGAGAGTGAGGACAAAGTTTTCATAAAAAAGTTTTTTTTCGAGCACTGGTCCCTGCCCGTATGTGAAAGAGTTTGCATCTCTTTCAAAGAGATTTTTTGAAGGGTTTTGTTTATACCTTCTTGCCTCATCTATTTTGAGTTTCCTATTCCTTCAAAACCAAATTTGTCAATGATTAGGGACCCTGAGATTTACCTTTCCTAGCCAACACAGTTGTCTCAATGTGGCACAATGTTGTTTGTTGTAGCACAACAAACCTCCCAGCTACCCTTATGGGGTGCTAAGGACTGATGCTTGGGCCCTCCGATAGAAGGCTACCTATGATGGTGTGATTCAAACTTTAATATATACCATGATGTGGATTTTCTCAAAAGAATAGCCTCATTGCAATAATAGAATTCTTTTCAAGTTTCCACCGTTTTCTCTAGAGTAACTTAAAATGCATAGTATGTTATCGTGCATCAACCCACAATAACTTGAGGTAGAGCAAGAGAGAGGAGAAGAAGAAGAAGGAAAATTGAAGAGAAGCTGAAGCTCCCAGACTCTCCTTATTCATGAAATTTGTTCGAGTGGCAAAAACCTTACTCTTTTAGTGTAAGTCTCGTGGTCCCACATGTACGGAGGTAGGAATAGGAGAGTTATATCCACAAGAGGAATATCAACATGCCATTGTATGGGTTCCAATTGTTCTAGCCCATCAAAGAAAACATTCTACCAAACCCTTGTTTAAGGGGCCTTTTTTGTCAAAATTTTGTGATCGTTTTACCAAATAAATTAGGTGTAATCTTGTTTTTTTTTTCTTTTTGGTGCTTGAAGTCACCTAAAAAATCTTATTTGGTTTTTGTTTTGTATAGTGAGACTTGGCCACTCTTGCTCGTTTTAGGGATTGCTGGGAAAATCTCGCTCGAGATTTGAGATTCCTCGCCACCGGTGAGATATGATCTTTTGGTGGAGCCCACTTTGCCCACTTTCTGTCACAAGTCACCCTATTCTTCTCTCACCTCCATTCACTTCCACACACACACACACACAGACTCATTCCTCTCCATCCCTCCCTCAAACATGCACCTTTCATGGTTTCTCTCACCCTCTTTACCATTAACCTTTCCTCTCACTTCCATAGCTCTCATATGAATTCTACATGTACATACACCATCTCTATGCATCTCTCTATTACCTTTAAATCACAATTCATTTTACCTCTTCTCTATATACATAAAAATTCAGCATGTAAATTCTCTACAAAATAATCTCATCAACTAACATTGTGTCTTTCATCATGGTGTTCAACCCTTGCAACGACGCGGAAGAAGAGAAGAAGAATAAGAGGATCGACAATCATTTTTGAGAACCTACGTAAGTAAGTTCAAAACTTCTTGAAAATTCACCATCACAAGGATTCACTCACTCCATTTACCCATATTCCTTCAACCACCTCATTATACCCATTGCAAATACATCAAGAACTTTTTAGTGATTACTAATACTAACCACTAACATACTGTCACAAAATAGCCATTGACCTAACCTTAAAAGGCACCTCACTTTAAGACATGTGCATAGTAAACTCTCTCTCTCTCTCTCTCTCTCTCTCTTCTTCGTTAAAATTCTACCTTCACCTTATCTACCATCAATAATGCTCTCTTTTGAGAACACA
Source organism: Adiantum capillus-veneris (assembly GCF_014529385.1). Classification (NCBI taxonomy): domain Eukaryota; kingdom Viridiplantae; phylum Streptophyta; class Polypodiopsida; order Polypodiales; family Pteridaceae; genus Adiantum; species Adiantum capillus-veneris. The sequence goes on from NC_140951.1 coordinate 81,864,986, forward strand.
TCCATGACTCAAGTAGACAAAGAAGACATGCAATTTTACGATATTCAAAAGAGATCCTAATCTTGATTTGATTATCTTGTAAATAGGGTTATCAATAACCTTAATGAGGGGTCTCCAACCTATAAATAGGCCCCTCTCCTTCTTGTAAATCATCCTCAAGCTGTCACATAGCACCCCAACACTCTACACGCAAGGAAAGATTTAGGTGTAGTCATCACCTTGTGAGCTTCACACTTGGTGTTAGAGAAGCTTTGATGGATTGCAAAGTGAGAGAGTGTGAGTTTCCTCTATCTCAAACAACTATTGTACATGCTCTTTTAATGTCAACACTTGAGGTTTTGGTGCTTCAAAGCCGTGCTTGTCTTCAGGTTCTTCGTTCTTCTACTTGTGTAAAGCTTTTTGGCAAATGCAAGGTGACTTGTGTCTTTTAAGTTCTATCATTTGAGCTTGTTTGAGAAAGTGCTTAATGTGTTTTCATCTGCCAAATTTTTGTCCATTGTAAGAGAGTATTGTGGTGAGAGGGATCCCACACCCTAAGAGAGTGTGCATGTGTGTGTTGGCAATGTCTAGCATTAGCTAAGCATTGGGTTAGTTTTTGTATAAGCTTTATGATAGCGTTGTCAGGAACCATCTCCATTTGCAAGTTATAAACAAGGTATTATGCAAGTTATCTTTCTCCCTCTCTTCCCTTTGATCTAGCTCTCTCCTGCTCCATTTGGTGTTGGTCTTCGTGTGAGATTTCTTGTGTGTGTTTTTGTTGCACCTCTTCTTGGTTGTGACAAAATCTCTCTTGCATCCTAGTTCACATCCCATAACTAGGTGGTGCCCCTTCACTTGTTTGGTTGTGGGTTTGTTGTTGTTGTTTCTTGCTTGTGGGTTTGTTGTTGCTGTTTCTTGCTCGTGGTTTCCCCAGCCCCAATTGAGTAGCACGGGAGCCTTGAGGGGTGTTTAGAGGTCCCCTCTCTTGTGGCCTACCCTGAACCGCCTCCATTTTGGTGCCATCACTAAGGAACGGTTTGGTGTCTTTTGTTGTTTCATATTGCATGAATGCTTAGACTTTAGAATAATCAGATAGCTTGCATGAATCACAAAAACTTGTATGACCCATTTGTTCCCATTGCAAGCAAAAGGTGCATATCATTTTAAGCACAAAATTGCAATTTCAACAAATAATTTGTAGAATTTTGGGCTCTCTTAGGTTGGTCGAGATAAACACTTCAGTAAATCCTTTTATTTTGCCTCTCATTAGGTACGACATTAGTTTGGACGTCTATTTTTTTATTTTGTTTCAAGCATTAGGTCATGCATAGACCAGAGGTTTTTCCCTTCCATTTCACTCCACACATTAGGAAAAACGTTGCAATTAGTAGGAAGATCATTTTCAACAACAATGGTGTTCATGTTTGGTGCTCAAAGGGTAAGAGAAATTCTAGCATCACCAAATCATGTCATTCTACCTCTTGTTGGCTATTACATACCCTTTGACGTACATGTTTCATCTTGTTTTAGTGCAACTTAGCAAAATGGTTTTGAGTGCATAGTTTTGATTTCAAGACCACAAAAATTGAGCTAGAATATGGTATGGATTGGCATAACATAAAAGAGAAAAAAAATGCTCATACAAGAATCTAGAATTTATGTTGGAGTTCCTTTTAAGACTCTATGTGGTTAATTGCATGTCATATGCTAAAATGATTGTTTGGAACTAGCATTTGTGTGGTTCCAACATTTAAAGACTATGACACGCTATACCTTTGAGGATATCCCAATTTTTTGTGGGAATTGAGAAGAAGATGTTGATGATTTTCTTGCTGATTTTAGAATGGTTAGCCATATCCTTGGCAAAAGGGATGTGATTGAAAAAGGGGATTTTCTTTTGCTACGCCTTAGAGGCAATGCTAATAAATGGTTTTTGAGTATGTCTTCTCAGATTGAAGATGGACATACCCAAATTTTCAAAGCTTTGAAAACCAGATTCTCTAAAGTTCCAACAATAGAGAAAGCAATGGGCTTCATTGAGGAGACTTCAACAACATGGTGAAGACTACTATGATTAAGAGGAGGGTTTTTCTTGTCAATGGGCAAGATGTGGATTTATTTCTACATTTATAGAGTATGTAAAAATAGATCAATTTATTTAAGGTTTGTCTTCTTTCTTAAAGACTAAGGTTACTTGTAGTGAACCTTCTACCTTTGAAGATGCAGTCTCTATTTCCCGGAGAAAATTTCACAAGTATTTCTACATCAAAAATGGTTTCCAACATGCTATACATAGGTGTGTGTGAGTTAAGGGACTTTCCCCATATCTCCTCAAAACTCTCTGTTAGCTAGTCATTGGGCTAGTTGAGCTAGAAAAATAAATAAAAACAATATATATATATATATATTATGGCCCATTTGTGTGTAAATATTCATTGTATATAGGGTCTAAATATAGGTATTTTTATTATAATTATTTTGGTACTTATTTAAATATCTCTACATTACTGTGTGTTATTTGCCTAGGTATGCTATGTACATTGACTCACCAATACCACAAATTTTTTTACCATTTTTCGTACTCTTTATTCCATATAGAAATATTTTCATCCAAGCCTCTCTAAATTTTGATGTGAACCCACTCCGAGAAAAAACACAAAAATTACCTTTCACCTAGTCATTTTCTTTTACTAAATTACCATTTTTTAACATGCATTTTTCTTTACTTCTTGTAAATAGTCCTAAATAGATAAAAAACAAATGAGGGTCCCCTCATTTGATTCCCTCTATTTTTATATGTTTCTTTTTTCTATTTTATATTTATGTACGAGTGACACTATTCTAGATTCCACAAATTTTTTATATACTAATCTGTCTTTTTTCCATCACATCCATATATCATATTTGTGAATAATCCTAATCCATGCATATTTTCAAAACCTCAAGAATTTATTAGGTCATGCTCTCATGCAAGGAGGGGCTCACTCTTGGAGGATTATGCAAATTCAATAAAAGGGGGGCCATTGAAGAATTTTGTACGAGAAAAAACATGCATTTTGGTGGGATTTTTGGCTTCCACCTCCTCTCTGAATTTGAGGAAGTGACCAAAATAAAAAAATATAGCTCACAAGTTGAATCCTCAAAATGTTTGTATTTACCTCAAAATGTTTCATAATAGTTGGAGGTTCCACTAGTGAGATATAATATTTTTGGTGGACCCCAGTCTGCCCACTTTTTATCAGAAGCCACCCTATTCTTCTCTCACCTCCATTCACTCCCCCCCCCCCCCCCCCCCCCCCCCCCCCCCCACACACACACACACACACACACACACTCATTCCTCTCCATACCTCACTCAAACATACACCTTCCATGGTTTCTCTTACCCTCTTCACAATTAACCTCCTCTCTCACTTCCATAGGTCTCATATGAATTCCACATGTACATACACCATCTCTATGTCTCTCTCTATTACCTTCAAATCATAATTTATTTTACCTCTTCTCTATATACATAAAATTCAGCATCATGTAATACTTAATCTCTAAAAACTAAGGGATTCTCATCAACCAACATCGTCACTATCATCATGGTGTTCAACCCTTACGACAATGACGTAAGAAGAAGAAGAAGAAGAAGAAGAAGAAGAAGAAGAGGATTGGCAGCCATTTTTGAGAACCTATACAAGGAAGTTCAAAACTTCTTCAAGCTTCACCATCACAAGGATTCACTCACTTCATTCACCCATATTCCTTCAACCATCCACCTCATTATACCCATTATAAATACATCATTAATGTTTTAGTGATTACGAATACTAACCACTAACATACTAGCACAAACTAGCCATTGACCTAACCATAAAAGGCACCTCACCCTCAAAATATATGCATAGTAAAAACTCTCTCTCTCTCTCTCTCCTCCCTTCCTTCTTTCCTTAAAACTTTAGTTTCACCTTATCTACCATCAATAATGCTCTCTTTTGAGCCCACATCCATGACTCAAGCAGACAAAGAAGGCCTGCAATGTTTTGATATTCAAAAAAAATCCTAATCTTGATTTGACTGCCTTGTAAATAAGGTTATCAGTAACCTTAATGAGGGGTATCCAATCTATAAATAGGCCCCTTTCCTTCTTGTAAATCATCCCCAAGCTCTCACATAGCACCCCAACACTCTACATGTCAGGAGAGATTTAGGTGTAGTCATCACCTTGTGAGCTTCACACTTGGTGTGAGAGAAGCTTTGATGCCACACATTGAAAAGTGAGAGAGTGTGAGTTTCTTATTTCAAACTACTATTGTACATGCTCTTTCAATGTCAACACTTGAGTTTTTGGTGCTTCAAAGCCCTGCTTGGCTTCAGGTTCTTTGTTCTTCTACTTGTGTAAAGCTCTTTGGCAAATGCAAGGTGACCTGTGTCTTTTAAGTTCTATCATTTGAGTTTGTTTGAGAAAGTGCTTAGTGTGTTTTCATCTGCCAAATTTGTGTCCATTGTAAGAGGGTATTGTGGTGAGAGGGATCCCACACTCTAAGACAATGTGCCTATGAGTTGGAAATGTTTAGCATTCACTAATTATTGGGTTAGTTTTTGTACAACCTTTATGGTAGCATTTTAGCGAACGATCTCCATTTGCAAATTATAAACAAGGTATCATGAAAGTTTCCTTTCTCCCTCTCTTCCCTTTGCTCTAGCTCTCTCTTGAGCCATTCGGTGTTGGTCTTGGTGTGAGATTTCTTGTGTGTGTTTTTGTTGCACCTCTTCTTGGTTGTGACAAAATCTCTCTTGCATCCTAGTTTGCATCCCATAACTAGGTGGTGCCCCTTCACTTGTTTGGATGTGGATTTGTTGTTTATTTTTCTTGCTTGTGGTTGCCCCAGCCCCAATTGAGCAACATGGGAGACTTGTCTCAAACCGCCTCAATAGAAATGTCTCTATGTAGGTTGTCTGACACAAGGGAATACCACCATCAGACTGCTTAAAATGTATACCCTAGTAATGATGCAGCAAACCCAAATCTTTCATCTTGAAAGTAGCATTCTAATCAGCCTTAAATCTATCAATATGTCTCTCATTTGATCCAGCGATCAGCAAATCATCCACATAGATAACGACAATGAGAAGTACATCACCCTCACGCTTGACATATAATGTGCTTTTTGTTAGACTATTACAAAAGCCTCGTTAGACCAAATGACTGTCACCCTTCTTATACCAAGTATGAGGATATTTCTTTATCCCATACAAAGATTTCTTACATTTGCACATTTTATCCTCTTGTCCTTTCTTGAAAAAACCGTGAGGCTGTGTTACATAAACTTCCTCAAATATGTCACCATTCAAGAAAGAAGTAACAATGTCTTACTGATGTACATCCCAACCAAAATGAGCTACCAATGCACATAGAAAATGCACAATAGTCATACGACAAGTGGGAGCAAAAGTCTCTTCATAATCTATGCCTTTTTGTTGTGCATAACCCTTTGCAATAAGTCGAGCCTTATATCGATCAATCTTACCATCCGGCTTGTGCTTCAACTTGTAAACCTGCTTCATACCAATGGCCTTTTTTGCAAGGAGGAAAGTCACATAAAGTCCATGTGTCATTTTCTATAAGTGCATTGTATTCACACTGCATGGCAGCCATCCAATTTTTTGAATTCTGTGCTTCATCAAAGGCAGAGGTTCCTCAACATCAGATAAGCTAGACACAGCCAAAGCATAACAATCTCATGCATAAGATGCATGGTGAGAACCTAAACGAGTACAACTAGACAAAGGTGCATCCAATTTACTATCACACAAAGTGTGCACTAGCCATTTAGACATACCTCTAGCCTGCTCATTCTCAGTCCTCCTCAGTCCTTTCCTCATCAAGTACATCATGTATATCTTTATCAATAATAGGCTGATTTGTAATAGTTTTAGAAATCCCCATAGGCTATACATTTGCCTCATTGTAATTTGCATTCCAACTTCCACACTAAAAAGAGGCAAAAAAATGTCACAAATGTCCTATGAGCTTACATTACTGTCTCTAGTACATGACAACAAGGTCTAAACAGAATCTTTCACAAACACAACATCCCATGAGACCAAGATACACTTTTTTTGTAGATAGTACAACCTATAACCTTTGCTTTCAGCACTATAACCAACAAAAATACATTTGACAGCCTTATCATTCAATTTTTTTCACTATGTTTGTGGCACCAAAGCATATGCCAAACAACCAAAAAAACACACGTGCTCAATAGAAGGCTTTCTACCATGCCATGCTTCATATGGAGTCCTAGACTGCAAACCTTTGGTAGGAAACCTATTAAGTACATAAGTGGCACATATGATGGCCTCAAGCCAAAAGGAATGACGCAAAGCTTGACTTTTGACCATACATTGTGCCATTTTTGTAAGTGATCTATTTTTCATCTCATCAACGCCATTTTGCTGAGGCATATAAGCCAATGTACATTGGTGTTTCATCCCACGACTAGTGAGAAATGCAATAAATTCATGAGACATATACTCTCCCCTCTCGATCGGAATGGAGGGTGCCCATAGTACATTTCAATACATTTTTAGCCATAGCCAAAAAAAATTTGAATCACATAAATACTTTGGACTTTGCTTTAAGTAGATATACCCATGCATGCCTGGAGTAATCATCAACAAAAGTCACAAAGTAAAGGTAATTTCCGAAGGAAGGAGTTTGCATGGGCCCACAAACATCACTATGCACAAGCTGCAACCTGCATGTGGCCCTAACTGAACCATCCTTTGGAAACTTTGAATGCTACATCTTACAAAAAATGTAGCCTTCACAAACATGTTTGACAAGTGCTTCAAGAGATTGCAAGGAAGGAACTATATCAGATTTCTATAAACGTAGCAAACTGACAAAATTCAGACGTCCAAAATGTGCATGCCAAAGTTTTGCATCTGAAATAGCCTTAGAGTCCACAACTACATTTGCAAAACTATGCCCACACTTGTCATACAAAGTGAGCTTATACAACCCACAACATAAAATGCTTGATGCAAAAATTTCATCACCAAAACTAAGATTATGTACTCTACATCTGTCATCCACAAATTTGACTACAAGTCCAAGTCTAGAAAGTGCAGATATAGACAAAAGATTCTTCTTGATCCCAAGTACATATAATGCATAAACAAGTGTAAAAGAACTACCATTTGTAGCAGTAAGCATAATCTTTCCAAATCCCTTGACCATATAAGAGGCATTGTTGGCACAAGTGATTGAATTCCATGAGGGACATCCTTGAGAGAGGTAAACAAGACACGATGAGAGGTAACATGCTTTGTAGCACCACTATCAAAGTACCACACTTGAGCATCTGTAGCAAAAATGAAAAACATGCATCATGGACAGAAGGATCATAAATGCACTTTGCACTAAAAGCCCATTCTACATCAACATCAGCATCATAGTCTTCTTTCATAGAAGACTCAACAATAGCTGCATTTGTAGTGAAACCAACCCCTTTGTTCTTAGCCTCTTCGGCCTTAAACTTAGGACACTGATTGATCAAGTGATCATCAACTTTACAATAATGACAACACATCTTGTTTTTGACATTTCACTAGAATTCCCAGATGAATTTCTACCAATAGAAGCATTTGGAACAAAAGTGATTTACTACTCGGAGAGGAACCATGAGAAGTGGCTAAATTGTTGTGACCACCTTCTCTTTGAGTCGCAATAAAGGCCTGTTCATGTTAAATGAGTCAACGTCAGTTAACAGAAGTTGCTAAAGATCAAAAGACGTACAATTGCACATCGAAGATCAACATGAAGAAGCAGTAAAGATTGGATTACACATTTTTCACATTTTCCCAAAATGGTAATGTATTGTAAATTCTCAATTTATTTCAAGCCATTGTAATATTCTAATGTGTTACGGGCTCAATGGGAGTTCCAAGCTATAAAGAATAGGTCCATTAGTGTGCTTAGGTTGTAGATTCAGTAAGTGGTGGAGCCCTAAAGGCCTTGAGCACCCGGACATTGCATATTTTTACCCTAAGTACATAAGGTAGTGTGTAAATGAAATTAGGGTTCTCAGGCTCATTTGTTGAGAGCACTCTTTGGTGAGAGCTCTTGAAGTGTCTGGCTATGGAGTCCTTGAGCTTCTCCTTGCTCATGAGACTTGATTAACACTAATCAATGACTCATTCTCTTTCACTATGCCTCTCTTAATGTTCTTATGATTGCCTATGATGTTTAGATTAACTACATCTTAACTAATTAGTGGTTAATCCCTCTCTAATCTTGTGTAATTGCCCTCTCTTGCTTGTGTGTGCATGTAGGTTTGATTGGAGTGTGGTGCTCAATAGATCTATGTGTGTGTGCTTGAAATTAGTGTGTTGCATGATAAGATTAGTGTTGTGTGCGTCTTGCAATCGTAGTGTGTGTGATTGGGTTGATTGGAGGTGAAGAGACGTGGATGTGGAGATTGCCCTTCATTGTGGCTTAGCTCCTCCATAGGCCGAGAAGCTCACCTCGTAGAGTTAACCATTTGTGTTTCCATATTTAGCTCACTAATGGTGTGAGTGTTTCCATGCCCTAGTTGGGTAGCTCATCCCTCCGTATTGACAATTTTGTTGGTCATTGGAGATATTGCAACGATAGAACACCCAAAATTTGGCACCGTTGCTGGGAATGATGGCCTACGCTAGTGTAACTGTGGCATAATTGAATGCGTTCCCTAAGTAATTTCACTTCTGTGTTTATGTTTTTGTGGATTTTGGATGTGTGTGCATGAAGCAATGTGTTCATAATTCCCTAATGTGTCACCGTATCTTGCCAATTGTGTGTTTACACACTCTAATTTCACACTAATCCCTTGCTAATTTTACTAAGTTTTGCTGACTTACTAATTTTCTATGAAGGATTGGAGCATTCGACCATTCAATTGATCTTCAATGGAAAGGATAGATTGATGCAATACAATGTGATGCTATGTTGGATTGAAATTTTTTTGATTGTTCGTTTTCATGCCGTTGTAATGCCGAAATTTTTAAGATTTGGTGGCATATGAATTTGACAAGTTTCAATTGTTAATTGATGATTGTAGATTGCTAATTGGGTGCTTAATTGAGTTAATTGCATGCTTGGATGGTCAATTGCAAGTGTGTGCGCAATAAAATCAAGTGTGTGTGCACTATTTTTTTCATGTTTGTGCACTTAAAAATCAATGTGTGCCTAATGATTTTTCAATTATGTTGATAATGATTTGTGAATTCACATTGCAAATTCGACAAGTTTAACCCTTTTGTGTGCGCACCTAAAGATTGGTAAAAACTACCAATTTTTATTAGTGTGTCTGTGCCTAAAAAGTGTTTAATTTGCATAATTGATTCAATTTTTGATTGCATAATTAATGTGTGTAATGGTTAATTGCTATGTTTTTGTGCTCAAAACAGGGATTTACACAATCGAATTCTGTCAATTTTTGACCTAATTTTGTCGTCAATTTTATCCGTTTAATTGAATTGATGAGATTTTTGCAATTTTATTTGTATGCACTATTTCCCTATGTGTGGAGAATTTATAGAGATTTTTTTGGATAATTTTTACAATTGTTTGGTATCTTTTTGCTAATGTTTGTATTAATTTTTGGTTAATTCCATAAAAATTTGATATTTTGCAATCTTACAAGCTATTTTGTGTTGCATATTTACGGCATCATTTTGTTCACATTTATGCCCTCCATGGTCGAGTTTTGAGCGTTTCACTATTTCCGCGGGCCGGATTGACGATTGTGACGCAAATTAGATTTTCGATAAAATCTGCAATTTTTGATGTGCTTTTGCGTGTCAAAAATATTTGGTTGTGAATGTTGGGGAGTTTCTAAGATTCTTAGAGTTTCTCGGGAATTTTTGGACGTTTTTGACAATTTTTGAGATTTTCTGGCGATTTTTTGAAGTTTCGGCTAATTCCGACCTATTTTTGACATTTTTGGAAATTTGAAAATAAAAAAATAAAACAACAAAAAAACAAAAATAAAAAAGGCTGGTTTTGAGCTCGACAACGTGCCTTGTTGCGCATAAAAAAATCTTCATCGACACAAATCACATCAATTTGACAAAAAAATCTTCGTCGACACAAATCACATCAATCCACCCCACACTCACTTTCTCTCTCCTCCCCCTCACTCTCTGTCTAACCCTCACTCACACACTCACATTCTCTCTCCACCCCCTCCACAAGCGCGATTATTAACATCCCCCCCTTTTTCTCTCTCTAACCCCCCTCACTCTCTCACCTCCTTGCCCATGCTGTCAACAGGTGACTGCCCGACTGTCACGCACACGCCCCCCTTTTTACTCCTCTATTCTCTCGACCCTCTCACAGACAGTGCTCGAAAAAAAAACCTAGGTTTAGTGTAATCTCACCTACAAATTTTGTAACTTATCTCTAAATTTTATATTTGAAGGTGAGAAAACCTACAAAATTTTATTTTTTAATAAAGATAGTGTAATTGCGTGTAAAAACCTTGAAATTTTGTCAACATACCCATATGTAGGTTTTGCCAAGTTTTTGGGAAAAAAGTTTTTTTTCAAGTACTGCTCACAGGCAGTTTGGCGTGCCACTGCATGCGTCCCAATAGCGGTCAACGGCCCCGCAAACCCGTACAGTGCGCTGCCCGCCATGCACACACTCTCTCTCTCGAGTCTCATCTCTTTCCACGCTGCTGTAAGGTGCGTTGACAGGCCCCCTGTCCCACCGAGTCCCGCCCCTGGCCCCGCTGCTTGCTCGCGACGTCTCTCTCTCTCTCTCTCTCTCTCTCTTCCTGCTGTCCACGTGTCTGCCAAACCCCGCGCTCCGCGCTGTCCCGTGCTCCGCGCTGCAGTCAGAGGCCGACGTCAACAGCTGCCTGCAGGTAAGGTAATTCGGTAGATTTGTTTCATTCTTTTATTAATTTTTTTAAAAAAACTTTAAAAATCATTAAAAAAAATCAAAAATCACAAAAATACTTTAAACATCACAAAATAAATAAATAAAAGACGTAAAAAATAAAAAAAAGAGTTTAAAAAATCATAAAAAATAGAAAAAACCTCATAAAAATAAAAACTTCTTAGAAAATTCATTAAAAATATCAAAAATTCACAAAAAATAAAAATCACATAGAAAATCATTAAAAATTCAAAGTTTTCATAGAAAATCACAAAAGTAGTAAAAAACTCAAAAAGTTTATTAAAAAAACTGATTGGAAAAAATTCCAAAAAAACCATAAAAATCATAAAACCTTCAAAGAAATCACAAAAAAATTAGCAAATTACCAAAAAATTTATAAAAAATCAAAATCTTCCAAAAAAATCATAAAATTACTTTAAAAAATTTAAAAATTTAAAATCTCATAAAAAAGTAAGAAAAATAAAAAGAAAGTCGCAGAAAGTGTCGGAAGTACTAGAAAGTGCCAAAAAAAGTCAGAAAGATCCAGAAGAGCCAAAAAGCAAAGGCGGAAAGTGTACCGCACATCGAACAAATCGTGAAAGAGCCAAAAGAGTCGCAAATCAACCAAACTGTGCCAAAGCGAATCAGATCAGGCTAAAAAAGTGAGAAAACAATCTACTCAAAGCCGTGGGCGGCAGACAAATTTTTAAATTTGTCAAAATCAAGCTGAAACTCGACTAATCACGGGGATTTGTAAATTAAGCTGTTCAAGGCCCAAGTTTTCATCGTTTCAAAAGATTGTAATCAATTCTGACACTGTTGAGCTAGAGTTAGTCAACTCTTGCAAGTCTGAAGAGCATTCAACTGCAAAAGTGTTTTGGCTAAAGTAGTTTAATCAAAATCCAGCTGGAGAAATTCTGCTAATCAACACCAGAATCTGCTAGGAGAAAATTTTGGTAGATTGAGCCGACATGGACTCAAATCGAGCCGAGAATTCAAGTACAGTAGAGCAAGCCAATAGCAATGGTAACACATGCACAAATGCAACAAAGCAAATTTTGTAGCTATTTGGCTACAACGGGCATAAATTTTTGTATACATATTCATAAGGTCATAGGTATCTAATGAGCAACAAAGGAAGCACATGAGCCAAGATTCTATTGATAAGAAGGAAGCTAGATTCAAAAAACTCCCAGATGCGCACAAACTTCAGTGGATCCAGGTATTGCAAGCTTAAAGATGAAGTGCAGATAGATGTGCAAAAAATCAACCCAAGTGTTTATCTAGAAATCTGCACAAGTCCGCAAAGCATACATTTAGTGCATATGCAATCAGGGTCATTGTACATGAATTACAGTGGTGAATCTATAGTCAAGAGCCAAAAATGCAAGATCCAACATATCAACCAATTGAAGCCAGTCTAATTGGAGAACCAAGCCAAAGACGGTACAAAGGTCAAGATGGAGCATTTCTACAACTTGATGCTTAGTGTTTTAAAAGAAGATGTCGACAACTTGGCCAACACAAAAGTTGAAACTTCTCAGCTAGAGCTAAACATGACAGAGCCATCTGAAATACCACTAGTCGTGGCGTATTGCTCAGATTGTGGACGAAAAGGTGGACATTTTTCTGAAGATTGTCCAAAAAATCCAAACAACAGGGATATATCAACTGCCAAGCAAGGTACACAGAAAATTGGGAATGTGAATCTCGATGTAAGTGCATTTAACTCGTCACTTTTAATGCAATCAGATTATTCTACATTATCTTTGGAAGCACCAGTAAAAGCACTGCAAGTTCAAAATGAGCATAAAGATGCATAGACACCTGAAAAGCTTAAAATTGATTCTTTGAACAATAAATTCTTGCATGAATTTAGTCAAGGTGTCTAGTTATCACCGAAGATTGAAAAGATTGCTAGGTTTGCAAATGATTCTGTATCCACTACCACAAGTGTGAAATCATTCACGAGTCTAAGGGACACATCAAACAGAATGATGTTACCTTTGTTTGGTACACATAATTCATATGCACACTATGTAGACCAAAAAGGGAAACTGTACAAAAAAGATCAACCTGTGTCTGAACGGCCAACATACCAGCTCATAGAAGTGCGTTTAGTGATAGATAAAAAAGGATGGTTCATTTCAAAGAAAAGAATCTATTATAGCCCATCCTCTCTAGAGCTGAAGGATATTAACCGAGTGAGCCCAGAAATCTGTTCACAGCCAAACTCTCTTCCATAAAAAATCAAGCTTTGATGTTGTGACCAAACGAACATCTACTTTGATCAAAACAATCGTAGATATAGACGAGAGTCTAGCATCTATGATGCCTCGGGTCCTGAAACCACATAAGCTCATATCATAGGAGACCCATGGGATAGACAATATTAGGGTAAGGATAATGCTATCTACAACTTGACTTGGGGGGAATAATTTGTCATGTTTCAAGGAGATACATAGGAAACTATGCAGAAAGTTCACAGATGCCAAACATCAACAGTGCTACCCAAAGTGTGCCTTTACAGTCCCAAAAGGTGAGACTAAACCAGAGCCAAATAGTTTTGAACTCTTATAATGAAGCACGCTATAGTGATCACCCTAGGAAGGGGGGAGCTGCAAATCCATCAAGCTCAGCTTATGTACCAGGAAATTCTACACCAATTAGAAGCCCTAGAGCCTTTAACCAACAAACTCCTTCAAAGCAGAAACATTGAAAGATCATATGGTTGTTGGAAGTTTCCAATTGACCCAGATTCCATCAAAGTCTGCAGACAAATGTTTCTATGGAGACCATCAGGGACAAAAGTTTCAGCTGATCTCCAAAAGTCAGAGTCAAAAGCCCACAAATCCAATAGTGTTCAAACAGTTACATGTGATCAAGCTCACGTATGCATATCAAGATACACATGGTAACGAATATCGGCAAGATCATGACCTTGTACAAACACATACGGATGACCCGACTGAAGTCAAAGAATATCTGAAGATGATGCAAAGCCTTAAGCTTCCAGAACAGTTGACAGAAAAGTCAAAATCAATGAAAAGTTAAAGTTCAAAAGCTACACAAAGGTCACCACCAAAATCTCCTCCAAAGAGATAAATCCTGCTAGAAAGTACAATGGATCTTCTCAGATCAAAGGCTACTCAAATGCAGGAGGACAATGCTCAACAATTGCAAAAAAGTGTAGTGTCACATTCATACGAGTCAACATCAATTGAAGCAAGTGATCAACAAAAAGAAAATGCAGACAAAGCTAAACCAAAGGACACTGCCAAAGCAAAATCAATCACTACAGAAAGAAATCCTGAGAAGACCAAGTGCAATATCACCGGTGAAAATGAAGAAAAGCTGTCAAGAGAAGTAAAGCTAGATTTTCAACTAGACAAGAATATCATGTCTTTTTGAACTTGGAAAAGATGTGGTCAACCACAACTGGAAGATGCTCATAAATTTGTGAGCATATCAAGAGACAAACGAGCAGAATGCTGGGGAATAATCTCCACCACCATTGAAGTAAGTTCACATATCATGATAGCTCCATTCCATGTGATCACAACAAAGGATATGATAGATGACATCATAATGGGAATGCCAATGGCCCAAAAGATGTTAGAGATACAGAATTCAATGAAGCTGTAGTCTTCAGAGACAACCAAGAATGAAGACAAAGATTGGTCACCCGCGGACGATAGCACAAAGTCCCCAAGCACAGTTAAAATGGAGACTTATGTCAAAGCAGATGTTATTGAAGATGATTCATCTCCATCGAATAGAACTTTAGAAGAGCTTAAAGAAAACCAGGCAATATCAAGTGCAGATCAAACGGAGCAAAGAGAAATCACAAAATCTATTGACCAGAGCATGACACCAAAGCCAAAAGTTAAGAAGAACGGGGTTGCAGACAACCAGGAAGCAATAGGAAGTCCAAAGATGCAGAAATTTCCAGCTAAATCAACTGATGAAAGTCAGATTGGAAAACAGAGTCTCAAGCTACCCTCCGTAGAGACACAGTTAGATCAAGATGAAACCATGGAAAAAGATGGACAAAGATCTTCGATAGAACCTCCAATGAGAATAGCTATAGTTCTCAGTGGTACAAAAGGGGCAAGTGTCAAATACAATGCTCTAATGAATAACAAAGTAAAGTACAATATGGTTGCAGACAACATCCGAAGCATTCTAGAGATTACTCAGGGCAAGCTTGATAATAGATAAATCATGGGTAAGGCTACAAGTCAAGAAGAAATGGTTGCTACCCTTAGCATCCAAAATCATGAAGAGCAAGTAAAGTTTCAGCTGAAGCCTTCAAAAGACATGCATGCAGATGTCATTCTTGGATATCAGTGGTTAGAACAACACAAGGCCTACAAAGAAGATACAATGCTCATAGTCTCTTTTCCAAGAGGTATCCATCAACAATTATTGATATCGTTAATGCTAAATTCACAGATGCTAAAGTCACAAGAATCAAAGAAAAATCTTGCAGACAAAGGTAAAGCTAAAGTGGACCCTCCACTGATTAGCAAAGAAGGTGTGACAGCATATGCCTCTATATCAAAGAACCCTCATGGATTAGCTTCTTCTAGCAAGTCAGACTTTCAAAACTTCAAGTCAATTGCTGACCCAACTAAAACCTCTAAGGAGACACCTAGAAAAGAAAAGATATACTAGCCAAAGTAGTCAAGAAAGCAAAGTAATGTCAAGCAAGCATTTGTTCCGATCAGTTTAGTCAAAGTCAATGATCCGGTTTGGATTAAAGACAAAAAATCAACACAGAAAGACAAACACATGGGACGGATAGCATCACAATGGAGCTTAAAAGAACAAGAGTACTATGGAGGTAACAGACAGATATGGGTACCAAAACTACAGGTAGGGCATATGAAGTAACTTCAAGTCCCTACCAAGAAAGAAGACCCACAAAGTATCAACCTCGACAATATCCTAGGATACCTAAGAAGCAGGTATACAACAGAACAACATCAAAAGATGCTAAAGTCTACCACAACTCACAAGAGGATACAGAAAAAAGAAGGATCTCAAAGAATGTTCCTCTTGGACAAGGATTCTACACAGGGTATACAAAGATTTGGCTACCAGTCAACCACAAGCCCACTATAGCTACACCAGACCTGCATGAAGATCTCAAGAGCTCAACAAGACCTAGAGCTCAACAAAGTCAACAAAGGAGATACAAAGGTCATCAAGAGATTTTGATTCCTAAGTCTTTCAATGCTCCTACTCAAAAGCTAGATGCCGATAGCCAACTGAGGCCTACAACAACAACATCAAAGACTCCTATCAACATGCCTACTTGGAGAATCAAACGGATAATAAGGTCTTCACATTCAAAGAAGGACAACCCAACCAATGAGAATGAAAATTCAAAGATGATAAAATAGGTATGGCAAAAGAAACCTTCAATGCCAACTTGGTCCTTCACTAATCTTCTTTTTGAGGATTCAAGCTTACGTTTACCTGAAGAAATGTTTGTAGTAAGCACAAGAATGTGAAAAGTCAAGTCGCCAGGGTGCAAAAAACACTCTTTGGCATAGTCAGAGTCGGCTGTGAGCCATAAAATGAGCAAAGAAGTAGTCCCAAAGCTTCAAGTCATATTAAACTCTGTGCTAAGATACATAGTTATTAGGCTTACGCTCAAGCTGGAAGAGTTGAGCATATCCTAGTCATGTTGCTCATGTTGGATGAGATGAGCATAAGAGTCGAATCCTATTAACTTTACAATTGGTGGAGTGTCATAGAGTCCAACACTCACGCACAGTGCACAATAAGATGAGATCACATATTCTCGTCAACAAAAACCATTCTTAAAGGGGTGTCAGCTTTCAAAGCCATGTCATATGCTTTTATAGCTACACCGTCTTTATGAATAACCCCTCAAAATCTTTCTTGCATAGCATATTGTTTTCCATGCATTTTTGTGTATGCATAAATAGGATTTCCCATCATTGGACATATGCATTAGACACTCTTTTTTGTTTCCACCTATGCACCTTGAGTGGACTACAACAGGCAAACCAATGTTCCATCATGCTTCTCTCTCATCGTTGCTGCCTTTTTAATTCCATCTATCAGCAAATAATCCCTTGAGTACTTTATTAATATTTTCCATGCTTATAAAGTACTCCAATAATGCGCGTATCCCAAAGCCACTTTTTTCCCACTGGGTTTTTTCCCTTTAGTCATCCAAGTATTAGACCCTAGTTCAGAACCTCATCATTCTACTTCCCTTTTACATACTTTTCATAAATAAATAGAAGCCTCCTCATTATGCTATTACAACAGAAAAATGCAACATCATCTCTCACAACATACATATTTGGACCAATGAAGATGCTGCAACAAATTGAACCTCATCAACAAATGAAGACAATCAGCCCATCAACCAATCAAAACCTTCCACAGCCTCCACAAAAACTTCTCAACAGTTCCCGACGACGGGCACTAAAATTGGAAGGGGGGAATGTTAACTGAGTCAATTTCAGTTAACAAAAGCTGCTAAAGACCGAAGAAGTACAGATGCACATCGAAGATCAACATGAAGAAGCAGTAAAGATTGGAGTTACACATTTTCCACGCTTTCTCAAAATGGTCACGTATTGTAAATTCCCCATTTATTTCAAGACATTGTAATATTCTAATGTGTTACGGGCTCAATAGAAGTTCCAAGCTGTAAAGAATAGGTCAGTTAGTGTGCCTAGGTTGCAGATTTAGTAAGCGGTGGAGCCCTAAAGGCCTTGGGCGCTCGGACATTGCATATTTTTACCCTAGGTACATAAGGCAGTGTGTGAATGAAATTAGGGTTCTCAAGCTCATTTGTTGAGAGCACTCTTTGGTGAGAGCTCTTGAGGTGTGTGTCTACAAAGTCCTTGAGATTCTCCTTGCTCATGAGACTTGATTAACACTAATCAATGATTAATTCTCTTTCAATATGTCTCTCTTATGTTTTTTATGATTGCCTATGATGCTTAGATTAACTACATCTTAACTATATTAGTGGTTAATCCATCTCTAATCTTGTGTGATTGTCCTCTCTTGCTTGTGTGTGCATGTAGGTTTGATTGGAGTGTGGTGCTCAATAGATCTATGTGTGTGTGATTGGGTTGATTGGAGGTGAAGAGAAATGGATGTG
Organism: Adiantum capillus-veneris; assembly: GCF_014529385.1. Taxonomy (NCBI): domain Eukaryota; kingdom Viridiplantae; phylum Streptophyta; class Polypodiopsida; order Polypodiales; family Pteridaceae; genus Adiantum; species Adiantum capillus-veneris. Next base: position 81,883,039 of record NC_140951.1, read on the forward strand.
GAGGTTGCCCTACATTGTGGCTTAGCTCCTCCATAGGCCAAGAAGCTCACCTCGTAGAGTTAACCATTTTTGTTTCCATAATTAGCTCATTAATTGTGTGAGTGCTTCCATGTCCTAGCCAGGTAGCTCATCCCTCTGTATTGAAAATTTTGTTGGTCATTGGAGCTATTGCAAAGATGGAACCCCCAACAGTTCAACTGCATGCTATCTAGTCATGTTTTTTTTGGAAAGTGACTCTTGCAACAACAACGTGCATAATATATCAAACTTGAAAAAAATTGGATTTCCTTGGGTCATGAGTCTCCAAGTACTAGTAAAAGTCTGGTAAGAATCTGGAAAAGCATCAAGAATAGTCTGCACAAGGGAGCTGTCTGTAATGACTTTAACTGCAAAAATAAGTTTCTCATTGATATCCTTGACACTAGCAAGGAAAGTTTCATCTTCCTCATGCATAATATTTGAATTGGAAACTCTTTGCACAACAATGCAAATATTGCCTCATTGTGAATTGCATAAAAACCAGCTAAGATATCCAAGCTTGTTTTGTAGATTTTGCTGAACGAATGTGGGGAGTAATAGTATGCTTTTTAGAAAACACAGTCAATGCATGAGCCTACGCATCTTTTATATCCCAATGAGCTTACTCAGCTGTGTACCTGTGTCGCACGTGTCAATGCAAGGAACTTGCCGATACACCGTGTGCGAGCCACAAATAGCTCCAAGCACACAACAAGTCTAAACTAGTAAGCTCAAAGAAGGCGATGGTGTGTCACTCACCACTCTACGCTTGCTTCGTGGAGGATTCCTTGCCGCAAGGAAGAAGGAGCCGCCGCTTCACCACGCTCAACCGCTTCGCCGCCGCCGTGCCATCATCGCAATGCTCAATCGCACTCTCGCTCTCTCTCTCTCTCTCTCTCTCTCTCACGCATACACACACACACAAGGAGATGATGAAGAAGAAGAAGATGGAGATGGAGCAAGAGCACTCTTCTATTGCACAAATGAGAGAATAAGTGAATTTTAGGTTTAGCTGACTTTTATATGAGCTCACCCCATTCACACTTGGGCGCCCATGCTTAGCCAACTAATCCCTTAAATGTTCTAGTCAGAGTGCGCCTCTCATCGGCGATCACTCTTACCCTTTTCCTATTGGACCGACAAGCCCGGTACCTGACTCTACCAAATAAATAATACAATGTCCGCCGTAGGTTACAACGTCCATCGTAGGTGATAGGGTGTCCATGAGCCGTGAGGGTTAACATGCCCCCCTTCCTGATGTAGATTTCGTCCTCGAAAGCTAATGAGTTGAAGCTCGTTCGTCGAGGTGGAAGAGCATTTGAGATGAATGTCCTTAGCCTTCTTTAGTCACTGCAAAATCAAATAACATTGGCACAGTAATTGCATTCTCATAAGCGATTAAAAAGCATATGCAGTTTTAGGCAGAAAAATTGATTGGTAACAGAATTTTAAACAATTTGTCAACAATAAACATTAAATTGCAATATAATCAAATGCATAAACAGATGTAAAGGTAAAAAATTAAACAAGTCTAGGGTCGCTAATTTTAACGGTTGAAAGGCACTAGAGATCGACTATTAATACCATGGGTAAGCTTCTTAATTTTCTCTGGTCAATTAAGTTGTTTAATCGCGAGAGCCAAGTATTTCATGTTCGAGGGCTGACTAGAGGCTATACCTAGAAGACCTTGTAGTTAAGCTACGATAAAAGAAATTTCTCATGAAATCATCGCCTGACTGATTACCTTTTCTTTGACCCCCCAAAGTCTTTTCACAGTGATTCAATTTTGATGTGTGTGCTTATTTTGTATGCCTTGGGTTTTTGCTTTTCAAGGAAAAGCGCCCACACTGGGAACTTCTAGGGCTCTAGTACCATAGGCGATACATGTGAGTGAAGTACCCAATCAATCTGAGATTTCTCTTCCAGCTTAAGATTTTACATTGTGGCACTTTGATTTTTTTGTTCATTTTCAGCATTTTAATTTTGTAACTTTGGGGGGTCATATAACACTGATACACCTCCCCAAGCTCATCACACAAGTAAACTCCCTTTATAATACTTAAGCTAAAGGTCAATAGGGTCAAGCCCACTAGAAAGCCCTAGTACATTTCACACAATGCTGCCTAAATTGGATTAAGAACCTAAGTAACCATTAATTATTAGGAAGGCATTCCCCATGGTATTAAGAGAAGATCTCTAACACCTAGCTTGGTCAAACTAGCTTAGTCGGACTGCTTGATTTTTAAATCTAGACAAGTGGTTATGACAAAAAATGACATTGAATTTAATGTTTGGTACTAAGCAAATGCACTGAATATTATGCTACCAATCACAATGAAAGCAGACAAACATGGATGCAAAAAAAGATAAGGGGCAATGCCAATGGACAAGAAACACATGTTTGTGTTGATGGACGCGCTTGATTTGAAGAGTGAGTCGAGATAAAGATTTCATGAAGGTCCAAATCCTAACAACAACAACACACTCCTGTACACACTAGGAAACACAAAGAATACCTCTAGGAGGCACATCAGTGAGAAAAGGTACCAACACTTATTGAACACAACAAAAAAACATAAGGGACCCTAACCTAATTATTTGCACTCCCCCTAGAGAGTCAAGGGAATAGGATATTGTAGAGATTGGGGGGAAACCCTAAGGCTAAACCCCTATCCTCGTCGTCAAGATAAATAAATTCATCATCCATGAGACCATATGTGCCATCCGCGTAGTCATGTAAATCTTCTTCTTCATCATAGGTACCCATGTTCACTAAGAAGGTCACTAGACGCCTATAGTCATCTTGGTCAAAAGGATAGGCTTGTGCAATGGGAGATACACTCTCTACTAAGTATGGATCCGTCGTGGTCAAGAGACATATCAGCCACTCTAACTCCTCAAAATTCCTCTCACATGCTAGTGTACCTACCAAATCCCATTCACATGCAAGCACCGGAAAGACCATGTGAAACATTTGTGAAAAGTAACAAGGGTACCTCTCACCCAAGGTAGGAGTGGATGACTCTAGCGTACTAGCCATATCCGTACACGTAAATAGATGATGGTTAGAGTGAAAATATTACAAGGGTCGTGTTCTTGTGCATAATGTGTTTTTATGATTTTGTGTTATGGCTCTTGGTCTTTTACTTTTTTATCTTGTTTTGGTGAGTATAAGGCTTTATATATACATTCCCTAAGATTGGAGATTTAGAGGTCAGGGAGAAAGGTTGAGAGGGAAGCAAGTGAATGATGGATGTCAACAAACACTCCCCCCTTCCTTGGGTAGATCATACCATTTGAAATGATGTCGTCACCCTTTGAAACCAGTTGTTCCAAGTTGTTATGGGTGAAGTTTTTAACCAATAGTTTTCAACCACTCTATGCGTTTCATCTAGTTTCAAGGGTGGTAAGGTACTCTCCCATGATTTTATTTGAAACATCGTTGTAGGTGGTGAACTTACAACGGGAGGTGTAAACTCTTTCTTGCTTGTATGGATATGTACAATGATAGGTGGAGGTTGTGTCAAAGCTTCTATTTCCGTACAGGAACTACATGAAGAGCAAGAAGCTTCATTTGCTTTCCCTGTTCCTGAGCTAGGTGGAACAAATCGTTCTTTCTTTGGTACCCAAACTAGCTCTAGAGCGGGTGTGTTGCATTCCGTAATTTTTTCCTTTCCATGATCTTCAATTTGTTTGGGAGCCACAGGATTGAGCTCACATGGGCCCGGTGACAAGTAAGAGCACAATTTACGTTTTGGTACCTAGATTTGATCATTTCCTTCATAGTAGCCTTGGGCTTCCAATAGTTTTTTAGGAATCCAACGCAACGTTTCTTGGGGCGAATGGGACGTCTCTTACCAGGCTCCTGTCTTTTAGCATTGGCTATGGTTGCTAAAGAAGCTTTAGGGACCCACTTGTATGTTTTCTTTGTTATATTGGGATGGGTCTTGTGTGTGTCAAGCTTTATTTCAGCTACATCAGTTGAAGCTCTAGAGACTTGGGCTATGGGGACATATGGTTCAACCTCTTGGACATGCAATGTTTTGGGTTTTATTTCCTTAAGAGGCAATATATCAGGGACTATGGCTTGTGTGGCAGGGCTAAGAGTTGGTTTCTGCGTTGTGACACCCCCTGTCTCCCAATCAATAGTGAATTTGGTGGCTATCATCCACGTGCGTCCTAGGTTTATATTACCCTCCATAGTTCCAACAGGCATGACCAAAAAGTCTTGAGCTACAACCCCATTGTCATAACTGACAGAAGTGTGCCAGATTCCAAAGACTGCAGTTTTTTTCTTGTTGACACTCTTGACTTGGATAATACTCTCAGATAGAGGTGGCTTCCCTAACTGACACCACACCCCATATGATAGCAGATTATATTTAGCACCCGTGTCCAATAAAGCGTTATATAGCACTTTTCCATAGGTGCTGTTTAGCTCAATAGGGTATCATAGGTGTGTCAGAGTCCAACCAATCCTCGTTGATTTCAACGTGGAATGCATGTGTGACTCCAAGGTTAGCCTCTCGTTTTCGTTTTATACGTTGTTGTTGCTCCTCAGCCTAAGCTTGAGATTGTATCTTCTTCAATTCTATTTGTACCTTGGCTGCCTTTTTTGTATGGATGGAACGCAAATCCTCTTGGCTTAAAGGATCATAGTATCTTTTAAACTTGCTCCCATTGAGGATTCCAATGGTTTCAACTCCATCAAGAGTCTCCACGTGAATGGTTCCTTGTGGGGTGATCTCACATACTCTATATGGTCCTTTTTCCGCATATTTCAACTTTTCCTTTTCGTTACGCACTCCATACATAAGGACTTTATCACCAACATTGATATCTTTGTTCTTTAGATGACGGTCAAACCATTTCTTCCTCCTATCTTTCTCCACAAGTGCATTTTGCACAACTAATTACCTCTCTTCATCTAGCCTTTCAAGGATATATAATCGCTCAACTAAGGGGTTACCATCCCAACCTTCTTGAGAAGCTACTCGAAGACTAGGAATGACAAACTCCCATGGCATAACCGCTTCTTGGACATACACCATCTTGAATGGTGTGCAGTTAATGGAAACTTTATACGCAGTACGATAAGCCCATAGAGCTGATGTAAGCTTTAAATCCCAATCTGTGCGATGAGCTTCCATCGTTTCGGTTAAGATAGAGATTAAGGTCTTATTGGTGCTCTGAGCTTGGCCATTTGCTTGTGGATGATAAGGTGTGAATTTATGGTGAGCTATCATAAAGTTGGTAGTGAGTTCTTTTATTACTCCATTTATAAAATGAGTACCATTGTCACTCACAATCTCAAAGGGATAAAAAATCTTGTAATAATGTTCTCAAAGAGAAACTTGGCAGTTGACCTCGCATCGGCCTTATGTGTCGCCCTGGCTTCCGCCCACTTTGTCACATAGTCACTGGCAACGATAATATATCGAGATTGAGTGCCACGAGCTGCTGGACTAATTGGGCCTACAAAGTCCAAACCCCATTTTTCAAATGGTTGAGTCACTTTAACAGGATATAAGGGCATCCTATCCTTTTGTTGTGTGATCTTGTAACGTTGGCATTCATCACATCCTTTTGCAAAGATTGATGCATCCTTAAATAAGGTTGGCCACCAATAGCCTGATTGCAACACCTTTCTAGCTGTTAGTTCCCTTGAGAAATGTTCTCCGGCTATACCCATGTAGGCTTCTTGCAGTATGTATAAATACTCATCCTCACGGGCACAACGTCTAAGAATATCATCCTTCCCTAGCATGTAGAGAGTTCCCGCAATGAGAGAGTAAGGTTCACATTCTTTTAAAAAATTTTGAGCTCTGTCTTTACGAAGCTCTTTGGGTGGAAAACCATTAACTAGAAAGTTCACAATCTTCTCACTCCATTCAGGTATGGTTTCGACTAGGAATAGAGAAGTATCAGGCAATTCATCATCGACTCCAGTAGGGGCTTCACCACTGGGTATGCGAGACAAATGATCAGCCATGACATGTCTATTACCAGGTCTCACCACAATGGTAAAATCAAACTCAAGGAGAATTCACAACCATCATGTAATTCTTCCCCTGGAACAAGGTTTATTTACTAGATACAATAAGGCTTGATGATCAACATAGAACACAAACTTGTTGGCCAGAAGGTAGTAGCAAAATTTCTTCACTGCATAAATCATACATAAACCTTCTCGCTCTATAGTGGTGTAGTTTCTTTCGGCATCATTCAACTGACGACTTGCAAAGATAATGGGGTAGTCCAGTTTATGTTCTCCTGGTTGAGCTAGAACACACCCAATAGCAAAGTTCGATGCATCAATATGCACATGAAAAATTACATTCCAATCGGGCACTCGTAGAATAGGATTTCTAGTCAAGGTCTTTTTCAATGACTCATAAGCATGGTCACACTCCGCAGTCCATTGGAACTCAATAAGAAGCTTGTACAAAGGACGAGCTATCTCGGCAAAGTTTAAAATAGACCGTCGGTAATAACCAACATGGCCCATAAACCTTTGAACTCCTTTATAATTTGTAGGTGGTGGCAATTCAGCAATGGCTTTAATTTTTCTCTCATATGTGGAAATCCCATTTTGGACACTATATGCCCTAAAGTGACTCCATATTTAACCCAAAATTGGCATTTGAAAGGGTTTAAGGAGATGCGATACAATCTACACTTCTCAAACACTTTTCGTAAGCATGATAGATGTTCTTTCCAAGAGGAATAAACACAAAGGTCATCTAAGAAAGCTTCACAAAACTCCCTCAAATATTCTCTAAAAGCAATGTTTATTAATCTTTGAAAGGTAGCAGGGGCATTGGTTAAAACCAAAAGCCATAACACGAAATGCGAACACTCCAAATTCGGTTATAAAGGCTGTTTTAGCTTGGTCCTCCAGCGCAATTGTGATTTGATTGTAACCAGAGTACCCATCTAAAAATCTATAAGCTTCCTTCCCTGCAACTCTTTCAAGCACGTGTTCTGAATATGGAAAGGGGTAATGGTCCCTCCTAGTGGCGGCATTGACCTTCTTGAGATCCATGCACACTTTGAGTTTCCCATTATTTTTTGGCACAATCACTATTGGTGACACCCATTCTGAGTGCTCAATAGGGTATATGAACCCGCATTCCACAAGCTTTTCAATATCTTCTTGAACGATTTTTGCAGATTTAGGATTCATTGGGTAGGGTCATTGCTGAACTGGTTTAGCCATGCTATTCATAGGGATTGTGTGTTGCACCACGGAAGCTGGAACCCCTTTCCAAAAAAATATATCCCTGAATTCCTTGAGAAGTTCTTTAAGTACACACTCCTCAGTCTTGGTCAGATCTTGGGCAATGCAAACAGGTTTAGACTCTTCTCCTGGGTCTGCTAACTCTATTTCCTTAACTATCACTGGACCATCATAGACTCCATTGCTCCCATCGATAGGTTTTCTTTGAGCCTTTGTATACACAACCTTACGTTCCTCTGTGGTATAGAATTTGAAATGTTCAGGTGCAGGGTGTAAGTCTGTGGGATCCTGTTGTTTTGTGGATTGTGATTTAACTTCTGATTCCTTTGGTTGTTGAGCTAAATCTTGATTTTGTCGTCTCCTTACGGTACAACTCAACTTTGGCTTCTCTGTAGCCTCTAGTTGTGTGATGTCAATGGGTTTTGGACTACACCACATAACGCTTTGAAGGTATTCACCCCAATTATCTACCAACTTTCGATGAGCATCACATGCCCCTATATAATTAAGCCATTCTGTGGTAGATTTCTTTTCATTTATTCTAGCACGCACATTTTCTCGATATCGTTTCCTCTTATATGGATTACTCTTCTTGTTTAATTCTCGATTACGGTCGCTTTCTAGTGAAGGCTTCACTAGATGAATCACTACTTGTGTCTTCTGCTCCCTTGGATAGATTATCATCTAGGTTACCACTGGGCCCTGAATGGTTTGTCCCCACATTTTCACTAAGATTTAACTCAGATTCTTCGTCCTCATAGTCAATTTCAACTGATGATTCTGACCCCAAATCGTGTGGGCTATAGTCTTGTGAGGCGCTACTGGTTTCAATGCCAGTCAAACTTTCATCTTGTAGATCATCAGAAGCTATATGCATTGATTCTAGCATGTTTAAGGGTACAAGTGGTGGTATTTCATCCCCCTCTGGTGTTACCCAGGTCTTCCCCCTATTTCCCCAAGTGTCTATGGTTGCTGCTAGGTGGACCCAATCCACATTGTCTGACTCAGTCATCCCAGGTAGTACATTCATATAAGGAGAATCTTTCCCAACATCAGTGTCCGCTTTACACGTGTAACAATACTGCAATGGGTTCGAGTGAACTGTGGTGTCAGATCTATGATCAATTTTCCTAGAGGATGTGCTCAACCCATCACAAGATCCACTCGAATGACGGAATCTTGGAACTGCAGGTAGACATGATTTTTGGACAATAGACCCATTGGCCATCTTCACTACTATGGTTGTGGTCGCAAGGTGAGGTCTTCCCATAGTTTCCCAGCAATTTTTAGTCACAATGCTAACCCCAGCGCCACCATCAAGGATTCCCTTCACAATTAATCCCTTAGTAGTGATTGGTATAGTCGCATTGGATTCATCACCCTCAAAGTATTGTCCCAACTTGTTGATAGGTATTTCTATAACAAGGTTCTCATCTAGGTTGGGTTGTGGATCTATGTATTCCTCCTCTATTGGCATCTCCCCAGCTCCATCCATCTGTGCAAATTGTGGTAGCCCAAACTTCAGTTCTCCATTGAGGAAGGCTCAAAGAGCTGAGACTAGCTCAGGGTCTTTATATAGTTTGGACATGATGGTGGTTCTAACTTCTGAAGACATGAAATCCATCAATTTGGCAATGTTTAACGGCACCTTTTGGACTTGAGTTCCTTGAGGTGGGGAAGATGGGATCTCCATTTCTTAGATAGGATCAGGTAGTCCCTCTGTAAACATTCTTTCCATCAAGAAGTGAGTACGCCCACTTTCCCATGACTTTAAGTCACTTTCTTCTTGGATGACACTAGGTATGTCTAAGGGTCTATGGTCTTGGTGAGATTGTTGTTGCTTAGGGAACACGGTGTCTGTAATTTGGATCTGTCTAGGTGCTGGTTCTAGATCCCTTTGGGTATCTTCTACCAAACTCCTTAATTGATTGACTTGCTCAATCTCCTCTGTAGGGTTTGGGTAAGTTCCTATCTTCTTTTTGGATCCTGGTCATTTTGGTCTCCATGGTTTCACCTGAATCAGAATCTATAAAGAATGAGGATGCAAGAGAGCTACACAAGACAAGCACAAAGCACACAGAGATGGAAAGCTTCTTCCTCTTCTTCACAGAAAAGAGAGTACAAAATGACTAAGTGCTAAAGATGAAAAGTAGCACATATGTACATGCGGTCACTAAGTGTGAACTCGCTAGAAGCGTACTAGGCAGTCACTATAAGTGTAGTCCAGTTGTAGAATCACTGGCAGAGATCCTCCGTGTCGGTCACCTAACGCACCAGTGAGTAAATGCCGTAAGCGGCCAAGACCCGTAGTGGATGCCAGATCAAGGTGTAGAGCTCGACATCTCAACAGAATCTTCTTCAGCGTCATTCATATATACGGGGTCATCACCAGTCCCTATGTTGGTCTTTGAACTGGGGTCTGACTTCGCTGCTTTTTGCGATCTCTTTCTTCGTGTTTTCTTCTTTTTCTGAGATTGGGCAATTGATGCCGTGTCTCTTTCCTCAAGAATATAATTTTGTTTTTGGAGCATCGATCATGTGAGTACGTTTACTGGTACCACGGGTGTACTTGGTGATGGCTCCTCAGTAACTTCAATAAAGTTTAATGGCGTGATCTTCGGTGCATCTGGATTATTTGGACATTGGGCAATCAAATGATCTATGCCACATCGATTACACATGAGTATCGGTATTGTAGACGTGCTCGCTTGATTGGTTTGCATTAGTGTGGCGTTCTTTTGTAGCCTAATAGGACACTCGGCTACACAACGTGGACCTCCACACTCATAGCGTTGAAGAGGTGGTCTCTTAGCACTGTAATTGATATTTTGGCCTCTTGTCGAAGGAGCAGCTACTTGATATACAAGTTTGACTTGTCCCCAATAGTCCTCCATGTAGTATTGTGGACATTCTTCAAGCACATCGAGCCCATAGGAAATATAAGGATCTATATCTTCCTCACAGCCTTCCAAACAAGCTATTGGGATTAGGCATTGGGAAACCCTCCATGACGTCGTAGTCAGAGGAAGAGTCACTAGCCGCTATGTTCGGGTCTTGGTTTGTACTACCTTGGGTCCCCGCTGAGGGTCCAGAACCTAAAGTAGTGGATATTGAGAACTCGCGTAAGTCAAAATTCTCTCTAGTTGCTCCGTCTCTAGCACACTACCAGAGCGCAGATGCATGTGCCTTTGGCACCCTATAAGCGTCGGCAAACAACCTCGAAGGTTAACCGCTTACCTTTTTTAAGCGTCTGTTTTCACTCTTGTTTTTTACGTTTTTAATGTTTGATTTTTTTGATTAAAGTGTTGTGATAGCTCAAAACGAGCGTATCACTTAGAGGGTTGTTGTGTGCTTTATAACACAATTTTTGGGCATCTGACGTTCCGTTGGTCCTCAAAAAATCGATTTTTAGCTACGTGTGAAGCTAAAATTTGTTTTTTAAAAGGCGACTGAGGCCTAGGCCTGAGCGTGAGCTTGGGCTTGGGTCTGGGAGATATTCTCAATCCCGGTCCTACCTATAATTTAAGAAAAAAAAAAGGATAAGGTCGTCGCGGCCTGCGCGAGAGCACACACACACTCTATCTACCTACTTCTAACTAATACACCTACTGTTACACACTAACACACTCTATTAACTCTCACAGATCTACTTCCTACCTACTGTACACAGAAAACTAACAACCTTAGTACACAGAGAATAAACACAGTACCTTTGAAAACTCCATTAACAAAGAAAACTAACAACGCTAATACACAGAGAATAAACATAGTACCTTTGAAAACTCCATTAACAAAAACAATACACAGTACAACACCAAATCCTTCTTCTCAACACACACACACTCCTTCCTTACCTTTCCTACAATAGAAATTGCACCACGGAGAAGCACAGAGTGCTACTTGAGCTTAATGCACGGCATTCCCCGGCAACGGAGCCAAAAATGTGCACGTATGTCGCACGTGTCAATGCAAGGAACTTGCCGATACACCGTGTGCGAGCCACAAATGGCTCCAAGCACACAACAAGTCTAAACTAGTAATCTCAAAGAAGGCGATGGTGTGTCACTCACCGCTCTAGGCTTGCTTCGTGGAGGATTCCTCGCCGCGAAGAAGAAGGAGCCGCCGCTTCGCCGCACTCAACCGCTTCGTCGTCACAATGCTCGATTGCACACACACTCTCTCTCTCTCTCTCACGCATACACACACACACACAAGGAGATGAAGAAGAAGAAGATTTTAGGTTTAGTTGACTTTCATATGAGCTCACCCCATTCACACTTTGGGCGCCCATGCTTAGCCAACTAATCCCTTGAATGTTCCAGTTAGAGTGCACCTCTCATCGGCGATCACTCTTACCCTTTTCCTATTGGACCGACAAGCCCGGTACTTGACTCTACCAAATAAATAATACAATGTCCGCTGTAGGTTACAACGTCCGTCATAGGTGATAGGGTGTCCGTGAGCCGTGAGGGTTAACATCATCCATAGACAAAACAACTTTGGTAGTGAGGCGGTCCGGGGCGGGCAACAAGAAGAGCGGCCTCTAAACACCCTTCGAGGCTCCCGTGCTGCTCAATTGGGTCTGGGGAAAGCACAATCAGAGACAACAACAACCCACAGCCAGAAACCAAACAAGAAAAGGGGCACCACCTAGTTGTAGATGCGAACTAGGATGCACGTGATATCTCCTTGTACTCAAACGCACAAAGAGAGGGGAATGCAAGATAGCCACACACACCAAACACAAACATTCACGACGCCAGAGAGAGGTAAAGAGCACAAATCAACTTGAGCAACTCAGTCTTAGCCTTAAAGACTAGATGCACACAAAGCTTGATGAGAAATAGAGGGACAACACAAAACTTGACCTTGTTGCCAATACACAAATTGTCTTAGGGTCACGGGAGCCCTCTCACCGAGCACCCTCTTACAATTTACCTTTTAGTAAAACAATTCAACAAGCCCTCAAACCATCAAGCATGAAATGGCACAACAAACTTCAAGGACAATATACCTTCAACCACCTGATGAGCCACTTATCAAGTAAATGTGGAGAGAAGAGTCGTAGTTGCAGCATACAATTGTACCCAAAACTATAAATCTTTTATGCACAAGAGTAGACTACAAGTGTGGTGAAGATTATAGTATCACTCCACTCCTCTAGATGGCATAACTAACTTCAAGCTTCTCCATGCACCTATGTGTAGTGATGGAATAGAGCACTCACAATGCACACACTCTACACAACTAGGCTCGAAGAGTGGTGTGCTATGTGTTGAGAATGGTGTGGTGTAGTGTGATCATGTGATCATTTACAAGGGAGAGAAGGGCTCTATTTATAGGTTTTAGAAGCCCTGATTTGGATTAGGCCTAATCAAGTTTATTTGAAAGAATAAAAGATTATGCATATTTTTATCTTTTTTAATGAGGGTGGGTCTCTCTTGTCCTTTGAGTCACATGGATGTGGGCTCAAGGGAAGAGAATTATTGAGGATGAAAGGAGAGAGGGATTGAGTGAATAATTTGGGAGGGCCTACTCTAGTAGAGGGTGCATTTTACAATAAGGTTAGTGGTTAGTAGTTAGTAATTATCACTAAAAAATATTTACAAAATCATTCACCAAATGGTGAGATATATGATAAGAAAAGTTAGAGAAGGGATAAGCTTGTAAAGCAAGGTTGAAGCTTGGATAAGTTGACATTCACCTCTTTACAACACCGGTAGAAGAAGCGGTCAGCATGGTGAAGTAGCGCGTGTCGATGAAGCTATGTTATCCTCAAACCTTGGAAAATTCATGATGAAAGCCTTCATTTGCAGAGGTTATCCTTGGATTTTTGCTGATTTTTGAAGTTCTTTACAAAGCTGAAGAGAGTATGGTAATATGGACATATATGTAGAGAGAAAGGGGGACACATAGGGTGTAGAAATGGAGGATGAAGGCTATGGAGGTGTGAGAGATGTGGCAATGGTGAAGAGGGTGGATTAGGACATGGGAGTTGCAGGTTTGGGAGTGGGAAGGAGAGGGAGGAGTGTGTGTGAAAGAGGAAAATGATAAAGTGGAAGAGGGAGTGTGGCTGCATAGCATGGGCAAACTGGGGTCCACAAATAAAATCATAGCTCACAGCTCGTAGCTCAATAAAATATGAAAAAATTTGAGGTCAAAGTTGAGCTCACAAGCTACAACTTTTGTTTGTATCACCTTTTCAAATTCGGGGAGCGTGTGATCTTTAAAAATTCAGCAAAACCGACTGTTTTTTCCACTACACAAAGTCCTTGTGAGGTCTTTCTTTGGATGATTCTTTTGAATACCTTCAAGAGTGAGCTCCCCATGGTGCATGCATGCATTCCACATACCCTTGACCTTATTTGGTAGGTCTATAATTGAAGATATTGTTGAGATCATGATATAAATGAATAGTACAACTAACAAAATCAAATATTGAGGGGTCTAAAAAATATGTACATGTCAAATATAAATAATATAGGTTGAAACAATATAAAGGGGTCAAAATAAATCTCTCTCATTATAAGTCTACCGTAAAAAGATGAATATTTTTTGTGGTCTAATTTATGAGAGTAATAAAGAATAGATGTAGGAAGTTAAAAATCACAATAGTGAAAAAATATACACATAAATAGAACTAGTTTTTTTGGATTTTTACTAGGATGGAGTTACACCAAAAATAAGAGAAGCTTGCATGAAATTATTTTTATATGGAATAAAGAATATGCAAAATGATAAGAAAAATTATGGTAATGGTGAGTCAATGTACATAGCATAAATAACACACCATAGGTAGAAATATTTAAATAATTATGAAAAATCCTTTTATTTAGGCCCTATATACAATGAAATATTTATACACAAATGGACCATAATATTTTTTATTTTTTTATTTAATTTATTTTTTTCGCTCAACTAGCCCAGTGACTAGCTAATTAAGGGTTTTTAAGAAGATATGGGAAAAGTCCCCTAACTCACACACACCTATATACAGTGAAATGGTAGGGATAGCCACAGTGTTTGGATGATTTTGGTAGGGTGGGTTAACTCACTATGGCAATTACAGAAAGCCAAAAAACGGCTATCAGTAGCCCTCCCCCAGGATGATGGTATATTCATGTACCATTATAGAGCATATTTTCCAAAGAGAGTGCTTCAGAGTCCTTGACGAGATCTTCATTGTTTGGCCCCTCAAAATTTTGGCTAGAGTTACACTCATGCTTCATGTAACAATAGTTACATGAGACAACTGCCCTTTGACAAATCTTTGGTAGATTCTTTGGTAGAAGGCGACTCAAATAGGGCTTCAAGCAATAACCATTTACCTTCTTAGAGTGCTCTTTCCCATTCAAGTCCATAAGTTGATAGTAACTTTAATTGAAAGCCTTCTTAACTATGTATGGCCCCTGCCATCTAGTTTCAAATTTGGCATCAAAACGATTATCGAGTCGATTGTCATACCTTAGCACAAGATCTCCTTCATTGATGCCTTTGTCCTTTAGTTTCTTGTCAAGCTTCTCCTTCGCATGCGTAGCTTTCCTCTTGTAGCACTCGTATGTTGCTTCTCTTTTCCACTCAAGCTCAGCTAAGGTAAGAAGTCGATCCATCCATGCTTCTTGATCATCTTGTGCTGCTTTGCCATGAAGTCGCATTGTTGGAATGTTGAGCTCAATTGGTTGTAAAGCCTCTCGACCATAGACCAAGTGAAATGGTGTGAACTCCATGGCTTCCCTATATGTGGTTCGATACGCCCACAAGGCACCATCCAAGAAATCATCCCACAACTTTGTTTTGTTTCTCACCATCTTTCTAATGATGCCTGCAATGACACCATTAGCTTTTTCTACCAGACCATTGGATTGGGGATAGTAGGGTGTACTATGACGATGTAGAATGTGAAGTTCATCACAGACTTCTGTAAGCAAGCCCTTTCTAAACCCTGGACCATTATCAGAAACAATCTCCAAAGGTGTGCAGAATCTACAACAAATGTGAGTGTAGACAAATTTGCTCACTGTCCTCTCATTTACCTTTGCCACACTTTGTGCTTCTACCCATCTCGTCATGTAGTCTATGGCCACCAAGATATACGATTTCCAATTTTTATTCCTAGGCAATGGACCCATAGCATCAATGCCCCATTTTTCAAATGGACCATTTGCAAGGACTAACTGACGTGGACCATGTAACAGACGCTCGTTTCCATTAATCTGACAATTGTGACAGCTTTTACACCAATGTTGAACATCAATGTGCAAGCTTGGCCAAACATATCCGGCAAGCAATATCTTTTTTGCAGTGAGTTCCTATGCAAAATGACCACCACACGCTTCCTCATACAAACCTTTTAGAATGGCTGGGATTTCCCAATAGTTGGTACTCTTTTGCACACTTGATCCTTCCCTCTTTGGTAGAGGGATCCTTCTAGGAAGAGATACGTGCTTGCCTTCTTCATGAGTCTCCTCTTCTGAGCCTTCGTGAAGTCTTGTGGAAACTCACCCTCCAAAATGTAGCTAATAATGGGAGTCAATGACTCCAATCCCTGGTATCTCGGTTGCTTGACATTTGCTGCCACCATGATGACTTGCACTTCTTTCTCAACACATGTAACTACTTGTTGTGCAAGTAAATCGGCATCTTCATTCTGTTTCCTAGGAATATGATATAGTTGCACTTCTTCAAATTGATTAAACAATCTACGAATGGCATGAACTTTTTTCCTTAGGCTTTCATTCTTGCATGCCCAAATGCCTAAAATTTGCTTCACGATGAGAAGTGCATCCCCTTTTACCATGAGACATTGTATACCTTGGCCAATGCATATCTTTAAACCATGAAGTAGTGTGTCGTATTCTTCTTCATTGTTGCTAGTTGAACCTGGTAGATTGACCTTCTCTTTCATGACCACCTCTCCACTTGGGTTGAGCAATACTAGCCCTCCCCCTGCTTTTCCTGTGACTCGTCGAAAAGCTCCATCAAAGAACAAGGTAAAAGCATTAGGAATACTTTTAGGTGGTGGCAATGGTAGGGTATTTACTTCAGGCACCTTAATTTCCTTCTCATGTACCCTATAAGTAAGGATCCCTGCCAATTGTGCACGCACACTATCTTCTACCTTGAAAGAGTATCGGAACTCTTGCAATTCTATAATCCACTTTGAGATCCTAGTGCTAAGATTCATTTGAGATGACACCCAAGGAAACAAATTTTTTGCAGTGAGAATTACAAAAGGTTTTGGCAGCAAGTAGGATCTAAACTTTCTCACCGCAAACATGAGAGAAAGCATCATGAGTTCTGCCTTCGTGTAGCCTCTCTCCATAGCATTCATGACCCTACTAGCAAAGTAGATGGGTCGCATCCTGGTACTGTGGGGATTTTGTTGTAATAAAGTGCACCAATTGTTTCCTTCCCAACACTAGAGCTAACAAAGAATGTGTACTCCCAACAAGGAGGCATGAGTATTGGTAGCTCTGACAAAATGACTTTAATGTTACAAAAGTACTCTTCAAGCTCATAAGACCATGCAAATTCTACTTGTTGTGTCAACTTTTGCAAAGGATGAAGCAACTCCGAGGCTAAGTGAATAAAGCGTGACATATACTTCACCTTTTGAATGAATGAGATGACCTCTTTGAGATTCTTGGGTGATGGGAGCTCAATAAGAGCCTTTGCCTTTGAAGGATCCACCTCAATGCCTTTATAGGAAACCTTGTGACCAAGCAAGATCACTTCATCCTCACCTATGTGACACTTTTCGGGGTTGAGTTGACTTCCCATTTAGCTTTCCACTCTCCCAATCCTGCAAAGCTCGCATTTTCATTAGCCATGGTCTCCCTAGGATAAATGGGTAACCATTTCCTTTGGTAGACATAACATAAAAATCCACTGCCTTCTTAATGCCAAAGGCCTCTACAAAAACATTTTTACAACTGCCTACACACCTAGCTTTGCTATTGTTTTCCATCTTGACTTTAATTTCAGGTGTCTCATGGATGTGCATGCCTAGTTTTTGCATGAGTCCCTCTGTCATGATGCAAATTTGTGCACCCCCATCCACTAGACCTTTCCTAGCCAATCTTCCTTTGATGTAACAATCTAGCACAGGTGTAATATCCTCATTCATTTCAGCATGTGCAATTTTTACAACAGGAACACTCTCTTTTATCTTTGTCCTAGTGCTAACTGCTTTCATTAAATCCTTTCTAACTTGTGGGCATAATGCAAGAAACTGAGGCCATGAGATATCAGGACCCTTACCTCTCATGTCTTCCAATAGGTTGTATGGAGCCATACCATGTCCAAGAGGGAAGTCTTGGAGACTGATACGACGTTGATTCCTCTTAGCTTCCTTGGTTTCCTTTGCCTTCTTGCCTCGTCCATGGTCACTCTGTGATGTGACACTTTCTTTCTCTTTATCTTTTCCTCGGCCCCGCTTAATGCCAGTTGCTTCCATGTCAACCTCATTTGAGTTTGTCACCTCTACCACATGCACATTTGGGTCTGGTAAAGGTGGAACTCCTTCCACTGCTTGTGGATGTGGTCTTGCTCCATTTGGCCTTTGTAGAAGCCGTTGACCAGTTCCTTCACCTGCATTCATCACTAGGTAATTCAAGTTAGGTCTCCCTGGCTCCCCATGGGGCCAAGGACAATTATACATCCCATGTCCAGACTCTCCGCAATTCCAACATTGTAAGACTCTCCTAGGTCATGTATCTCGCTCTTCAGACTTCTTTGCTTGTCCTTTTGGACCTACAGCTTGTGCAAGGTGAATTGACAGGCTGCTTAAAGATTCATTTAACTTCTCAATCACTTCTGCCGTTACCTCAGGAAGCTCCCTAGATGTCGATGCTTGTGACTTACCTTTGGGTCTAAGACCTTCTATTGGAACCTCCCCCCTTAGGCACTTGAGTTTTCTATATTTCTCAGCAGTCCTAGTTTTAGCTGCATCAAAGGTAGCAGGTGCACCCACCTCAACTTTTATCTTAAGGTCAGGAAAGAGTCCGGCTATGAACCTCTCCTTCTTTAGGAATTCTGCACCATCACTAGGGTTAGCAATATTTCATATCCATAGAGCCCAAAGACGTAGAAACTCTTGCTTGTACAAGTAGTAGTCATCTAAGTCTTTTTGCTTATGAGAAGCAATGTCTTGCCATAGCTTTTGAGTGTTTTGGGGATCAAAGAAGTATCTCTTGAAATGATTCACAACTTCCGTGTAATTCCCTTTAACTTCCTCAGGCAACGAGTCAAACCAAGTGCTAGCATCTTTCCTAAGGACCACTTCAAACATCTCTACACGTTCTTGATCAGTTAATATCCTCTTGATACGACAAGACATCTTGAAATTTTCTACAAATAATTCTGCATCCTCTCCAGGCTCTCCAAAGAAAAGAGGATATCCAGACATTTGGCGTTGGCTCTCCATTGAATTGACTTCAAAGTGACGGGTTTTTGTTTTTTCTTTCTTTAAAAGATTTACACAATAATATTTTCTAAATTGCAATCTATTCTACAACAAAATAAAAATATTCACATCAAATGACCTATGATAATCAATAAGAGGTAGGATGACAGGGTTTGGTGATGCGAGAATTTCTCCTACTCTTTGGGCACCAAACATGAACACCATACATTGTTGAAAATGGATTTTTCTACTAATTGCAATGTTTATTCTAATGTGTGGAGTGAAATGAAAGGGGAAAACCTCTATTCTTGGGCCATTATCCATTGTCTATGCATGACCTAATGCTTAAAACAAAACAAAAATATAGACGTCCAAACTAAGGTCGTACCTAATGAGAGGCAAAATAAAAGGATTTACTGAAGCGTTTATCTCGGTCAACCTAAGAGGACCTAAAATTCTACGAATTACTCGCTGAAATTGCAACTTAGTACTAACAATTATGTGTACCTTTTTCCTTGCAATGGGAATGAAGGGATCATACAAATTCTCGTGATTCATACAAGCTACTTGATTATGCTAAAGGTTGAATCTACACAAAACATACACAAGCCGTTCCTCAGTGGGGGCACCAATTTGAGGCGGTCCGGGGCGGGCAACAAGAAGAGCAGCCTCTAAACACCCTTTGAGGCTCCCGTGCTGCTCAATTGGGGCTGGGGCAAGCACAATCAGAGACAATAACAACCCACAGCCAGAAACCAAACAAGAAAAGGGGCACCACCTAGTTGTAGATGCGAACTAGGACGCACGTGATATCTCCTTGTACTCAAACGCACAAAGAGAGGGGAATGCAAGATAGCCACACACACCAAACACAAACATTCACGACGCTAGAGAGAGGTAAAGAGCACAAATTAACTTGAGCAACTCAGTCTTATCCTTAAAGACTAGATGCACACAAAGCTTGATGAGAAATAGAGGGACAACACAAAACTTGACCTTGTTGCCAATACACAAATTGTCTTAGGGTCACGGGAGCCCTCTCACCGAGCACCCTCTTACAATTTACCTTTTAGGCAAACAATTCAACAAGCCCTCAAACCATCAATCATGAAATGGCACAACAAACTTCAAGGACAATATACCTTCAACCACCTGATGAGCCACTTATCAAGTCAATTTGGAGAGAAGAGTCGTAGTTGCAGCATACAATTGCACCCAAAACTATAAATCTTACTTATGCACAAGAGTAGACTACAAGTGTGGTGAAGAGTATAGTATCACTCCACTCCTCTAGATGGCATAACTAACTTCAAGCTTCTCCATGCACCTATGTGTAGTGATGGAATAGAGCACTCACAATGCACACACTCTACACAACTAGGCTTGAAGAGTGGTGTGTTATGTGTTGAAAATGGTGTGGTGTAGTGTGATCATGTGATCATTTACAAGGGAGATAAGGGCTCTATTTATAGGTTTTAGAAGCCTTGATTTGGATTAGGCCTAATCAAGTTTATTTGAAGGAATAAAAGATTATGCATATTTTTATTTTTTTTAATGAGGGTGGGTCTCTCTTGTCCTTTGAGTCACATGGATGTGGGCTCAAGGGAAGAGAATTATTGAGGATGAAAGGAGAGAGGGATTGAGTGAATAATTTGGGAGGGCCTACTCTAGTAGAGGGTGCATTTTACAATAAGGTTAGTGGTTAGTAGTTAGTAATTATCACTAAAAAATATTTACAAAATCATTCACCAAATGGTGAGATATATGATGAAAAAAGTTAGAGAAGGGATAAGCTTGTAAAGCAAGGTTGAAGCTTGGATAAGTTGACATTCACCTCTTTACAACACCGGTAGAAGAAGCGGTCAGCATGGTGAAGTAGCGCGTGTCGATGAAGCTATGTTATCCTCAAACCTTGGAAAATTCATGATGAAAGCCTTCATTTGCAGAGGTTATCCTTGGATTTTTGCTGATTTTTGAAGTTCTTTACAAAGCTGAAGAGAGTATGGTAATATGGACATATATGTAGAGAGAAAGGGGGACACATAGGGTGTAGAAATGGAGGATGAAGGCTATGGAGGTGTGAGAGATGTGGCAATGGTGAAGAGGGTGGATTAGGACATGGGAGTTGCAGGTTTGGGAGTGGGAAGGAGAGGGAGGAGTGTGTGTGAAAGAGGAAAATGATAAAGTGGAAGAGGGAGTGTGGCTGCATAGCATGGGCAAACTGGGGTCCACCAATAAAATCATAGCCGACAGCTTGTAGCTCAAAAAAATATGAAAAAATTTGAGGTCAAAGTTCAGCTCACGAGCTACAACTTTTGTTTGTATCACCTTTTCAAATTCGGGGAGCATGTGATCTTTAAAAATTCAGCAAAACGGACTGTTTTTTCCACTACACAAAGTCCTTGTGAGGTCTTTCTTTGGATGATTCTTTTGAATACCTTCAAGAGTGAGCTCCCCATGGTGCATGCATGCATTCCACATACCCTTGACCTTATTTGGTAGGTCTATAATTGAAGATATTGTTGAGATCATGATATAAATGAATAGTACAACTAACAAAATCAAATATTGAGGGGTCTAAAAAATATGTACATGTTAAATATAAATAATATAGGTGGAAAAAATATAAAGGGGTCAAAATAAATCTCTCTCATTATAAGTCTACCATAAAAAGATGAATATTTTTTGTGGTCTAATTTATGAGAGTAATAAAGAATAGATGTAGGAAGTTAAAAATCACAATAGTGAAAAAATATACACATAAATAGAACTAGTTTTTTTGGATTTTTGCTAGGATGGAGTTACACCAAAAATAAGAGAAGTTTGCATGAAATTATTTTTATATGGAATAAAGAATATGCAAAATGGTAAGAAAAAATATGGTAATGGTGAGTCAATGTACATAGCATAAATAACACACCATAGGTAGAAATATTTAAATAATTATGAAAAATCCTTTTATTTAGGCCCTATATACAATGAAATATTTATACACAAATGGGCCATAATATTTTTTATTTTATTTAGTTTTTTGGCTCAACTAGCCCAGTGACTAGCTAATTAAGGGTTTTTAAGAAGATATGGGAAAAGTCCCCTAACTCACACACACCTATATACAGTGAAATGGTAGGGATAGCCACAGTGTTTGGATGATTTTGGTAGGGTGGGTTAACTCACTATGGCAATTACGGAAAGCCGAAAAACGGCTATCAGTAGCATCAATCCTCCCACCAAAACCTACAACATCCTCAACATCATCTACATCCTCAGAACCAAGACGTACATGAATGCCCTGCACAATGTTCCAAACTCCTGTTGACACAAGGAAATTTGCATCATGTAAGCCCACATAGGGTAATTGTCCCCATCAAATCTGTCCTTATCAACAAATATCTTAAACACATGTGTGTTGTTGTCAGCCATGGCAAATGCTGCACCTAACGTGA
Organism: Adiantum capillus-veneris; assembly: GCF_014529385.1. Taxonomy (NCBI): domain Eukaryota; kingdom Viridiplantae; phylum Streptophyta; class Polypodiopsida; order Polypodiales; family Pteridaceae; genus Adiantum; species Adiantum capillus-veneris. The sequence goes on from NC_140951.1 coordinate 81,905,147, forward strand.
AAATTGTCCAAAAAGAGGAGAAATGAGGTAGGAGCAACACGTGCTATATAGCATAAACCATAGAAGATTGTACGGGACATCTGTTATGCAAAAAATGACACTAACAAAAATTTTGCACAAAATGACAAAATTGAATGTGCAACACTGCTTGTAGTGGAAACAGAGGTTGAAATGAGCTTGAATCAGAAATTTGAGCAGACAAAAATCTATGATCTTACCCAAAGTATTTTTTGACCTGATGACACTCTCCAAAGATCACAAAAATCAAAGAAAGTGAGCAGGTGTGTGCTGGATCTGCTGGTGACTAAGCACAGGAGGATGCAACCTGCTCTGATACCAATTGTTGGAATTAGAGTTGCAGAAAAACACACACAGCTTGGAGAAGATAAAGGAATCTCAAGGCACATAATAGAGAGTGTATTACTTAGTGTGCAATGGAAATATAAGATAGCCCTAGAGTGGTGGGCATATATACAATACACGGAGAAAAACACCTCCTAGTGAGGAAAAAAATGCCTCAACAGTCCTAAGTGTATTCACGCACATCACTACCACATGAATATGGTAGCACATGAATTTTATCCAACATATCCGCAGTGAGAGGTAAATGGTATTTCTTCAATTTGCAACCATTGATCCACTAAGGCATCTCCTCTCCCTCTAATGTCGCAAGTTGCACGGCACCACTAGGTGATATGTAGTTGATCACATATGGGCCATTACCTCTTCTTTTTAATTTCCGTGCGTGTTGCTTTAAGGTATTGAATAATACATAGTCTCCCTTTGAAACTCCCTATTTACCACGTGTTGGTGATGATATTCTTTCATCGATCATTTTTGTGCAAAGATGGTTGCAACAGCCTTTAGTCGTGTTTCATCTAACTTGGTGAGCTCTTCAAGTCTACCAACACAACTTGTGTCCAATCCATCCAAAGTATTGTTCAACTTGTAGTGCAGGAATCAAGAATTCTACAAGTAGTATGGCATTTATCCCAAAAACCAAATTAAAAGGTGTCGTATTTATGGTGTTTTGTATGCTATCCTACATGCCCATAGAGATGAATGTAATTTTTGATCCCAATCAGCTTGATTCATTTATACCTTTTATGAGCACCATGCATAGAATTTTGTTTGTGCTCTTGGCTTGCCCATTTTCTTGAGAGTGATATGGCACTAATTTCAAATGAAGCACCATAAATTCTTGTGGGACGAGTGTCTAACCTCACTCCTATCTTATTGCATATGTAGCGAGAACCACGATTAAATAGTCAATCCATGGGACGAAGCTGACTTGACTAGTGCATAGAGGCTACAAGAGGTTGCCAATCTCTTGGAAAACAACAAACAAATCGCATCAAACTCATGCTACACTCAAGTGACTGAAATCACCAAAAGCCAGTCACTCATCGGCAAACAAATCACATCCGTTACATCATCAAATGACATCCGAATGTAATGAAACTTTTGAGACATGTTTATAAGACATAAGCATACATGTTTATGGTTTCAAATCCCACTTTAGGTCACGTGAAAAAATCACGATTATTAACAGCAGTGGAATTTTGACCTAGTAGTTTTCGACTAGAATGCATCTAAATGCTTAGCAATGATGCCCCAATACCCCACCTATGCTTAGTTTTTGATTCTGAAGTGTAATTTCCTACTTATGATGAAAACAGGCCATGGGTCGGCAATGCCAAAAGCTACAAAATATTGTAAAATGCTTACGTCAATGCGTAGAGATCTTACCTGCGGTTGCAATGCAACAAACGCGATTGCAATGTGACAACCGGGGAGTGAGTAGGAAGCGTAAGAAGGAGAGAAGTGAACGCCGTTAGCTCACACTATGTATTTCAATAACTTAAAAATAACTTACAAAATTTGGCTTTTATACCTTAGCCAAGGTTTTTGGTGGTCAAAACTAATAATCTGCGAGCTCTAACTAAAGATAGGTAAAGACAGGTTGATACATCTGGAAGCTTGTAGCTCCTGCTCATCAATTACAAAGTTTATCCAAAAAAAAGGCGTTACAATATTCCCAATTCATCAAAATAATAGATGTTTTTACAATGAGAGCTCCAAAAAATGGTATCCGGGTTAGCTTGGTACTAACATTCCCGCCCTCCTTGCCTGTGTCATCCCTTGACACAGCTTTATGGGCTGAAATAATCTTCGGGTTGACGGTTGGCGAGGCGTTCCTTAAGTGCATGTAAAGGTTTTTCATATCTGATCTTTCTTTCTTTGTTTGGAACCTACAAAAATTGCATAATGACTCTATTATTTAGTTCGACGGCGAAGTAACCTACGAATCTGGAAGTCACTGGCCCAAAAATCTTCGTTCGCCAAGTGAAGAACCCTGTGTAGAACGATTCCTCAAACACCAATATATTATGAGATGGCAAGACATGCAACGGACGTAGAAGCCATAGAGGAATTCTTCGAAAGTTTGGCCGCTTAGGTCGTAGCATAGACCCTTATTGCCCTCAAGGAAGGACATCCACGGTGCTCCTGCTTGCTCTGGCTCATGAAAGACTTCAATGCATGTGAGCATCATTTGATAAATTTTGTAGAGCATAGCACATGAGAGATCGGGTAGACCTTTGAAGAATGACATGACGCCCGTTAGGGTTTTCACCATGTGTTCCTCTATCGGTGTTCCCTTCTTTGGAGCTAGCAATCTCGGATAATTCAGCCATGTAGGCCGCTTCTTTGTCATTTCCTCGTGTGCTTGCCACGTCCTTACTCTTGGTACATGACAAAAAGTTGGGTCTTTTTGAAGTGCCACAGGTGCTCTTGTGAATAGAATCAAGTATCTAGGATTCTTATTCAGCCACCTCTTTCTCCACTTGGGGTGGACTTCATCTGTGTTGTCTGCTTGCATTCCTTTATATAGTCATTCCTTGACCCGTAGCAGCGCTACCTTGATCAAGGGATATAGTAGTGATGGTTGATGCCATTGTGCATTGATTTGGTTGGGAGTGAGTTAAGTAACATTGACAGAATGAAGAACTCTCAACTCCTAATCCAGTGTTGCTTTCCATTGCTCATCCGTCTCCTGGGAAACCTTCTCTTTAAGTGCATCTTCTGCAACATTTGATAGCTAGACCATGGGCACTTCATCGCCTTCTATTATTGGTGCTTGAAATTCTTCTTCTCCCGTGAGCCCTTCTACTGGTTGTGTTTTCATCTCAACAAAAGAGATTGAGGGAATATCAATGTGGGGTTGTTCTGATGTACATGATTCTTCTTGCATCTCCTGCTATCCATTTTGTAGTAGCTGGTTAACTCTCTTCAGGTTTGCTATCTCCTTGAGTAGTCCTTCTTCTCTTTGTACCCGCATTAATGAAAGGTCTCTGCGTTGTGACTGCTCTAGCTTTAGCTCTAGCTCAAGATCTTTATTCTTTTTCTCCAGTGCTTTATAAACCTTGTATGTACCTTTGATCAAGGCAACTGTGGGATTTTATCTTATCTGTCGCAAGAAGGTTGCCTGACATTGATCCTCTGCTCTGAGTATTGTAATGAAGCATTTGCTATGCCTAACTGTACTTGGATATTTTGAACTGACAAAGTTGTAGTTAAGAGTTTGTTGGTAACTTCTGTCAGCTGTTCGTCTTTGGTCTTGCAGGCATCTGTTAACTTCATGAGAAGTTCACCTAGCTCTTCCATTTCCTTTTGCTGCTTTTCTCTGGCTAGCTGGTGTTGTTCAGATTCAGCTTTCAGTTCTTGGACTTGTTTTTGCAGATCAATGATGATATTTAATCTGTCCTCTAGCTCTCCTTGAAGAGTGTCTATCACCATTTCCAACTCTTTAGCCTTAGCACTACAGCTAAGTGCTGCTGATCGCATTTTCTCCGTCATCTCCTGTATCTGCTTTACATATTCATCTACTCGGAGAATATTACCTCATCATTTGTCTGCCAGTCTCAAGTTTTTGTGAGTTGCCTAGATGTTTCAGCAATGTCTTGTGATTCTTTTGGTGGGGCTGTGGCAGCTGTTTGTGGTAGCGGCCGGGTTTGTTCCTCCCCTTGAGGCTGTGCTTTTGTCACTATTGCTTTGTCTTCTTGAGGCTTCGTGGATGCCTCGGCTGTTTCTTGCTAGGTGGTGATAGACGGTGTGGTTTCTGATTCTTGTGATTTTCTTTGCTCAAACCTTGTTGACTCCTCTGGTTCAGGACTCACTTCTCTTTGCGGTTCTGGTTCTTTTGCTTTAGCTTGCTCAGTTGTTGCTTGTTGTTCAGATCCGGTTGCTTCTTGCGGTCCAAGCTCTTTTTCTTTAGTTTGCTCACCCTCAGTGGATCTAACTGCTCGTGATGGTGGAGGGCTTGGCATGGGGTGGTCGTGTTATTCCGTAGCAGGTGATGATGGTCTGGGAGACATATCACTTTGTTCGTGCTGGGTCTCTCTTGTGTTGTTGCCTCTTCTGCTTGGATGCATCTTCTCTAGTTTTTCCCTCAGCTTCTTGGGCTTATTTAGCTTTAATGCTTCCGCTTCCTGGTACATTCTTTCCAAAGAATTATTTGGGTCTTCTGCTTCTTTCTGTGCAGGGTTCTTTGTTCTCGGCCCCTTTAGCTCTTTTGGTACCCACTTACTAGGGTCCTCGCCTGCAGCTTGGTGGCTTCTTTCATAGGTTTTTTTCCCTTCCAACCTTGCCTTTTTCTGTTGAGGCACTTCTTGATGTGCGTCCACTGCCTTCTTCTTCATCCTCACCTCTGACTCTCTTCTCTTCATGTCTGAGCTTTCACTGCTATGTGCTTCGTGAGAGATTTCTTCAGACTCCTCATCCAATTTGTAAGCTCTTTTTGTGGACCTTGTGGTCCTTAGAGATAGTTGTGCTGAAACTATCCATGTATTTTGATATGGGGCAAGTGGAAAATTGTCTGCCATGCCAATAGCATGGTATGCTATCCTTGTAAGTACCTCAAGTGCTCCCAGATAGGTTATCCTACCCTCTTTCTTTGTACCCTTCAGTGTGGATAACACATACTGTGCGTGGTCGATGGGTTGCTTGGTTGTCAACTTTAACACTTGTGTAAATGTAGTCGCAACTGCATGATTAGGTGGTGTATACCTTGGCAGTCTCTTTGCTAAAAAGTGGAAGTGTTGATGATATAATATTGCTGGTTCTTCCAATTGCTTCTGGATAAGATCAGCAAAGGTTGCCACAGTGGTTTAATTGGTGAAGGTACCTACTGTCTTTCTGTCTCTAGCTCTCATGGTCATCCCTTCTGTCAGCAATTTGAGAGCTTCGGCCACTATTTCTTTTGTAATTACCACTTCTACCTTGTGCATTTGTTGGTCAGTAATCTGGGTTGTTCCATCTTCCTTGATGTGGACAGGAGCTCATAGGCTTTCTAAAAATCTACACCACATGGCTCTTGGTCGTAGAACTCTCTGAGTCCTAGCCTTCTATTAGCTTCTTTTGTTTTGGTCTTTGCTGTGACATCGTAGACCTCTTTTGGCAAAAGCTATAGTTCACCCTGATGTCCTTCTTCACTTTTGAATCTACCTGTGAAAACCTTTGTGTTGTTCTCCTCAAGTTGTTCTTTCAACAGATACGTTGCTTTGGTTGTCTTTAATGAACTGGGGTCCAGTTGGTATGGTGGCAACTCTTGTAGCTTCTCCTTTCGAGAGACCCTCTTCTTGGCCTTTTTTGCAGCTTGCATGGCTCTTCTTAAGTGAATAGAGTACCAAAGTTAGAAAATTTTTGCAGATTCACTCTGAAATGCCCTTCTGTCTGTATTGCTGACAATTTGAGTCCAGTTTGCTTCAAAACAATTTTTGAACATGCATAGATGCATACAAACATGTAAAGATCAAAATCTTGAAGTTCAAGCAAAATTTTGCAACAAATGCAAATAATCGCGATTATTTACAATTGATGAATTTTTTTCAACTTTTTGCAATTTTGGCATCATGGGCTTGAAATGTATATCAAATAGATACTCTGAGTGAAGTGTGGGCTCATTTGAGTGCACAGAGTGATAACGGTGCCAAATTTAGGGTTTCTGTCTTTGAAACAGTAGATATAAAGAAATTTTGATATTTTGAGCTCCAAATTTGCTTAAACTTGGTTAGTGAGCTTAGGACATCATTTGCTTTGGTCCCATGAAGTCAAAGTTGTAATTTCCCCCCATCTTGGCCAAAAAGTAAATAATCGCGATTATTATCTTTTTCATCAAAATAAACATTTTTGAAGTTACTTGGTTCTAGGCATGATGTAGACTGTGTGTATGAGATTTGAGGTGATTTGGATCAAAAAATGTGAAAGATAACTCATAAATTTGTTTGAAAGGACTTCTCTACGTTTTTTGACAATTTTCCAAGTTATCATTGATCAATTTGGCTCATACTTGAAATGTGGCATGTATAGGTGTACACAAGTGATAGGTGACATCATGATACCATTTTCAAGCAAAAATATTGCAAAAGTAAATAATTCTAATTACTTATAGCAGCCAATATTATTTTGCAAAACTTGAAAATTTTGACCTAAACATATTCTATACACCTAAAACAAGTCCTAAATTGAATTTGGTAAAGTTTTGTGTTGTCGGCATCACTTCATGCTTTGTTGACTCTGAAATACCGATTTTTGTGACTACATGGCCTGTAGAGTTGCTTAGTCGCTTTTGAGGCTATGGAGTTGTCCGCTACATAGTTCTGAAGCAGCTCATCCAATTTTGGCTCATTTGGAGTCAATTTGACATTGTATGTCAAATTTGACACTTTATAGGCTTCAAGCTGTTTTTTGCTTTCTGAGGGCTTGTCTTGATTGATTTTATGAAAGCAACCATATACATTGTATATATACCCCATATATAAGGTTTCTGTGGAGTGAGAATCCAATTCTGGCATCTGCCAAAAACCTAGCTTTTCTACTTGGGACCCCCTTCGACCCTTGCCGAATGGTCAATTGTGTATATAGAAGTGTTCTATCATCTAGGGACATGCTACAGTTCAAGTAGCACAGGCTCACAGGCTGCTATGGTTAGTTTTTGGTCGTAGGTCTTTGTGCATTGCTCGAATCCTAGGGTTTTTTTCAAGGGTTTAGACTAGCTACCGGCCGTACAGAATGGATCATTGATAAGTATAGAACTTATCCCTCATGTCTCGTGTGAGACAGCATTGTAAACAGGCGACTGTGGACTCCAAAAAATACGCACGAAGCAGGTCGAGGAGCTCTTTCTCCAAAGGCAACAAGTGGAAATGTGGTGATTTTAGCTTACCTTGGGTATCTATACTCGGACTTCCCAAACCATTTTTCCCAAAATTCCCGTGTTCGTCCTACTAGGCCGTGAAATTTATGCTAGACTCAAAAATTTTCCCAATCGAATTCCTATAGCTCATTATGCAATAATTTTGCAAAAGTAGGTATGGTAGCCTAATTTAAACTTCCAATTTTTGTCTACCGATTTGATTGAAATTTTTTGTGTCTGTCCGCCTTGTCTTTTTTATCATCAACGTGTCTTCAGGTTTTCCATCTGAGCTCATTTGCTATTTATTATTGATTTTTGACATGTTTATTGAAAAATCAAAGAAAATAACAAAATACACTAAAAAAGCAAAGTGAAAATCCATTTCATTGAAAACATAGATTTATTGTTTTTTCTTGGATTTCTTCATTTTTAAGTCCCAATATCAAGAAAAATGATTAAAAAAATAACCAAAGAGGACTATTTTTTGATAGTGTATACACTATTTACACTCATCGGGGAGATGTTATCAGTTAAATTTCCCTATGGATGATTTATAAGGGCATTATTAGGTAATTTTGTAAAAAATCACACATTAACATCAAAAAAATTTCCTCCCTCTTCAAACATTGGCCTTAATTACTTAGTGCCCTTCCACCCCTCCTAAATGGCGTACTCTAGGACAACTGTGTGCATGGGTTGAACAATCATGTCTATGCATAGCCTTGGTTGGCTCTACCATGCTTTGAAGATCAATGCAGTTCAAACCATTATGTTGTGCAAGAGTTTGGTCTTGAGTGATTAACTCAAGGGTTTCTGATGTCGAGGTTTTCTGATGCTTTCTTCCAAAAAGCAAATCTTGTAGCTTGTGTGATCTTTTCTTGATTGTACCATCAGGATGCTTTAGCACGCTCATTTATTGAGCTATTTGTATCATTAGTGACTGTTGTCAAGCTTTTAGCAGCCATTGATATCTTAGTTTGTCTTGGTTAGAATGGCGTGGTTGAGTTTTTTGAGGATTATTTGGTAAGCATACAAACTGATGAGGACATGAACATCCATGTACTAGCACATTTAAGTTGACTAGTCCCAATGTTGGTGTTAGGTTCTTGTTGCATCCTTTGATAGTTGTTATTCCTGCTGTCAAAGACTAATTTGTTGCTTGCTTGTACGTAGAATAACTGGCTGTGTTTACTCAAGCTCCTGTGTCGACCAATGCATTCATGCTATGATTGTTCAGCTGTACTTTGATGCGAAGGTCCATTCCGTCTAACCATTCATCATCTGTTGACACAACATCTTTCTGCAATTCCCATTGTCGATCATCTATTTCCAGAGTGTTGATAGGAATAGGCATTTGTTGATTCTTGAGAGCAGCTTTCCTTTTGAGTACTCGAAACCGAGCTTCTTCTTGGGCTTCAACAATAACCTGCTGTCATTTTATCTTTCTTTGCTTAGTTGTATGCACTCTTTCTAGCAATTCATTGGTTAGTGGCAAATTGTACTTCTTTAATCGACATCCGCTAATCCAATTAGCCATTTGTTCACCATCTAGGGTGGACAACTTAATCGCTCCACTTGGAGATACATCTTCAATGATAAACGATCCGTTTCCTTTTTCTTAAACTTGGGAATGTGTTGCTTAAGGGAATAGACTAAAACTAAGTCCCCTTTGTTGAATATTTTTGTGATTAGATGGGAATCAAAAAAACTGTTTTTGTTTCCGCTTTTGTGCATAGATGTGAGCTACAGCAGTTAGCCTTTGCTCATCATCTAGCTTTTCTAAATATTCAAGTCTCTCTGACAATTCATGTCTAGTCCACTCAAGATTCTTTGCTACCCTTAGTGTCGGCAATAGAAATTCTATTGGCAATATGGAATCAAGACCATAAACAAGGTTAAAGGGTGTAGCATTTAAAGCTGTTTTGAATGAAACTTGATAAGCCCATAGAGCTGCATGGAGATTCATTTCCCAATATCTCCTTCCTGAACTAACCACTTTAGTCAAAACCGAGCTAAGAATTTTATTCGTATGCTTAGCTTGTCCATTTGCTTGTGGGTGATAAGGAAATGACTTGTTATGGATGACCATAAACTCATTAAGTAGATACTTGATTACCTCACTGAGGAAATGAGTTCCCCTATCACTGACTACTTCTGTTGGCAGTCCATATCTTGTGAACACATACTCCTATAAGAATGCGGCAATGGTTCTGGCATCATTCTTTTGAGTTGCTTTAGCCTCGGCCCACTTCGTCAAATAGTTCTTAGCTACAATGATATATTGAGCTTGGGTTCTATAAGCAGGTGGTTGTATTGGCCCAACAAAATCTATCCCCCATTTTGCGAAAGCTCTAGCCCCCATCATTGGTCTTAAGGGCATGCTATCTACATGGGTTGGCATTTTTGCTCGTTGACAAGCATCACACCTTCGAACATATTCTTTGGCATCTGCAAAAAGTGTTGGCCACCATATTCCTACCATTAATATTTCTCTTGAGATGGTCTCGCTAGAAAAGTGACCTTCAGCTAATCCAGCATGTGCTTGTTCTATAATGGGAATATATTCGTCTTCATTTGCACAAAGACACAAATGTTGATCCTTACCTCTCCCATACAATTGGTTTCCAATACGAGCATAGTCTCTTGCTTCAATTTCAATTGCTCTTTGACGGCGTTTACTCATATCCTCAGAAAATGTTCGGCTCGATAAGTAAGTAGGTAGATAGCTACTCCACTTAGGAACAGGCGACATTTGGAAAAATGTTACATGAGGTATGGGTGTTTGTTTTTTAACATTGAGGACAATCTTTCACAAAAGAATGAACATCACTCCTCATAGTTGGCCAAAATACTCCAAGTCACAAGATCCTTTGCATAGTTTGGTCTTCCACAAAGTGAAGTTCTAATATGGTCATATGTGCTTGACTTAGGTATTGGGTTTTCTCCTCAAGATTAATTCACAACAACAATATTCCATCTTGATTTCTTTTGTATAACCTTCCAGCTAGTAGCTAATACATAGCCGATTGCTCAATTAATTTGATTGTACAGGAAGTGGTATTTGCAAATCCACTTGAGCTATAATCATCAATGATACCATATTTTCTGACCATCAAGGTATCATTTCAACGGAGAACAGATATGCATCTGGTAGATCATTGTCTACACCCTTAGGTGGTTCTTCGGAAACAATCCTTGACAAATGATATGCTCTTTGAGAGTGGTACCCTTTTTCACAACTACAATGAAATCAAATTCTAGAAGAATGATGAACCATCTCACTATTCTTCTTGTGTTGCATGGCTTGTTGACCAAGTACAATAAGGCTTGGTGGTCTACAAAGAATACAAATTTGTTTGCTAATAGGTATTGTATATACTTTTTACTGCATAGAAGTGTGTATTCAAGCTATAAATGGGTTTTGTAATTAAAGGGTTATAGAAGTTCTTTTTAGGTGAAAATTGAAAGGTCAAAGCCCTTAGCCAATATTGTACACATTTCAAAATTTGAATATCAAGAAAAACAGAGAAAATGGGGGAGTCATGTGAAGGATGGTTGAGGAAGTTGGAACCTCTCTTCCTTTATCAACCTCTCTCATCATGTGAAGGGTGGTTGAGGAAGTTGGAACCTCTCTCTTCTTTTATCAACCTCTCTCATGGATCTTTAAAACACTCTTGCATTGGCACAACTCTTGCTCTCTCTTCTCTGCGTGCTTTCTTGCCATATCCATGGAAGGTGAGGGAGAGAGTGAGAATGATGATTCCCTATGTGCCATAGCCATAGCTTGACTTCTTGAAAGTGTGTGGAGATTTTCTTGGTCATGGAAGTCTCTTCTAGCAGCTATCATGGTGAGAGGCCAAGCCTCAAGCATATATTTTGCTGGCTTGTAACTAGGGTTTTGGGCGCATTGAGAGCATGGGTGAGAGAAGTGTTCATTTTGGACACTATGGATTCATCTTCATTATCTCCCAAGTAAGAGGGTAATGTTTTCAAGGTCAATGGTTTAGACATTCCTGAAGCTTCAGAGCCGCAATTCCCATACAAGGATTGTACATCCATATCCATATCAGGAGGTAGGTTGCCTAACCAAACTTCCTCTATAGAAGCAGACTTCAGAGTTAGGCTCCCATCATTAATCTCTCTAACTTTTTCCCATGAGTGTCCTGGCCAGTCTTCTTCTACAAATGGAATTTTGTCTAAGGAATCTTCACTGTCCAACACTATAAGTTCTGGCTCTTTTGTTTCAAGGTGGGATTCTATCACCATTTCGGGGATTTTTCTTTGTTGGTTCCTACCACGAGCTCCTCAGGTTTCGCCATACTTTCGAGCTTGGGTTTTTGTTTTTCCAGCATCTCTTGTATGATTCTTACCAAATTTTGATAAGCTTCAAGCTTAGCTGCTTCCATGTCTAGAGAAGGATAGTTTTTCCATTTGTTTTCCATGTTTTGGCCTGCTTTAAGTTCTGCTTAGTAATCTTCCAAGGCTGCATTAATAGGCTCAAAAATTTTATCAACCAAAATTGATCCTCCAGATTTCATGGTGGTTTCTTTGATTTCACTTCCAGTTTCTTTCTCCTTTTCTTGGAATAGCTTTTTTGCTTTCTCCTCGATTTTAGCCCTTTGTTTCTATTTTCTCATCTCATACCTTTTATTTCTGCTTCTCTTGGTCTTTTGAGATGAAACTTTTGTATTCTCCTAATCATAAGAGGAGTTATGATTCTTTTTCTTAGCGTGAGCTCTGGTGATTACCTTAATTGGAACAATTGGTTCACTCTTAGATGAGCTACTAGGTATCACTTGGACTACGTTCACTATTGTTTTACCCTTGTTTAAAGGGTTTTTAGGACAATCCTCTGGGAACTGTCCTCCTTTTTTGCAACATTGTATGCAGTAAGCTTCAATTGGCTTGAGGTTTTTGTCAGGCTCAGGGAATTCATTTTTTTAATGATCATCTGCACCACAGTTATGATAGTTTCCAGTTCTGGGCTTAATCATGGGTCTTACCATAGGAGGTCTAATCCATTGATTAGCCACATAATACATTGGTGCAAGCTCTGGTGGAGTATAAGTCATAGGTTCTTCCATTGGTGGTGGATGTGAATTATACCAATCTCCTTCTACCATTACTGTAGATGGATTAGGTTCAGCATAGGGTGTAACAAGTACTAGTGCTTGTTCATCTATGACTCCCTCTGGATGCATGTACTTTAAAGGAACTACATTATGTCCCAGATATGGAGGTTGTTGACCCAACACGGGTTGAGGTCTTTCCATACCCATCGGTGGTCATTGGGTTGGGACCATATTAGGCTCATATTTGTCCATGGGTTGTCCTTGTGGACTCATAGGAACGTATTGAACATTCCCGTCATATTTTGGTCTATAATAGCACTCATTGGTCTCATGGTTGATCCATTTACCCTCAATTGCACACCATTTTTGCAGTATAATTGGTTATCTCTACTGAGGTATCCCTTGTCGTGGTCCCCTCATAGGTGCTTTTTGCCTATTATTCATCATGTCATTCATCGTTTTGAGCATGTCTTCTATGGCTAAAAGTGGTGCTACAGCAGCCGTTCCCTTGTTTTCTTGCTTTGGTTATCCTTAGGGACATCTTCTTCATTGAAAATATCACAATTGTCTCCCAAGTCAATAGCATCTGACACACAGTCTTCTAAGGTTGTATGCTTCTTGCTATATAGCATAACATGAAGTCTTCATTTAGCAATCTCTCTGGTAGTCATTCTTGTGCGGGTATCTGTAGCTTTGAGCATCTTGTAATGTATTGTTTCATTTGAGTTGTACAATCCCTAACAGACTCACCTTGTTTCTATTTAAAGCTATATATTTGCACTATAGTATTGTGTTTGATCCCTATTTTGGAGAAGTAGGTACAAATCCTTGAGCTAATGTATTTAAGTCCATGATTGACCTTGGTGGAATGTTTTGGAACCATGCCAATGCTTTTCCTTCTAATGTCATTCCAAACCCCTTGAATTGAGTATGGAAATCAAATATGTATTCTGCTCTTAGCACTTGCTTAAAGCTTGCTATGTGGTCATATGAATCCCCAGATCCACCGTATTTTCTTACCCATTTCTGAAAATTATCTGGTTTGGCACGTCTATTTGGTTCAAGTCCCTATCTCCTGACAGTTGGTCCTGTCCTAAGTCCTTCAAACCAATCTGTTAGAAATAGTGACTCATGTAGCCCTGGACTGTCTTTAGTGTCACCCGGTTTTCTTCATGATGAGGTGGTTTCTCGTTTCTTAACATTACTCTCAGAAGATCTCTCATGGTGTTCATCTCTTGTAATAGTTTTTGGTCCTTGGCCCAATATCCAATCCCTTATGGAATACCCTTGGTATTTGTTTTGTTCTACCTTCTCAGGAGTCATCATAACAAAGTTGTTATAAAAATCCCTAAAAAAGGTAGGTTGGTAGATCTGTTGAACCCTTATCTTTGATCTTGAAGATATAGATGATCTTCACAGGTGTTAGTTGTCTTCATTTGGCATACAAAGTCCATAGAAGATCTTTGACATTTCTATCCTCCCAACAATAGACTCCGATCCTAGGATTATCCTTACTAAGCCGTTTCAAAGGATTCAAATCATATCCCTCAAATTATGTTCCTTCATATGTGGTCCTTCTTTTGCTGCCATATCTGGAATTATGGTATTTACTTCTAACCCCCATTTGTTTATCACGTCAGGGTTTTTGACTTGTAAATACTAAGTTCCGTTTCTATCCATGTACATTTTTCCTTGTTTGTTTGCCTTGATTTCCTCTTCAAACTCAATACCATGGTCATCAATGCAAATAGCATACTCTTAGTTAGGATCCAGGTAAACCTGAGCTCCATGGAAATTAGTCTTATAAAAAGATAGTATATGCTTATAGTACACTGTCGTTCTGGTTTTTGATTGAGTCAAATAAGAAGACATTTCAGATGTTGAATCTAAAAAAGTGTCTGAGACTTCTTCAAGGATAGTTGCAAGGAACTGCCTTGATTCACACTTTCTTCGGTGTATACTCTACTGGAGGTTTCTCCAAATATGCCTTGGTTTCCTAGTACACAACCAGATCTAAGGTTCATATAGACTTGTGAAGCGCTGGATAGAGCACTTACCGTTGGATTGACTTATTGTCAATTTCTTCCACTTGATTTGTTTGCGACTTCTGTCAAGCTGCCAATTCCTTGTCTGCAACCTGATTCTTGTATCAATTTTGATCAAGTTAGCTATTCTTTCACAAAGAATAGATTGTATAGTTTTTGCTAACTGTTGAGACTGGTCTATGTGTATCACTTCAATTTCAAGTTAATTGAGTTAGCAGTTGAGACTTTCAAATATCACTTTTGCAAAAACTCAAAGGACTAATCTGCAATCTGGAAACTGAGTGAACATGTACCAATGTGGATCCGATTGAACTTAAAATTTTTAGGTGGCCTTGTGTTATGTTGGTCTAACACTGTACAAGTTCAAAAGTCAAAATTGGTGTCTCTATATAGCAGTAGTAAATAATCACAATTATTTACTTTTGTCAAATTTTTTGCACTTTTTGGCTTGTTCTGCCAAGCATACGACCTGTTAAGGTATCTGGACAAGTTTCACTAAGTTTGGAAAAAATCTGTGCAAGTTTAGCAACTGTTTAGTGTCCACAGACTCTGATTTCAAAAATCTGGCTTCAGTCCCAATTTTGTGATCCAAATTCCACCAAAATTGATTTGTGTGGTCTACTGGATGTGCTTGACCTTGTGGTATACTCAAATGTACAAGATTATCAATTTTTGTAGCATATGTAAATAATCGCGATTATTAACTCCTACTATGTTTTTGCAAGTTTTTGTCCCAATCTTGACACAGATCTATTAAGTATCTTAACTTAAGGTCCCTAGCCAAGTTTCATCAAGTTTGGACAATTTTTATTCAATTGGTCATCCGTTTTGTATTCGCAGATTGACTTTGTAAATTTGGCCACAGTTTTCAATCCAATAATCTAAATCTTATCAAATTTGGTTTGTGGGCTTATTACAACATGGTAAAGCTAGTGGTATACTGACTTGGTCAAAAAAGTTGAAAAATGGGACAGACGTAAATAATCATGATTATTTACTTCTGATAAATTTTAATATCTTTTTGGTCAACTGAGTATGTACACATGTCTATCACATCAATATAAGCCTATGAATCAAGTTTGATTGAGTTTGAACAAATTGTTTTTCAATTTACACTCAAGTTCCCGAAAGTCAGTACAAACTTTAGTTGTTACCCATTTTTTTGTCAGTTTGGTAATCCAAATTCTATGTACCTTTACAAAAGTTGTTTGTACACATGCATAGAGTCACTGGTATCAACCTTGGTCAGTTTTGAGCTGAAAGTAAATAATCACTATTATTTACTTTATGCCCAAAATGAACACTTTTTTGCACTTTTTCAATGGACGGTCTTTTCATGAGCTGTTTTAAGCCTTTGAGTCAAGTCAAAACTTAATTTGGCCAAGAAAAAGTAAATAATTTAAGTTTTTGCAAACTCTTGAAATTTTTACCTCAATGTGTCCTTGAGCTTACCCATTGGTTCATACAGCTTTTAAGCATACTCTCCAGTCGAATTGAGTGATTAGCAGTCTTTTCGTGCTATTTTTGGTCGTAGACCTGAAATTCTTCCACTTCAAATAACAACTCACAATTGATTTTTTTGGAGAGAGCAATGTTTTGAAATCCACCTCGGATTCTACTTAACCTACTCCTACGTTCTACTGCAATGGGGTTGTGGAAAGTGTCCACAAACACTCGTTTTCTTGATTTTTATGGTTTTTGATCTTTGATCTTAAGACTTGCTCATCTACCAATCATTCTAAATCCAAATCTAGTTTTATAATCCTACAATCCTAAAGGCACTTAGCAAGTACGATTACTTCCAAGCTACCTCTACACAGAAAAAGACGACAATCTTAAGCTATGCGGTTTTCAAAAGAAATTTTTTACTCTAAGAGATCCTAGAGGAAGTTAAAGGATAACTTCACAAGACGCTCCTATTTTTCTCTAGTTTAGGTCTCTTTGATCCCCGACAGCGGTGCCAAATGTGGAACGGGTTTCTAACCTCACTCCTATCTTATTGCAAACGTAGCGAGAACCACGATTAAATAGTCAATCCATGGGATGAAGCTGACTCGACTAGTGCATAGAGGCTACAAGAGGTTGTCAATCTCTTGAAAAACAACAAACAACTCACATCGAACTCAAGCTACACTCAAGTGATTGAAATCACCAAAATCCAATCGCTCATCCGCAAACAAATCACATCTGTGACAGCATCAAATGACATCGAAATGTAACGAAACTTCTAGGACATGTTTATAAGCCATAAGAATATATGCTTATGGTCTCAAATCCCACTTAGCATCAGTGGATTTTTTAGAGGAATCTCAAATCTCGAGCGAGATTTTTCGAACAATCCCTAAAACGAGCAAGACTGGCCACGTCACACTATACAAAACAGAAACCAAACAGGATTTTTTAGGTAACTTCAAGCACAACAAAAAAAACTAAAACAAGATTACACCTAAGTTTAATGGTAAAAAAACCACATATTTTTGACAGAAAACCCCCCTTGAACAAGGGTTTGGTAGAATGTTTCCTTTGATGGGCTAGAACAATTAAACCCATACAATGGCATGTTGATATTCCTCTTCTTGGAACTAGTTGCCGTCACATATTGGAAGCTCTTTTCTATCACCATTGATACTTGTTTGGAATAGTGGCATCATGATTCCAATGGATATACATCTCCTATTCCTACCTCCCTACATGTAGGACCACGATACCTACACTAAAAGAGTAAGGCAAGGAAACAAGCAACATTGTGCCACGTTTAGACAACTGTGTTGGCTAGGAAAGGTAAATCTCAGGGTCCCTAATCATTGACAAATTTGGTTTTGAAGGAGTTGGGCAAGGAAACTCACAAAAGATGCGGCAAGAAGGTCCTCAAGTTCAATTGTCATCAAGAAGGTCCTCAAGAAGGTCCTCAAGTTCAACTGTCATCATTTTCAACAATTATATAGTAAAAACAAAACCCTTCAAAAAATCTCTTTGAAAGAGATGTGGACTCTCACGTACGGGCAGGGACCAGAGATCGAAAAAAACTTTGTTCTGAAAACTTGGCAAACCTATCTATGAGAATTTTAGTGGTACACTGACTAAATTTGGAGGTTTTTACACCAAATGACGCTAAATTTTTGTAAATTTTGTAGGTTTTCTCACTTTCAAATTTAAAATTTAGAGGTAAATCTCAAAATTTGCAGGTGGGATTACACCAAATCTAGGTTTTTTTTTCAACCCCTCCCCCTCTCTTTCTATCTCCTCGCTCTCTCTCAATCTCTTTTTAAAAATTTTTTATGAAAGAGCCCGCAACGGTGTGGACTTTTTTTTAGAGAGATTGAGAGAAATGGAGGAGAGAGACAGAGGAGGAGGAGGGGATCGTATATGGGTGAGGGAAGGCTAGAAGGGAAGTGGCTGAGGAGGCAGAGATCGTGCATGTTGTAGGATCAACGATCTGTACTAATGTGCATCACACGACCTTGTACTTTATCACAAGGAGAGCTTCTGCATGTTGATGCAACCCCGACCTAATCTCTTGTCGCACCATCATTTTTGGTGTTGCGTCTTGAGTAGGTTTTTTCCAACCCAATTAACTATCCAGTGTGAAGAATCGTGTTGGTTGTTGGACTAAGAGAGGCAGGGGAGGGAGAGCACGTGCTCCTGCAAGGCAAGAGTTCAAAACTTATGTTGGGGACGATTAGAGGCAGCAAAAGGAGATCTCCGGAGAGGCGCAACTGCTGAATCGCACTTTTCTCTCTCTCCCTCTATCTCTTTTTTTTTATATGAAATCACCAGACTAGCGCTCACCTAGACTTATCATTTAAATTTCCCTTATTTAAAAAATTAGAGACTCTTACAAATCAGTAATACGGTCGATGTGCTTTCAAATCGTTGGTCCATTTACAATCTCTTCTACCTTATTGCTATTGTAGATTGTAGATTCACTTAATCTGATATTTGGAATTTGACTCCAAGAAGATCCTTCATCACCTCATATGTCACAAATGCCAAAGCAATAGAAGGAACAACCTTGATACAATTGGGAGTCAGGCCTTTGTACAAGGCTCCAAAGCCTTCATTTCGAATAGTCTTCAAAAAAGAATCAATCATCCTTGTGTATTGAACCGGTGCCTTCATCTGACCATCCGCAGTGATGATAGAGGAGGCATCCTTCCATCCCACCATCTGCATCCTCCTTCGTACCACATCAAGTGGATATGCTACGATCTGTCCCACTGTACCTGTTGCTGCTCCACATCCAAGTTTTGTAAGGGCGCTCAAGCCAGCATTCTCTTCTGGCTTGCTTGTTATGTTCCTCTTCACCAGCCAGTCTTTGAGTGATTCATATACCCCAAAATTCAAACCCACGTACAGGATCACACCAATAACAAATGGAAACTAGCCTTTGTAGACCCCTAACGGTCCTTCCTCTTTCATTATCGTTGACGCTGCATGGAACATTCCTTGATAACGCATTGGTGAATCCTCTGTCTGCACTAAAAGCCTACCCTGAACCATGTCCATAGGATACGTGGCAGATATTACAATAATTCCGGCACATGCAACAGCTCCAAGTCTTAGTAATGGTGTAAGCTCAACATCCTCTCGTCTAGTCTCCCTCCTGTACAACCACAAAATTTCACTTGAAGCTTGTTCATAACTGTAAAACTTCACAACAGAGTTAGGGATTATTCAAGCACAGTTTGTTCCATTCCCTTTGAAAAATCCATCTAATCCTTCATTGACCAAATATACTTCAAGCCTTGCACCATGACATTATATTTAGGCTTCAATGGATTTTGAACTTGAAGAAGAATCTTTAATCGTTCAAGTGGAGCCACAGCACTACATGAAACTCCACCAGACACACCTCCAGCAATGAGAGACTTGCAAACGGTCAGTGCTTTATCTCCTAGAGCCTTGAGTTCAGCAGTTGCAAGTTTTGCTTCTTCAGCAAGAGTTGCAAGTGCGGATGCAGCCGCTTATTCCCTAGAAGCATAAAGAGGAGATCTCTAGAAAAAGGCAACGTTCCCATGAGACGCAATCTCCTCTTCCATGCTGCTATGACACCGTGCATGCTCCTTCTGTATCCTGGAAGTTGTGGCCTCAGTCTGAGAAACCATGGAGGATTAGGGCAAAGCAACAGTCCAAGTCGAGTCACAAAAGGGAAGGAGAGGAAGAGCCACTTGGGTGGGGCGAGCGAGCTGAGAAAAAGGACAAAGGCGCCTTCAGCTCTGGAAGCCACTGCCACACCTACTGCTGCAATGAGAGGCATGTAGAAAGCAGGATGGATGGTGGTTTCTCTCTCTCTTTTTTACCCTTAAAATAAGATTCTCATTAATCAATTTCTCTCAAGGCAAGTCCACACAATACAAGTACAGTCATAAGTGTTTACATGACACATGGATCTTACAAAATTTGAAAATAGTAAAATCCACACTTCCACTCACAAGAATGTATCAAATTTATTCTAGTAAACCAGCTGAATTTGCATGTGACCTAAGACTAAAGTATGTATCCTATCACACTACATAGTTTGTGTTGCTTGCTTTAGCCAGCTTAATTACCCATCACTCATAAAGATGATTTCCCCTCCAATGCGTTGAATATGTCCGTCTTGGTGACAATACCAACAACTTGTCTTGAATGATTGACAATAGGAATTTGATGTATTGTGCTTCAACATCAAGATTGCGGCATCTGACATCGTCTTGTCTGCAAGGTTATGGGAGGGCTACTCATGACCTCTTGAACTTTTGAATTCAACCCATCGGTCGCTTTGGATTTGTCTTTCTAATTAGATAAGACTTCAATACACTCCAGATTCTCATTTATCACCAATAATCCTGAGATATGAATAAAATGGTAAGCAATCATCAATCTCCTCCAGGCGTTGACTTGGTCGAGATGTGTAAATAGTGGTAGGCGTTGACCTAGTTACACTGTGTAAATAGTGGTTGACATAACATCTACAAGAAATGTCGATGGTTGTGCCTCTTTTTTGAAAACAGACTCATAGGACTTAGATAGATCTTTGAAAGTAACAATGGAAGCGTTCTCAGGCCACTCGCCAGATGGGAGGACGGTGGGGGATCCGGTGCTTTCATTGCCATCTCCAATTGCTCTCGTCAGAGAAGAAAGTTCCACGGGAAGCCCCAAAGCATGCACAAATGGGCCACTGACAAGAAATCCAGAAAACCCTACAAGGGTGTGCTGGGAGTGGAGAAAGAGGTCAGAGCTCCATTGCCTGCGGCAATGTTGATGGAAATTGCTTGCATGAATCTGATGGATACTTCTTGCAAGACCATCGCCATGCTGGGTTCTAACATGCAATAGCTCTCTCTCTCTCTCTCTCTCTCTCTCTCTCTCTCTCTCTCTCTCTCTCTCTCTCTCTCTCTCTCTTATGCTTGCATGGATAGAGATCAACCATTTTCTGATTTGGAAGAGAACATTGCTTATTTCAAAGGTGAAGGTGATGTTATTGTATTTGGGGATATGAATGCTCGTACAAAAACATTGCAACATGATACTCAACAATTTGATATGCCATACATTTCAAGGGAGTTGGAGGAAGTTCACTTGTATGATCGTACTTCAATGGATGAGAAAGAGCCGGATCACTATGGAAAGTTACTTTTACACATGTGTAATAGCACCGGTATGCTCATTGCCAATGGTGTATCTTTGTGGAGTGGAACCAATGGATTTACATGTAGAAGACATAATGGGGATAGTGTGATTGACTATATGCTACTCTCTGAAGCCATCATGTATCGCATAAAGAGTTTTATGTTTGGTCAATGGACCCCGGAGTCCGACCATCGCACCTTATGTATTGACCTTTCATGTGGAGAAGCAACTAAGCATGATAATCTCAGCCAAAGGAAAGAGAAGTTATCACTATGTATGGATTTCAAACGGGCACCAATGTACATTGAAATGGTTGAGCAAAAATTATGGATGACAAAGCTTCAATGTGATGCACCATTGGAAACTAAATGGGAAGCTTTCAAGAAAGCTATTTGTTCTTGTGCGGAAGAATGCTTTGCCATAAAGCATCTCCATGGTATCAACAAAGATAGATCACGCAAAAGGTGGTTTGATAAAGAATGTCAAGATGCTCGAAAGTCCTTGATAAAGCTTGATGCAACTATGGACAAAGACAACTATCAAAGTCATTTGCATACATACAAGGCATTGATTCAAAAGAAGAGAAGAAGATGGGAAGTAAAGCAACAAGAATTTCAAGTCCAAGAAAAGGCACATGCATGTGGAAGATTTTGGAGAAACTTGAGAGGCAAGCGGGTTGAGAATTTTGGTAACTTGAGTCTAGTGGATATGTACACACATTGTAGGCAATTATATGAGCAAGAAAATACTGAAAAAATGCCATTTTATGGTTCACTCCCATGTATGCCGTCTTTTTTTACTATTGAGGATGTATGCAGTGGGCTTGAAAAGTTGGCCACTCGCAAAGCGGGAGATCTTCAAGGTATCAAGCCGGAGATGATCAAATGGACGGGAGATTTTACCCATGAGTGGATGTGTGATATGTTCAACCTTGCACTTCAACATGGTATGCCTTATGATTGGAGTACTAATTGGGTTAAGCCTTTGCATAAAGGAGGGGATGTAAAGAATGTAAGCAACTACCGGACTATAATGATTGGGTCTCTTATGGAAAAGTTGTTTGGATGCATAATGGAGATGAAATTGAGTGATTGGGCTGAAGAGAATGACAAGTGTGCAAAGGGACAAGCGGGTTTTCGTCGATGCCATAGCACCATTGATCATCTTGTCACTCTTCGTGTTCTCATGGAGGAAAGTCGTTTGAAAGGCAAGCGATTGTATTGTTGTTTTGTGGACTTTAAGAAAGCCTTTGATATGATTCCACGTAACAATTTGTGGAGAAGGATGGAAGAACTCCAAGTGCCAAGTGAGTTTATGCTTGCGGTTTCTCGAATCTATGAGAAGGTGATTTGTCAATTGCGCATGGGAAGAGAAATTTCAGAAATTTTTGTAAGCACTATTGGGGTTAAACAAGGATGTCCATTGTCACCAACTCTCTTTGGTCTATGCATCGATCAATTGGAACAAATGGTACTTGACTTTATGCAAGAAGAAGGCATTGAAGAGGTCACTATTTGCAATGCGGTAATCATGCTTTTGTTGTATGCGGATGATGTAGTGCTTCTAGCACACACTTTAGAAGATGCACAAAATCTTATGGTTGTCCTTGAGAACTTTTGCTTGCATAGTGGGCTGATTGTAAATGAATCCAAAACAAAGGTTATGCTTGTGAAAACCAACCATAAGGAGAAGCCATGCATTGTGTACAACAACGAGACACTTGAAGTTGTTGAGAGCTTTAAGTACCTTGGCCTTGAGGTTCCATCCAATCACAAGTGGCATGAATGTGCTATGCGTCGTTTGGAAGCGGGAAAGAGAGCATATTATGCATTTGAGAACATGTGTAATGCGGGAAACATCAAGTGTTGGGTTCTCAAGAAGTATCTTTTTGATGCATTGGTGACACCGGTTCTTCTTTATGGAGTTGAAGTGTGGGGCGGGAGCATCTCAAAGTCTACTTGGAAAGAGTTTGAGAATGTCCAAAAGCGTTTTCTTACAAACTTTCTCCAAGTTAAGACACAAACACCATATATGCTCCTACTTCTTGAGTCGGGATCTCTTCCAATTGAGGTTATGGGCATGGAAAGGGTTGTGGAGTACATGATAAAGATGCGTCAAAACCCCTCACATCGACTTCCTACAATTGCATGGGAAGCAAGCAAAAAAGTTCAAAAGACGCATAAAAGCAAGATCTTGAGCACGGGATGGATGCAAGACATAAAGAAGTGGTTTGGGAGATGGGATGCATTACACTTGCTACATGATGCTTCAATTGACTCTCAAGTGAATGAAGCTTTTCTACAACGCCAATGTATTACGGCTTGGGAGAAATCCGGTGGGTCACGCTTCATACATTACACCACCTATATTGCCCCCAACTACAAAACCATGTTCTTCGCCGAGAGAGGAAACCGTACTCACACTTACATGCTTGAGCCTATTCCCTTGTCTGCGATACGCACTATCGCAGCAATTCGGCTTAGCTCCCATTTCCTTCGATGCGAGATAGGGCGTTGGGGCAATGGAGAAGAGTCAAATCGATTGTGCACATTATGCTCACTGCAAGTTCGAGAGTCTGAGTACCACACACTACTAGAGTGCTCAGCTTTTGATCACATCCGAACTTGCTTCTCTCACATTTTCAGCCATAACTTAGACCTACACACTTTCCTCTCCCAGCCAAAGTGTGGGCTCTCCATTGCGACTCTCATCACTACAATTTTGGAGCATCGAGAGTCACTCGTCAGCCATACACATACTACATCATATGTAACTTTGGTCCCATAGGTCATATTTGACCTCCGAGGACGATAATAAAATCTATCTATCTACCTATCTATCTATCTCTCTCTCTCTCTATCTATCTATCTCTCTCTTTCCGAGAGTTTCTTTTTAACTATGAGAGAGAGAGAGAGAAAGGAGATTACTACTTTGGCATCAGCCTTAGCATCGGCTCCTCCTGAAAAACAGAGATTGATGTTGGGCGAGCAACTGTATCCACTTGTAAATCAATTGGAACATGGTCACGCAGGAAAAATTACCGACATGTTACTAGAGATGGATGAGCCAAAATTTTTACATTTAATTTAATCTCCTGAGGTGCTGAAAGCCAAACTGACAGAGGTGATGTAGGTATTACAAATGGCCCAAGCTGGTACTGGGCCAAGTAATGCAATCAACCTATCAAGCTTATCTTTGAATGAACCTCTTGTGAGCTAATAGAGCTTCAATATAGCGACTTTGGAGAAGTGGGTCTGGTTAAGAGGGTCACTTTTTTGTGTAGTCTGCTCATTTTGAGCGGTTTTAGTTGGTCTTTTTGTGAGACTTATTTTAGTACTTGATCTAGTAGTTTTCTGAATGGTATGTGAGGAGAATGATACTTGAAGAGGAGAAATTTTGTGCTTTATTTTTAAAAGAGAGAGAGAGAGAGAGAGAGAGAGAGAGAGAGGAGAACTGAGGGTTTTTTTGTGTGTTGTTACAGCCATCCCATCTTGTCAGCATTTCCTCTCCCGCCGGCAAGCTGTGTAAAGTTGCCTCGCCATCACCTCTACCTCTCTCTTATGGTCCATGCAGGTGCTTTTTGATACAGGCCGTCCAATGCTTGGCTGTATCATGCAGCCTTGTTGCTATAGTATGGGGTATTGCATGTGCAAGTTCCAGCTTTGATCGCTCAACCCCATCCAATATCCCAATCCATCTTCTTGCCATCGATTACGATCCTTCATCTTGCCATCGACCGGGATCTTGCCCCTGGTCTAGTGTGTGACTACTATACGTTTTGGATGAGTTGATGAATAGATGAGCAAGAAAGTTCCCAAGGCCGAACTCAAAACCACTCTTGAGCCTGACCCCAAGCCCGAGCCCAGAGGTGGCGCTGAGATCCTCTCTATTGTCTCCTCCAGTCTGGCTCCCATGTTGCAAATCTTAGAGACCACGAGGCTTGATGCCCTCAAGAGAGTATGGGACTACATCAAGGGTCACAAGATCCAGAGTAGTACTGAGAAATTGCAGATCTTATGTGATCCTCCCCTTAAGAAGGAATTTGGACGAGACAATGTTAAGGTGTCAGAAGTGCTCAATTACTTAAGCACATTTTTCTGTTGATGCTATCAAGCTATTGGCGATGCAGACGGCAGAGGGAAAATAAATAGAACGAGTAAACGTCAAAGTGGACATGAGGGTAGAAAATATTATGATGGTTATAATCCTCAAATAATTAAGCTAGTGGCTTCAATGCAGCTAGCTGGTTGTGCTTCTAGCAGACCGTGTGAGGGGATTAGTGGCAGACAACTCAATGTCGAGGGAAAGGCATTGGGGAATAGTGCAAGTCATGGTCTGATGAGCCTTTGGCTTCAGTCACACTCCTCGTCCAACTCTATTGATAACCTATATGAGAATTTGATGAGACAAAAATTTTGAAATGATCTGTAGACATGCAGAAACATCTCTCATGATTGATTCAACGCAGAATATGGTGTTCGCAAGAATTGGTTAATGTGACATAGATCCAAGGAGATGCAGCACCATTGCACCGGAAATCAAGTAGTAAATCATGCAAGTGCAATTACGAAGCGAGAGCTAATTGGCCATCCAATATTGGGAAGAAGTAGGAGGCATGAGATTCAGCTTACACTACTATGATATGACTCCTGCAGCAACCAATATTTCAGTTGACTACAAGTAGCAGTACTAGCACTAGCGTACATCATTCAAAGAGCATAATAATTCATTGCTTATTAGATATGATGCTGATCACTGCATTGAAAATTGAAAAAAACTCTCTTCTAAAAGATCTCCTCACAAACAATCGATCAAAGAGCGTATGATAAGGCCTATGATAGAATTGAATGGGAGTTCATACTTCAAAGATATGGGTTTGGACAGATTCTTTTTGACATCTTTTTAGGAATGCATCAACTAGATTTTTAGTTAATGGTACTCTTACAGATGTTATTCCATTGCATAAATCCATAAGACAAGGGTATCCACTTTCTCCTTTCTCTATGGTATCTCATCTGATGCCTTGGATTGGATTGTGAAAGATGTTTTGCAGTAGGGCAAACTCATTGTCATTGAGTACCCTGATCTATGAAGCAAATATGCCTCCAAAAGTTTGTTGATCATACCAATGCAATTGTGAGGAATGATGCACATGCAATGAAGATTTATAGGGCTTCTCTAACTATCTTGCAAGTGTCTTGATTATTAACCATGCTAAAAGTCTGGTTTGTTGGGGGAAAAAACATGCCCATATTGCGTGCTGGCTGGTGTTTTAGGTCAAGCCACTATCTGATAGTTTATAGTTTAGCTTCTTTTTTATGTGCCATATTAGTACAACAGGCTAGTGATCAACATTGATGGAGTCATGCTATAAATATCCACTTTCTAGCAAGAAAATTTGAATGATTGGAAGATCCATACCAATTAAAATTGTGAGTGGAGGTTTGAGTACTAAAATAGTTAATAGGAGTTTTGGTTATGACTTGAAAAGTAATTGTGCTCCAAGGATCCTTTATCCTCTTGACTAAAAAAGAGAGACAGTGAGAGGATCCTGCGAGGAAGCGTTCACCAAAACCTTTTGTAGGAACCAATGGAAAAAAGAACATTGAATATCTTAACAAAAAAGAATTGGATTTTTATTGAGTTTTACACTAAAATCCTCCAAATTTAGTCAGTTTCCTTCAATGCCATCCTCAAAACTAGCCTAGAAGTTTTGATTTTGGCCCTTAAAAGTACACTTAAGGCCCGGTTTTAATGAATTTTTTGCCAATGATAGGGATATTCTTTCTCATTTGTGTGTGTGTGTGTGTGTGTGTGAGAGAGAGAGAGAGAGAGAGAGAGAGAGAGAGAGAGAGAGAGAAGCATCTTCTCTCACTTAGCATTGTTCTTTCTAATGGATACCACCTTATCTCGAGCAGACACAAGCTCAAAACAAACTGAATTTGTTGCAAACAAATTAGTATGCAAAGTCATCTCTCTTGTTGAAACTATCATTCCACATTTGAAGAAGGCTCTAGTACCACGTTTTAGGGTATTACATGGCTTTGATCTTTATAGATTGGAGCCAAATTTGCCTCTTATAATTGGTGGAGGCATGAATATTCCACACGACCAAAGATGTAAAGCATATTCCAACGATGATGTTCCCATTGTGTGGTGGATGTTATGGCCTTCCTTACATCTGCCATATGTTTTCAAACAATGATTCAAAATGGAAAGGAGCAGCATCTTCATACTGTGAAAGAAGTTGTTCAATTGAATCTTTGAAGTTGTCACATTGTATGGTAAAAGGATCCTCAATATGTTATTTGTTTCCAACTAACTTTTTTCAATTATGATGATGTCTTTCTAGAAAATTTTAGGCATAGAACTCTATTAATTTTGATTGTTGTTTTTGTAAATTGATTAAAAAAGGCATATATTGGTCAATTAAAGAAAAACATGATTTTATTGCAACAAAAGAAGTCTTTCATAATTAATGGTGTTTGTTGGACATGTGTCGTGTAAAAAGGGTGCCCTTGTATGAAGATCACAACCTTGTAGTATATATAGGCATGGCAAAACGACATGGAAGGGACAATTGGTGTATAGATGAACTAATGTGGTGCAATAAATTGCTAGCAAATTGATGTGGCTAAGAGTAGGAAGGATGCACATGCTCTCAAGTATAAATGACAATCAAGAATCAAAGCACTAGAGAAGGGAACACTTACCTGACAAAAAGAAACAAAGGATGAATTGAGCATTAAGTAAAGGTCTAGAGCTCTCATAAGTCTATCAATCTTACTTCATGCTCAAACATGTGAAGCCCAAGCGAGGAAAATCCAAACAAAAGAAGAGTAGAAGCAGATTGCAATGTGATAACCGGGGAGGGAGTAGGAGCACGAGAAGGAGACAAGTGAGCGCCGTTACCTCACGCTGTGTATTTCATTATCCAAAACTTAAAAATAACTTACAAAATTTGGCTTTTATACCTTAGCCAAGGTTTTTGGTGGTCAGAACTAATAATCTGGGAGCTCTAACTAAAGATAGGTGAAGATAGGTTTCTACAATCTGGAAGCTTGTAGCCCCGGCTCATCAATTACAAAGTTTATATGGAAAATAGGTGTTACAATATTTTCGATTCATCAAAATAATAGATGTTTTTACAATGAGAGCTCCAAAAAATGGTATCCGATGTCGTGGAGCTCCGCTCCCATGCTAACAAATACATATCAAGCTTATTTAAAGCTTACTTGATTAATGGTCAGTGATCATGGCTTGTTAACAGGCCAAGTTTAATGATTAATGTATGCCAAATGCGGCTTTAAAAGGAAAACTGATACCTTAATGATGCCAAAAATGACTATGCTTGAAGTGAGAACAGATGGGAGTTTATGATCTAGAACTGTAGTGCTTGAAGTGCTCTACTGGCCTGTCTTTACGACTTGTCGATTGGAGCTACGGTGAAGAAGTTATGGCATATTGAAGTTTGAGTCGATTGCAGATCCATACCGGATTGTGCAACTGCAGCTGAGGTGAGAGAAATAAAATGACTACATGGGCTTGAAGTGCTCACTTTGTGAAGCGCGTCGGTCTTTTCAGTTGTGATCGGAGTTCCGGTCGCCAAGATATTAGCCATTAAAGATTCACCGGGGCCGCCTCCGTACGAGTTCGGTCCGCTCGGTCGGAGTGCCATCTAGAGTTTACAGCCTCGGCAAGGTTTGTATGCATTTTATGCAGTTTGAGAAGTCTAAAGGGATTTACGGCTTGTCAGGCAGAAGCCGGGGTCAGGTGTTGACACTACTGGGCTGGGTAATTTTGGCATTATTCGAGATGCTGGTATGGACAATAAAATTCACGAAGATATTGGTAGTCAAGGACTGCTCGAGAGAGATGTCATGCTTGGCATTGCCTTGGCCGGCATGTGTACCAAATATGATGCCTTTTTTTTTTTACGGAGCAAATCCTTGATCGATTCCGCATGCCAAATAAAGTGCCTAATGCATGCCAAATGTAATGTGCTTGGAAAAGCACAAGAAGTGCTTGACAAGCTTCGTGTTCGGGATGTACTCACTTGGAATGTGCTTATTGAAGGGTATGCTCGAGATGGCCAAGGTGAAGCCGCATTGAAATGCTTTGATAGGCTACAATTTGAGAACTCTCCTTGAATACAATTACCTTTGCTTGTGTTTTAAAAGCCTATGGAAGCCTAAGGAGGCCAATACAATTAAAAAAGAAAAGGGCACCCGCCCAATAAGGGCCTAAAAGGGGTTTAATAAGGAGACAATGGGAAAAGAAAAGTAAGGAGCAAGAATGGCGCAGGCAGCAAAGGAGGAGGCAGCGAAGGAGGAAATCCGCTCGTAGCGTGCGCTCAAAAGCTCGGACGTGCTTCCTCATGAAACGAAAATTGCCCATCAGGCCTGCGCGCTCCCTTTCGGTGCCACTCGCGGTGATTTTGGAGGAGGTCAAAATTTCGGGTGCCACATCACCAGGGGCAGTATTTTATGCTCCTTAGCAACGATGACGCCGTCGTTGCTAAGGGAGGGGGCATGCTAATAATAGAAAACG